>NC_064635.1:94444057-95100307 GCF_023864275.1 Schistocerca cancellata | reverse complement strand
GAAGAGCCAAAAAACAGACTCCCCGAAACGTTACTCTCGTCAATATAAATCGGCATTGCGAAATTAGTATTGAATCCGGTTGCAATTTCTGTGTTTCATTGTCAATGTGATGGTTGAAGGGTAACAGTAAACCTGCTGTGGAGCATCGGAGCCTAACACTTAGCACCCGGTGAAGAGCCAAAGAACAGACTCCACGAAACTGTACTCTCGTCAAAATAAATCGGCATTGCTAATTTTGTATTGAATCCAAAAGCAATTTCTGTGTTTCATCGTCAATGTGATGGTCTAAGTGTAACAGTAAATCTGCTGTGGTGCATCAGAGTCTAACACTGGGCCCCCAGGGAGGTGACACAGTGCATAATCTTCGAAACTCTACTCCTGTGGACAGAAATCGGCATTGTGAATTGTGTATTGATTCCCGATGTAATTTCTGTGATTCATCGTCAATTTGATGGTCGAAGGGTAACAGTAAACCTGCTTTGGTTCATCGGAGTTTAACTCTGACCCCCAGGGAAGAGCCAAAAAACAGACTCCCCGAAACGTTACTCTCGTCAATACAAAACGGCATTGCGAATATTCTATTGATCCGCATGCAATTTCTGTGTTTCATCGTCAATGTCATAGTCGAAGTGTAACAGTAAACCTGCTGTGGTGAATCGGAGCCTAACACTGAGCCCCCGGTGAAGAGCCAAAGAACAGACTCCACGAAACTTTACTCTCGTCAATATAAATCGTCATTGCTAACTTTGTATTGAATCCAAATGCAATTTGTGTGTTTCATCGTCAATGTGATGGTCTAAGGGTAACAGTAAACCTGCTGTGGTGCATCGGAGTCTAAGACAGAGCCCCCAGGGAAGATCGAAAGAACAAGCTCCCTGAACCGTTACTCTCGTCAATATAAGTCGGCATTGCGAAATTTGTATTGATTCCGGATGCAATTTCTATGTTTCATCGTCATTGTGATGGTCGAAGGGTTACAGTAAAACTGCTGTGGTGCATCAGAGTATAACACCGAACCCACAGGGAAGAGCCAAAAGCAGACTCCCCGAACCGTTACTCTCGTCAATATAAATCGGCATTGCGCATTTTGTATTGAATCCTGCTGCAATTTCTGTGTTTCATCGTCAATGTGATGGTCGAAGCGTTACAGTAAACCTGCTGTGGCGCATGGGAGTCTAAGACTGAGCCCCCAGGAAAGATCCAAAAAACAGACTCCACTAAACGTTTCTCTCGTCAATATAAATCGGCATTGCGAATTTTGTATTGAATCTGGATGCTATTTCTGTGTTTCTTCGTCATTGGGATGGTCAAAGGGTAACAGTAAACCTGCTGTGGAGCATAGGAGTCTAACACTGGGCCCCCACGGAAGAGCCAATGTACATACTCTTCGAAACGGTACTCCTGTGGACAAAAATCGGCATTGTGAAGGTTGTATTGATTCCCAATTCAATTTTTGTGTTTCATCGTCAATGTGATGGTCGAAGGGTTACAGTAAACCTGCTGTGGTGCATCGGAGTCTAACACTGATCCCCTAGGGAAGAGCCAAAAAACAGACTCCCCGAAACATTACTCTCGTGAATATAAATCAGCATTGCGAATTTTGAATTGAATCCGGATGCAACTTCTGTGTTTCATCGTCAATGTGATAGTCGAAGGGTAACAGTAAACGTGCTGTGGTGCATAGGAGTCAAACACTGGGCCCCCAGGGATGAGCTAATGTACAAACTCTTCGAAACCGGACTCCTGTGGACAGAAATCGGCATTGTGAATTTTGTATTGATTCCCGATGCAATTTCTGTGTTTCGTCTTCAATGTGATGGTCGAAGGGTAACAGTAAACCTGCTGTGGTTCATCGGAGTTTAACTCTGACTCCCAGGGAAGAGCCATAAAACAGACTCCCCGAAACGTTAGACTGGTCAATATAAATCGGCATTGGGAAGTTTGTATTGAATCCGGATACAATTTCTGTGTTTCATCGTCAATGTGATGGTCGAAAGGACACATGAAACCTGCTGGGGTGCATCGGAGTCTAACACTGAGCCCCCTGGGAGGAACCAAAAAACAGACTCCCCGAAACGTTACTCTTGTCAATACAAAACGGCATTGCGAATATTGTATTGAACCGGATGCACTTTCTGTGTTTCATCGTCAATGTCATAGTCGAAGTGTAACAGTAAACCTGCTGTGGTGAATCGGAGCCTAACACTGAGCCCCCGGTGAAGAGCCAAAAAACAGACGCCACGAAACTTTACTCTCGTCAATACAAATCGGCATTGCTAACTTTGTAATTAATCCAAATGCAATTTCTGTGCTTCATCGTCAATGTGATGGTCGAAGGGTAACAGTAAACCTGCTGTGGTGCATCGGAGCCTAACACTGGGCCCCCAGGGAAGAGACAAAGTACATACTCTTCGAAACAGTACTCCTGTGGACAGAAATCGGCATTGTGAATTTTGTATTGATTCCCGATGTAATTTCTGTGTTTCATCGTCAATGCGATGGTTGAAGGGTACCAAAAAACCTGCTGTGGTGCATCGAAGTCTAACACTGACTCCCAGGGAAGAGCCTAAAGACATACTCCCCAAAACGTTACTCTCGTCAACATAAATCGGCATTGCGAATTTTGTATTGAATCCGGATGCAATTTCTGTGTTTCATTGTCAATGTGATAGTCGAAGGGTAACAGTTTACCTCCTGTGGTGCATTGGAATCACACGCTGGTGCCCCAGGGAAGAGCCAATGTACATACTCTTCGAAACGGTACTCCTGTGGATAGAAATCGGCATTGTGAATTTTTTAATGATTCCCGATGCAATTTCTGTGTTTCATCGTCAATGTGATGGTCGAAGGGTTGCAGTAAATCTGCTCTGGTGCATCGGAGTCTAACACTGAGCCCCTAGGGAACAGCCAAAAAACTGACATCCCGAAACTTTACTCTCGTCAATATAAATCGACATTGCGAATTTTGTATTGAATCCGGATGCAATTTCTGTGTATCATCGTCAGTGTGATGGTCGAAGGGTACGGAAAAACTGCTGTGTTGCATCGGAATCTAACACTGGGCCCCCAGGGAAGAGCCAAAGTACATAATCTTCGAAACGGTACTCCTGTTGACAGACATCGGCATTGCGAATTTTGTATTGTATCTGGATGCAATTTCTGTGATTCATCGTCATTGTGATGGACGAAGGGTCACAGTAAACCTGCTGTAGTGCATCGGAATCGACCACTGAGCCCCCAGGGAGGAGCCAAAAAACAGACTCCTCGATACGTTACTCTCGTGAATATAAACCGGCATTGCGAATTCTGCATTGATCCGGATGGAATTTCAGTGTTTCATCGTCAATGTCTTGGTCGAAGCGTAACAGTAAACCTGCTGTGGTGCATCGGAGTCTAACACTGAGCCCCCAGGGAAAAGCCAAAAAACAGACTACCCAAAACGTTACTCTCGTCAATATAAATCGGCATTGCGAATATTGTATTGAATCCGGATGCAATTTCTGATTTTCATCGTCAATGTGATTGTCGAAGGGTAACAGTAAACCTGCTGTGGTGCATCGGAGTCTGACACTGGGCCACCAGGGAAGAGCCAAAGTACATACTCTTCGAATCGGTACTCCTGTGGACAGAAATCGACATTGTGAATTTTTTATTGACTCCCGATGCAATATCTGCGTTTTATCGTCAATGTGATGGTCGAAGGGTTACAATAATCCTGCTATGGTGCATCGGAGTCTAACACTGAGCCCCCGGGGAAGAGCCAATAAACAGACTCCCTGACACGTTACACTCGTCAATATAAATCGGCATTGCGAAATTTGTATTGAGACCGGACACAATTTCTGTGTTCTATCGTCAGTGTGATGGTCGAAGTGTAACAGTAAAACTGCTGTGGTGCATCGGAGTCTAACACTAGGCCCCCAGCGAAGAGCCAAAGTACATACTCTTCGAATCGGTACTCCTGTGGTCAGAAATCGGCATTGCGAATTCTGTATTGAATCCGGATGCAATTTCTGTGTTTCATCGTCAATATGATGGTCGAAGGGTTATAGTAAACTTGCTGTGGTGCATCAGAGTATAACACTGAGCCCCCAGGGAAGAGCCAAAAAACAGACCCCTGAAACGATACTCTCGTCAATATTAATCGGCATTGTGAATTTTGTATTGAATCCGGATGCAATTTCTGTGTTTTTTCTCTTCAATGTGATAGTGGAAGGGTAACAGTAAACCTCCTGTGGTGTATCGGAGTCTAACACTAGGCCCCCAGGGAAAAGCAAAATGTACATACCCTTTGAAACGGGACTCCTGTGGACTGAAATCGGCATTACGAATTTTGTATTGAATCCGTATGCAATCTCTGTGTTCATCATCATTGTGATGGTCGAAAGGTAACAGTAAACCTGCTGTGGTGCATCGGAGTCTAACACTAGGCCCCCAGCGAAAAGCCAAAGTACATACTCTTCGAAACGGTACTTCTGTGATCAGAATTCGGCATTGCGAATTTTGTATTGAATATGATCAATTTCTGTGTTTCATCGTCAATGTGATGGTCGAAGCGTTGCAGTAAACCTGCTGTGGTGCATCGGAGTGTAACACTGGGCCCCCAGCGAAGATCCAAAAAACAGACCCCCGAAACGTTACTCTCGCTAATATAAATCGGCATTGCGCATTTTGTAATGAATCCGGATGCAATTTCTGTGATTCATCGTCATTGTGATGGTCGAATGGTAACAGTAAACCAGCTGTGGTGCATCGGAATCTAACACTGTGCCCCCATTGAATATCCAAAAAACAGACTCCCCGAAACGTTACTCTCGTCAATATAAATCGGCGTTGCGAATTTTGTATTGAATCCAGTTTCAATTTCTGTGTTTCATCGTCAACTTCATGGTTGTAGGGTCACAGTATACCTGCTGTGGTGCATCGGAGTCTAACACTGGGCCCGCAGGGAAGAGCCAAAGTACATTCTCTTCGAAACGGTACTGCTGTTGACGGAAATCGGCATTGTGAATTTTGTATTGAATCCAGATGCAATTTCTGTGTTTCATCGTCAATATGATGGTCGAATGGTTACAGTCAACCTGCTGTGCTGCATCGGAGTCTAACACTGGTCCCCCAGGGAAGAGCCAAAGTACATACTCTTCGAAACGGTACTCCTGTGGACAGATATCTGCATTGTGAATTTTGTATTGATTCCCGATGCGAATTTTGTGTTTCATCGTCAATGTGATGGTCGAAGGGTTACAGTGAACCTGCTGTGGTGCATCGGAGTGTATCACTGGCCCTCCAGGGAAGAGGTAAGGTACATACTCTTCGAAACGCTACTCCTGTTGACAGAAATCGGCATTGTGAGTTTTGTATTGAATCCGGATGCAATTTCTGTGTTTCATCGTCAATGTGATGGTCGAAGGGATACAGTAAACCTCCTTGGTGCTTCGGAGTCTAACACCGGGCCCCCAGGGAAGAGCCAAAGTACATACTCTTCGAAACGGTACTCCTGTTGAACGAAATCGGCGTTGTGAACTTTGTATTGAATCCGGATGCAATTTCTGTGTTTCATCGTCAATGTGTTCGTCGAAGGGTAACAGTAAACCTGCTATGGTGCATCGGTGTAAATTACTGAGCCCCCAGGGAAGAGCCAAGAAACAGGACCCAGAAAACGTTACTCTCGTCAATATAAATCGGCATTGCGAATTTTGTATTGAATCACGATGCAATTTCTGTGTTTCATCGTCAATGTGATGGTCGAAGATATACAGTAAACCTGCTGTGGTGCATCGGTGTATAACACTGAGCCCCCATGGAAGAGCCAAGAAACAGGCCCCAGAAATCGTTACTCTCGTCAATATAAATCGGCATTGCGAATTTTGTATTGAACCCGGATGCAATTTCTATGTTTCATGGTCAATGTGATGGACGAAAGGTAACAGAAATCCTGCTGTGGTGCATCGGAGTCTAACACAGGGCCCTCAGGGAAGAGCCAAAGTACACACTCTTCGAAACGGTACTCCTGTGGACTGAAATCGGCATTGTGAATTTTGCATTGATTCCCGATGCAATATCAGTTTTCATCGTCAATGTGATGGTCGAAGGGATACAGTAAACCTCCTTGGTGCTTCGGAGTCTAACACTGGGCCCCCAGGGAAGAACCAAAGAACGGTCTCCCCAAAACGTTACTCTCGTCAATATCAATCGGAATTGGGAATTTTGTATTGAATCCGGATGCAATTACTGTGTTTCATCGTCAATTTGATGGTCGAAGGATTACAGTAAACCTGCTGTGGTGCATCGAAGTCTAACACTGGGCCCCCAGGGAAGTGCCAAAATACATACTCTTCGAATCGGTATGATGTGGACAGAAATCGGCATTGTGAATTATGTATTGATTCCCGATGCAATTTCTGTGTTTCATCGTCAATGTGATGGTCGAAGGGTTACAGTAAAACTGCTGTGGTGCATCGGAGTCTATCACTGAGCCCCCAGGGAAGAGCCACCGAACAGACTCTCCGAAACGTTACTCTCGTCAATATAGATCGGCATTTCGAATTTTGTATTAAATCCGGATGCAATTTCTGTGTTTTATCGTCAATGTGATGGTCGAAGTGTAACAGAAAGCCTGCTGTGGTGCATCGGAGCATAACACTGAGCCCCCAGGGAAGATCCAAAAAACTGACTCATCGAAACGTTACTCTCGTCAATATAAATCGGCATTGCGAATTTTGTATTGACTCCGGATGCAATTACTGTGTTTCATCGTCAATGTGTTAGTCGAAGGGATTCAGTAACCCAGCTGTGGTGCATCGGAGTCTATCGCTGAGCCCCCAGGGAAGAGCCATGAACAGACTCCCCAAAACGTTACTCTCGTCAATATAAATCGGCATTGCGAATTTTGTATTGAATCCGAATCCAATAACTGTGTTTCATCGTCATTGTGATTGTCGAAGGGATACAGTAAACCTGCTGTGGTGCATCGGAGTCTAACACTGGGATCCAGGAAAGAGCCAAAGTATATTCTCTTTGAAACGGTACTCCTGTGGACAGAAATCGACATTGTGAATTTTGTATTGATTCGCGATGCAATTTCTGTGTTTCATCGCCAATGTGATGGTCGAGGGGTTACAGTAAAACTGCTATATTGCATCGGAGTCTAACACTGACCCCCATTGAAGAACCAAAAAACAGACTCCCCGAAACGTTATTCTCGTCAATATAAATCAGAATTGCGAATTTTGTACTGAATCCGGATGCAATTTCTGTGTTTCATCGTCATTGTGATGGTCGTAGTGTAACAGTAAACCTGCTGTGGTGCATCGGAGTGTAACACTGACCCCCACGGAACAGCCAAGAAACAGACACCCCGAAACGTTACTCTCGTCAATATAAATCGGCGTTGCGAATTTTGTATTGAATCCGGATGCATTTCTGTGTTTCATCGTCAATGTGATGGTCGAAGGGTAACAGTAAACCTGCTGTGGTGCATCAGAGTCTAACCCTGGGCCCCCAGGGAAGAGCCATACTCTTCGAAACAGTACTGCTGTTGACGGAAAACGGCATAGTGAATTTTGTATTGAATCCGGATGCAATTTCTGTGTTTCGTCGTCAATGTGATTGTCGAAGAGATACAGTAAAACTGCTTGGTGCATTGGAGTCTAACACTGAGCTCCCAGGGAAGAGCCAAAGTACATACTCTTCGAAACGATACTCTTGTGGACAGTAATCGGCATTGTGAGTTTTAATATTGAATCCGTATGCAATTTCTGTGTTTCATCGTCAATGTGATGGTCGAAGGGTAACAGTAAACCTGCTGTGGTGCATCGGAGTCTAACACTGGGCCCCCAAATAAGAGCCAAAGTACATACTCATCGAAACGGTTCTCCTGTTGACAGAAATCGGCATTGTGAGTTTTGTATTGAATGCGGTTGCAATTTCTGTGTTTCATCGACAATGTGATAGTCGAAGGGTAACAGTAAACCTGCTGTGGTGCATCGGAGCATAACACTGAGCCCCCAGGGAAGAGCCAAAAGACAGACTCTCCAAAACGTTACTCTCGTCAATATAAATCGGCATTGCGAATTTTGTATTGAATCCGGATGGAATTTCTGTCTTTCATCATCAATGTGATGGTCGAAGGGTAACAGTAAACCTGCTGTGGTGTATCAAAGTCTAACACTGGGCTCCAAGGGAAGAGCCAATGTACATACTCTTCGAAACGGTACTCCTGTGGACAGAAATCGGCATTGTGAATTTTTTATTTAATCCGGATGCAATTTCTGTGTTTCATCGTCAATGTGATGGTCGAAGAGATACAGTAAAACTGCTTGGTGCATTGGAGTCTAACACTGAGCTCCCAGGGAAGAGCCAAAGTACATATTCTTGGAAACGTTACTCCTGTGGACCGATTTCGGCATTGTGAATTATGTATTGATTCCCGATGCAATTACTGTGTTTCAACGTCAATGTGATGGTCGAAGGGTTACAGTAAACCTACTGTGGTGCATCGGAGTCTTACACTTAACCCCCAGGGAAGAGCAAAAGAACAGACTTCCCGATACGTTACTCATGTCAATATACACTCATGGAAATTGAAATAAGAAAACCGTGAAATCATTGTCCCAGGAAGGGGAAACTTTATTGACACATTCCTGGGGTCAGATACATCACATGATCACACTGACAGAACCACAGGCACATAGACACAGGCAACAGAGCATGCACAATGTCGGCACTAGTACAGTGTATATCCACCTTTCGCAGCAATGCAGGCTGCTATTCTCCCATGGAGACGATCGTAGAGTTGCTGGATGTAGTCCTGTGGAACGGCTTGCCATGCCATTTCCACCTGGCGCCTCAGTTGGACCAGCGTTCGTGCTGGACGTGCAGACTGCGTGAGACGACGCTTCATCCAGTCCCAAACATGCTCAATGGGGGACAGATCCGGAGATCTTGCTGGCCAGGGTAGTTGACTTACACCTTCTAGAGCACGTTGGGTGGCACGGGATACATGCGGACGTGCATTGTCCTGTTGGAACAGCAAGTTCCCTTGCCGGTCTAGGAATGGTAGAACGATGGGTTCGATGGCGGTTTGGATGTACCGTGCACTATTCAGTGTCCCCTCGACGATCACCAGTGGTGTACGGCCAGTGTAGGAGATCGCTCCCCACACCATGATGCCGGGTGTTGGCCCTGTGTGCCTCGGTAGTATGCAGTCCTGATTGTGGCGCTCACCTGCACGGCGCCAAACACGCATACGACCATCATTGGCACCAAGGCAGAAGCGACTCTCATCGCTGAAGACGACACGTCTCCATTCGTCCCTCCATTCACGCCTGTCGCGACACCACTGGAGGCGGGCTGCACGATGATGGGGCGTGAGCGGAAGACGGCCTAACGGTGTGCGGGACCGTAACCCAGCTTCATGGAGACGGTTGCGAATGGTCCTCGCCGATACCCCAGGAGCAACAGCGTCCCTAATTTGCTGGGAAGTGGCGGTGCGGTCCCCTACGGCACTGCGTAGGATCCTACGGTCTTGGCGTGCATCCGTGCGTCGCTGCGGAACGGTCCCAGGTCGACGGGCACGTGCACCTTCCGCCGACCACTGGCGACAACATTGATGGACTGTGGAGACCTCACGCCCCACGTGTTGAGCAATTCGGCGGTACATCCACCCGGCCTCCCGCATGCCCACTATACGCCCTCGCTCAAAGTCCGTCAACTGCACATACGGTTCACGTCCACGCTGTCGCGGCATGCTACCAGTGTTAAAGACTGCGATGGAGCTCCGTATGCCACGGCAAACTGGCTGACACTGACGGCGGCGGTGCACAAATGCTGCGCAGCTAGCGCCATTCGGCGGCCAACACCGCGGTTCCTGGTGTGTCCGCTGTGCCGTGCGTGTGATCATTGCTTGTACAACCCTCTCGCCGTGTCCGGAGCAAGTATGGTGGGTCTGACACACCGGTGTCAATGTGTTCTTTTTTCCATTTCCAGGAGTGTAGATCGGCATTGCGAATTTTGTGTTGAATCCGGATGCAATTTCTGTGTTTCATCGTCAATGTGATAGACGAAGGGTAACAGTAAACCTGCTGTGGTGCATCGGAGCATAACACTGAGCCCCCAGGGTAGATCAGAAAATTCGACTCGCCGAAACGTTACTCTCGTCAATATAAATCGGTATTGCGAATTTTGTATAGAATCCGGATGCAACTTCTGTGTTTCATCGTCAATGTGATGGTCGAAGCGTTACAGTAAACCTGCTGTGGTGCATCGGAGTCTAACACTGAGCCCCCAGGGAAGATCCAAATAACAGTCTCCGCGAAACGATACTCTCGCCAATATAAACCGGCATTGAGAATTTTGTGTTGAATCCGGAAGCAATTTCTGTGTTTCATCGTCAATGTGATGGTCGAAGAGATACAGTAGCCCTGCTGTGGTGCATCGGAGTCTAACGCTGATCCCCCAGGGAAGAGCCCAAGAACAGACTCCCCAAAACGTTACTCTCGTTAATATAAATCGGCATTGCGAATTTTGAATTGAATCCGGATGCAATTTCTGTGTTTCATCGTCAATTTGATGGTCGAAGGGTTACAGTAAACCAGCTGTGGTGCATCGGAGTCTAACACTGGGCCCCCATGGGAAGAGTCAAAGTACATACTCTTCGAAACGGTACTCCTGTTGACAGAAATCGGCATTGTGAATTTTGTATTGAATCCGGATGCAATTTCTGTGTTTCATCGACTATGTGATAGTCGAAGGGTTACAGTAAATCTCCTCGGTGCATCGGAGTCTAACACTGAGCCTCCAGGGAGGAGCCAAAGTACATATTCTTCGAAACGGTACTCCTGTGGCCGAAATCGAAATTGTGAATTTGGTATTGAATCCGGATGGAATTTCTGTGTTTCATCTTCAATGTGATGGTCGAAGGTTTACAGTAAACCTGCTGTGATGCATCGAAGTCTAACGCTGGGACCCAGGGAAGAGCCAAAGTATACACTCTTTGAAAAGGTACTCCTGTGTACCGAAATCGGCATTGTGAATTTTGTATTGATTCCCGATGCAATTTTAAGTGTTTCATCGTCAATGTGATGGTCGAAGAGATACAGTAGCCCTGCTGTGGTGCATCGGAGTCTAACACTGGGCCCCCAGGGAATAGCCAAAGAACGGTCTCCCCGAAACGTTACTCTCGTCAATATCAATCGGCATTGCGAAATTTGTATTGAATCCGGATGCAATTTCTGTGTTTCATCGTCAATTTCATGGTCGACGGGTCGCAGTAAACATGCTATGGTGCATCGGAGTCTAACACTGGGCCCCCAGGGAAGAGCCAAAGTACATACTCTTCGAATCGGTAGTCCTGTGGATAGAAATCGGCATTGTAAATTTTAATATTGAATCCGGATGCAATTTCTTTAATTCATCTTCAATGAGATGGTCGAAGGGTAACAGTAAACCTGCTGTGGTGCATAGGAGTCTAACACTGTGCCCCCATGGGAAGAGCCAAAGTACATACTCTTCGAAACGGTACTACTCTTGACAGAAATCGGCATTGTGAATTTTGTATTGAATCCGGATGCAATTTCTGTGTTTCAACGACATTGTCATAGTCGGAGGGATACAGTAAACCTCCTTGGTGCATCGGAGTGGAACACTGGGCCCCCAGGGAACAGCCAAAGAACGGACTCCCCGAAACGTTACTCTCGTCAATATCAATGGGCATTGCGAATTTTGTATAGAATCCGGATGCTATTTCTGTGTTTCATCGTCAATGTGATGGTCGAAGGGATACAGTAAATCTGCTGTGGTGCATCGGAGTCTAACACTGAGCTCCCAGGGAAGATCCAAAAAACAGACTCCCCGAAACCCTACTCTCGTCAAAATTAATCGGCATTGCGTATTTTGTATTGAATCTGTATGCAGTTTCTGTGTTTCATCGTCATTGTGATGGTCGAAGGGTAACAGTAAACCTGATGTGGTGCATCGGAGTCGAGCACTGGGCCCCCAGGGAAGAGCCAAGATACATACTCTTCGGATCGGTATCCTGTGGACAGAAATCAGCATTGTGAATTATGTATTGATTCCCGATGCAATTTCTGTGTTTCATCGTCAATGTGATGGTCGAAGAGATACAGTAAAACTGCTTGGTGCATTGGAGTCTAACACTGAGCTCCCAGGGAAGAGCCAAAGTACATATTCTTGGAAACGTTACTCCTGTGGACCGATTTCGGCATTGTGAATTATGTATTGATTCCCGATGCAATTACTGTGTTTCAACGTCAATGTGATGGTCGAAGGGTTACAGTAAACCTACTGTGGTGCATCGGAGTCTTACACTTAACCCCCAGGGAAGAGCAAAAGAACAGACTTCCCGATACGTTACTCATGTCAATATACACTCATGGAAATTGAAATAAGAAAACCGTGAAATCATTGTCCCAGGAAGGGGAAACTTTATTGACACATTCCTGGGGTCAGATACATCACATGATCACACTGACAGAACCACAGGCACATAGACACAGGCAACAGAGCATGCACAATGTCGGCACTAGTACAGTGTATATCCACCTTTCGCAGCAATGCAGGCTGCTATTCTCCCATGGAGACGATCGTAGAGTTGCTGGATGTAGTCCTGTGGAACGGCTTGCCATGCCATTTCCACCTGGCGCCTCAGTTGGACCAGCGTTCGTGCTGGACGTGCAGACTGCGTGAGACGACGCTTCATCCAGTCCCAAACATGCTCAATGGGGGACAGATCCGGAGATCTTGCTGGCCAGGGTAGTTGACTTACACCTTCTAGAGCACGTTGGGTGGCACGGGATACATGCGGACGTGCATTGTCCTGTTGGAACAGCAAGTTCCCTTGCCGGTCTAGGAATGGTAGAACGATGGGTTCGATGGCGGTTTGGATGTACCGTGCACTATTCAGTGTCCCCTCGACGATCACCAGTGGTGTACGGCCAGTGTAGGAGATCTCTCCCCACACCATGATGCCGGGTGTTGGCCCTGTGTGCCTCGGTAGTATGCAGTCCTGATTGTGGCGCTCACCTGCACGGCGCCAAACACGCATACGACCATCATTGGCACCAAGGCAGAAGCGACTCTCATCGCTGAAGACGACACGTCTCCATTCGTCCCTCCATTCACGCCTGTCGCGACACCACTGGAGGCGGGCTGCACGATGATGGGGCGTGAGCGGAAGACGGCCTAACGGTGTGCGGGACCGTAACCCAGCTTCATGGAGACGGTTGCGAATGGTCCTCGCCGATACCCCAGGAGCAACAGCGTCCCTAATTTGCTGGGAAGTGGCGGTGCGGTCCCCTACGGCACTGCGTAGGATCCTACGGTCTTGGCGTGCATCCGTGCGTCGCTGCGGAACGGTCCCAGGTCGACGGGCACGTGCACCTTCCGCCGACCACTGGCGACAACATTGATGGACTGTGGAGACCTCACGCCCCACGTGTTGAGCAATTCGGCGGTACATCCACCCGGCCTCCCGCATGCCCACTATACGCCCTCGCTCAAAGTCCGTCAACTGCACATACGGTTCACGTCCACGCTGTCGCGGCATGCTACCAGTGTTAAAGACTGCGATGGAGCTCCGTATGCCACGGCAAACTGGCTGACACTGACGGCGGCGGTGCACAAATGCTGCGCAGCTAGCGCCATTCGGCGGCCAACACCGCGGTTCCTGGTGTGTCCGCTGTGCCGTGCGTGTGATCATTGCTTGTACAACCCTCTCGCCGTGTCCGGAGCAAGTATGGTGGGTCTGACACACCGGTGTCAATGTGTTCTTTTTTCCATTTCCAGGAGTGTAGATCGGCATTACGAATTTTGTGTTGAATCCGGATGCAATTTCTGTGTTTCATCGTCAATGTGATAGACGAAGGGTAACAGTAAACCTGCTGTGGTGCATCGGAGCATAACACTGAGCCCCCAGGGTAGATCAGAAAATTCGACTCGCCGAAACGTTACTCTCGTCAATATAAATCGGTATTGCGAATTTTGTATAGAATCCGGATGCAACTTCTGTGTTTCATCGTCAATGTGATGGTCGAAGCGTTACAGTAAACCTGCTGTGGTGCATCGGAGTCTAACACTGAGCCCCCAGGGAAGATCCAAATAACAGTCTCCGCGAAACGATACTCTCGCCAATATAAACCGGCATTGAGAATTTTGTGTTGAATCCGGAAGCAATTTCTGTGTTTCATCGTCAATGTGATGGTCGAAGAGATACAGTAGCCCTGCTGTGGTGCATCGGAGTCTAACGCTGATCCCCCAGGGAAGAGCCCAAGAACAGACTCCCCAAAACGTTACTCTCGTTAATATAAATCGGCATTGCGAATTTTGAATTGAATCCGGATGCAATTTCTGTGTTTCATCGTCAATTTGATGGTCGAAGGGTTACAGTAAACCAGCTGTGGTGCATCGGAGTCTAACACTGGGCCCCCATGGGAAGAGTCAAAGTACATACTCTTCGAAACGGTACTCCTGTTGACAGAAATCGGCATTGTGAATTTTGTATTGAATCCGGATGCAATTTCTGTGTTTCATCGACTATGTGATAGTCGAAGGGTTACAGTAAATCTCCTCGGTGCATCGGAGTCTAACACTGAGCCTCCAGGGAGGAGCCAAAGTACATATTCTTCGAAACGGTACTCCTGTGGCCGAAATCGAAATTGTGAATTTGGTATTGAATCCGGATGGAATTTCTGTGTTTCATCTTCAATGTGATGGTCGAAGGTTTACAGTAAACCTGCTGTGATGCATCGAAGTCTAACGCTGGGACCCAGGGAAGAGCCAAAGTATACACTCTTTGAAAAGGTACTCCTGTGTACCGAAATCGGCATTGTGAATTTTGTATTGATTCCCGATGCAATTTTAAGTGTTTCATCGTCAATGTGATGGTCGAAGAGATACAGTAGCCCTGCTGTGGTGCATCGGAGTCTAACACTGGGCCCCCAGGGAATAGCCAAAGAACGGTCTCCCCGAAACGTTACTCTCGTCAATATCAATCGGCATTGCGAAATTTGTATTGAATCCGGATGCAATTTCTGTGTTTCATCGTCAATTTCATGGTCGACGGGTTGCAGTAAACATGCTATGGTGCATCGGAGTCTAACACTGGGCCCCCAGGGAAGAGCCAAAGTACATACTCTTCGAATCGGTAGTCCTGTGGATAGAAATCGGCATTGTAAATTTTAATATTGAATCCGGATGCAATTTCTTTAATTCATCTTCAATGAGATGGTCGAAGGGTAACAGTAAACCTGCTGTGGTGCATAGGAGTCTAACACTGTGCCCCCATGGGAAGAGCCAAAGTACATACTCTTCGAAACGGTACTACTCTTGACAGAAATCGGCATTGTGAATTTTGTATTGAATCCGGATGCAATTTCTGTGTTTCAACGACATTGTCATAGTCGGAGGGATACAGTAAACCTCCTTGGTGCATCGGAGTGGAACACTGGGCCCCCAGGGAACAGCCAAAGAACGGACTCCCCGAAACGTTACTCTCGTCAATATCAATGGGCATTGCGAATTTTGTATAGAATCCGGATGCTATTTCTGTGTTTCATCGTCAATGTGATGGTCGAAGGGATACAGTAAATCTGCTGTGGTGCATCGGAGTCTAACACTGAGCTCCCAGGGAAGATCCAAAAAACAGACTCCCCGAAACCCTACTCTCGTCAAAATTAATCGGCATTGCGTATTTTGTATTGAATCTGTATGCAGTTTCTGTGTTTCATCGTCATTGTGATGGTCGAAGGGTAACAGTAAACCTGATGTGGTGCATCGGAGTCGAGCACTGGGCCCCCAGGGAAGAGCCAAGATACATACTCTTCGGATCGGTATCCTGTGGACAGAAATCAGCATTGTGAATTATGTATTGATTCCCGATGCAATTTCTGTGTTTCATCGTCAAAGTGATGGTCGAAGAGTAACATTAAACCTGATGTGGTGCATCGGAGTCTAACACTGGGCCCCCAGGTAAGAGCCGAAGAACATACTCTTCGAAACGGTACTCCTGTGGACCGAAATCGACATTGTGAATTTTGTATCGAATCCGGATGCAATTTCTGTGTTTCATCGTCAATGTGATGTTCGAAGGGTAACATTAAACCAGCTGTGGAGCATCAGAGTCTAACATTGGGCCCCCAGGGAAGAGCCAAATTACATACTCTTCGAAACGGTACTCCCATTGACAGAAATCGGCATAGAAAATTTTGTATTGAATCCGGATGCCATTTCTGTGTTTCATCGTCAATGTGATGGTCGAAGAGATACAGTAAACCTGCTTGTTGCATCGGAGTCTAACACTGAGCCCCAGGGAAGAGCCAAAGTACATACTCTTCGAAACGGTACTCCTGTGGACAGAAATCGGCATTGTGAATTTAGTATTGAAACCGGATGCTATATCTGTGTTACATCGTCAATGTGATGGTTGAAGGGTAACAGTAAACCTGCTGTACTGCATCGGAGTCTAACACTGGGCCCCCAGGGAGGTGCCAAAGTACATACACTTCGAAACGGTACTCCTCTGGACAGATGTCGGCATTACGAATTTTGTAGTGAATCCGGATGCAATTTCTGTGTTTCATTGTCAATGTGATGGTCGAAATGTAACAGTAAACTTGCTGTGGTGCATCGGAGTCTAACACTGACCCCCAGGGAAGAGCCAAAAAGCAGACTCCCCAAAACAGTACTCTCGTCAATATAAATCGGCATTGCGAATTTTGTATTGAATCCGGATGCAATATCTGTGTTTCATCGTCATTGTGATGGCCGAAGGGTAACATTAACCCTGCTGTAGTGCATCTTAGTCTAACACTGGGCCCCCAGGGAAGAGCCAATGTACATATTCATCGAAACGGTACTCCTGTTGACAGAAATCGGCATTGTGAATTTAGTATTGAATCCGGATGCAATTTCTGTGTTTCATCGTCCATGTGATGGTCTAAGTGATACAGTAAACCTGCTTTGTGCATCTAAGTCTAATACTGAGCCCCCAGGGAAAAGCAAAAGTACATACTCTTGGAAACGTTTCTCCTGTGGACCGAAATCGGCATTGTGAATTTTGTATTGAATCCGGATGCAATTTCTGTGTTTCATCGTCAATGTGATGGTCGAAGGGATACAGTAAACCTGATGTGGTGCATCGGAGTCTACACTGGGCCCCTAGGGAAGAGCCAAGGTACATACTCTTTCAAGCGGTATCCTGTGGACAGAAATCGGCATTGTGAATTTTGTATTGTTTCCCGATGCAATTTCTGTGTTTCATCGTCAATGTGTTGGTCGAAGGATAACAGTAAACCTGCTGTGGTGCATCAGAGTCTAACACTGGGCCCCTTGGGAAGAGCAAACATACATACTCTTCGAAACGGTACTCCTATTGACAGAAACTGCATATTTTGTATTGAGTCCGGAATGAATTTCTGTGTTTCATCGTCAATGTGGTGGTCGAAGAAATACAGTAAATCTGCTGTGGTGCATCGGAGTCTAACACTGACCCCCAGGGAAGAGCCAAAAGACAGACTCTCCAAAACGTTACTTTCGTCAATATAAATCGGCATTGCGAATTTTGTATTGAATCCGGATGGAATTTCTGTCTTTCATCATCAATGTGATGGTCGAAGGGTAACAGTAAACCTGCTGTGGTGTATCAAAGTCTAACACTGGGCTCCAAGGGAAGAGCCAATGTACATACTCTTCGAAACGGTACTCCTGTGGACAGAAATCGGCATTGTGAATTTTTTATTTAATCCGGATGCAATTTCTGTGTTTCATCGTCAATGTGATGGTCGAAGAGATACAGTAAAACTGCTTGGTGCATTGGAGTCTAACACTGAGCTCCCAGGGAAGAGCCAAAGTACATATTCTTGGAAACGTTACTCCTGTGGACTGATTTCGGCATTGTGAATTATGTATTGATTCCCGATGCAATTACTGTGTTTCAACGTCAATGTGATGGTCGAAGGGTTACAGTAAACCTACTGTGGTGCATCGGAGTCTTACACTTAACCCCCAGGGAAGAGCAAAAGAACAGACTTCCCGATACGTTACTCATGTCAATATATACTCATGGAAATTGAAATAAGAAAACCGTGAAATCATTGTCCCAGGAAGGGGAAACTTTATTGACACATTCCTGGGGTCAGATACATCACATGATCACACTGACAGAACCACAGGCACATAGACACAGGCAACAGAGCATGCACAATGTCGGCACTAGTACAGTGTATATCCACCTTTCGCAGCAATGCAGGCTGCTATTCTCCCATGGAGACGATCGTAGAGTTGCTGGATGTAGTCCTGTGGAACGGCTTGCCATGCCATTTCCACCTGGCGCCTCAGTTGGACCAGCGTTCGTGCTGGACGTGCAGACTGCGTGAGACGACGCTTCATCCAGTCCCAAACATGCTCAATGGGGGACAGATCCGGAGATCTTGCTGGCCAGGGTAGTTGACTTACACCTTCTAGAGCACGTTGGGTGGCACTGGATACATGCGGACGTGCATTGTCCTGTTGGAACAGCAAGTTCCCTTGCCGGTCTAGGAATGGTAGAACGATGGGTTCGATGGCGGTTTGGATGTACCGTGCACTATTCAGTGTCCCCTCGACGATCACCAGTGGTGTACGGCCAGTGTAGGAGATCGCTCCCCACACCATGATGCCGTGTGTTGGCCCTTGTGTGCCTCGGTAGTATGCAGTCCTGATTGTGGCGCTCACCTGCACGGCGCCAAACACGCATACGACCATCATTGGCACCAAGGCAGAAGCGACTCTCATCGCTGAAGACGACACGTCTCCATTCGTCCCTCCATTCACGCCTGTCGCGACACCACTGGAGGCGGGCTGCACGATGTTGGGGCGTGAGCGGAAGACGGCCTAACGGTGTGCGGGACCGTAACCCAGCTTCATGGAGACGGTTGCGAATGGTCCTCGCCGATACCCCAGGAGCAACAGCGTCCCTAATTTGCTGGGAAGTGGCGGTGCGGTCCCCTACGGCACTGCGTAGGATCCTACGGTCTTGGCGTGCATCCGTGCGTCGCTGCGGAACGGTCCCAGGTCGACGGGCACGTGCACCTTCCGCCGACCACTGGCGACAACATTGATGGACTGTGGAGACCTCACGCCCCACGTGTTGAGCAATTCGGCGGTACATCCACCCGGCCTCCCGCATGCCCACTATACGCCCTCGCTCAAAGTCCGTCAACTGCACGTACGGTTCACGTCCACGCTGTCGCGGCATGCTACCAGTGTTAAAGACTGCGATGGAGCTCCGTATGCCACGGCAAACTGGCTGACACTGACGGCGGCGGTGCACAAATGCTGCGCAGCTAGCGCCATTCGGCGGCCAACACCGCGGTTCCTGGTGTGTCCGCTGTGCCGTGCGTGTGATCATTGCTTGTACAACCCTCTCGCCGTGTCCGGAGCAAGTATGGTGGGTCTGACACACCGGTGTCAATGTGTTCTTTTTTCCATTTCCAGGAGTGTAGATCGGCATTGCGAATTTTGTGTTGAATCCGGATGCAATTTCTGTGTTTCATCGTCAATGTGATGGACGAAGGGTAACAGTAAACCTGCTGTGGTGCATCGGAGCATAACACTGAGCCCCCAGGGTAGATCAGAAAATTCGACTCGCCGAAACGTTACTCTCGTCAATATAAATCGGTATTGCGAATTTTGTATAGAATCCGGATGCAACTTCTGTGTTTCATCGTCAATGTGATAGTCGAAGCGTTACAGTAAACCTGCTGTGGTGCATCGGAGTCTAACACTGAGCCCCCAGGGAAGATCCAAATAACAGTCTCCGCGAAACGATACTCTCGCCAATATAAACCGGCATTGCGAATTTTGTGTTGAATCCGGAAGCAATTTCTGTGTTTCATCGTCAATGTGATGATCGAAGAGATACAGTAGCCCTGCTGTGGTGCATCGGAGTCTAACGCTGATCCCCCAGGGAAGAGCCCAAGAACAGACTCCCCAAAACGTTACTCTCGTTAATATAAATCGGCATTGCGAATTTTGAATTGAATCCGGATGCAATTTCTGTGTTTCATCGTCAATTTGATGCTCGACGGGTTGCAGTAAACATGCTATGGTGCATCGGAGTCTAACACTGGGCTCCCAGGGAAGAGCCAAAGTACATACTCTTCGAATCGGTAGTCCTGTGGATAGAAATCGGCATTGTAAATTTTAATATTGAATCCGGATGCAATTTCTTTAGTTCATCTTCAATGAGATGGTCGAAGGGTAACAGTAAACCTGCTGTGGTGCATAGGAGTCTAACACTGTGCCCCTATGGGAAGAGCCAAAGTACATACTCTTCGAAACGGTACTACTCTTGACAGAAATCGGCATTGTGAATTTTGTATTGAATCCGGATGCAATTTCTGTGTTTCAACGACATTGTCATAGTCGGAGGGATACAGTAAACCTCCTTGGTGCCTCGGAGTCTAACACTGGGCCCCCAGGGAACAGCCAAAGTACGGACTCCCCGAAACGTTACTCTCGTCAATATCAATGGGCATTGCGAATTTTGTATAGAATCCGGATGCTATTTCTGTGTTTCATCGTTAATGTGATGGTCGAAGGGATACAGTAAATCTGCTGTGGTGCATCGGAGTCTAACACTGAGCTCCCAGGGAAGATCCAAAAAACAGACTCCCCGAAAACCTACTCTCGTCAAAATTAATCGGCATTGCGAATTTTGTATTGAATCTGTATGCAGTTTCTGTGTTTCATCGTCATTGTGATGGTCGAAGGGTAACAGTAAACCTGATGTGGTGCATCGGAGTCGAGCACTGGGCCCCCAGGGAAGAGCCAAGGTACATACTCTTCGGATCGGTATCCTGTGGACAGAAATCGGCATTGTGAATTATGTATTGATTCCCGATCCAATTTCTGTGTTTCATCGTCAAAGTGATGGTCGAAGAGTAACATTAAACCTGATGTGGTGCATCGGAGTCTAACACTGGGCCCCCAGGTAAGAGCCGAAGAACATACTCTTCGAAACGGTACTCCTGTGGACCGAAATCGACATTGTGAATTTTGTATCGAATCCGGATGCAATTTCTGTGTTTCATCGTCAATGTGATGGTCGAAGGGTAACATTAAACCAGCTGTGGAGCATCAGAGTCTAACATTGGGCCCCCAGGGAAGAGCCAAATTACATACTCTTCGAAACGGTACTCCCATTGACAGAAATCGGCATAGAAAATTTTGTATTGAATCCGGATGCCATTTCTGTGTTTCATCGTCAATGTGATGGTCGATGAGATACGGTAAACCTGCTTGTTGCATCGGAGTCTAACACTGAGCCCCAGGGAAGAGCCAAAGTACATACTCTTCGAAACGGTACTCCTGTGGACAGAAATCGGCATTGTGAATTTAGTATTGAAACCGGATGCTATATCTGTGTTACATCGTCAATGTGATGGTTGAAGGGTAACAGTAAACCTGCTGTACTGCATCGGAGTCTAACACTGGGCCCCCAGGGAGGTGCCAAAGTACATACACTTCGAAACAGTGCTCCTCTGGACAGATGTCGGCATTACGAATTTTGTAGTGAATCCGGATGCAATTTCTGTGTTTCATTGTCAATGTGATGGTCGAAATGTAACAGTAAACTTGCTGCGGTGCATCGGAGTCTAACACTGACCCCCAGGGAAGAGCCAAAAAGCAGATTCCTCAAAACAGTACTCTCGTCAATATAAATCGGCATTGCGAATTTTGTATTGAATCCGGATGCAATATCTGTGTTTCATCGTCATTGTGATGGCCGAAGGGTAACATTAACCCTGCTGTAGTGCATCGGAGTCTAACACTGGGCCCCCAGGGAAGAGCCAATGTACATATTCATCGAAACGGTACTCCTGTTGACAGAAATCGGCATTGTGAATTTAGTATTGAATCCGGATGCAATTTCTGTGTTTCATCGTCCATGTGATGGTCGAAGGCATACAGTAAACCTGCTTTGTGCATCTAAGTCTAATACTGAGCCCCCAGGGAAAAGCAAAAGTACATACTCTTGGAAACGTTTCTCCTGTGGACCGAAATCGGCATTGTGAATTTTGTATTGAATCCGGATGCAATTTCTGTGTTTCATCGTCAATGTGATGATCGAAGGGATACAGTAAACCTGATGTGGTGCTTCGGAGTCTAACACTGGGACCCAGGGAAGAGCTAAGGTACATAGTCTTCGAATCGGTACTCCTGTTGACAGAAATCGGCATTGTGAAATTTGTATTGAATCCCGATGGAATATCTGTGTTTCATCGTCCATGTGATGTTCGAAGGGTTACAGTAAACCTGCTGTGGTGCATCGGAGTCTAACACTGGGCCCCCAGGGAAGAGCCAAAAAACAGACTCCCCGAAACGTTACTCTCGTCAATATAAATCGGCATTGCGAATATTGTATTGAATCCGGATGCAATTTCTGTGTTTCATCGTCAATGTGATAGTCGAAGGGTAACAGTAAACCTGCTGTGGTGCATCGGTGTCTAACACTGACCCCCAGGGAAGAGCACAGAAACAGACTCCCCGAAACGTTACTCACGTCAATATAAATCGGCAGTGCGAATTTTGTATTGAATCAGGGTGCAATTTCTGTGTTTCATCGTCAATGTGATGGGCGAAGGGTAACAGTAAACCTGCTGTCGTGCATCAGAGTCTAACACTGGGCCCCCAGGGAAGAGGCAAAGTACATACTCTTCGAAACGGTACTCCTGTTGACAGAAATCGGCATTGTGAATTTTGTACTGAATCCCGATGCAATTTCTGTGTTTCATCGTCAATGTGATGGTCGAAGAGATACAGTAAAACTGATGGGTACATTGGAGTCTAACACTGAGATCCAGGGAAGAGAGAAAGTACATACTCTTCGAAACGGTACTCCTGTGGACAGTAATCGGCATTGTGGATTTTGTATTGATTCCCGATGCAATTTCTGTGTTTCATCGTGAATGTGATGGTCGAAGGGTTACTGTAAACCTGCTGTGGTGCATGGGAGTCTAACACTGGGCCTCCAGGGAAGATCCAGAAAACAGACTGACCAAAAAGTTACTCTCGTCAATGTAAATCGGGATTGCGAAATTTGTATTGAATCCGGATGCAATTTCTGTGTTTCATCGTCAATTTGATGGTCGAAGGGTAACAGTAAACCTGCTGTGGTGCATCGGAGTCTAACTCTGGACCCCCAGGGAAGTGCCAAATTACACACTCTTGGAAACGGTACTCCTGTTGACAGAAATCGGCGTTGTGAATTTTGTATTGAATCCTAGATGCAAATTCTGTGTACCTTCGTCAATGTGGTGGTCAAAGGGATGCAGTAAACCTGCTTGGCGCATCGGTTTCTAACACTGAGCCCCCAGGGAAGAGCCAAAGAACAGACTCACCGAAAAGTTACTCTCGTCAATACAGATCGGCTTTGCGAATTTATTATTGAATCCGGATGCAATTTCTGTGTTTCATCGTCAATGTGATGGTCGAGGGGTAACAGTAAACCTGCTGTGGTGCATCGGAGTCTAACACTGAGCCACCAGGGAAGAGCCAAAAGACAGACACCCCGAAATGTTACTCTCGTGAACATAAATCGGCATTACGAATTTTGTATTGAATACGGATGCAATTTCTGTGTTTCATCGTCAATGTGATGGTCGAAGCGTTACAGTAAACCTGCTGTGGTGCATCGGAGTCTAACACTGAGCCCCCAGGGAAGATCCAAAAAACAGACTCCCCGAAACCTTACTGTCGTCAATATAAATCGGCATTGCAATTTTTGTATTGAATCGGGATGTAATTTCTGTGTTTCATCGTCATTGTGATGGTGGAAGGGTAACAGTAAACCTGCTGTGGTGCATTAGAGTCTAACACTGAGCCCCCAGGGAAGAGCCAAAGAACATACTCCCTGAAACGTTACTCTCGTAAATACAGATCGGCATTGCGAATTTTGTATTGAATCCGTATGCAATTTCTGTGTTTCATCGCAAATGTGATGGTCGAAGGGTAACAGTAAACCTGTAGTATGGCATCGGAGTCTGACACTGGGCCCCCCGGGAAGAGCCAATGTACATACTCTTCGAAAGGGTACCCCTGCTGACAGAAATCGGCAATGTGAATTTTGTATTGAATCCGGATGCAATTTCTGTGTTTCATCGTCAATGTGATGGTCGAAGAGGTACAGTAAACCTACTTGGTTCATCGGAGTCTAACACTGGCCCCCAGGGAAGAGCCAAAGTACATACTCTTCGAAAGGGTACTGCTGTTGACAGAAATCGGCATTGTGAATTTTGTATTGAATCCTGATGCAATTTCTGTGTTTCATCGTCAATGTGATGGTCGAAGGGTAACAGTAAACCTGCTGTGGTGCATCGGAGTCTAACACAGGGACCCGGGGAAGAGCCAAAGTATATAATCTTTGAAACGATACTCATGTGGACAAAAATCGGCATTGTGAATTTTATATTAATGCCCGATACAATTTCTGTGATTCATCGTCAATGTGATGTTTGAAGCGTTACAGTAAACCTGCTGTGGTGCATCGGAATCTAACACTGAGCCCCCAGGGAAGTTCCAAAGAACAGTCTCCCCGAAAAATTACTCTCGGCAATATAAATCGGCATTGCGAATTTTGTATTGAATCCGGATGCAATATCTGTGTTTCATCGTCAATGTGATGGTCGAAGGGTAACATTAACCCTGCTGTAGTGCATCAGAGTCTAACACTGGGCCCCCAGGGAAGAGCCAAAGTATATATTCATCGAAACGGTATTCCTGTTGACAGAAATCGGCATTGTGAATTTAGTATTGAATCCGGATGCAATTTCTGTGTTTCATCGTCCATGAGATGGTCGAAGGGATACAGTAAACCAGCTTGGTGTATCGAAGTCTAACACTGAGCCCCCAGGGAAGAGCAAAAGTACATACTCTTCGAAACAGTTCTCCTGTGGACCGAAATCGCACTGTGAATTTTGTATTGAATCTGGATGCAATTTCTGCGTTTCATCGACAATGTGATGGTCGAAGGGATACAGTAAACCTACTGTGCTGCATCGGAGTCTAACACTGGGACCCTGGGAAGAGCGAAGGTACATACTCTTCGAATCGGTACTCCTGTTGACAGAAATCGGCATTGTGAATTTTGTATTGAATCCGGATGCAATTTCTGTGTTTCATCGTCAATGTGATGGTCGAAGAGGTACAGTAAACCTGCTTGGTGCATCGGAGTCTAACACTGGGCCCCCAGGGAAGATCCAAAGTACATACTCTTCGAAACGGTACTCCTGTGGACAGTAAACGGCATTGTGGGTTTTGTATTGATTCCCGATGCAATTTCTGTGCTTCATCGTCAATGTGATGGTCTATTGGTTGCAGTAAACTCGCTGTGGTACATCGGAGTCTAACACTGGGCCTCCAGGGAAGAGCCAAAGTACAGTCTCCCCGAAACCTTACGCTCGTCAATATAAATCGTCATCGCGAATTTTGTATTGAAGCCGGATGCAATATCTGTGTTTCACCGTAATGTGGTGGTCGAAGGGATACATTAACACTGCTGTGGTGCATCGGAGTCTAACCCTGAGCCCCCAGGGAAGAGCCAAAAAACAGCCTCCCCTAAATGTTACTCTCGTCAATATCAATCGGCATTGCGAATTTTGTATTGAATCCGGATGCAATTTCTGTGTTGCACAATCAATGTGATGGTCGAAGGGTTACAGTAAAGCCGCTGTGGTGCATCAGAGTCTAACACTGAGCCCCCAGGGAAGAGCCAAAGTACATACTCTTCGAAACGGTACTCCAGTTGACAGAAATCGGCATTGTGAATTTTGTGTTGAATCCAGATGCAATTTCTGTGTTTCACCGTCAATGTGATGGTCGAAGGGATACACTAAACCGCTGTGGTGCATCGGAGTCTAACACTGGGAAGCAGGGAAGAGCCAAAGTGAATAATCTTTGAAACGGTACTCCTGTGTACAGAAATCGATATTGTGAATTTTGTATTGATTCCCGATGCAATTTCTGTGTTTCGTCGTCAATGTGATGGTCGGAGGGATACAGTAACCCTGCTATGGTGCATCGGAGTCTAACCCTGAGCCCCAACTGCAGAGCCTTAAAACAGACTCCGCGAAACGTTACTCTCGTCAATATAAATCGGCATTGCAAATTTTGTATTGAATCCGGATGTAATTTCTGTGTTTCATCGTCATTGTGATGGTGGAAGGGTAACAGTAAACCTGCTGTGGTGCATCGGAGTCTAACACTGAGCCCCCAGGGAAGAGCCAAAGAACATACTCCCCAAAACGTAACTCTCGTAAATAGTGATCGGCATTGCGGATTTTGTATTGAATCCGTATGCAATTTCTGTGTTTCATCGTCAATGTGATGGTCGAAGGGTAACAGTAAACCTGCTGTGGTGCATCAGAGCCTAACACTGGGCCCCCAGGGAAGAGCCAAAGTACATATTCTTCGAAAGGGTACTCCTGCTGACAGAAATCGGCATTGTGAATTTTGTATTGAATCCGGATGCAATTTCTGTGTTTCATCGTCAATGTGATGGTCGAAGAGGTACAGTAAACCTGCTTGGTGCATCGGAGTCTAACACTGGGCCCCCAGGGAAGAGCCAAAGTACATACCCTTCGAAAGCGTACTCTTGTTGACAGGAATCGGCATTGTGAATTTTGTATTGAATCCGGATGCAATTTCTGTGTTTCATCGTCAATGTGATGGTCGAAGGGTAACAGTAAACCTGCTGTAGTGCATCGGAGTCTAACACTGTGACCCAGGAAAGAGCCAAAGTATATTATCTTTGAAACGGTACTCATGTGGACAATAATCGGCATTGTGAATTTTGTATTGATTCCCGATGCAATTTCTGTGTTTCATCGTCAATGTGATGGTCGAAGGGTTACAGTAATCCTGCTGTTGTGCATCGGAGTCTAACACTGAGCCCCCAGGGAAGAGCCAAAGAACAGACTCCCTGAAACGTACTCACGTCAATATAGAACGGCATTGTGACTTTTGTATTGAATCCGGATGCAATTTCTGTGTTTCATCGTCAATGTGATGGTCGAAGCGTTACAGTAAACCTGCTGTGGTGCATCGTAGTCTAACACTGAGCTCCCAGGGAAGATCCAGAAAAAGACTCCCCCAAACCCTACTCTCGTCAATATTAGTCGGCATTGCGAATTTTGTATTGAATCGGTATGCAAATTCTGTGTTTCATCGTCATTGTGATGGTCGAAGGGTAACAGTAAAGCTGCTGTTGTGCATCGGAGTCTATCACTGAGCCCCCAGGGAAGAGCCAAAGAACAGACTCCCCGAAACGTATTCACGTCAATATAAATCGGCATTGCGAAATTTGTATTGAATCCGGGTGCAATTTCTATGTTTCATCGTCAATGTGATGGTCGAAGGGATACAGTAACCCTGCTGTGGTGCATCGGAGTCTAACCCTGAGCCCCCAGGGAAGATCCATAAAATAGACTCCGCGAAACGTTACTCTCGTCAATATAAATCAGCATTGAGAAATTTGTATTGAATCCGGATGCAATTTCTGTGTTTCATCGTCAATGTGATGGTCGAAGGGTAACAGTAAACCTGCTGTGGTGCATCGGAGTCTAACACTGGGCCCCCAGGGAAGAGCCAAAGTACATACTCTTCGAAACGGTACTCCTGTGGTCAGAGATCGACATTGTGAATTTTGTATTGATTCCCGATTCAATTTCAGTGTTTTCGTGAATGTGATGGTCGAAGGGTAACAGTAAACCTGCTGTGACGCATCAGAGACTATCACTGGTCCCCCAGGGAAGAGCCATAGTACATACTCTTCGAAACGGTACTCCTGTGGACAGAAATCGGCATTGTGAATTTAGTATTGCATCCAGACGTAATTTCTGTGTTTCATCGTCAATGTGATGGTCGAAGGGTAACCGTAAAACTGCTGTGGTGCATCAAAGACTAACACTGGGTCCCCAGTTAAGAGCCAAAGTACATACTCTTCGAAACTGTACTCCTTCGGACAGAAATCGGCATTGTGAATTTAGTTTTGAACCCGGACGTAATTTCAGTGTGTCATCGTCAATTTGATGGTCGAAGGGTAACAGTAAATCTGCTGTGCTGCATCAAAGGCTAACACTGGGCCCACAGGGAAGAGCTAAAGTACCTATCTTGGAAACAGTACCCCTGTTGACAGTAATCGACATTACGAGTTTTGTAATGAATCCGGATGCAATTTCTGTGTTTCATCGTCAATGTGATGGTCGAATCGTTACAGTAAACCTGCTGTGGTGCATCGGTGTCTAACACTTAGCTTCCAGGGAAGAGCCAAAGTACATACTCTTCAAATCGCTACTCCTGTGGACAATAATCGGCAGTGTGTGATTTGTATTGACTCCCGATCCAATTTCTGTGTTTCATCGTCAATGTGATGGTCGAAGGGTTACAGTAAACCTGCTGTGGTGCATCGGAGTCTAACACTGAGCCCCCAGGGAAGAGCCAAAGAACAGACTCCCCACAACGTTACTCTCGTCAATATGAATCGGCATTGCGAATTTTGTATTGAAACCGGATGCAATTTCTGTGTTTCTTCGTCAATGTGAGGGTCGAAGTGTAACACTAAACCTGATGTGGTGCATCGGAGTCAAACACTGTGCCCCAGGGAAGAGCCAAAGTACATACTCTTTGAAACGGTACTCCTGTGGACAGAAATCGACATTGTGAATTTTGTATTGATCTCCGATGCAATTTCTGTGTTTCATCGTGAATGTGATGGTCCAAGCGTTACAGAAAGCCTGCTGTGGTGCATCGGAGTCGAACACTGAGCTCCCAGGGTAGATCCAAAAACAGACTCCCCAAAACCCTACTCTCGTCAATATTAATCGGCATTGCGAATTTTGTATTGAATCCGGATACAATTTCTTTGTTTCATCGTCAATTTGATGGTCGAAGGGTAACAGTAAACCTGCTGTGGTGCATCAGAGTCTAACATTGGGCCCCCAGGGAAGAGCCAAAGTAAATACTCTTCGAAACGGTACTCCTGTTGACAGAAATCTGCATTACGAATTTTGTAATGAATTCGGATGAAATTTCTGTGTTTCATCGTCAATGTATTGGTCGAAGTGATACAGTAACTCTGATGTGGTGCATCGGAGTCTAACCCTGAGCCCCCAGTAAAGAGCAATAAAACAGACTACGCGAAACGTTACTCTCGTCAATATAAATCGGCATTGCGAATTTTGTATTGAATCCGGATGCATTTTCTGAGTTTTATCGTCGATGTGATGGTCGAAGGGTAACAGTAGACCTGCTGTGGTGCATCGGAGTCTAGCACTGGGTCCCCAGGGAAGAGCCAAGTTACATACTCTTCAAATCGGTACGCCTGTGGACAGTAATCGGCATTGTGAATTTTGTATTGCTTCCCGATGGAATTTCTTTGTTTCATCGTCAATGTGATGGTCGAAGTGTTACAGTAAACCTGCTGTGGTGCTTCGGAGTCTACACTGGGCCCCCAGAGAAGACCCAAAGTACATACTGTTCGAAACCTTACTCCTGTGGACAGAAATCGGCATTGTGAATTATGTATTGATTGCCGATGCAATTTCTCCACTTCATCGTCAATGTGATGGTCGACGGGTTACAGTAAACCTGCTGTGAAGCATCGGAGTCTAACACAGAGTCCCCAGGGGAGACAAAGTACATACTCTTCGAAACGGTACTCCTGTGGACAGAAATCGGCATTGCGAATTTTGTATTGAATCCGAATGCAATTTGTGTGTTTCACCCTCAATGAGATGGTCGAAGGGATACAGTAACCCTGCTGTGGTGCATCGGAGTCTAACACTGGGCCCCCAGGGAAGAACAAAGTACATACTCGTCGTACTGGTACTCCTGTTGTCAGAAATCGGCATTGCGAATTTTGTATTGAATCCGGATGCAATTTCTGTGTTTCATCGTCAATGCGGTGGTCGAAGCATTACAGTAAACCTGCTGTGGTGCATCGGAGTATATGACTGAGCCCCTAGTTAAGATCAAAGTAACAGGCTCCCCGCAACGTTACTCTCGTCAATGTAAATCGGCATTGCTAATTTTGTATTGAATCCGGATGCAATTTCTGTGTTTCATCGTCAACGTGATGGTCGAAGGGATACAGTAACCCTGCTGTGGTGCATCGGAGTCTAACTCTGGGCTCCCAGGTAAGATCCAAAAAACAGACTCCCCAAAACGTTACTGTCGTCAATATAAATCGACATTACGAATTTTGTATTGAATCCGGATGCTATTTCTGTGTTTCATCGTCAATTTGATGGTCGAAGGGTAACAGTAAATGTGCTGTGGTGCATCAAAGACTAACACTGGGTCCCCAGGTAAGAGCCGATGTACATACTCTTCGAAACGGTACTCCTGTTTACAGAAATGGGCATTGTCAATTTTGTATTGGTTCCCGATGCAATTTCTGTGTTTCATCCTCAATGTGATGGTCAAAGGGTTACAGTGAGACCTCCTGTGATGCATCGGAGTCTAACACTGAGCCCTCAGGTAAGAGCCAAAAAACAGACTCCCCAAAACGTTACTCTCGTCAATATAAATCGGCATTGCGAATTTTTTTTTTTGAATCCTGATGCAATTTCTATGTTTCATCTTCAATGTGATGGTCGAACGGATACAGTAACCCTGCAGTGGTGCATCAGAGTCTAACACAGGGCCCCAAGGGAAGAGCCAAACTACAAACTCTTCGATACCGTACTCCTGTGGACTGAAATTGGGATTGTTAATTTTGTATTGATTCCCGATCCAATTTCTTTGTTTAATCGTCAATGGGATGGTCGAAGGGTTACAGTAAACCTGATGTGGTGCATCGGAGTCTAACACTGGGACCAATGAAAGAGCCAAAGTAAATACTCTTCGAAACGGTACTCCTGTGGACAGATATTGGCATTGTGAATTTTGTATTGATTCCCGATGCAATATCTGTGTTTCATCGTCAATGTGATGGTCGAAGAGTTACACTAAACTTGCTGTGGTGCATCGGAGTTTAACACTGAGCCCCTACGTAAGAGGCAAAAAACAGACCTACCGAATCGTTACTCTCGTCAATATAAATCGGCATTGCGAATTTTGTATTGAATCCGGATGCATTTTCTGAGTTTTATCGTCGATGTGATGGTCGAAGGGTAACAGTAGACCTGCTGTGGTGCATCGGAGTCTAGCACTGGGTCCCCAGGGAAGAGCCAAGTTACATACTCTTCAAATCGGTACGCCTGTGGACAGTAATCGGCATTGTGAATTTTGTATTGCTTCCCGATGGAATTTCTTTGTTTCATCGTCAATGTGATGGTCGAAGTGTTACAGTAAACCTGCTGTGGTGCTTCGGAGTCTACACTGGGCCCCCAGAGAAGACCCAAAGTACATACTGTTCGAAACCTTACTCCTGTGGACAGAAATCGGCATTGTGAATTATGTATTGATTGCCGATGCAATTTCTCCACTTCATCGTCAATGCGATGGTCGACGGGTTACAGTAAACCTGCTGTGAAGCATCGGAGTCTAACACAGGGTCCCCAGGGGAGACAAAGTACATACTCTTCGAAACGGTACTCCTGTGGACAGAAATCGGCATTGCGAATTTTGTATTGAATCCGAATGCAATTTGTGTGTTTCACCCTCAATGAGATGGTCGAAGGGATACAGTAACCCTGCTGTGGTGCATCGGAGTCTAACTCTGGGCTCCCAGGTAAGATCCAAAAAACAGACTCCCCAAAACGTTACTGTCGTCAATATAAATCGACATTACGAATTTTGTATTGAATCCGAATGCAATTTCTGTGTTTCATCGTCAATTTGATGGTCGAAGGGTAACAGTAAATGTGCTGTGGTGCATCAAAGACTAACACTGGGTCCCCAGGTAAGAGCCGATGTACATACTCTTCGAAACGGTACTCCTGTTTACAGAAATGGGCATTGTGAATTTTGTATTGGTTCCCGATCCAATTTCTGTGTTTCATCCTCAATGTGATGGTCAAAGGGTTACAGTGAGACCTCCTGTGATGCATCGGAGTCTAACACTGAGCCCCCAGGTAAGAGCCAAAAAACAGACTCCCCAAAACGTTACTCTCGTCAATATAAATCGGCATTGCGAATTTTTTTTTTTTTTTGAATCCTGATGCAATTTCTATGTTTCATCTTCAATGTGATGGTCGAAGGGATACAGTAACCCTGCTGTGGTGCATCAGAGTCTAACACAGGGCCCCAAGGGAAGATAGAAAAAACAGACTCCCCGAAACGTTACTCCTGTCAATATAAATCGTTATTGCGAATTTTGTATTGAATCCGGATGCAATTTCTATGTTTCATCGTCAATTTCATGTTTGAAGGGATACAGTAACCCTGCTGTGGTGCATCGGAGGCTAACACTGAGCCCCCAGGGACGAGCCAAAGCACATACTCCCCGAAACGTTACTCTCGTCAATATAAATCCACATTGCGAATTTTGTATTGAAGCCGGATGCAATTTCTGTGTTTCATCGTCAATGTGAAGGTCGAAGGGATACAGTAAACCTGCAGCGTTGCATCGGAGTGTCACACTGGGCTCCCAGGGAAGAGACAAAGTACATACTCTTCGAAACGGTACTCCTGTGGACACAAATCGGCATTGCGAATTTTGTATTGAATCCGGATGCAATTTCTATGTTTCATAGTCAATGTGATGTTTGAAGGGATACAGTAACCCTGCTGTGGTGCATCGGAGGCTAACACTGAGCCCCCAGGTACGAGCCAAAGCACATACTCCCCGAAACGTTACTCTCGTAAATATAAATCCACATTGCGAATTTTGTATTGAAGCCGGATGCAATCTCTGTGTTTCATCGTCAATGTAAAGGTCGAATGGATACAGTAAACCTGCAGCGTTGCATCGGAGTGTCACACTGGGCTCCCAGGAAAGAGACAAAGTACATACTCTTCGAAACGGTACTCCTGTGGACACAAATCGGCATTGCCAATTTTGTATTGAATCCGGATGCAATTTCTATGTTTCATCCTCAATGTGATGGTCGAAGGGATACAGTAAACCTGCTGTGGTGCATCGGAGTCTAACACTGAGGCCCCAGGGAAAAGCCAAAAAACAGACCCCTGAAACGTTACTCTCGTCAATATAAAACGTTATTGCGAATTTTGAATTGAATCCGGATGCAATTTCTGTGTTTATTCTTCAATGTGGTGGTCGAAGTGTAACACTAAACCTGCTGTGGTGGATCGGAGTCTAACACTGAGCCCCCAGGGAAGAGCCAAAGAACAGACTCCCCGAAACGTTACACTCGACAATATAAATCGGCATTGCGAATTTTGTATTGAATGCGGATGCAATTTCTGTGTTTCTTCGTCAATGTGATGTTCGAAGTGTAACACTACACCTGCTGTGGTTCATCGGAGTCTAAAACTGAGCCCCCAGGGAAGAGCCAAAAAACAGATTCCGCGAAACGTTACTCTCGTCAATATTAATCGGCATTGCGAATTTTCTATTGAATCCGGATAGAATTTCTGTGTTTCATCGTCAATATGATGGTCGACGGGTAACAGTAAACCTGCTGTGGTTCATCGGTGTCTAACACTGAGCCCCCAGGGAAGATCCGAAATTCAGGCACCCCGAAACATTACTCTCGTCAATATAAATCGTCATTGCGATTTTTGTATTGAATCCGGATGCAATTTCTGTGTTTCATCGTCAATGTGATGGTCAAAGAATACAGTAAACCTGCTGTGGTGTTCAGAGTCTAACACTGAGCCCCCAGGGAGGAGATAAATAGCAGAGTCCCAAAACGTTACTCTCGTCAATATAAATATGCATTGCGAATTTAGTAATGAATCCGGATGCAATTTATTTGATTGTTCGTCAATGTGATGGTCGAAGGGTAAAACTAAACCAGCTGTGGTGCATCGGAGTCTAACACGGGGACCCTAGGGAGGTGCCAAAGTACATACTCTTCGAAACGGTACTCCTGTGGACAGACACCGTCATTGTGAATATTGTGTTGATTCCCGATGCAATTTCTTTGTTTCATCGTCAATGTGATGGTCGAAGGGTTACGGAAAACCTGCTGTGGTGCATCGGAGTCTAACACTGGGACCAATGAAAGAGCCAAAGTACATACTCTTCGAAACGGTACTCCTGTGGACAGAAATTGGCATTGTGAATTTTGTATTGATTCCCGATGCAATTTCTTTGTTTCATCGTCATTGTGATGGTCGAAGAGTTACAGTAAACCTGCTGTAGTGCATCGGAGACTAACACTGAGCCCCTGGGTAAGAGCCAAAAAAAGACTCCCCGAAACGTTACTCTCGTCAATATAAATCGGCATTGCGAATTTTATATTGAATCCGGATGCATTTTCTGTGTTGTATCGTCAATGTGGTGGTCGATGGGTAACAGTACACTTGCTGTGGTGCATCGAAGTCTAACACTAGGTCCCAAGGGAAGAGCAAGGGTACATACTCTTCAAATCGGTACTCCTGTGGACAGTGACCGGCATTGTGTATTTTGTATTGATTCCCGATGCAATTTCTTTGTTTCATCGTCAATGTGATGGTCGAAGGGTTACAGTAAACCTGCTGTGGTTCATCGGAGTCTAACACTGGGCCCCCAGGGAAGAGCCAAAGTACATACTCTTCGAAACGGTACTCCTGTGGATAGAAGTCGGCATTGCGAATTTTGTATTGAATCCGGATGCAAATCCTATGATTCATCGTCAATGTGATGGTCGACGCGATACAGTAAACCTGCTGTGGTGCATCGGAGTCTAACACTGAGCCCCCAGGAAGGATCCGAAAGACAGACTCCCCGAAACGTTTATCTCGTCAATTTAAATAGTCATTGCAAATTTTGTATTGAATCCTGATGCAATTTCTGTGTTTCATCGTCATTGTGATGGTCGAAGGGTAACAGTAAACCTGCTGTGGTGCATGGGGGTCTAACACTCGGCCCCCTGGGAAGAGCCAAAAAACAGACTCCCCGAAACGTTACTCCCGTCAATATAAATCGGCATTGCGAATTTTGTATTGAATCCGGATGCAATATCTGTGTTTCATCGTCAATGTGATGGTCGAAGGGTAACAGTAAACCTGCTGTGGTGCTTCGGAGTCTACACTGGGCCGCCAGGGAAGACCCAAAGTACATACTGTTCGAAACCTTACACCTGTGGACAGAAATCGGCATTGTGGATTATGTATTGATTCCCGATGCAATTTCTGTACTTCATCGTCAATGTGATGGTCTAAGGGCTACACTAAACCTGCTGTGATGCATCGGAGTCTAACACAGGGCCCCCAGGGAAGAGTCAAAGTACGTACTCTTCGAAACGGTACTCCTGTGGCGAGAAATCGGCATTGAGAATTTTGTATTGAACCCGAATGCAATTTGTGTGTTTCATCGTCAATGTGATGGTCGCAGCGATACAGTAAACCTGCTGTTATGCATCAGAGTCTAACACTGAGCCTCCAGGGAAGATCCAAAAAACAGACTCCCCAAAACGTTACTCTCGTCAATATAAATCGGCATTGCGAATTTTTTTTTGAATCCTGATGCAATATCTATGTTTCATCTTCAATGTGATGGTCGAAGGGATACAGTAACCCTGCTGTTGTGCATCGGAGTCTAACACAGGGCCCCAAGGGAAGATCCAAAAAACAGACTCCCTGAAACGTTACTCTCGTCAATATAAATCGGCATTGCGAATTTTGTATTAATCCCGGATGCAATTTCTTTATTTCATCGTCAATTTGATGGTCGGAGGGTAGCAGTTAATCTGCTGTGTTGCATCAAAGAATAACACTGGGCTCCCACGGATGAGCCAAAGTACATACTCTTCGAAACGGTACTCCTGTTGACAGAAATCGGCATTGTGCATTTTGTATTTAATCGGGATGCAATTTCTGTGTTTCATCGTCAATGTGATGGTCGAAGGGATACAGTAAACCTGCTGTGGTGCATCGGAGTCTAACACTGAGGCCCCAGGGAAGAGCCAAATAACAGACTCCCCGAAATGTTACACTCGACAATATAAATCGGCATTGCGAATTTTGTGTTGAATGCGGATGCAAATTCTGTGTTTCTTCGTCAATGTGATCGTCGAAGTGTAACACTAAACCTGCTGTGATGCATCGGAGTCTAACACTGAGCCCCCAGGGAAGAACCAAAAAACAGTTTCACCGAAACGTTATTCTCGACAGTATAAATCGGCATTGCGAATTTTGTAATGAATGCGGATGAAATTTCTCAGTTTCTTCGTCAATGTGATGGTCGAAGTGTAACACTACACCTGCTCTGGTTCATCGGAGTCTAACACTGAGCCCCCAGGGAAGAGCCAAAAAACAGACTCCGCGAAACGTTACTCTCATCAGTATTAATCGGCATTGCGAATTTTGTATTGACTCCGGATAGAATTTCTGTGTTTCATCGTCAATATGATGGTCGACGGGTAACAGTAAACCTGCTGTGGTTCATCGGTGTCTAACACTGAGCCCCCAGGGAAGATCCGAAATTCAGACACCCCGAAACGTTACTCTCGTCAATATAAATCGTCATTGCGATTTTTGTATTGAATCCGGATGCAACTTCTGTGTTTCATCGTCATTGTGATGGTCGAAGTGTAACAGTAAACCTACTGTGGTGCATTGGAGTCTAACACTGGGCCACAAGGGAAGAGCGAAAGTACATACTCTTCGAAACGGTGCTCCTGTGGACATTAATCGGCATTGTGAATTTTGTATTGATTCCCGATGGAATTTCTATGTTTCATCATGAATGTGATGGTCGAAGGGTTACAGTAAACCTGCTGTGGAGCATCGGAGTCTAACACTGGGCCCCCAGGGAAGAGCCAAATTACATACTCTTCGAAACGGTACTCCTGTGGATAGAAATCGGCATTGCGAATTTTGTGTTGAATCCGGATGCAATTTCTGTGTTTCATCGTCAATGTGATGGTCGACGCGTTACACAAAACCTGCTGTGGTCTATCGGAGTCTAACACTTAGCCCTCAGGAAGGATCCGAAAGACAGACTCCCCGAATCTTATCTCACGTCAATTTAAATCGTCATTGCGAATTTTGTATTGAATCCGGATGCAATTTCTTTGTTTCATCGTCAATTTGATGGTCGGAGATTAACAGTTAATCTGCTGTGGTGCATCAATGACTAACACTGGGCTCCCAGGGAAGAGCCAAAGTACATACTCTTCGAAACGGTTCTCCTGTTGACAGAAAACGGCGTTGTGCATTTTGTATTGAATCGGGATGCAATTTCTGTGTTTCGCCGTCAATGTGATGGTCGAAGGGATACAGTAAACCTGCTGTGGTGCATCGGAGTCTAACAATGAGGCCCCAGGGAAAAGCCAAAAAACAGACCTTTGAAACGTTACTCTCGTCAATATAAATCGTTATTGCGAATTTTGAATTGAATCCGGATGCAATTGCTGTGTTTCTTCGTCAATGTGGTGGTCGAAGTGTAGCACTAAACCTGCTGTGGTGCATCGGAGTCTAACACTGAGCCCCCAGGGAACAGCCAAAGAACAGACTCCCCGAAACGTTACTCTCGTCAATGTAAATCGGCATTGCGAATTTTGTATTGAATCCGGATGCAATTTCTGTGTTTCATTGTCAACGTGATGTTCGAAGGGATACAGTAACCCTGCTGTGGTGCATCGGAGTCTAACACTGATCTCCCAGGTAAGATCCAAAACACAGACTCCGCAAAACGTTACTGACGTCAATATAAAACGACATTCCGAATTTTGTATTGAATCCGGATGCAATTTCTGTGTTTCGTCGTCAATTTGATGGTCGAAGGGTAACAGTAAATGTGCTGTGGTGCATCAAAGACTAACAATGGGTCCCCAGGTAAGAGCCAAAGTACATACTTTTCGAAACGGTACTCCTGTGTACAGAAATGGGCATTGTGAATTTTGTATTGGTTCCCGATGCAATTTCTGAGTTTCATCGTCAATGTGATGGTCGAAGGGTTACAGTAAACCTGCTGTGGTGCATCGGAGTCTAACACTGAGCCCCTAGGGAGGAGATAATGAGCAGACTCGCCGAAACGTTACTCTCGTCAATATAAATTGGCATTGCGAATTTTGTATTGAATTCGGATACAATATCTGTGTTTCATCGTCAATGTGATGGCCGAAGGGTAACAGCAAACCTGCTGTGGTGCATCGGAGTCTAACACTGGATTCCATGGGATGAGCCAAAGTACATACTCTTTGAAACGGTACTCCTGTGAACAGACATCGGCATTGTGAATTTTGTGTTGATTCCCGATGCAATTTCTTTGTTTCACCGTCAATGTGATGGTCGAAGTGTACGGTAAACCTGCTGTGGTGCATCGGAGTCTAACACTGGGCCGCCAGGGAAGAGCCAAAGTACATACTCTTCGAAACGGTACTCCTGTGGATAGAAATCGTCATTGCGATTTTGTATTGAATCCGGATGCAATTTCTGTGTTTCATCGTCATTGTGATGTTCGAAGGGTAACAGTAAACCTGCTGTGGTGCATGGGAGTCTGACACTGGGCCCCTGGGAAGAGCCAAAAAACAGACTCCCCGAAACGGTACTCTCTTCAATATAAATCGGCATTGCGAATTTTGTATTGAATCCGGATGCAATATCTTTGTTTCATCGTCAAGGGAAGAGCCAAAGTACATACTCTTCGAAACGGTACTCCTGTTGACAGAAATGGGCATTGTGCATTTTGTATTGAATCGGGATGAAATTTCTGTGTTTCATCGTCAATGTGATGGTCGAAGGGATACAGTAAACCTGCTGTGGTGCATCGGAGTCTAACACTGAGGCCCCAGGGAAAAGCCAAAAAATAGACCCCAGAAACGTTACTCTCGTCAATATAAATCGTCATTGCGAATTTTGAATTGAATCCGGATGCAATTTCTATGTTTCATCGTAAATGTGATGGTCGAAGGGTAACAGTCAACCTGCTGTGGTGCATCGGAGTTAAACACTGGACCCCCAGCGAAGAGCCAAAGTACATACTCTTCGAAACTTTACTCCTGTGGACACTAAACGGGATTGTGAATTTTGTATTTGATCCCGATGCAATTTCTATGTTTCATCGTAAATCTTATGGTCGAAGGGTTACAGTAAACCTGCTATGGTGAATCTGAGTCTATCACTCGGCCGCCAAGGAAGACACAAAGATCATAGTCTTCGAAACGGTACTTCTGTGGACAGAAATCGGCATAGTGAATTTTGTATTGAATCCAGATGCAATTTCTATGTTTCATCGTAAATGTGATGGTCGGAGGGGATCAGTAAACCTGCTGTTGTCCATCTGAGTGTAACACTGAGCCCCCAGGAAAGAGCCATAAAACAGACTCCCCGAAACGTTATTCTCGTCAATATAAATCGGCATTGCTAATTTTGTATTGAATGCGGATGCAATTCCAGTGTTTCATCGTCAATGTGATTGTCGAAGGGTAACAGTAAACCTGCAGTGGTGCATCGGAGTTAAACACTGGACCCCCAGCGAAGAGCCAAAGTACATACTCTTCGAAACTTTACTCCTGTGGACACTAAACGGTATTGTGAATTTTGTATTTGATCCCGATGCAATTTCTATGTTTCATCGTAAATCTTATGGTCGAAGGGTTACAGTAAACCTGCTATGGTGAATCTGAGTCTATAACTCGGCCGCCAAGGAAGACACAAAGATCATAGTCTTCGAAACGGTACTTCTGTGGACAGAAATCGGCATAGTGAATTTTGTATTGAATCCCGATGCAATTTCTATGTTTCATCGTAAATGTGATGGTCGAAGGGTTCCAGTAAACCTGCTGTGGTGCATCTGAGTCTAACACAGAGCCCCCAGGGAAGAGCCAAAAAACAGACCCTTGAAACGTTACTCTCGTCGATATAAATCGGCATTGCGAATTTTGTATTGAATCCGGATGAAATTTCTGTGTTTCATCGTAAATGTGATGGTCAAAGGGTAACAGTAAACCTGTAGTGTGGCATCGGTCTCTGACACTGGGCCCCCCGGGAAGACCCAAAGAACATACTCTTCGAAACGGTACTCCTGTGGCCAGAAATCGGCACAGTGAATTTTGTATAGAATCCCGATGGAATTTCTATGTTTCATCGTAAATGTGATGGTCGAAGGATTCCAGTAAACCAGCTTTGGTGCATCTGAGTCTAACACTGAGATCCCAGGGAAGAGCCAAAGAACAGTCTCCCCGAAAATATACTCTCGTCAATATAAATCGGTATTGCGAATTTTGTATTGAAACCGGATGCAATATCATTGTTTCAATGTCAATGTGATGCTCGAAGGGTTCCAGTAAACCAGCTGTGGAGCATCGGAGTCTAACACTGTGTCCCCAGAGAAGAGCCAAAGTACATACTCTTCGAAACGGTACTCCTGTGGGCAGAAATCGGCATAGTGAATTATGTATTGAATCCGGATGCAATTTCTATGTTTCATCGCAAATGTGATGGTCGAAGGGTTGCAGTAAACCTGCTGTGATGCATCGGAGTCTACCACTGGGCCCCCAGGGAAGAGCCAAAGAACAAACTCTTCGAATGGTACTCCTGTGGAAAAATATCGGCATTGTGAATTTTCTATTGATTCCCGATGCAATTTCTGCATTACATCGTGAATGTGATGGTCGAAGGGTAACAGTGAACCTGCTGTGGTGCATCGGAGTCTAACACTGAGCCCCCAGGGAAGAGCCAAAAAACAGACTCTCCGAAATGTTACTCTTGTCAATATAAATCGGCATTGCGAACTTTGTATTGAATCCGGTTGCAATTTCTGTGTTTCATCATCATTGTGATGGTCGAAAGGTAACAATAAAAGTGCTGTGGTGCATGGGAGTCTAGCACTGGGCCCCCTGGGAAGAGCCAAAGTACATACTCTTCGAAACGGTACTCCTGTGAACAGACATCGGCATTGTGAATTTTGTGTTGAATCCGGATGCAATTTCTGTGTTTCATCGCAAAAGTGATGGTCGAAGGGTAACAGTAAACCTGTAGTATGGCATCGGAGTCTGACACTGGGCCCCCCGGGAAGAGCCAAAGTACATACTCTTCGAAAGGGTACCCCTGCTGACAGAAATCGGCAATGTGAATTTTGTATTGAATCCGGATGCAATTTCTGTGTTTCATCGTCAATGTGATGGTCGAAGAGGTACAGTAAACCTACTTGGTTCATCGGAGTCTAACACTGGCCCCCAGGGAAGAGCCAAAGTACATACTCTTCGAAAGGGTACTGCTGTTGACAGAAATCGGCATTGTGAATTTTGTATTGAATCCTGATGCAATTTCTGTGTTTCATCGTCAATGTGATGGTCGAAGGGTAACAGTAAACCTGCTGTGGTGCATCGGAGTCTAACACAGAGACCCAGGGAAGAGCCAAAGTATATAATCTTTGAAACGATACTCATGTGGACAAAAATCGAAATTGTGAATTTTATATTAATGCCCGATACAATTTCTGTGATTCATCGTCAATGTGATGTTTGAAGCGTTACAGTAAACCTGCTGTGGTGCATCGGAATCTAACACTGAGCCCCCAGGGAAGTTCCAAAGAACAGTCTCCCCGAAAAATTACTCTCGGCAATATAAATCGGCATTGCGAATTTTGTATTGAATCCGAAAGCAATATCTGTGTTTCATCGTCAATGTGATGGTCGAAGGGTAACATTAACCCTGCTGTAGTGCATCGGAGTCTAACACTGGGCCCCCAGGGAAGAGCCAAAGTATATATTCATCGAAACGGTATTCCTGTTGACAGAAATCGGCATTGTGAATTTAGTATTGAATCCGGATGCAATTTCTGTGTTTCATCGTCCATGTGATGGTCGAAGGGATACAGTAAACCAGCTTGGTGTATCGAAGTCTAACACTGAGCCCCCAGGGAAGAGCAAAAGTACATACTCTTCGAAACGGTACTCCTGTGGACCGAAATCGCACTGTGAATTTTGTATTGAATCTGGATGCAATTTCTGCGTTTCATCGTCAATGTGATGGTCGAAGGGTTACAGTAAACCTGCTGTGGTGCATCGGAGTCTAACACTGAGCCCACAGGGAAGAGCCAAAGAACAGACTACCCAAAACGTTACTCTCGTCAATATACATCGGCATTGCGAATTTTAAATTGAATCCGGGTGCAATTTCTGTGTTTCATCGTCAATGTGATGGTCGAAGAGATACAGTAAAACTGATTGGTGCATTGGAGTCTAGCACTGAGCCCCCAGGGAAGAGCCAAAGTACATACTCTTCGAAACGGTACTCCTGTGGACAGTAATCGGCATTGTGGGTTCTGTATTGATTCCCGATGCAATTTCTGTGCTTCATCGTCAATGTGATGGTCTATTGGTTGCAGTAAACTCGCTGTGGTACATCGGAGTCTAACACTGGGCCTCCAGGGAAGAGCCAAAGTACAGTCTCCCCGAAACGTTACGCTCGTCAATATAAATCGGCATCGCGAATTTTGTATTGAAGCCGGATGCAATATCTGTGTTTCACCGTCAATGTGGTGGTCGAAGGGATACATTAACACTGCTGTGGTGCATCGGAGTCTAACCCTGAGCCCCCAGGGAAGAGCCAAAAAACAGCCTCCCCTAAATGTTACTCTCGTCAATATCAATCGGCATTGCGAATTTTGTATTGAATCCGGATGCAATTTCTGTGTTGCACAATCAATGTGATGGTTGAAGGGTTACAGTAAACCCGCTGTGGTGCATCAGAGTCTAACACTGAGCCCCCAGGGAAGAGCCAAAGTACATACTCTTCGAAACGGTACTCCAGTTGACAGAAATCGGCATTGTGAATTTTGTGTTGAATCCAGATGCAATTTCTGTGTTTCACCGTCAATGTGATGGTCGAAGGGATACACTAAACCGCTGTGGTGCATCGGAGTCTAACACTGGGAAGCAGGGAATAGCCAAAGTATATAATCTTTGAAACGGTACTCCTGTGTACAGAAATCGATATTGTGAATTTTGTATTGATTCCCGATGCAATTTCTGTGTTTCGTCGTCAATGTGATGGTCGGAGGGATACAGTAACCCTGCTATGGTGCATCGGAGTCTAACCCTGAGCCCCAACTGCAGAGCCATAAAACAGACTCCGCGAAACGTTACTCTCGTCAATATAAATCGGCATTGCAAATTTTGTATTGAATCCGGATGTAATTTCTGTGTTTCATCGTCATTGTGATGGTGGAAGGGTAACAGTAAACCTGCTGTAGTGCATCGGAGTCTAACACTGAGCCCCCAGGGAAGAGCCAAAGAACATACTCCCCAAAACGTAACTCTCGTAAATAGTGATCGGCATTGCGAATTTTGTATTGAATGCGTATGCAATTTCTGTGTTTCATCGTCAATGTGATGATCGAAGGGTAACAGTAAACCTGCTGTGGTGCATCAGAGCCTAACACTGGGCCCCCAGGGAAGAGCCAAAGTACATACTCTTCGAAAGGGTACTCCTGCTGACAGAAATCTGCATTGTGAATTTTGTATTGAATCCGGATGCAATTTCTGTGTTTCATCGTCAATGTGATGGTCGAAGAGGTACAGTAAACCTACTTGGTGCATCGGAGTCTAACACTGGGCCCCCAGGGAAGAGCCAAAGTACATACCCTTCGAAAGCGTACTCTTGTTGACAGGAATCGGCATTGTGAATTTTGTATTGAATCCGGATGCAATTTCTGTGTTTCATCGTCTATGTGATGGTCGAAGGGTAACAGTAAACCTGCTGTAGTGCATCGGAGTCTAACACTGTGACCCAGGAAAGAGCCAAAGTATATTATCTTTGAAACGGTAGTCATGTGGACAATAATCGGCATTGTGAATTTTGTATTGATTCCCGATGCAATTTCTGTGTTTCATCGTCAATGTGATGGTCGAAGGGTTACAGTAATCCTGCTGTTGTGCATCGGAGTCTAACACTGAGCCCCCAGGGAAGAGCCAAAGAACAGACTCCCTGAAACGTACTCACGTCAATATAGAACGGCATTGTGACTTTTGTATTGAATCCGGATGCAATTTCTGTGTTTCATCGTCAATGTGATGGTCGAAGCGTTACAGTAAACCTGCTGTGGTGCATCGTAGTCTAACACTGAGCTCCCAGGGAAGATCCAGAAAAAGACTCCCCCAAACCCTACTCTCGTCAATATTAGTCGGCATTGCGAATTTTGTATTGAATTGGTATGCAAATTCTGTGTTTCATCGTCATTGTGATGGTCGAAGGGTAACAGTAAAGCTGCTGTTGTGCATCGGAGTCTAACACTGAGCCCCCAGGGAAGAGCCAAAGAACAGACTCCCCGAAACGTATTCACGTCAATATAAATCGGCATTGCGAAATTTGTATTGAATCCGGGTGCAATTTCTGTGTTTCATCGTCAATGTGATGGTCGAAGGGATACAGTAACCCTGCTGTGGTGCATCGGAGTCTAACCCTGAGCCCCCAGGGAAGATCAATAAAATAGACTCCGCGAAACGTTACTCTCGTCAATATAAATCAGCATTGAGAAATTTGTATTGAATCCGGATGCAATTTCTGTGTTTCATCGTCAATGTGATGGTCGAAGGGTAACAGTAAACCTGCTGTGGTGCATCGGAGTCTAACACTGGGCCCCCAGGGACGAGCCAAAGTACATACTCTTCGAAACGGTACTCCTGTGGTCAGAGATCGACATTGTGAATTTTGTATTGATTCCCGATTCAATTTCAGTGTTTTCGTGAATGTGATGGTCGAAGGGTAACAGTAAACCTGCTGTGACGCATCAGAGACTATCACTGGTCCCCCAGGGAAGAGCCATAGTACATACTCTTCGAAACGGTACTCCTGTGGACAGAAATCGGCATTGTGAATTTAGTATTGCATCTAGACGTAATTTCTGTGGTTCATCGTCAATGTGATGGTCGAAGGGTAACCGTAAAACTGCTGTGGTGCATCAAAGACTAACACTGGGTCCCCAGTTAAGAGCCAAAGTACATACTCTTCGAAACTGTACTCCTTCGGACAGAAATCGGCATTGTGAATTTAGTTTTGAACCCGGACGTAATTTCAGTGTGTCATCGTCAATTTGATGGTCGAAGGGTAACAGTAAATCTGCTGTGCTGCATCAAAGACTAACACTGGGCCCACAGGGAAGAGCTAAAGTACCTATCTTGGAAACAGTACTCCTGTTGACAGTAATCGACATTACGAATTTTGTAATGAATCCGGATGCAATTTCTGTGTTTCATCGTCAATGTGATGGTCGATGCGTTACAGTAAACCTGCTGTGGTGCATCGGTGTCTAACACTTAGCTTCCAGGGAAGAGCCAAAGTACATACTCTTCAAATCGCTACTCCTGTGGACAATAATCGGCAGTGTGTGTTTTGTATTGACTCCCGATCCAATTTCTGTGTTTCATCGTCAATGTGATGGTCGAAGGGTTGCAGTAAACCTGCTGTGGTGCATCGGAGTCTAACACTGAGCCCCCAGGGAAGAGCCAAAGAACAGACTCCCCACAACGTTACTCTCGTCAATATGAATCGGCATTGCGAATTTTGTATTGAAACCGGATGCAATTTCTGTGTTTCTTCGTCAATGTGAGGGTCGAAGTGTAACACTAAACCTGATGTGGTGCATCGGAGTCAAACACTGTGCCCCAGGGAAGAGCCAAAGTACATACTCTTTGAAACGGTACTCCTGTGGACAGAAATCGACATTGTGAATTTTGTATTGATCTCCGATGCAATTTCTGTGTTTCATCGTCAATGTGATGGTCCAAGCGTTACAGAAAGCCTGCTGTGGTGCATCGGAGTCGAACACTGAGCTCCCAGGGTAGATCCAAAAAACAGACTCCCCAAAACCCAACTCTCGTCAATATTAATCGGCATTGCGAATTTTGTATTGAATCCGGATACAATTTCTTTGTTTCATCGTCAATTTGATGGTCGAAGGGTAACAGTAAACCTGCTGTGGTGCATCAGAGTCTAACATTGGGCCCCCAGGGAAGAGCCAAAGTAAATACTATTCGAAACGGTACTCCTGTTGACAGAAATCTGCATTACGAATTTTGTAATGAATTCGGATGAAATTTCTGTGTTTCATCGTCAATGTATTGGTCGAAGTGATACAGTAACTCTGATGTGGTGCATCGGAGTCTAACCCTGAGCCCCCAGTAAAGAGCAATAAAACAGACTACGCGAAACGTTACTCTCGTCAATATAAATAGGCATTGCGAATTTTGTATTGAATCCGGATGCATTTTCTGAGTTTTATCGTCGATGTGATGGTCGAAGGGTAACAGTAGACCTGCTGTGGTGCATCGGAGTCTAGCACTGGGTCCCCAGGGAAGAGCCAAGTTACATACTCTTCAAATCGGTACGCCTGTGGACAGTAATCGGCATTGTGAATTTTGTATTGCTTCCCGATGGAATTTCTTTGTTTCATCGTCAATGTGATGGTCGAAGTGTTACAGTAAACCTGCTGTGGTGCTTCGGAGTCTACACTGGGCCCCCAGAGAAGACCCAAAGTACATACTGTTCGAAACCTTACTCCTGTGGACAGAAATCGGCATTGTGAATTATGTATTGATTGCCGATGCAATTTCTCCACTTCATCGTCAATGTGATGGTCGACGGGTTACAGTAAACCTGCTGTGAAGCATCGGAGTCTAACACAGAGTCCCCAGGAGAGACAAAGTACATACTCTTCGAAACGGTACTCCTGTGGACAGAAATCGGCATTGCGAATTTTGTATTGAATCTGAATGCAATTTGTGTGTTTCACCCTCAATGAGATGGTCGAAGGGATACAGTAACCCTGCTGTGGTGCTTGGAGTCTAACACTGGGCCCCCAGGTAAGAACAAAGTACATACTCGTCGTACTGGTACTCCTGTTGTCAGAAATCGGCATTGCGAATTTTATATTGAATCCGGATGCAATTTCTGTGTTTCATCGTCAATGCGGTGGTCGAAGCGTTACAGTAAACCTGCTGTGGTGCATCGGAGTATATGACTGAGCCCCTAGTTAAGATCAAAGTAACAGGCTCCCCGCAACGTTACTCTCGTCAATGTAAATCGGCATTGCTAATTTTGTATTGAATCCGGATGCAATTTCTGTGTTTCATCGTCAACGTGATGGTCGAATGGATACAGTAACCCTGCTGTGGTGCATCGGAGTCTAACTCTGGGCTCCCATGTAAGATCCAAAAAACAGACTCCCCAAAACGTTACTGTCGTCAATATAAATCGACATTACGAATTTTGTATTGAATCCGGATGCTATTTCTGTGTTTCATCGTCAATTTGATGGTCGAAGGGTAACAGTAAATGTGCTGTGGTGCATCAAAGACTAACACTGGGTCCCCAGGTAAGAGCCGATGTACATACTCTTCGAAACGGTACTCCTGTTTACAGAAATGTGCATTGTGAATTTTGTATTGGTTCCCGATGCAATTTCTGTGTTTCATCCTCAATGTGATGGTCAAAGGGTTACAGTGAGACCTCCTGTGATGCATCGGAGTCTAACACTGAGCCCCCAGGTAAGAGCCAAAAAACAGACTCCCCAAAACGTTACTCTCGTCAATATAAATCGGCATTGCGAATTTTTTTTTTTTTGAATCCTGATGCAATTTCTATGTTTCATCTTCAATGTGATGGTCGAAGGGATACAGTAACCCTGCTGTGGTGCATCAGAGTCTAACACAGGGCCCCAAGGGAAGATAGAAAAAACAGACTCCCCGAAACGTTACTCCTGTCAATATAAATCGTTATTGCGAATTTTGTATTGAATCCGGATGCAATTTCTTTGTTTCATCGTCAATTTCATGTTTGAAGGGATACAGTAACCCTGCTGTGGTGCATCGGAGGCTAACACTGAGCCCCCAGGGACGAGCCAAAGCACATACTCCCCGAAACGTTACTCTCGTCAATATAAATCCACATTGCGAATTTTGTATTGAAGCCGGATGCAATTTCTGTGTTTCATCGTCAATGTGAAGGTCGAAGGGATACAGTAAACCTGCAGCGTTGCATCGGAGTGTCACACTGAGCTCCCAGGGAAGAGACAAAGTACATACTCTTCGAAACGGTACTCCTGTGGACACAAATCGGTATTGCGAATTTTGTATTGAATCCGGATGCAATTTCTATGTTTCATCGTCAATGTGATGTTTGAAGGGATACAGTAACCCTGCTGTGGTGCATCGGAGGCTAACACTGAGCCCCCAGGTACGAGCCAAAGCACATACTCCCCGAAACGTTACTCTCGTCAATATAAATCCACATTGCGAATTTTGTATTGAAGCCGGATGCAATTTCTGTGTTTCATCGTCAATGTAAAGGTCGAAGGGATACAGTAAACCTGTAGCGTTGCATCGGAGTGTCACACTGGGCTCCCAGGGAAGAGACAAAGTACATACTCGTCGAAACGGTACTCCTGTGGACACAAATCGGCATTGCCAATTTTGTATTGAATCCGGATGCAATTTCTATGTTTCATCCTCAATGTGATGGTCGAAGGGATACAGTAAACCTGCTGTGGTGCATCGGAGTCTAACACTGAGGCCCCAGGGAAAAGCCAAAAAACAGACCCCTGAAACGTTACTCTCGTCAATATAAAACGTTATTGCGAATTTTGAATTGAATCCGGATGCAATTTCTGTGTTTATTCTTCAATGTGGTGGTCGAAGTGTAACACTAAACCTGCTGTGGTGGATCGGAGTCTAACACTGAGCCCCCAGGGAAGAGCCAAAGAACAGACTCCCCGAAACGTTACACTCGACAATATAAATCGGCATTGCGAATTTTGTATTGAATGCGGATGCAATTTCTGTGTTTCTTCGTCAATGTGATGTTCGAAGTGTAACACTACACCTGCTGTGGTTCATCGGAGTCTAAAACTGAGCCCCCAGGGAAGAGCCAAAAAACAGATTCCGCGAAACGTTACTCTCGTCAATATTAATCGGCATTGCGAATTTTCTATTGAATCCGGATAGAATTTCTGTGTTTCATCGTCAATATGATGGTCGACGGGTAACAGTAAACCTGCTGTGGTTCATCGGTGTCTAACACTGAGCCCCCAGGGAAGATCCGAAATTCAGGCACCCCGAAACATTACTCCCGTCAATATAAATCGTCATTGCGATTTTTGTATTGAATCCGGATGCAATTTCTGTGTTTCATCGTCAACGTGATGGTCAAAGAATACAGTAAACCAGCTGTGGTGTTCAGAGTCTAACACTGAGCCCCCAGGGAGGAGATAAATAGCAGAGTCCCAAAACGTTACTCTCGTCAATATAAATATGCATTGCGAATTTTGTAATGAATCCGGATGCAATTTATCTGATTGTTCGTCAATGTGATGGTCGAAGGGTAAAACTAAACCAGCTGTGGTGCATCGGAGTCTAACACGGGGACCCTAGGGAGGTGCCAAAGTACATACTCTTCGAAACGGTACTCCTGTGGACAGACACCGTCATTGTGAATATTGTGTTGATTCCCGATGCAATTTCTTTGTTTCATCGTCAATGTGATGGTCGAAGGGTTACGGAAAACCTGCTGTGGTGCATCGGAGTCTAACACTGGGACCAATGAAAGAGCCAAAGTACATACTCTTCGAAACGGTACTCCTGTGGACAGAAATTGGCATTGTGAATTTTGTATTGATTCCCGATGCAATTTCTTTGTTTCATCGTCAATGTGATGGTCGAAGAGTTACAGTAAACCTGCTGTAGTGCATCGGAGACTAACACTGAGCCCCTGGGTAAGAGCCAAAAAAAGACTCCCCGAAACGTTACTCTCGTCAATATAAATCGGCATTGCGAATTTTATATTGAATCCGGATGCATTTTCTGTGTTGTATCGTCAATGTGGTGGTCGATGGGTAACAGTAAACCTGCTGTGGTGCATGGGGGTCTAACACTCGGCCCCCTGGGAAGAGCCAAAAAACAGACTCCCCGAAACGTTACTCCCGTCAATATAAATCGGCATTGCGAATTTTGTATTGAATCCGGATGCAATTTCTGTGTTTCATCGTCAATGTGATGGTCGAAGGGTAACAGTAAACCTGCTGTGGTGCTTCGGAGTCTACACTGGGCCGCCAGGGAAGACCCAAAGTACATACTGTTCGAAACCTTACACCTGTGGACAGAAATCGGCATTGTGGATTATGTATTGATTCCCGATGCAATTTCTGTACTTCATCGTCAATGTGATGGTCTAAGGGCTACACTAAACCTGCTGTGATGCATCGGAGTCTAACACAGGGCCCCCAGGGAAGAGTCAAAGTACATACTCTTCGAAACGGTACTCCTGTGGCGAGAAATCGGCATTGAGAATTTTGTATTGAACCCGAATGCAATTTGTGTGTTTCATCGTCAATGTGATGGTCGCAGCGATACAGTAAACCTGCTGTTATGCATCAGAGTCTAACACTGAGCCTCCAGGGAAGATCCAAAAAACAGACTCCCCAAAACGTTACTCTCGTCAATATAAATCGGCATTGCGAATTTTTTTTTGAATCCTGATGCAATTTCTATGTTTCATCTTCAATGTGATGGTCGAAGGGATACAGTAACCCTGCTGTTGTGCATCGGAGTCTAACACAGGGCCCCAAGGGAAGATCCAAAAAACAGACTCCCTGAAACGTTACTCTCGTCTATATAAATCGGCATTGCGAATTTAGTATTGAATCCGGATGCAATTTCTATGTTTCATCGTCAATGTGATGTTCGAAGGGATACAGTAACCCTGCTGTGGTGCATCGGAGGCTAACACTGACCCCCCAGGGAAGAGCCAAAGCACAGACTCCCTGAAACTTTACTCTCGTCAATATAAATCCACATTGCGAATATTGTATTGAAGCCGGATGCAATTTCTGTGTTTCATCGTCAATGTGATGGTCGAAGGGATACAGTAAACCTGCAGCCTTGCATCGGAGTCTAACACTGGGCCCCCTGGTAAGATCCAAAGACAGACTCCCCGAAACGACACTCTCGTCAACATAAATCGGCATTGCGAATTTTGTATTGAATCCGGATGCCATGTCTGTGATTCATCATCAATGTGATGGTCGAAGGGTAACAGTGTACCTGCTGTGGTGCATCGGAGTCTAACACTGGGCCCCCAGGGAAAAGCAAAGTACATACTCTTCGTAACGGTGCTCCTGTTGACAGTAATCGGCATTGCGATTTTGTATTGAATCCGGATGCAATTTGTATGTTTCATCGTCAGTGTGGTGGTCAAAGCGTTACAGTAAACCTGCTGTGGTGCATCGGAGTCTAACACTGTGCCCCCAAGGAAGATCCAAAAAACAGACTCCCCGAAACGTTACTCTCGTCAATATAAATCGGCATTGCGAATTTTGTATTGAATCCGGATACAATTTCTGTGTTTCAACGTCAACGTGATGGGCGAAGGGATACAGTAACCCTGCTGTGGTGCATCGGAGTCTAACCCTGAGCCCACAGGGAAGAGCCTAAAAACACTCTCCCCATAACGTTACTGTCGTCAATATAAATCGGCATTGCGAATTTTGTATTAATCCCGGATGCAATTTCTTTGTTTCATCGTCAATTTGATGGTCGGAGGGTAGCAGTTAATCTGCTGTGTTGCATCAAAGAATAACACTGGGCTCCCAGGGATGAGCCAAAGTACATACTCTTCGAAACGGTACTCCTGTTGACAGAAATCGGCATTGTGCATTTTGTATTTAATCGGGATGCAATTTCTGTGTTTCATCGTCAATGTGATGGTCGAAGGGATACAGTAAACCTGCTGTGGTGCATCGGAGTCTAACACTGAGGCCCCAGGGATGAGCCAAATAACAGACTCCCCGAAATGTTACACTCGACAATATAAATCGGCATTGCGAATTTTGTGTTGAGTGCGGATGCAAATTCTGTGTTTCTTCGTCAATGTGATCGTCGAAGTGTAACACTAAACCTGCTGTGATGCATCGGAGTCTAACACTGAGCCCCCAGGGAAGAGCCAAAAAACAGTTTCACCGAAACGTTATTCTCGACAGTATAAATCGGCATTGCGAATTTTGTAATGAATGCGGATGCAAATTTCTCTGTTTCTTCGTCAATGTGATGGTCGAAGTGTAACACTACACCTGCTCTGGTTCATCGGAGTCTAACACTGAGCCCCCAGGGAAGAGCCAAAAAACAGACTCCGCGAAACGTTACTCTCATCAGTATTAATCGGCATTGCGAATTTTGTATTGACTCCGGATAGAATTTCTGTGTTTCATCGTCAATATGATGGTCGACGGGTAACAGTAAACCTGCTGTGGTTCATCGGTGTCTAACACTGAGCCCCCAGGGAAGATCCGAAATTCAGACACCCCGAAACGTTACTCTCGTCAATATAAATCGTCATTGCGATTTTTGTATTGAATCCGGATGCAACTTCTGTGTTTCATCGTCATTGTGATGGTCGAAGTGTAACAGTAAACCTACTGTGGTGCATTGGAGTCTAACACTGGGCCACAAGGGAAGAGCGAAAGTACATACTCTTCGAAACGGTGCTCCTGTGGACATTAATCGGCATTGTGAATTTTGTATTGATTCCCGATGGAATTTCTATGTTTCATCATGAATGTGATGGTCGAAGGGTTACAGTAAACCTGCTGTGGAGCATCGGAGTCTAACACTGGGCCCCCAGGGAAGAGCCAAAGTACATACTCTTCGAAACGGTACTCCTGTGGATAGAAATCGGCATTGCGAATTTTGTGTTGAATCCGGATGCAATTTCTGTGTTTCATCGTCAATGTGATGGTCGACGCGTTACACAAAACCTGCTGTGGTCTATCGGAGTCTAACACTTAGCCCTCAGGAAGGATCCGAAAGACAGACTCCCCGAATCTTATCTCACGTCAATTTAAATCGTCATTGCGAATTTTGTATTGAATCCGGATGCAATTTCTTTGTTTCATCGTCAATTTGATGGTCTGAGATTAACAGTTAATCTGCTGTGGTGCATCAATGACTAACACTGGGCTCCCAGGGAAGAGCCAAAGTACATACTCATCGAAACGGTTCTCCTGTTGACAGAAAACGGCGTTGTGCATTTTGTATTGAATCGGGATGCAATTTCTGTGTTTCGCCGTCAATGTGATGGTCGAAGGGATACAGTAAACCTGCTGTGGTGCATCGGAGTCTAACAATGAGGCCCCAGGGAAAAGCCAAAAAACAGACCTTTGAAACGTTACTCTCGTCAATATAAATCGTTATTGCGAATTTTGAATTGAATCCGGATGCAATTTCTGTGTTTCTTCGTCAATGTGGTGGTCGAAGTGTAGCACTAAACCTGCTGTGGTGCATCGGAGTCTAACACTGAGCCCCCAGGGAACAGCCAAAGAACAGACTCCCCGAAACGTTACTCTCGTCAATGTAAATCGGCATTGCGAATTTTGTATTGAATCCGGATGCAGTTTCTGTGTTTCATTGTCAACGTGATGTTCGAAGGGATACAGTAACCCTGCTGTGGTGCATCGGAGTCTAACACTGATCTCCCAGGTAAGATCCAAAACACAGACTCCGCAAAACGTTACTGACGTCAATATAAAACGACATTCCGAATTTTGTATTGAATCCGGATGCAATTTCTGTGTTTCGTCGTCAATTTGATGGTCGAAGGGTAACAGTAAATGTGCTGTGGTGCATCAAAGACTAACAATGGGTCCCCAGGTAAGAGCCAAAGTACATACTTTTCGAAACGGTACTCCTGTGTACAGAAATGGGCATTGTGAATTTTGTATTGGTTCCCGATGCAATTTCTGAGTTTCATCGTCAATGTGATGGTCGAAGGGTTACAGTAAACCTGCTGTGGTGCATCAGAGTCTAACACTGAGCCCCTAGGGAGGAGATAATGAGCAGACTCGCCGAAACGTTACTCTCGTCAATATAAATTGGCATTGCGAATTTTGTATTGAATTCGGATACAATATCTGTGTTTCATCGTCAATGTGATGGCCGAAGGGTAACAGTAAACCTGCTGTGGTGCATCGGAGTCTAACACTGGATCCCATGGGATGAGCCAAAGTACATACTCTTCGAAACGGTACTCCTGTGAACAGACATCGGCATTGTGAATTTTGTGTTGATTCCCGATGCAATTTCTTTGTTTCATCGTCAATGTGATGGTCGAAGTGTACGGTAAACCTGCTGTGGTGCATCGGAGTCTAACACTGGGCCGCCAGGGAAGAGCCAAAGTACATACTCTTCGAAACGGTACTCCTGTGGATAGAAATCGTCATTGCGATTTTGTATTGAATCCGGATGCAATTTCTGTGTTTCATCGTCATTGTGATGTTCGAAGGGTAACAGTAAACCTGCTGTGGTGCATGGGAGTCTGACACTGGGCCCCTGGGAAGAGCCAAAAAACAGACTCCCCGAAACGGTACTCTCTTCAATATAAATCGGCATTGCGAATTTTGTATTGAATCCGGATGCAATTTCTTTGTTTCATCGTCAAGGGAAGAGCCAAAGTACATACTCTTCGAAACGGTACTCCTGTTGACAGAAATGGGCATTGTGCATTTTGTATTGAATCGGGATGAAATTTCTGTGTTTCATCGTCAATGTGATGGTCGAAGGGATACAGTAAACCTGCTGTGGTGCATCGGAGTCTAACACTGAGGCCCCAGGGAAAAGCCAAAAAATAGACCCCAGAAAAGTTACTCTCGTCAATATAAATCGTCATTGCGAATTTTGAATTGAATCCGGATGCAATTTCTATGTTTCATCGTAAATGTGATGGTCGAAGGGTAACAGTCAACCTGCTGTGGTGCATCGGAGTTAAACACTGGACCCCCAGCGAAGAGCCAAAGTACATACTCTTCGAAACTTTACTCCTGTGGACACTAAACGGGATTGTGAATTTTGTATTTGATCCCGATGCAATTTCTATGTTTCATCGTAAATCTTATGGTCGAAGGGTTACAGTAAACCTGCTATGGTGAATCTGAGTCTATCACTCGGCCGCCAAGGAAGACACAAAGATCATAGTCTTCGAAACGGTACTTCTGTGGACAGAAATCGGCATAGTGAATTTTGTATTGAATCCCGATGCAATTTCTATGTTTCATCGTAAATGTGATGGTCGAAGGGTTCCAGTAAACCTGCTGTGGTGCATCTGAGTCTAACACAGAGCCCCCAGGGAAGAGCCAAAAAACAGACCCTTGAAACGTTACTCTCGTCGATATAAATCGGCATTGCGAATTTTGTATTCAATCCGGATGAAATTTCTGTGTTTCATCGTAAATGTGATGGTCAAAGGGTAACAGTAAACCTGTAGTGTGGCATCGGTCTCTGACACTGGGCCCCCCGGGAAGACCCAAAGAACATACTCTTCGAAACGGTACTCCTGTGGCCAAAAATCGGCATAGTGAATTTTGTATTGAATCCCGATGGAATCTCTATGTTTCATCGTAAATGTGATGGTCGAAGGATTCCAGTAAACCAGCTTTGGTGCATCTGAGTCTAACACTGAGATCCCAGGGAAGAGCCAAAGAACAGTCTCCCCGAAAATATACTCTCGTCAATATAAATCGGTATTGCGAATTTTGTATTGAAACCGGATGCAATATCTTTGTTTCAATGTCAATGTGATGCTCGAAGGGTTCCAGTAAACCAGCTGTGGAGCATCGGAGTCTAACACTGTGTCCCCAGGGAAGAGCCAAAGTACATACTCTTCGAAACGGTACTCCTGTGGGCAGAAATCGGCATAGTGAATTATGTATTGAATCCGGATGCAATTTCTATGTTTCATCGCAAATGTGATGGTCGAAGGGTTGCAGTAAACCTGCTGTCATGCATCGGAGTCTACCACTGGGCCCCCAGGGAAGAGCCAAAGAACAAACTCTTCGAATGGTACTCCTGTGGAAAAATATCGGCATTGTGAATTTTCTATTGATTCCCGATGCAATTTCTGTATTACATCGTGAATGTGATGGTCGAAGGGTAACAGTGAACCTGCTGTGGTGCATCGGAGTCTAACACTGAGCCCCCAGGGAAGAGCCAAAAAACAGACTCTCCGAAACGTTACTCTTGTCAATATAAATCGGCATTGCGAACTTTGTATTGAATCCGGTTGCAATTTCTGTGTTTCATCATCATTGTGATGGTCGAAAGGTAACAATAAAAGTGCTGTGGTGCATGGGAGTCTAGCACTGGGCCCCCTGGGAAGAGCCAAAGTACATACTCTTCGAAACGGTACTCCTGTGAACAGACATCGGCATTGTGAATTTTGTGTTGAAACCCGTTGCAATTTCTTTGTTTCATCGTCAATGTGATGGTCGAAGTGTACGGTAAACCTGCTGTGGTGCATCGGAGTCTAACACTGGGCCCCCAGGAAAGAGCCAAAGTACATACTCTTCGAAACGGTACTCCTGTGGATAGAAATCGTCATTGCGATTTTGTATTGAACCCGGATGCAATTTCTGTGTTTCATCGTCATTGTTATGTTCGAAGGGTAACAGTAAACCTACTGTGGTGCATGGGAGTCTGACACTGGGCCCCTGGGAAGAGCCAAAAAACAGACTCCCCGAAACGGTACTCTCTTCAATATAAATCGGCATTGCGAATTTTGTATTGAATCCGGATGCAATTTCTTTGTTTCATCGTCAAGGGAAGAGCCAAAGTACATACTCTTCCAAACGGTACTCCTGTTGACAGAAATCGGCATTGTGCATTTTGTATTGAATCGGGATGAAATTTCTGTGTTTCATCGTCAATGTGATGGTCGAAGGGATACAATAAACCTGCTGTGGTGCATCGGAGTCTAACACTGAGGCCCCAGATAAAAGCCAAAAAATAGACCCCAGAAACGTTACTCTCGTCAATATAAATCGTCATTGCGAATTTTGAATTGAATCCGGATGCAATTTCTATGTTTCATCGTAAATGTGATGGTCGAAGGGTAACAGTCAACCTGCTGTAGTGCATTTGAGTCTAACACGTGGCCCCCAGTAAGAGCCCATGAACAGACTCTTCGACACTTTACTCCTGTTCACAGTAAAGTGCATTGTGAATTATGTATTCAATCCCGTTACAATTTCTGTGTTTCATCGTCAGTGTGATGGTCGAAGGGTTACAGTGAACTTGCTGTGGTGCATGGGAGTCCAACACTGGGCCCCCAGGCAAGTGCCAAAGATCAGACATTTCGAAACTTTACTCCTGTGGACAGAAATCGGCATTGTGAATTTTGTATTGAATCCGGATGCAATTTCTATGTTTCATCGTAAATGTGATGGTCGAAGGGGATCAGTAAACCTGCTGTTGTCCATCTGAGTGTAACACTGAGCCCCCAGGAAAGAGCCATAAAACAGACTCCCCGAAACGTTACTCTCGTCAATATAAATCGGCATTGCTAATTTAGTATTGAATGCGGATGCAATTCCAGTGTTTCATCGTCAATGTGATTCTCGAAGGGTAACAGTAAACCTGCAGTGGTGCATCGGAGTTAAACACTGGACCCCCATCGAAGAGCCAAAGTACATACTCTTCGAAACTTTACTCCTGTGGACACTAAACGGGATTGTGAATTTTGTATTGAATCCTGTTGCAATTTCTATGTTTCATCGTAAATGTGATATTCGAAGGGTAACAGTAAACCCGCTGTGGTGCATCGGAGACTAACACTTTCCCCCAGGGGAGAGGCAAAGAACAGACCCCTCGAAACTTTACTCCTGTGGACACTACACAGCATTGTTAGCTTTGTATTGGATCCCGATGCAATTTCTATGTTTCATCGTAAATCTGATGGTCGAAAAGTTACAGTAAACCTGCTATGGTGAATCTGAGTCTATCACTCGGCCGCCAAGGAAGACACAAAGATCATAGTCTTCGAAACGGTACTTCTGTGGACAGAAATCGGCATAGTGAATTTTGTATTGAATCCCGATGCAATTTCTATGTTTCATCGTAAATGTGATGGTCGAAGGGTTCCAGTAAACCTGCTGTGGTGCATCTGAGTCTAACACAGAGCCCCCAGGGAAGAGCCAAAAAACAGACCCTTGAAACGTTACTCTCGTCGATATAAATCGGCATTGCGAATTTTGTATTGAATCCGGATGAAATTTCTGTGTTTCATCGTAAATGTGATGGTCAAAGGGTAACAGTAAACCTGTAGTGTGGCATCGGTCTCTGACACTGGGCCCCCCGGGAAGACCCAAAGAACATACTCTTCGAAACGGTACTCCTGTGGCCAAAAATCGGCATAGTGAATTTTGTATTGAATCCCGATGGAATCTCTATGTTTCATCGTAAATGTGATGGTCGAAGGATTCCAGTAAACCAGCTTTGGTGCATCTGAGTCTAACACTGAGATCCCAGGGAAGAGCCAAAGAACAGTCTCCCCGAAAATATACTCTCGTCAATATAAATCGGTATTGCGAATTTTGTATTGAAACCGGATGCAATATCTTTGTTTCAATGTCAATGTGATGCTCGAAGGGTTCCAGTAAACCAGCTGTGGAGCATCGGAGTCTAACACTGTGTCCCCAGGGAAGAGCCAAAGTACATACTCTTCGAAACGGTACTCCTGTGGGCAGAAATCGGCATAGTGAATTATGTATTGAATCCGGATGCAATTTCTATGTTTCATCGCAAATGTGATGGTCGAAGGGTTGCAGTAAACCTGCTGTCATGCATCGGAGTCTACCACTGGGCCCCCAGGGAAGAGCCAAAGAACAAACTCTTCGAATGGTACTCCTGTGGAAAAATATCGGCATTGTGAATTTTCTATTGATTCCCGATGCAATTTCTGTATTACATCGTGAATGTGATGGTCGAAGGGTAACAGTGAACCTGCTGTGGTGCATCGGAGTCTAACACTGAGCCCCCAGGGAAGAGCCAAAAAACAGACTCTCCGAAACGTTACTCTTGTCAATATAAATCGGCATTGCGAACTTTGTATTGAATCCGGTTGCAATTTCTGTGTTTCATCATCATTGTGATGGTCGAAAGGTAACAATAAAAGTGCTGTGGTGCATGGGAGTCTAGCACTGGGCCCCCTGGGAAGAGCCAAAGTACATACTCTTCGAAACGGTACTCCTGTGAACAGACATCGGCATTGTGAATTTTGTGTTGAAACCCGTTGCAATTTCTTTGTTTCATCGTCAATGTGATGGTCGAAGTGTACGGTAAACCTGCTGTGGTGCATCGGAGTCTAACACTGGGCCCCCAGGAAAGAGCCAAAGTACATACTCTTCGAAACGGTACTCCTGTGGATAGAAATCGTCATTGCGATTTTGTATTGAACCCGGATGCAATTTCTGTGTTTCATCGTCATTGTTATGTTCGAAGGGTAACAGTAAACCTACTGTGGTGCATGGGAGTCTGACACTGGGCCCCTGGGAAGAGCCAAAAAACAGACTCCCCGAAACGGTACTCTCTTCAATATAAATCGGCATTGCGAATTTTGTATTGAATCCGGATGCAATTTCTTTGTTTCATCGTCAAGGGAAGAGCCAAAGTACATACTCTTCCAAACGGTACTCCTGTTGACAGAAATCGGCATTGTGCATTTTGTATTGAATCGGGATGAAATTTCTGTGTTTCATCGTCAATGTGATGGTCGAAGGGATACAATAAACCTGCTGTGGTGCATCGGAGTCTAACACTGAGGCCCCAGATAAAAGCCAAAAAATAGACCCCAGAAACGTTACTCTCGTCAATATAAATCGTCATTGCGAATTTTGAATTGAATCCGGATGCAATTTCTATGTTTCATCGTAAATGTGATGGTCGAAGGGTAACAGTCAACCTGCTGTAGTGCATTTGAGTCTAACACGTGGCCCCCAGTAAGAGCCCATGAACAGACTCGTCGACACTTTACTCCTGTTCACAGTAAAGTGCATTGTGAATTATGTATTCAATCCCGTTACAATTTCTGTGTTTCATCGTCAGTGTGATGGTCGAAGGGTTACAGTGAACTTGCTGTGGTGCATGGGAGTCCAACACTGGGCCCCCAGGCAAGTGCCAAAGATCAGACATTTCGAAACTTTACTCCTGTGGACAGAAATCGGCATTGTGAATTTTGTATTGAATCCGGATGCAATTTCTATGTTTCATCGTAAATGTGATGGTCGAAGGGGATCAGTAAACCTGCTGTTGTCCATCTGAGTGTAACACTGAGCCCCCAGGAAAGAGCCATAAAACAGACTCCCCGAAACGTTACTCTCGTCAATATAAATCGGCATTGCTAATTTAGTATTGAATGCGGATGCAATTCCAGTGTTTCATCGTCAATGTGATTCTCGAAGGGTAACAGTAAACCTGCAGTGGTGCATCGGAGTTAAACACTGGACCCCCAGCGAAGAGCCAAAGTACATACTCTTCGAAACTTTACTCCTGTGGACACTAAACGGGATTGTGAATTTTGTATTGAATCCTGTTGCAATTTCTATGTTTCATCGTAAATGTGATATTCGAAGGGTAACAGTAAACCCGCTGTGGTGCATCGGAGACTAACACTTTCCCCCAGGGGAGAGGCAAAGAACAGACCCCTCGAAACTTTACTCCTGTGGACACTACACAGCATTGTTAGCTTTGTATTGGATCCCGATGCAATTTCTATGTTTCATCGTAAATCTGATGGTCGAAAAGTTACAGTAAACCTGCTATGGTGAATCTGAGTCTATCACTCGGCCGCCAAGGAAGACACAAAGATCATAGTCTTCGAAACGGTACTTCTGTGGACAGAAATCGGCATAGTGAATTTTGTATTGAATCCCGATGCAATTTCTATGTTTCATCGTAAATGTGATGGTCGAAGTGTTCCAGTAAACCTGCTGTGGAGCATCTGAGTCTAACACAGAGCCCCCAGGGAAGAGCCAAAAAACAGACCCCTGAAACGTTACTCTCGTCGATATAAATCGGCATTGCGAATTTTGTATTGAATCCGGATGAAATTTCTGTGTTTCATCGCAAATGTGATGGTCGAAGGGTAACAGTAAACCCGTAGTGTGGCATCGGAGTCTGACACTGGGCCCCCCAGGAAGACCCAAAGAACATACTCTTCGAAACGGTACTCCTGTGGACAGAAATCGGCATAGTGAATTTTGTATTGAATCCCGATGGAATTTCTATGTTTCATCGTAAATGTGATGGTCGAAGGATTCCAGTAAACCAGCTTTGGTGCATCTGAGTCTAACACTGAGATCCCAGGAAGAGCCAAAAAACAGACTCCCCGAAAATTTACTCTCGTCAATATAAATCGGTATTGCGAATTTTGTATTGAAACCGGATGCAATATCTTTGTTTCAATGTCAATGTGATGCTCGAAGGGTTCCAGTAAACCAGCTGTGGAGCATCGGAGTCTAACACTGTGTCCCCAGGGAAGAGCCAAAGTACATACTCTTCGAAACGGTACTCCTGTGGACAGAAATCGGCATTGTGAATTATGTATCGATTCCCGATGCCATTTCTGTACTTCATCGTCAATGTGATGGTCTAAGGGTTACAGTAAACCTGCTGTGATGCATCGGAGTCTAACACAGGGCCCCCAGGGAAGAGCCAAAGTACATACTCTTCGAAACGGTACTCCTGTGGAGAGAAATCGGCATTGAGAATTTTGTATTGAACCCGAATGCAATTTGTGTGTTTCATCGTCAATGTGATGGTCGCAGCGATACAGTAAACTTGCTGTTATGCATCAGAGTCCAACACTGAGCCTCCAGGGAAGATCCAAAAAACAGACTCCCCAAAACGTTACTCTCGTCAATATAAATCGGCATTGCGAATTTAGTATTCAATCCGGATGCAATTTCTATGTTTCATCGTCAATGTGATGCTCGAAGGGATACAGTAACCCTGCTGTGGTGCATCGGAGGCTAACACTGACCCCCCAGGGAAGAGCCAAAGCACAGACTCCCCGAAACTTTACTCTCGTCAATATAAATCCACATTGCGAATATTGTATTGAAGCCGGATGCAATTTCTGTGTTTCATCGTCAATGTGATGGTCGAAGGGATACAGTAAACCTGCAGCCTTGCATCGGAGTCTAACACTGTGCCCCCAGGTAAGATCCAAAAAACAGACTCCCCGAAACGTTACTCTCGTCAATATAAATCGGCATTGCGAATTTTGTATTGAATCCGGATACAATATCTGTGTTTCATCGTCAACGTGATGGGCGAAGGGATACAGTAACCCTGCTGTGGTGCATCGGAGTCTAACCATGAGCCCACAGGGAAGAGCCTAAAAAGACTCTCCCCATAACGTTACTGTCGTCAATATAAATCGGCATTGCGAATTTTGTATTAATCCCGGATGCAATTTCTTTGTTTCATCGTCAATTTGATGGTCGGAGGGTAGCAGTTAATCTGCTGTGTTGCATCAAAGAATAACACTGGGCTCCCAGGGATGAGCCAAAGTACATACTCTTCGGAACGGTACTCCTGTTGACAGAAATCGACATTGTGCATTTTGTATTTAATCGGGATGCAATTTCTGTGTTTCATCGTCAATGTGATGGTCGAAGGGATACAGTAAACCTGCTGTGGTGCATCGGAGTCTAACACTGAGGCCCTAGGGAAAAGCCAAAAAACAGACCCCTGAAACGATACTCTCGTCAATATAAATCTTTATTGCGAATTTTGAATTGAATCCGGATGCAATTTCTGTGTTTCTTCGTCAATGTGGTGGTCGAAGTGTCACACTAAACCTGCTGTGGTGCATCGGAGTCTAACACTGAGGCCCCAGGGAAGAGCCAAAGAACAGACTCCCCGAAACGTTACAATCGACAATATAAATCGGCATTGCGAATTTTGTGTTGAATGCGGATGCAAATTCTGTGTTTCTTCGTCAATGTGATAGTCGAAGTGTAACACTAAACCTGCTGTGATGCATCGGAGTCTAACACTGAGCCCCCAGGGAAGAGCTAAAGAACAGATTCCCCGAAACGTTACTCTCGTCAGTATTAATCGGCATTGCGAATTTTGTATGGAATGCGGATGAAATTTCTGTGTTTCTTCGTCAATGTGATGGTCGAAGTGTAACACTACACCTGCTGCGGTTCATCGGAGTCTAACACTGAGCCCCCAGGGAAGAGCCAAAAAACAGACTCCGCGAAACGTTACTCTCGTCAGTATTAATCGGCATTGCGAATTTTGTATTGAATCCGGATAGAATTTCTGTGTTTCATCGTCAATATGATGGTGGACGGGTAACAGTAAACCAGCTGTGGTTCATCGGTGTCTAACACTGAGCCCCCAGGGAAGATCCGAAATTCAGACACCCCGAAACGTTACTCTCGTCAATATAGATCGTCATTGCGATTTTTGTATTCAATCCGGATGCAATTTCTGTGTTTCATCGTCATTGTGATGGTCGAAGGGTAACAGTAAACCTGCTGTGGAGCATCGGAGTCTAACACTGGGCCCCCAGGGAAGAGCCAAAGTACATACTCTTCGAAACGGTACTCCTGTGGATAGAAATCGGCATTGCGAATTTTGTATTGAATCCGGATGCAATTTCTGTGTTTCATCGTCAATGTGATGGTCGACGCGTTACACAAAACCTGCTGTGGTGTATCGGAGTCTAACACTTAGCCCTCAGGAAGGATCCGAAAGACAGACTCCCCGAATCGTATCTCACGTCAATTTAAATCGTCATTGCGAATTTTGTATTGAATCCGGATGCAATTTCTTTGTTTCATCGTCAATTTGATGGTCGGAGATTAACAGTTAATCTGCTGTGGTGCATCAATGACTAACACTAGGCTCCCAGGGAAGAGCCAAAGTACATACTCTTCGAAACGGTTCTCCTGTTGACAGAAAACGGCATTGTGCATTTTGTATTGAATCGGGATGCAATTTCTGTGTTTCGTCGTCAATGTGATGGTCGAAGGGATACAGTAAACCTGCTGTGGTGCATCGGAGTCTAACAATGAGGCCCCAGGGAAAAGCCAAAAAACAGACCCCTGAAACGTTACTCTCGTCAATATAAATCGTTATTGCGAATTTTGAATTGAATCCGGATGCAATTTCTCTGTTTCTTCGTCAATGTGGTGGTCGAAGTGTAGCACTAAACCTGCTGTGGTGCATCGGAGTCTAACACTGAGCCCCCAGGGAACAGCCAAAGAACAGACTCCCCGAAACGTTACTCTCGTCAATGTAAATCGGCATTGCGAATTTTGTATTGAATCCGGATGCAATTTCTGTGTTTCATTGTCAACCTGATGTTCGAAGGGATACAGTAACCCTGCTGTGGTGCATCGGAGTCTAACACTGAGGCCCCAGAGAAGAGCCAAAAAACAGACCCCTGAAACGTTACTCTCGTCGATATAAATCGGCATTGCGAATTTTGTATTGAAACCGGATGGAATATCTTTGTTTCAATGTCAATGTGATGCTCGAAGGTTCTAGTAAACCAGCTGTAGAGCATCGGAGTCTAACACTGGGTCCCCAGAGAAGAGCCAAAAACCGACTCCCCGAAACGTTACTCTCGTCGATATAAATCGGCATTCGATTTTTGTATTGAATCCGGAAGCAATTTCTGTATTTCATCGTCAATGTGATGGTCGAAGTGTAACAGTAAACCTGCTGTGGTGCATCAGAGTCTAACACTGGGCCCCCAGAGAAGAGCTAAAGTACATACTCTTGGAAACGGTACTCCTGTGGACAGAAATCGGCATAGTGAAATTTGTATTGATTCCCGATGCAGTTTCTGTGTTTCATCGTCAATGTCATGGTCGAAGGGATACAGTAATCCTGCTGTGGTGCATCGGAGTCTAACACTGGGCTCCGAGGGATGAGCCAAAGTACATATTCTTCGAAACGGTACTTCTGTGGACAGAAATCGGCATAGTGAATTTTGTATTAAATCCCGATGCAATTTCTATGTTTCATCGTAAATGTGATGGCCGAAGGGTTCCAGTAAACCTGCTGTGGTGCATCTGAGTCTAACACTGAGCCCGCAGGGAAGAGCCAAAAAAAGACTGCCCGAAACGTTACTCTCGTCAATATAAATCAGCATTGCGAATTTTGTATTGAAACAGATTGCAATTTCTGTGTTTCATCGTAAATGTGATGGTCGAAGGGTTCCAGTAAACCTGCTGTGGTGCATCGGAGTCTAACACTGGGTCCCCAGGGAAGAGCCAAAGTACATACTCTTCGAAATGGTACTCCTGTGGACAGAAATCGTCATTGTGAATTTTGTATTGGATTCGGATGCAATTTCTATGTTCCATCGTAAATGTGATGGTCGAAGGGTTCAAGTAAAGCTGCTGTGGAGCATCGGAGGCTAACACTGGGTCCCCAGGGAAGAGCCAAAGTACATACTCTTCGAAACGGTACTCCTGTGGACAGAAATCGGCATTGTGAATTTTGTATTGAATCAGGATGCATTTTCTATGTTTTTCATAAATGTGATGGTCGAAGGGCAACAGTAAACCTGCTGTGGTGCATCGGAGTCTAACAGTGGCTCCCCAGGGAGGAGCCAAAGACCATGCTCTTCGATACGTTACTCCTGTGGACAGAAATCGGCATTGTGAATTTTGTATTGAATCCGGATGCAATTTCTATGTTTCATCGTAAATGTGATGGGGGAAGGGTTCCAGCAAACCTGCTGCGGTGCATCTGAGTCTAACACTGAGCCCCCAGGGAAGGGCCAAAAAACAGACTCCCCGAAACGTTACACTCGTCAATATAAATCTTCGTTGCTAATTTTGTATTGAATCCGGACGCGTATTCTATGTTTCATCGTCAATGTGATAGTCGAAGGGTAACAGTAAACCTGCTGTGGTGCATCGGAGTATAACACTGGGCCCCCAGGGAAGAGCCAACGTACATACTCTTCGAAGCGATACCCCTGTGGACAGAAATAGGCATTGAGAAGTTTGTATTGAATCCGGATGCAATTTCTATGTTTCATCGTAAATGTGATGGTCGAAGGGTTCCAGTAAATCTGCTGTGGAGCATCAGAGTCTAACACTGGGTCCCCAGGGAAGAGTCTAAGTACATACTCTTCGAAAAAGTACTCCAGTAGACACAAATCGGCTTTGTGAATTTTGTATTGAATCCCGATGCAATTTCTATGTTTCATCGTAAATGTGATGGTCGAAGGGTTCCAGTAAACCTGCTGTGGCCATTCGGAGTCTAACACTGGGTCCCCAGGGAAGAGCCAAAGTACATACTCTTCGAAACGGTACTGTTGTGGACAGAAGTCGGCATTATTAATTTTGTATTGAATCCGGATGCAATTTCTATGTTAAATCGTAAATGTGATGGTCGAAGGGTTCAAGTAAACCTGCTTTGGTGCATCGGAGTCTAACACTGGGTCCCCAGGGAAGAGCCAAACTACATACACTTCGAAACGTACTCGCGTAGACAGAAATCGGCATTGTGAATTTTGTATTGAATCCGATTGCAATTTCTATGTTTCATCGTAAATGTGATGGTCGAAGGGTTCCAGTAAACCTGCTGTTGTGCATCTGAGTCTAACACTGAGCCCCCAGGGAAGAACCAAAAAAGAGACTCCCCGAAACGTTACTCTCGTCAATATTAATCGGCAATGCGAATTTTGCATTGAATCCGGATGCAATTTCTGTGTTTCATCGTCAATGTGATGGTCGATGGGTAATAGTAAACCTGCTGTCGTGCATCGAGTTCTAACACTGTGCCCCCTGGGAAGAGCCAAAATACATACTTTACGAAACAGTACTCCTATGGACAGAAATCGGCATAGTGAATTTTTTATTGAATTTCGATGCAATTTCTATGTTTCATCGTAAGTGTGATGGTCGAAGGGTATCAGTAAACTTGCTGTGGTGCATTGGAGTCTAACGCTGGGCCCCCAGGGAAAAGCCAAAAAACAGACTCCCCGAAACGTTACTCTCGTCAATATAAATCAGCATTGCGAATTTTGTATTGTAACAGGTTGCAATTTCTGTGTGTCATCGTAAATGTGATGGTCGAAGGGTTCCAGTAAACCTGCTGTGGCGCATCGGAGTCTAACACTGGGTCCCCAGGGAAGAGCCAAATTACATACTCTTCGAAACGGTACTCCTGTGGACAGAAATCGGCATTATGAATTTTGTATTGAATCCGGATGCAATTTCTATGTTCCATCGTAAATGTGATGGTCGAAGGATTCAAGTAAACCTGCTGTGGTGCATCGGAGTCTAGCACTGGGTCCCCAGGGAAGAGCCAAACTACACTCCTGGAAATGGAAAAAAGAACACATTGACACCGGTGTGTCAGACCCACCATACTTGCTCCGGACACTGCGAGAGGGCTGTACAAGCAATGATCACACGCACGGCACAGCGGACTCATCAGGAACCGCGGTGTTGGCCATCGAATGGCGCTAGCTGCGCAGCATTTGTGCACCGCCGCCGTCAGCCAGTTTGCCGTGGCATACGGAGCTCCATCGCAGTCTTTAACACTGGCAGCATGCCGCGACAGCGTGGACGTGAACCGTATGTGCAGTTGACGGACTTTGAGCGAGGGCGTATAGTGGGCATGCGGGAGGCCGGGTGGACGTACCGCCGAATTGCTCAACACGTGGGGCGTGAGGTCTCCACAGTACATCGATGTTGTCGCCAGTGGTCGGCGGAAGGTGCTCGTGCCCGTCGACCTGGGACCGGACCGCAGCAACGTGCGGATGCACGCCAAGACCGTAGGATCCTATGCAGTGCCATAGGGGACCGCACCGCCACTTCCCAGCAAATTAGGGACACTGTTGCTCCTGGGGTATCGGCGAGGAACATTCGCAACCGTCTCCATGAAGCTGGGCTACGGTCACGCACACCGTTAGGCCGTCTTCCGCTCACGCCCCAACATCGTGCAGCCAGCCTCCAGTGGTGTCGCGACAGCCGTGAATGGAGGGACTAATGGAGACGTGTCGTCTTCAGCGATGACAGTCGCTTCTGCATTGGTGCCAATGATGGTCGTATGCGTGTTTGTCGCCGTGCAGGTGAGCTCCACAATCAGGACTGCATACGACCGAGGCACACAGGGCCAACACCCGGCATCATGGTGTGGGGAGCGATCTCCTACACTGGCCGTACACCACAGGTGATCGTCGAGGGGACACTGAATAGTGCACGGTACATCCAAACCGTCATCGAACCCATCGTTCTACTATTCCTAGACCGGCAAGGGAACTTGCTGTTGGAACAGTACAATGCACGTCCGCATGTATCCCGTGCCACCCAACGTGCTCTAGAAGGTGTAAGCCAACTATCCTGGCCAGCAAGATCTCCGGATCTGTCCCCCATTGAGCATGTTTGGGACTGGATGAAGCGTCGTCTCACGCGGTCTGCACGTCCAGCACGAACGCTGGTCCAACTGAGGCGCCAGGTGGAAATGGCATGGCAAGCCATTCCACAGGACTACATCCAGCATCTCTACGGTCGTCTCCATGGGAGAATAGCAGCCTGCATTGCTGCGAAAGGTGGATATACACTGTACTAGTGCCGACATTGTGCTTGCTCTGTTGCCTGTATCTATGTGCCTGTGGTTCTGTCAGTGTGATCATGTGATGTCTCTGACCCCAGGAATGTGTCAATAAACTTTCCCCTTCCTGGAACAATGAATTCACGGTGTTCTTATTTCAATTTCCAGGAGTGCACATACTCTTCGATACGGTACTCCAGTGGACAGAAATCGGCATTGTGAATTTTGTATTGAATCCGATTGCAATTTCTATGTTTCATCGTAAATGTGAAGGTCGAAACGTTCCAGTAAACCTGCTGTTGTGCATCTGAGTCTAACACTGAGCCCCCAGGGAAGAGCCAAAAAACAGACTCCCCGAAACGTTACTCTCGTCAATATTAATCGGCAATGCGAATTTTGTATTGAATCCGAATGCAATTTCTGTGTTTCATCGTCAATGTGATGGTCGAAGGGTAACAGTAAACCTGCTGTCGTGCATTGGAGTCTAACACTGGGCCCCCAGGGAAGAGCCAAAGGACATACTCTTCGAAACGGTACTCCTGTGGACAGAAATCGGCATTGTGAATTTTGTATTGAATCCGGATGCAATTTCTATGTTTCATTGTGAATGTGATTGTCGAAGGGTTCCAGCAAACCTGCTGTAGTGCGTCTGAATCTAACACTGAGCCCCCAAGGAAGAGGCAAAAAACAGGCGCCCCGAAAAGTTACTCTCGTCAATATAAATCGGCATTGCTAATTTTGTATTGAATCCGGATGCTATTTCTGTGTTTCATCGTCAATGTGATGGTCGAAGGGTAACAGTAAACCTGCTGTGGTGCATCGGAGTCTAACACTGGGCCCCCAGGGAAGAGCCAAAGAACATACTCTTGGAAACTGTACTCCTGTGGAGAGAAATCGGCATAGTGAATTTTGTATTTATTCCTGATGCAATTTCTATGTTTCATCGTAAATGTGATGGTCGAAGGGCAACAGTAAACCTGCTGTCGTGCCTCAGAGTCTAACACTGGGCCGCCAGGGAAGAGGGAAAGAACATACTTTTCGAAACGGTACTCCTGTGGACAGATATCGCCTTAGTGAATTTTGTATTGAATGCCGATGCAATTTCTATGTTTCATCGTAAATGTGATGGTCGAATGGTAACAGTAAACCTGGTGTGTTGCATCGGAGTCTAACACTGGGACCCCTCTGAAGAGCCAAAAAACAGTCTCGCCGAAACGTTACTCTCGTCAATATAAATCGGCATTGCGAATGTTGTATTGAAACCGGATGCAATTTCTGTGTTTCATCTTAAACGTGATGGTCGAAGGGTTCCAGTAAACCAGCTGTGGTGCATCGGAGTCTAACACTGGGTCCCCAGGGAAGAGCCAAAGTACATACTATTCGAAACGGTACTCCTGTGGACAGAAAATGGCATAGTGAGTTTTGTATTGAATCCCAATGCAATTTCTATGTTTTATAGTAAATGTGATGGTCGAAGGGTTCCAGTAAACCTGCTGTGGTGCATCGGAGTCTAACACTGGGTCCCCAGGGATGAGCCAAAGACCATTGTCTTCGAAACGGTACTGTTGTGGACAGAAGTCGGCATTGTGAATTTTGTATTGAATCCGGATGCAATTTCTATGTTTCATCCTCAATGTGATTGTCGAAGGGGTCCAGTAAACCTGCTGTGGTACATCTGAGTCTAATAGTGGGTCCCCAAGGAAGAGCCAACAACCATACTCTTCGAAACGGTACTCCTGTGGACAGAAATCGGCATTGTGAATTTGTATTGATTTCCGATGCAATTTCTGTGTTTCATCGTCAATGTGATGGTCGAAGGGTTCCAGTTAACCTGCTGTGTTGCATCTGACTCTAACACTGAGCACACAGGGAAGAGCCAAAGAACAGACTCCCAGAAACGTTACTCTCGTCAATATAAATCGGCATTGCGAATATTGTATTGAATCCGGATGCAATATCTGTGTTTCATCGTCAATGTGATGGTCGAAGGGTAACAGGAAACCTGATGTCGTGCATCGGAGTCTAACACTTGGCCCCCAGGGAAGAGCCAAAGAACATACTTTTCAAAACGGTACTCCTGTGGCCAGAAATCGGCATAGTGAATTTTGTATTGAATCCCGATGTAATTTCTATGTTTCATCGTAAATGTGATGGTCGAAGGGTAAAAGTAAACCTGCTGTGGTGAATTGGAGTCTAACACTGGGCACCCAGGGAAGAGCCAAAAATCAGACTGCCCGAAACGTTACTCACGTCAATATAAATCGGCATTGCGAGTTTTGTATTGGAACCGGATGCAATTTCTGTGTTTTATCATAAATGTGATGGTCGAAGGGTTCCAATAAACCTGCTGTTGGGCATCGGAGTCTAACACTGGGTCCCCAGGGGAGAGCCAAAGTACATACTCTTCGAAACGTTACTCCTGTGGACAGAAATCGGCATTGTGAATTTTGTATTGAATCCGGATGCTATTTCTATGTTACATCGTAAATGTGATGGTTGAAGGTTTCCAGTAAACCTGCTGTGGTGCATCGGAGTCTAACACTGGGTCCCCAGGGAAGAGCCAGAAAACAGACTCCCCGGAACGTTACACTCGTCAATATAAATCGGCATTGCGAATTTTGTTTTGAATCCGGATGCAATTTCTGTGCTTCTTCGTCAATGTGTTGGTCGAAGGGTAACAGTAAACGCGCTGGGGTGCATCGGAGTCTAACACTGGGCCCCCAGGGAAGAGCCGAGGAACATACACTTCGAAACGGTACTCCTGTGGACAGAAATCGGCATTGTGAATTTTGTATTGAATCCGGAAGCAATTTCTATGTTTCATCGTAAATGTTATGGTCGAAAGGTTTCAGTTAATCTGCTGTGGTGCATCTAAGTCTAACACTGTGCCCCCAGGGAAGAGCAAGAAACAAATTCCCCGAGACGTTACTCCCGTCAATATAAATCGGCATTGCTAATTTTATATTCAATCTGGATGCAATTTCTGTGTTTCATTGACAGTATGATGGTCGAAGGGTAACAGTAAACCTGCTGTGGTGCATCTGAGTCTAACACTAAGCCCCCAGGGAAGAGCCAAAGAACATACTTTTCGAAACGATACTCCTGTGGACAGAAATCGGCATAGTGAATTTTGTATTGAATCCCGATGTAATTTCTATGTTTCATCATAAATGTGATGGTCGAAGGGTAACACTAAACCTGCTGTGGTGAATCGGAGTCTAACACTGGGCACCCAGAGAAGAGCCAAAAAACAGACTGCCCGAAACGTTACTCACCTCAATATAAATCGGCATTGCGAGTTTTGTATCGATACCGGATGCAATTTCTGTGTTTCATCGTAAATATGATGGTCGAAGGGTTCCAGTAAACCTGCTGTTGTGCATCAGAATCTAACACTGGGTCCCCAGGGGAGAGACAAAGTACATACTCTTCGAAACGATACTCCTGTGGACAGAAATCGGCATTGTGAATTTTGTATTGAATCCGGATGCTATTTCTATGTTTCATCGTAAATGTAATGGTTGATGGTTTCCAGTAAACCTGCTGTCGTGCATCGGAGTCTAACACTGGGTCCCCAGGGATGAGCCAAAGTACATACTCTTCGAAACGGTACTCTGGTGTACAGAAATTGGCATTGTGAATTTTGTATTGGATCCGGATGCAATTTCTATGTTTCATCGTAAATGTGATGGTCGAAGGGTAAGAGTAAACCTGCTGTGGTGCATCGGAGTCTAACACTGGGCCCCCAGGGAAGCGCCAAAAAACTGGCTCCCCGAAACGTTACAGTCGTCAATATAAATCGCCATTTCGAATTTTTTATTGAATCCGGATCCAATTAGTATGTTTCATCGTAAATGTTATGTTCGAAGGTTCCAGTAAACCTGCTTTGGTGCATTAGAGTCTAACACTGGGTCCCCAGGGAAGAGCCAAAGACCATACTCTTCGAAACGGTACTCCTGTGGACAGAAGTTGGCATTGTGAATTTTGTATTGATTCCCTATGCAATTTCTGTGTTTCATCGTCAATGTGATGGTCGAAGGGTTCCAGATAATCTGCTGTGGTGCATCTGAGTCTAACACGGAGCCCCCAGGGAAGAGCCAAAAAACAGACTCCCCGAAACGTTACTCTCGTCAATATAAATCGGCATTGCTAATTTTGTATTGAATCCGGGTGCAATTTCTGTGTTTCATCGTCAATGTGATGGTCGAAGGGTAACAGTAAACCTGCTGTGGTGCATCGGACTCTAACACTGGGCCCCCAGGGAAGAACCAAAGTACATATTCTTCGAAACGCTACTCTTATGGACAGCAATCGGCATTGTGGATTTTGTATTGAATCCGGATGCAATTTCTCTGTTTCATCGTAAATGTGATGGTCGAAGCTTTTCAGTAAACCTGCAGTGGTGCATCGCTGTATAACAGTGGGTCACCAGGGAAGAGCCAAAGTACATACTCTTCGAGACGGTACTCCTGTGGACAGAAATCGGCATTGTGAACTTTGTATTGAATCCGGATGCAATTTCTATGTTTCTTCGTAAATGCGATGGTCGAAGGGTTCCAGTAAACATGCTGTGGTGCATCTGATTCTAACACTGAGCCCCCAGGGAAGAGCCAAAAAACAGTCACCACGAAACGTTACTCTCGTCAATATAAATCGGCATTGCTAATTTAGTAGTGAATCCGGATGCAATATCTGTGTTTCATCGTCAATGTGATGGTCGAAGGGTAACAGTAAACCTGCTGTGATGCATCGGAGTCTAACACTGGGCCCCCAGGGAAGAGCCAAAGAGCATACTCTTCGAAACGGTACTGCTGTGGACATAAATCGGCATAGTGAATTTTGTATTTAATCCCGACGCAATTTCTATGTTTCATCGTAAATGTGATGGTCGAAGGGTAATAGTAAACCCGCTGAGGTTCACTGGAGTCTAACACAGGGCCCCCAGGAAAGAACCAAAGAACATACTCATCGAAACGGTACTATTGTGGAAAGCAATCGGCATTGCGAATTTTGTATTGAATCCCGATGCAATTTCTATGTTTCATCGTAAATGTGATGGACGAAAGGATCCAGTAAATCTGCAGTGGTGCATCTGAATCTAACACTGAGCCCCCAGGGAAGAGCCAAAAAACAGACTCCCCGAGACGTTACTCTCGTCAATATAAATCGGCATTGCTAATTTTGTATTGAATCCGGATGCATATTCTGTGTTTCATTGACAGTGTGATGGTCGAAGTGTAACTGTAAACCTGCTGTGATGCATCGGAGTCTAACACTGTGCCCTTTGGGAAGAGCCAAAAAAGGCTCCCCGAAACCTTACTCTCGTCAATATAAATCGGCATTGCTAATTTTGTAATGAATCCGGATGCAATGTCTGTGTTTCATCGTCAATGTGATGGTCGAAGGGTAACAGTAAACCTGCTGTGGTTCATCTGAGTCTAACACTGTGCCCCCAGGTAAGAGCCAAAAAACAGACTTCCAGAAACGTTACTCTCGTCAATATAAATCTGCATTGCGAATATTGTATTGAATCCGGATGCAATTTCTGTGTCTCATCGTCAATGTGATGGTCGAAGGGTAACAGTAAACCTGATGTCCTGCATCGGATTCTAACACTCGGCTCCCAGGGAAGAGCCAAAGAACATACTTTTCGAAACGGTACTACTGTGGACAGAAACCGTCATTGTGAATTTTGTATTGAATGCGGATGCAAATTTCTATATTTTATCGTAAATGTGATGGTCGACGGGTTCCAGTAAACCTGCTGTGGTTCATCTGAGTCTAACATTCTGCCCCCATTGAAGAGCCAAAGAACAGACTCCCAGAAACGTTACTCTCGTCAATATAAATCGGCATTGCTAACTTTGTATTGAATCCGGATGCAATTTCTGTGTTTCATCGTCAATGTGTTGGTCGAAGGGTAACAGTAAACCTGCTGTGGTGCATCGGAGTCTAACACTGTTCCCCCAGGGAAGAGCCAAGTATCAGACACTTTGAAACGGTACTCCTGTGAACAGAAATCGGCATAGTGAATTTTGTATTGAATCCCGATGCAATTTCTATGTTTCATCGTAAATGTGATGGTCGAAGGGTAACAGTAAACCTGCTGTGGTGCATCGGAGTCTAACACTGGGTCCCCAGAGGAGAGCCAAAGTACATACTCTTCGAAACAGTACTCTTGTGGACAGAAATCGGCATTGTGAATTTTGTATTGAATCCGGATGCAATTTCTATGTTTCATCGTAAATGTGATGGTTGAAGGTTTCCAGTAAACCTGCTGTGGTGCATCGGGGTCTAACACTGGGTCCCCAGGAAAGAGCCAAAGTACATACTCTTCGTAACGGTACTCCTGTGGACAGAAATCAGAATTGTGAATTTTGTATTGAATCCAGATGCAATTTCTATGTTTCATCGTAAATGTAATGGTCGAAGGGTTCCAGTAAATCTGCTGTGGTGCATCTGAGCCTAACACTGAGCCCCCAGGGAAGAGCCAAAAAACAGACTCCCCAAAACAATACTCTCGTCAATATAAATTGGCATTGCTAGTTTTGTATTGGATCCGGAAGCAATGTCTGTGTTCCATCTTCAATGTGATGGTCGAAGGGTAACAGTAAACCGGCTGTGGTTCATCGGAGTCTAACACTGGGCCCCAGGGGAAGAGCCAAAGTATATACTCTACGAAACGGTACTCCTGTGGACAGAAATCGGCAGAGTGAATTTTGTATTGAGTCCCGATGCTATTTCAATGTTTCATCGTAAACGTGATGGTCGAAGGGTAAGAGTAAACCTGCTGTGGTGCATTGGAGTCTTAACACTGGGTCCCCAGGGATGAGCCAAAGAACATACTCTTCGAAATGGTACTCCTGTGGAAAGAAATCGGCATTGTGAATTTTGTATTGAATGCGGATGCAATTTCTATGTTTTATCGTAAATGTGATTGTCGAAGGGTTCCAGTAAATCTGCTGTGGTTCATCTGAGTCGAACACTGTGCGCCCAGGGAAGAGCCAAAGAACAGACTGCCAGAAACGTTAATCTCGTCAATATAAATCGGCATTGCGAATATTGTATTGAATCCGGATGCACTTTCTGTGTTTCATCGTCAATGTGATGGTCGAAGGGTAACAGTAAACCCGATGTCGTGCATCGGAGTCTAACACTGGGCACCCAGGGAAGAGCCAAAAAACAGACTGCCCGGAACGTTACTGAGGTCAATATAAATCGGCATTGCGAGTTTTGTATTGAAACCGGATGCAATTTCAGTGTTTCATCGTAAATGTGATGGTCAAAGGGTTCCAGTAAACCTGCTATTGTGCATCGGAATCTAAAACTGGGTCCCCAGGGGAGAGCCAAAGTACATACTCTTCGAAACGTAACTGCTGTGGACAGAAATCGGCATTGTGAATTTTGTATTGAATCCGGATGCAATTTCTATGTTTCATCGTAAATGTGATGGTCGTAGGGTTCCAGTAAACCTGCTGTTGTGCATCGGAGTCTAACACTGAGTCCCCAGGGAAGAGCCAAAGTACATACACTTCGAAACGGTACTCCTGTGGACAGAAATCGGCATTGTGAATTTTGTATTGAATCCGGATGCAATTTCTATGTTCCATCGTAAATGTGATTGTCCTAGGGTTCAAGAAAAACCTGCTGTGGTGCATCGGAGTCTAACACTGGGTCCCCAGGGAAGAGTCTAAGTACATACTCTTCGAAACGGTACTCCAGTAGACATAAATCGGTATTGTGAGTTTTGTGTTGAATCCGGATGCAATTTCTATGTTTCATCGTAAATGTGTGGGTCGAAGGGTTCCAGTAAACCTACTGTGGTGCATCTGAGTCTAACACTGAGCCCCCAGGGAAGAGCCAAAGAACCGTCTCCCCGAAACGTTACTCTTGTCAATATAAAACGGCATTCCTAGTTTTGTATTGAATCAGGATGTAATTTCTGTGTTTCATCGTCAATGTGATGGTCGAGAGGTAACAGTAAACCTGCTGTGGTGCATCGGAGTCTAACACTGGGCCCCCAGGGAAGAGCCAAAGAACATACTATTCGAAACGGTACTCCTGTGGGCAGAAATCGGCATAGTGAATTTTGTATTGAATCCCGATGCAATTTCTATGTTTCATCATAAATGTGATGGTCGTAGGGTAACAGTATACCTGCTGTGGTGCATCGTAGTCTAACAGTGGCTCCCCAGGGAGGATCAAAATACCATACTCTTCGATACGATACTCCTGTGGACAGAAATCGACTTTGTGAATTTTGTATTGAATCCGGATGCAATATCTATGTTTCATCGTAAATGTGATGGTCGAAGGGTTCCAACAAACCTGCTGCGGTGCATCTGAGTCTAACACTGAACCCCCAGGGAAGAGCCAAACAACAGACTCCCCGAAACGTTACACTCGTCAATATAAATCTTCGTTGCTAATTTTGTATTGAATCTGGATGCAAATTCTGTGTTTCATCGTCAATGTCATGGTCGAAGGGTAACAGTAAACCTGCTGTGGTGCATCTGAGTGTAACAGTGGGTCCCCAGGGAAGAGATAAGGACCATACTCTTCGAAACGGTACTCCTGTGGACAGAAATTGGCATTGTGAATTTTGTATTGAGTCCTGATGCTATTTCTATGTTTCATCGTAAACGTGATGGTCGAAGGGTAAGAGTAAATCTGCTGTGGTGCATCGGAGTCTAACACTGGGCCCCCAGGGATGAGCCAAATAATATACTTTACGAAACTGTACTCCTGTGGACAGAAATCGTCATAGTGAATTTTGTATAGAGTCCTGATGCTATTCCTATGTTTCATCGTAAACGTGATCGTCGAAGGGTAAGAGTAAATCTGCTGTGGTGCATTGGCGTCTAACACTGAGCCCCCAGGGAAGACCCAAAAAACAGACTCCCCGAAACGATACTCTCGTCAATATAAATCGGCATTGCTAATTTTGTATTGAATCCGGATGCAATTTCTGTGTTTCATTGACAGTCAGATGGTCGAAGGGTAACACTAAACCTGCTGTGGTGCATCGGAGTCTAACAGAGGGTCCCCAGGGAAGAGCCAAAGACCATACTCTTCGAAATGGTACTCCTGTGGACAGAAATCGGCATTGTGACTTTTGTATTGAATGCGGATGCCTTTTCTATGTTTTATCGTAAATGTGATTGTCGAAGGGTTCCAGTAAACCTGCTGTGGTTCATCTGAGTCCAAAACTGTGCGCCCAGGGAAGAGCCAAAGAACAGACTGCCAGAAACGTTACTCTCGTCAATATAAATCGGCATTTCGAATATTGTATTTCATCCGGATGCACTTTCTGTGTTTCATCGTAAATGTGATGGTCGAAGGGTTTCAGTGAACCTGCTGTGGTGCATCTGAGTCAAACAGTGGGTCCCCAGGGAAGAGCCAAAGACCATACTCTTCGAAACGGTACTCCTGTGGACAGAAATTGGCATTGTGGATTTTGTAATGATTCCCGATGCAATTTCAGTGTTTTATCGTCAATGTGATGGTCGAAGGGTACCAGTAAACGTCCTGTGGTGCATCGGAGTGTAACACTGAGCCCCCAGGGAAGACCCAAAAAACAGACTCCCCGAAACGATACTCTCGTCAATATAAATCGGCATTGCTATTTTTGTATTGAATCCGGATGCAATTTCTGTGTTTCATTGACAGTCTGATGGTCGAAGGGTAACACTCAACCTGCTGTGGTGCATCGGAGTCTAACACTGTGCCCCAGGGAAGAGCCAAAGGACATCGAAAAGGTACTCCTGTGGACAGAAATCGGCATTGTGAATTTTGTATTGAATCCCGATGCAATTTCTGTTTTTCATCGCCAATGTGATAGTCGAAGGGTTACAGTTAACCTGCTGCGGAGCATGGGAGTCTGGCACTGGGGCCAAGGGAAGAGCCAAAGAGCAGACTCTTCAGAACGTTACTCCTGTTTACAGAAATCGGCATTGTCAATTTTGTACTGAATCAGGATGCAATTTCTATGATTCATCGTAAATGTGATGGTCGAAGTGTTCCAGTAACCTGACGTGGTGCATCTGAGTCTAACAGAGGGTCCCCAGGGAAGAGCCAAAGACCATACTCTTCGAAATGGTACTCCTGTGGACAGAAATCGGCATTGTGTATTTTGTATTGATTCCCGATGCAAATTCTGTGTTTCATCGTCAATGTGATGGTCGAAGGGTTCCAGTAAACCTCCTGTGGTGCATCTGAGTCTAACACTGAGCCCCCAGGGAAGACCCAAAAAGCAGACTCCCCGAAACGTTACTCTCGTCAATATAAATTGGCATTGCTAATTTTGTATTGAATCCGGATGCAATGTCTGTGTTTCATCGTCAATGTGATGGTCGAAGGGTAACAGTTAACCCGCTGTGGTTCATCGGAGTCTAACACTGGGCCCCCAGGGATGAGCCAAATAATATACCCTACGAAACTGTACTCCTGTGGGCAGAAATCGTCATAGTGAATTTTGTATTGAGTCCTGATGTTGTTTCTATGTTTCATCGTAAACGTGATGGTCGAAGGGTAAGAGTAAATCTGCTGTGGTGCATTGGAGTCTAACACTGGGTCCCCAGGGAAGAGCCATAGAACATACTCTTCGAAATGGTACTCCTGTGGACAGAAATCAGCATTGTGAATTTTGTATTGAATGCGGATGCCTTTTCTATGTTTTATCGTAAATGTGATTGTCGAAGGGTTCCAGTAAACCTGCTGTGGTTCATCTGAGTCCAACACTGTGCGCCCAGGGAAGAGCCAAAGAACAGACTGCCAGAAACGTTACTCTCGTCAATATAAATTGGCATTGCGAATATTATATTTCATCCGGATGCACTTTCTGTGTTTCATCGTCAATGTGATGGTCGAAGGGTAACAGTAAACCTGATGTCGTGCATCGGAGTCTAACACCGGGCCCCCATTGAAGAGCCAAAGAACATACTTTTCGAAACGGTACTCCTGTGGACAGAAATCGGCATAGTGAATTTTGTATTGAATCCCGATGTAATTTCTATGTTTCATCGTAAATGTGATGGTCGAAGAGTAACTGTAAACCTGCTGTGGTGAATCAGAGTCTAACACCGGGCACCCAGGGAAGAGCCAAAAAACAGACTGCCCGAAACGTTACTCACGTCAATATAAATCGGCATTGCGAGTTTTGTATTGAAACCGGATGCAATTTCTGTGTTTCATCGTAAATGTGATGGTCGAAGGGTTCCAGTAAACCTGCTGTGGTGCATCGGAGTCTAACACTGGGTCCCCAGGGGAGAGCCAAAGTACATACTCTTCGAAGCAGTACTCTGGTGGACAGAATTCGGCATTGTGAATTTTGTATTGAATCCGGATGCAATTTCTATGTTTCATCGTAAATTTGATGGTCGAAGGGTTCCAGTAAACCTGCTGTGGTGCATCGGAGTCTAACACTGGGTCCCCAGGGAAGAGCCAAAATACATACTCTTCGAAAAGTTACGCCTGTGGACAGAAATCGGCATTGTGAATTTTGTATTGAATCCGAATGCAATTTCTATGTTCCATCGTAAATGCGATTGTCGAAGGGTTCAAGTAAACCTGCTGTGGTGCATTGGAGTCTAACACTGGGTCCCCAGGGAAGAGTCTAAGTACATACTCTTCGAAACGGTACTCCAGTAGACAGAAATCGGCATTGTGAGTTTTGTATTGAATCCGCATGCATTTCCTATGTTTCATCGTAAATGTGATGGTCAAAGGGTTCCAGCAAACCTGGTGCGGTGTATCTGAGTCTAACACTGAGCCCCCAGGGAAGAGCCAATAAACAGACTCCCTGAAACGTTACACTCGTCAATTTAAATCTTTGTTGCTAATTTTGTATTGAATCCGGATGCATATTCTGTGTTTCATCGTCAACGTGATGGTCGAAGGGTAACAGTAAACCAGCTGGGGTGCATCGGTGTCTAACACTGGGTCCCCAGGGAAGAGTCTATGAACATACTCTTCGAAACGGTACTCCAGTAGACAGAAATCGGCATTGTGAATTTTGTATTGAATCCGGATGCAATTGATGTTTTTCATCGCCAATGTGATGGCCGAAGGGTTACAATTAACCTGCTGTGGTGCATGGGAGTATGGCACTGGGGCCCAGGGATGAGCCAAAGAACAGACTGTTCGGAACGATACTCCTGTGTACAGAAATCGGCATTGAGTATTTCGTATTGAATCCGGATGCAATTTCTATGATTCATCGTACCTGTGATGGTCGAAGGGTTCCAGTAAACCTGCTGTGGTGCATCTGAGTCTAACAGTGGGTCCCCAGGGAAGAGCCAAAGACCATACTCTTCCAAACGATACTCCTGTGGACAGAAATTGGCATTGTGAATTTTGTAATGATTCCCGATGCAATTTCAGTGTTTTATCGTCAATGTGATGGTCGCAGGGTTCCAGTAAACCTCCTGTGGTCCATCTGAGTCTAACACTGAGTCCCCAGGGAAGAGCCAAAAAACAGACTCCCCGAAACGTTACTCTCGTCAATATAAATCGGCATTGCTAATTTTGTATTGAATCCGGATGCAATTACTGTGTTTCATCATCAATGTGATGGTCGAAGGGTAACAGTAAACCTGCTGTGGTGCATCGGAGTCTAACACTGGGCCCCCAGGGAAAGGCCAAGTATCATACTCTTCAAAACGGTACTCCTGTGGACAGAAATCGGCATAGTGAATTTTGTATTGAATGACCATAAAATTTCTATGTTTCATCGTAAATGTGATGGTCGAAGGGTTACAGTAAACCTGCTGTGGTGCATCGGAGTGTAACAGTGGTTCCCGGGGAAGAGCCAAAGACCATGCTCTTCGAAACGGTACTCCTGTGGACAGAAATCGGCATTGTGAATTTTGTAATGATTCCCGATGCAATTTCAGTGCTTCATCGTCAATGTGATGGTCGAAGGGTTCCAGTAAACCTCCTGTGGTGCATCTGAGTGTAACACTGAGTCCCCAGGGAAGAGCCAAAAAACAGACTCCCCGAAACGTTACGCTCGTCAATATAAATCGGCATTGCTAATTTTGTATTGAGTCCGGATGCAATTTCTGTGTTTCATCGACAATGTGATTGTCGAAGGGATACAGTAAACCTGCTGTGGAGTATCGGAGTCGAACACTGGGCCCCCAGGGAAGAGCCAAAGAACATATTCTTCGAAACGGTACTCCTGTGGTCAGAAATCAGCATAGTGAATTTCGTATTGAATCGGGATGCAATTTCTGTGTTTCGTCGTTAATGTGATGGTTGAAGGGTAACAGTAAATCTGCTGTGGTGCATCGGAGTACAACACTGGGCCCCCAGGGAAGAGCCAAAGAACAGACTCTTCGAAACGTATTCCTGTGGACAGAAATCGGCATTGTGAATTTTGTATTGACTCCCGAGGCAATTTCTGTGTTTGATCGTCAATGTGATGGTCGAAGGGTTCCAGTAAACCTGCTGTGGTGCATGGGAGTCTGACACTGGGCCCCCAAGGAAGAGCCAAAGAACGGACTCTTCGGAACGTTACTCCTGTGTACAGAACTCGGCGTTGGGAATTTTGTATTGAATCCGGATGCAATTTCTATGTTTCATCGTCAATGTGATGGTCGAAGGGTAACAGTAAACCTGCTGTAGTGCATCGAAGTCCAACACTTCCCCCACAGGGAAGAGCCAAAGAACATACTCTTCGAGACGGTACTCTTGTGGACTCAAATCGGCATAGTGAAGTTTGTATTGAATCCCGATGCAATATCTATGTTTCATCGTAAATGTGATGGTCGATGGGTTCCAGAAGACCTGCTGTGGTGCATCGGAGTGTAACAGTGAGCCCCCAGGGCAAAGCCAAAAAACAGACTCCCTGAAACGTTACTCTCGTCAATATAAATCGGCATTGCTAATTTTGTATTGAATCCGGATGCAATTTCTTTGTTTCATCGTCAGTGTGATGGTCGAAGTGTAGCAGTAGATCTGCTGTGGTGCATTGGAGTCCAACACTGGGCCCACAGTAAAGAGCCAGAGAATATACTCTTCGAAACGGTACTCCTGTGAACACTAAACGGCATTATTAGTTTTGTATTGATCTCCGATAAAATTTCTATGTTTCACCGTAAAAGTGATGGTCGAAGGGTAACAGTAATCCTGCTGTGGTGCATCGGTGTCTAACACTGGGTCCCCAGGGTAAAGCCAAAGTAGATACTCTTCGGAACGGTAGTCCTGTGGAAAGAAATCGGCATTGTGAATTTTAATTGAATCCCGATGCAATTTCTGTGTTTCATCGTCAATGCGATGGTCGAAGGGTTCCAGTAAACCTGCTGTGGTTCACCTGAGTCTAAAACTGAGCCCCCAGGGAAGAGCCAAAGTACATATTCTTCGAAACGGTACTCGTGTGGACAGAAATGAGCATTCTGAATTTTGTATTGAATCCGGATGCAATTTCTATGTTTCATCGTAAATGTGATGGTCGACGGGTTCCAGAAGACCTGCTGTGGTGCAGCGGAGTCTAACAGTGAGCCCCCAGGGAAAAGCCAAAAAACAGACTCCCCGAAACGTTACTCTCGTCAATATAAATCGGCATTGCGATTTTTGTATTGAATCCGGATGCAATTTCTGTGTTTCATCGTCAATGTGATGGTGGAAGGGTACCAGCAAACCTGCTTTGCTGCATCGGAGTCTAACACTGGGCACCCATGGAAGAGCCAAAGAACATACTCCCCGAAACGTTACTCTCGTCAATATAAATCGGCATTGCGAAATTTAGTATTGAAACCAGATGCAATTTCTGTATTTCATCGTCAATGTGATGGTCGATGGTTTCCAGTAAACCTGCTGTGGTGCATCGGAGTCTAACACTGGGTCCCCAGGGAAGAGCCAAATACATACCCTTCGAAACAGTACTCCTGTGGACAGAAATCGAGATTGTGAATTTTGTATTGAATCCGGTTCCAATATCTATGTTTCATCGTAAATGTGATGGTCGACGGGTTCCAGGAAACCTGCTGCGGTGCCTCTGAGTCTAACAGTGAGCCCCCAGGGAAGAGCCAAAAACAGACTCCTCGAAACGTAACTCTCGTCAATATAAATCGACATTGCGAATTTTGTATTGAAACCGGAAGCAATATCTGTGTTTCATCGTATATGTGATGGTCGAAGGGTAACAGTAAACCTGCTGTGGTGCATCGGAGTCTAACACTGGGCCTCCAGGGAAGAGCCAAAGAACATAATCTTCGAAACGGTACTCCTGTGGACTGAAATCGGCATAGTGAATTTTGTATTGAATCCGGAAGCAATTTCTGTGTTTCATCGTCAATGTGATGTCCGAAGGGTAGCAGTAGATCTGCTGTGGTGCATCGGAGTCCAACACTGGGCCCTCAGGAATGAGCCAGAGAATATACTCTTCGAAACGGTACTCTTGTGACCACTAAACGGCATTATTAGTTTTGTATTGATCCCCGATAAAATTTCTATGTTTCATCGTAAAAGTGATGGTCGAAGGCTAACTGTAAACCTGCTGTTGTGCATCGGTGTCTAACACTGGGTCCCCAGGGTAAAGCCAAAGTACATACTCTTCGGAACGGTACTCCTGTGGAAAGAAATTGGCATTGTGAATTTTTTATTGAGTCCCGATGCAATTTCTGTGTTTCATTGTCAATGGGATGGTCGAAGGGTTCCAGAAAACCTGCTGTGGTTCACCTGAGTCTAACACTGAGTCCCCAGGGAAGAGCCAAAAAACAGACTCTCGGAAACGTTACTCTCGTCAATATAAATCGGCATTGCGAATTTTGTATTGAAACTGGATCCAATTTATGTGTTTCATCGTAAATGTGCTGGTGGAAGTGTTCCAGTAAACCTGCTGTTGTGCATCGGAGTCTAACACTTGGTCCCCAGGGGAGAGCCAAAGTACATACGTTTCGAAACGTTACTCCTGTGCACAGATATTGGCATTGTGAATTTTGTATTGAATCCGTATGCAATTTCTACGTTTCATCGTAAATGTGATGGTTAAAGGGTTCCAGTAAACCTGCTGTGGTGCATCAGAGTCTAACACTGGTCCCCCGATAAGAGCCAAAGTACATACTCTTCGAAACGGTACTCCTGTGGACAGAAATGGGCATTCTGAATTTTGTATTGAATCCGGATGCAATTTCTATGTTTCATCGTCAATGTGTTGGTCGAAGGGTAACAGTAAACGTGCTTTGTTACATCGGAGTCTAACACTGGGCCCCCATGGAAGAGCCAAAAACAGACTCCCCGAAACGTTACTCTCGTCAATATAAATCGGCATTGCTAATTTTGTATTGAAACCAAATGCAATTTCTGTATTTCATCGTCAATGTGATGGTCGATGGTTTCCAGTAAACCTGCTGTGGTGCATCGGAGTCTAACACTGGGTCCCAGGGAGGAGCCAAAGTACATACCCTTCGAAACAGTACTCCTGTGGACAGAAATCGAGATTGTGAATTTTGTATTGAATCCGGATGCAATCTCTATGTTTCATCGTAAATGTGATGGTCGAAGGGTTCCAGGAAACCTGCTGTGGTGCTTCTGAGTCTAACAGTGAGCCCCCAGGGAAGAGCCAAAAACAGACTCCTCGAAACGTTACTCTCGTCAATATAAATCGGCATTGCGAATTTTGTATTGAAACCGGAAGCAATATCTGTGTTTCATCGTGTATGTGATGGTCGAAGGGTAACAGTAAACCTGCTGTGGTGCATCGGAGTCTAACACTGGGCCTCCAGGGAAGAGCCAAAGAACATAATCTTCGAAACGGTACTCCTATGGACAGAAATCGGCATTGTGAATTTTGTTTTAAATCCCGATGCATTTTCTGTTTTTCATCGCCAATGTGATGGTCGAGGGGTTACAGTTAACCTGCTGTGGTGCATGGGAGTCTGACACTGGGGCGCAGGGAAGAGCCAAAGAATAGACTCTTCAGAACGTTACTCCTGTGTACAGAAATTGGCATTGTGAATTTTGTATTTAATCCGGATGCAATTTCTATGTTTCATCGTAGATGTGATGGTCGAAGGGTAAGAGTAAATCTGCTGTGGTGCATCGGAGTCTAACAGTGGGTACCCAGGGAAGAGCCAAAGACCATACTCTTCGAAACGGTACACCTGTGGACAGAAATCGGCATTGTGAATTTAGTATTTATAACACTCCCTAACTGCTACTACTGTACCATAACCTCTGTGCTAAAAGCAGGATGTAACATAAAACAATTTTGTAAGGGCAACTATAGCACTAAGCAACAGAGCGGTGTTACCCTCTGAGAGGAATTTTGATAGTTTGACCGAGTTGTTCCTAATGGAGGTGGCTTATCGGAAATGAAAGTCAGAATTATGTAAATATTTGTGTAGTACCAAACAAAATTTTGCCTAGCTATACTGTTTATAAAATAAGGGAAACGGTCGCCAGCCTAATTAGGCAAGAGAAAGATTAATGTTCTCGTTTATAAAAGTAGGCATAAGTAACTATAATGGACAAACAACCTAGACTTAGCCACGCGCGAGTGCAATGAACTCTGACACACATATGTTTTAAGATTGAAGCTAACAGTTACAGCAGCAGGAACTATTTTCAAAATTATAACAGATAACGAAACACAATATTACTTTCAGGGTTCACACAAAGAGAATGGTGTTTATAACATTATTATTAATGTGCATTTCTAATACACAAGAGAGACAAACACTTGGGAAACATGAGAATGTAACGTTTCACAACTGCAGCTTTCTCACTTTTACTACAACGAAACACAATGTTGACAAAATTGCAAGAAACTGACTCTCCTTTTTAGAATTTACTACAGGCAACAATGTGTTCATTTACTTTATAAGCCTCAGTCTTAAGGACTTTTAATTTTGCAGTTAGCAACAGTACTTTAATAAGCAGTTTTACTAGGAAAATTGTTTTCAGCAAGCATAATTGACTTTAACTTTCTCTTTAATAAGTTCAAGAGGCATTATTTAACAAAGCTCTAGGCTTCAATGTACTTTCAGTAAGGACACTCGGTAATCACTTTACTTCAAACGGAGAGGACCCTGAGAGGTGTTATGATGAGGAGTAAAATCAAGGTAGGTACATAAATTCCGATATGAATTACCTTATATTTCAGCACACTAACAAATCCATTAGGCTTATCCTTCACTGTACATCAATGCAGTATTCCGATACAACACTGGGTCCCCAGGGGAGAGCCCAAGTACATACTTTTCGAAACGGTACTCCTGTGCACAGAAATCGGCATTGTGAAATTTGTTTTGAATCCGTATGCAATTTCTATGTTTCATCGTAAATGTGATGGTCGAAGGGTTCCAATAAACCTGCTGTGTTGCATGTGAGTCTAACACTGAGACCCCAGGGAACAGCCAAAAAACAGACCAGCCCAAATGTTACTCTCGTCAATATAAATCGGCATTGCGAATTTAGTATTGAATCCGGATGCTAATTCTGTGTTTCATCGTCAATGTGATGGTCGAAACGCTAACAGTAAACCCGCTGTGGTGCATCGGAATCTGACACTGCGTCCCCAGGGATGAGCCAAAGCACATACTCTTCGAAACGGTACACCTGTGGACAGAAATCGACACAGTGAATTTTGTATTGAATCCAAATGCAATTTCTATGTTTCATCGTTAATGTGATGGTCGAAGTGTTCCAGTAAACCTGCCGTGGTGCATCTGGGTCTAACACTGAGCCCTCAGGGAAGCCCCAAAAAACAGAAATTCCGAAACGTTACTCTCGTCGATATAAATCGGCATTGCGAATTTTGTATTGAAACCGGATGCAATATCTGTGTTTCATCGTAAATGTGATGGTCGAAGCGTTCCAGTAAACCTGCCGTGGTGCATCGGAGTGTAACACTGGGTCCCCAGGGAAGAGCCAAAGTACATACTCTTCGAAACGGTACTCCTGTGAACAGAAACCGGTATTGTGAATTTTATATTGAATCCGGATGCAATTACTATGTTTCATCGTGGATGTAATGGTCAAAGGGTTCCAGTAAACCTGCAGTGGTGCATCTGAGTCTAACACTGAGAACCCAGGGAAGAGCCAAAAAACAGACTCCACGAATCGTTACTCTCGTCAATATAAATCGGCATTGCGAATTTTGTATTGAATCAGGATGCAATTCTGTGTTTCATCGTCAATGTGATGGTCGAAGGGTTCCAGTATACATGCTGTAATGCATCTGAGTCTAACAGTGGTTTCCCAGGGAAGAGCCAAAGACCATACTCTTCGAAACGGTACTCCTAAGGACAGAAATCGGCATTTTGAAATTTGTGTTGATTCCAGATGCAATTTCTGTGTTTCTTCGTCAATGAGATGGTCGAAGGGTAACTGTAAACCTGCTGTCGTGCATCCGAGTCTAACACTGGGCCCCCAGGGAAGAGCCAAAGATCAAACTTTTCGAAACGGTACTTCTGTGTACAGAAATCGGCAGAGTGAATTTTGTATTGAATCCCGATGCAATTTCTATGCTTCATCGTAAATGTGATGGTCGAAGAGTAACAGTAAACCTGCTGTGGTGCATCTGAGTCCAACACTGAGACCCCAGGGAAGAGCCAAAAAAAGACTCCCCGAAACGTTACTCTCGTCAATATAAAACGGTATAGTTAATTTTGTATTGAATCCGGATGCAATTTCTGTGTTTCATCGTCAATGTGATGGTCGAAGGTTTCCAGTAAACCTGTCGTAGTGCATGTGAGTCTAATGCTGAGCCCTCAGGGAAGACCCAAAGAACAGAAACCCCGAAACGTTACTCTCGCCAATATAAATCAGCATTGCGAATTTTGATTTCAAACCGCATGCAATATCTGGGTTTTATCGTAAATGTGATGGTCGAAGCGTTCCAGTAAACCTGCCATGCTGCATCGTGCGTCGGAGTCTAACACTGGGTCCCCAGGGAAGAGCCAGAGAACATACTCTTCGAAACGGTACTCCTGTGGACAGAAATCGGTATTGTGAATTTTGTATTCTGTCCGGATGCAATTACTATGTTTCATCGTAAATGTAATGGTCAAAGGGTTCCAGTAAACCTGCTGCGGTGCGACTGAGTCTAACACTGAGCCCCCTGGAAAGAACCAAAAAAAGACTCCCGTAAACGTTACTCTCGTCAATATAAATCGGCATTGCTAATTTTTATTGAATCTGGATGCAATTACTTTGTTTCATCGTCAATGTGATGGTCGAAGGGTAACAGTAAACCTGCTGTGGTGCATCGGAGTCTATCTCTGGGTCCCCAGGGAAGAGCCAAAGACCATACCCTTCGAAACGGTACACCTGTGGACAGAAATAGGCATTGTGAATTTTGTATTGAATCCGTATGCAATTTCTATGTTTCATCGTAAATGTAATGGTCGAACGGATCCAGTAAACCTGCTGTGGTGCATCGGAGTCGAACAGTGGTTCCCCAGGGAAGAGCCAAAAACCATACTCTTCGAAACGGTACTCCTAAGGACAGAAATCGGCATTGTGAAACTTGTATTGATTCCCGATGCAATTTCTGTGTTTCGTCGTCAGTGCGAAGGTCGAAGGGTTCCAGTAAACCTGCAGTGGTGCATCTGAGTCTAACACTAAGCCCCATGGGAAGAGCCAAATATCAGACACCCTGAAACGTTATTCTCGACTATATAAATCGGCATTGCTAATTTTGTATTGAATCCAGATGCAATTTCTGTGTTTCATCGTCAATGTGATGGTCCAAGGGTAACAGTAAACCTACTTTGTTGCATCGGAGTCTAACACTGGGCCCCCAGGGAAGAGCCAAAGAACAGACTCCCCGAAACGTTACTCTCGTCAATATAAATCGGCAATCCGAATTTTGTATTGAAACCGGATGCAATTTCTGTATTTCATCGTCAAAGTGATGGTCGAAGGTTTCCAGTAAACCTGCTCTGGTGCATCGGAGTCTAACACTGGGTCCCCAGGGAAGAGCCAAAGTACATACTCTTCGAAACAGTACTCTTGTGGACAGAAATCGAGATTGTGAATTTTGTATTGAATCCGGATGCAATTTCTATGTTTCATTGTAAATGTGATGGTCGACGGGTTCCAGGAGACCTGCTGTGGTGCTTCTGAGTCTAACAGTGAGCCCCCAGGTAGGAGCCAAAAACAGACTCCTCGAAACGTTATTCTCGTCAATATAAATCGGCATTGCGAATTTTGTATTGAAACCGGAAGCAATATCTGTGTTTCATCGTAAATGTGATGGGCGAAGGGATTTAAAAAAACCTGCTGTAGTGCATCGGAGTCTAACACTGGGTCCCCAGGGAAGAGCCAAAGTGCATACTCTTCGAAACGGTACTCATGTGGACAGAAATCAGCATTGTGAATTATGTATTGAATCCAGATGCAATTTCTGTGTTTCATCGTCAATGTGATGGTCGAAGGGTAACAGTAAACCTGCTGTCATGCATCGGAGTCTAACACTGGGCCCCCTGGGAACAGCCAAAGAACAAACTTCTCGAAACGGTACTTCTGTGTACAGAAATCGGCAGAGTGAATTTTGTATTGAATCCCGATGCAATTTCTATGTTTCATCGTAAATGTGATGAACGAAGAGTAACAGTAAACCTGCTGCGGTGAATCGGAGTCTAACCGTGGGTCCCTAGCGAAGAGCCAAAAAACAGACAGCCCGAAACGTTACTCTCGTCAATATAAATCGGCATTGCGAGTTTTGTATTGAAACCGGATGCAATTTCTGTGTATCATCGTAAATGTGATGGTGGAAGGGTTCCAGTAAACCTGCTGTTGTGCATCGGAGTCTAACACTGGGCCCCCAGGGAACAGCCAAAGTACAAACTTCTTGAAACGGTACTCCTGTTTACAGAAATCGGCAGACTGAATTTTGTATTGAATCCCGATGCTATTTCTATGTTTCATCGTAAATGTGATGGTCGAAGAGTAACAGTAAACCTGCTGCGGTGAATTGGAGTCTAACAGTGAGTCTTCAGCGAAGAGCCAAAAAACAGACAGCCCGAAACCTTACTCTCGTCAATATAAATCGGCATTCCGAGTTTTGTATTGAAACCGGATTCAATTTCTGTGTATCTTCGTAAATGTGATGGTGGAAGGGTTCCAGTAAACCTGCTGTTGTGCATCGGAGTCTAACACTGGGTCCCCAGGGGAGAGCCAAAATACATACTCTTCGAAACGGTACTCCTGTGCACAGAAATCGGCATTGTGAAATTTTGTACTGAATCCGTATGCAATTTCTATGTTTTATCGTAAATGTGATGGTAGAAGGGTTCCAGTAGACCTGCTGTGGTGCATCTGAGTCTAACAGTGAGCCACCAGGGAAAAGCCAAATAACAGACTCCCTGAAACTTTACTCTCGTCAATATAAATTTGCTTAGTGAATTTTGTATTGAATCCTGATGCAATTTCTATGTTTCATCGTCAATGTGATGGTCGAAGGGTAAATGTAGATCTGCTGTGGTGCATCGGAGTCCAACACTGGGCCCACAGGGAACAGCCAGAGAATATACTCTTCGAAACGGTACTCCTGTGATTCCTAAACGGCATTATTAGTTTTGTATTGATCCCCGATAAAATTTCTATGTTTCATCGTAAAAGTGATGGTCGAAGGCTAACAGTAAACCTGCTGTGGTGCTTCGGAGTCTAACTCAGGGCGCCCAGGGAGGGGCCAAAGATACAGACTCTTCGAAACGTACACCTGTGGACAGAAATCGGCATTGTGAATTTTGTATTGACTCCCGAGGCAATTTCTGTGTTTGATCGTCAATGTGATGGACGAAGGGTTCCAGTAAACCTGCTGTGGTGCATCGGAGTCTAACACTGGGCCCCCAGGGAAGAGCCAAAGAACAGACTCTTCGGAAAGTTACTCCTGTGTACAGAATTCGGCATTGGGAATTTATTATCGAATCCCGATGCAATTGCTGTGTTTCGTCGTCAATGTGATAGTCGAAGGGTTCCAGTAAACCTGTCGTGGTGTATCTGAGTCTAACACTGAGCCCCCAGGGAAGACCCAAAAAACAGAAACCCCGAAACGTTACTCTCGTCATTATAAATCGGCATTGCGAATTTTGTATTCAAACCGGATGCAATATCTGTGCTTTATCGTAAATGTGATGGTCGAAGCGTTCCAGTAAACCTGCCATGGTGCATCGGAGTCTAACACTGGGTCCCCAGGGAAGAGCCAAAGTACATACTCTTCGAAACGGTACTCCTGTGGACAGAAATCGGTATTGTGAATTTTGTATTCAGTCCGGATAAAATTACTATGTTTCATCGTAAATGTAATGGTCAAAGGGTTCCAGTAAACCTGCTGTGGTGCGTCTGAGTCTAACAGTGAACCCCCAGGGAAGAGCCAAAAACAGACTCCTCGAAATGTTACTCTTGTCAATATAAACCGGATTTGCGAATTTTGTATTGAAACCGGAAGCAATATCTGTGTTTCATCGTAAATGTGATGGTCGAAGGGATTTAAAAAACCTGCTGTAGTGCATCGGAGACTAACACTGGGTCCCCAGGAAAGAGCCAAAGTACATACACTTCGAAACGGTACTCATGTGGACAGAAATCAGCATTGTGAATTATGTATTGAATCCAGATGCAATTTCTGTGTTTCATCGTCAATGTGATGGTCGAAGGGTAACAGTAAACCTGCTGTCATGCATCGGAGTCTAACACTGGTCCCCCCAGGGAACAGCCAAAGAACAAACTTCTCGAAACGGTACTCCTGTGTACAGAAATCGGCAGAGTGAATTTTGTATTGAATCCCGATGCAATTTCTATGTTTCATCGTAAATGTGATGGACGAAAAGTAACAGTAAACCTGCTGCGGTGTATCGGAGTCTAACAGTGGGTCCCCAGCGAAGAGCCAAAAAACAGTCAGCCCGAAACGTTACTCTCGTCAATATAAATCGGCATTGCGAGTTTTGTATTGAAACCGGATGCAATTTCTGTGTATCGTCGTAAATGTGATGGTATAAGGGTTCCAGTAAACCTGCTGTTGTGCATCGGAGTCTAACACTGGGCCCCCAGGGAACAGCCAAAGAACAAACTTCTTGAAACGGTACTCCTGTGTACAGAAATCGGCAGACTGAATTTTGTATTGAATCCCGATGCAATTTCTATGTTTCATCGTAAATGTGATGGTCGCAGAGTAACAGTAAACCTGCTGCGGTGAATCGGAGTCTAACAGTAGGTCTCCAGCGAAGAGCCAAAAAACAGACAGCTCGAAACGTTACTCTCGTCAATATAAATCGGCATTCCGAGTTTTGTATTGAATCCGGATGCAATTTCTGTGTATCATCGTAAATGTGATGGTGGAAGGGTTCCAGTAAACCTGCTGTTGTGCATCGGAGTTTAACACTGGGTCCCCAGGGGAAAGCCAAAATACATACTCTTCGAAACGGTACTCCTGTGCACAGAAATGGGCATTGTGAAATTTTGTACTGAATCCGTATGCAATTTCTATGTTTTATCGTAAAAGTGATGGTAGAAGGGTTCCAGTAGACCTGCTGTGGTGCATCTGAGTCTAACAGTGAGCCACCAGGGAAAAGCCAAATAACAGACTCCCTGAAATTTTACTCTCGTCAATATAAATTTGCTTAGTGAATTTCGTATTGAATCCTGATGCAATTTCTGTGTTTCATCGTCAATTTGATGGTCGAAGGGTAAATGTAGATCTGCTGTGGTGCATCGGAGTCCAACACTGGGCCCACAGGGAACAGCCAGAGAATATACTCTTCGAAACGGTACTCCTGTGATTACTAAACGGCATTATTAGATTTGTATTGATCCCCGATAAAATTTCTATGTTTCATCGTAAAAGTGATGGTCGAAGGCTAACAGTAAACCTGCTGTGGTGCTTCGGAGTCTAACTCAGGGCGCCCAAGGAGGGGCCAAAGATACAGACTCTTCGAAACGTACACCTGTGGACAGAAATCGGCATTGTGAATTTTGTATTGACTCCCGAGGCAATTTCTGTGTTTGATCGTCAATGTGATGGACGAAGGGTTCCAGTAAACCTGCTGTGGTGCATCGGAGTCTAATACTGGGCCCCCAGGGAAGAGCCAAAGAACAGACTCTTCGGAAAGTTACTCCTGTGTACAGAATTCGGCATTGGGAATTTATTATCGAATCCCGATGCAATTTCTGTGTTTCGTCGTCAATGTGATGGTCGAAGGGTTCCAGTAAACCTGTCGTGGTGCATCTGAGTCTAACACTGAGCCCCCAGGGAAGACCCAAAAAACAGAAACCCCGAAACGTTACTCTCGTCAATATAAATCGGCATTGCGAATTTTGTATTCAAACCGGATGCAATATCTGTGTTTTATCGTAAATGTGATGGTCGAAGCGTTCCAGTAAACCTGCCATGGTGCATCGGAGTCTAACACTGGGTCCCCAGGGAAGAGCCAAAGTACATACTCTTCGAAACGGTACTCCTGTGGACAGAAATCGGTATTGTGAATTTTGTATTCAGTCCGGATACAATTACTATGTTTCATCGTAAATGTAATGGTCAAAGGGTTCCAGTAAACCTGCTGTGGTGCGTCTGAGTCTAACAGTGAACCCCCAGGGAAGAGCCAAAAACAGACTCCTCGAAATGTTACTCTTGTCAATATAAACCGGATTTGCGAATTTTGTATTGAAACCGGAAGCAATATCTGTGTTTCATCGTAAATGTGATGGTCGAAGGGATTTAAAAAACCTGCTGTAGTGCATCGGAGACTAACACTGGGTCCCCAGGGAAGAGCCAAAGTACATACTCTTCCAAACGGTACTCCTACGGACAGAAATCGGCATTGTGAAACTTGTATTGATTCCCGATGCAATTTCGGTGTTTCATCGTCAATGCGATGGTCGAAGGGTAACTGTAAACCTGCTGTGGTGCATCGGAGTCTAACACTGAGCCCCCATGGAAAAGCCAAAAGACAGACTCCCCGAAACGTTTTTCTCGTCAATATAAATCGGTATTGCGAATTTTGTATTGAATCCTGATGCAATTTCTGTGTTTCATCGCCAATGTGATGGTCGAAGGGTAAATGTAGATCTGCTGTGGTGCATCGGAGTCCAACACTGGGCCCACAGGGAACAGCCAGAGAATATACTCTTCGAAACGGTACTCCTGTGATTACTAAACGGCATTATTAGTTTTGTATTGATCCCCGATAAAATTTCTATGTTTCATCGTAAAAGTGATGGTCGAAGGCTAACAGTAAACCTGCTGTGGTGCTTCGGAGTCTAACTCAGGGCGCCCAAGGAGGGGCCAAAGATACAGACTCTTCGAAACGTACACCTGTGGACAGAAATCGGCATTGTGAATTTTGTATTGACTCCCGAGGCAATTTCTGTGTTTGATCGTCAATGTGATGGACGAAGGGTTCCAGTAAACCTGCTGTGGTGCATCGGAGTCTAACACTGGGCCCCCAGGGAAGAGCCAAAGAACAGACTCTTCGGAAAGTTACTCCTGTGTACAGAATTCGGCATTGGGAATTTATTATCGAATCCCGATGCAACTTCTGTGTTTCGTCGTCAATGTGATGGTCGAAGGGTTCCAGTAAACCTGTCGTGGTGCATCTGAGTCTAACACTGAGCCCCCAGGGAAGACCCAAAAAACAGAAACCCCGAAACGTTACTCTCGTCAATATAAATCGGCATTGCGAATTTTGTATTCAAACCGGATGCAATATCTGTGCTTTATCGTAAATGTGATGGTCGAAGCGTTCCAGTAAACCTGCCATGGTGCATCGGAGTCTAACACTGGGTCCCCAGGGAAGAGCCAAAGTACATACTCTTCGAAACGGTACTCCTGTGGACAGAAATCGGTATTGTGAATTTTGTATTCAGTCCGGATACAATTACTATGTTTCATCGTAAATGTAATGGTCAAAGGGTTCCAGTAAACCTGCTGTGGTGCGTCTGAGTCTAACAGTGAACCCCCAGGGAAGAGCCAAAAACAGACTCCTCGAAATGTTACTCTTGTCAATATAAACCGGATTTGCGAATTTTGTATTGAAACCGGAAGCAATATCTGTGTTTCATCGTAAATGTGATGGTCGAAGGGATTTAAAAAACCTGCTGTAGTGCATCGGAGACTAACACTGGGTCCCCAGGGAAGAGCCAAAGTACATACTCTTCGAAACGGTACTCCTGTGGACAGAAATCGGTATTGTGAATTTTGTATTCAGTCCGGATGCAATTACTATGTTTCATTGTATATGTAATGGTCGAAGGGATCCAGTATACCTGCTGTGGTGCATCTATGTCGAACAGTGGGTCCCCAGGGAAGAGCCAAAGTACATACTCTTCCAAACGGTACTCCTACGGACAGAAATCGGCATTGTGAAACTTGTATTGATTCCCGATGCAATTTCGGTGTTTCATCGTCAATGCGATGGTCGAAGGGTAACTGTAAACCTGCTGTGGTGCATCGGAGTCTAACACTGAGCCCCCAGGGAAAAGCCAAAAGACAGACTCCCCGAAACGTTATTCTCGTCAATATAAATCGGTATTGCGAATTTTGTATTGAATCCTGATGCAATTTCTGTGTTTCATCGTCAATGTGATGGTCGAAGGGTAAATGTAGATCTGCTGTGGTGCATCGGAGTCCAACACTGGGCCCACAGGGAACAGCCAGAGAATATACTCTTCGAAACGGTACTCCTGTGATTACTAAACGGCATTATTAGTTTTGTATTGATCCCCGATAAAATTTCTATGTTTCATCGTAAAAGTGATGGTCGAAGGCTAACAGTAAACCTGCTGTGGTGCTTCGGAGTCTAACTCAGGGAGCCCAAGGAGGGGCCAAAGATACAGACTCTTCGAAACGTACACCTGTGGACAGAAATCGGCATTGTGAATTTTGTATTGACTCCCGAGGCAATTTCTGTGTTTGATCGTCAATGTGATGGACGAAGGGTTCCAGTAAACCTGCTGTGGTGCATCGGAGTCTAACACTGGGCCCCCAGGGAAGAGCCAAAGAACAGACTCTTCGGAAAGTTACTCCTGTGTACAGAATTCGGCATTGGGAATTTATTATCGAATCACGATGCAATTTCTGTGTTTCGTCGTCAATGTGATGGTCGAAGGGTTCCAGTAAACCTGTCGTGGTGCATCTGAGTCTAACACTGAGCCCCCAGGGAAGACCCAAAAAACAGAAACCCCGAAACGTTACTCTCGTCAATATAAATCGGCATTGCGAATTTTGTATTCAAACCGGATGCAATATCTGTGCTTTATCGTAAATGTGATGGTCGAAGCGTTCCAGTAAACCTGCCATGGTGCATCGGAGTCTAACACTGGGTCCCCAGGGAAGAGCCAAAGTACATACTCTTCGAAACGGTACTCCTGTGGACAGAAATCGGTATTGTGAATTTTGTATTCAGTCCGGATACAATTACTATGTTTCATCGTAAATGTAATGGTCAAAGGGTTTTAGTAAACCTGCTGTGGTGCGTCTGAGTCTAACAGTGAACCCCCAGGGAAGAGCCAAAAACAGACTCCTCGAAATGTTACTCTTGTCAATATAAACCGGATTTGCGAATTTTGTATTGAAACCGGAAGCAATATCTGTGTTTCATCGTAAATGTGATGGTCGAAGGGATTTAAAAAACCTGCTGTAGTGCATCGGAGACTAACACTGGGTCCCCAGGGAAGAGCCAAAGTACATACTCTTCGAAACGGTACTCCTGTGGACAGAAATCGGTATTGTGAATTTTGTATTCAGTCCGGATGCAATTACTATGTTTCATTGTATATGTAATGGTCGAAGGGATCCAGTATACCTGCTGTGGTGCATCTATGTCGAACAGTGGGTCCCCAGGGAAGAGCCAAAGTACATACTCTTCCAAACGGTACTCCTACGGACAGAAATCGGCATTGTGAAACTTGTATTGATTCCCGATGCAATTTCGGTGTTTCATCGTCAATGCGATGGTCGAAGGGTAACTGTAAACCTGCTGTGGTGCATCGGAGTCTAACACTGAGCCCCCAGGGAAGAGCCAAAAAACAGACTCTCCGAAACGTTACTCTCGTCAATATAAATCGGCATTGCTAATTTTGTATTGAATCCCGATGCAATTTCTGTGTATCATCGACAATGTGATGGTCGAAGGGTAACAGTAAACCTGCTGTGGTGCATCGGAGTCTAACACTGGGCCTCCAGGGAAGAGCCAAAGAACATAATCTTCGAAACGGTACTCCTATGGACAGAAATCGGCATTGTGAATTTTGTTTTGAATCCCGAAGCATTTTCTGTTTTTCATCGCCAATGTGATGGTCGAAGGGTTACAGTTAACCTGCTGTGGTGCATGGGAGTCTGACACTGGGCGCAGGGAAGAGCCAAAGAATAGACTCTTCGGAACGTTACTCCTGTGTACAGAAATTGGCATTGTGAATTTTGTATTTAATCCGGATGCAATTTCTATGTTTCATCGTAGATGTGATGGTCGAAGGGTAAGAGTAAATCTGCTGTGGTGCATCGGAGTCTAACAGTGGGTACCCAGGGAAGAGCCAAAGACCATACTCTTCGAAACGGTACACCTGTGGACAGAAATCGGCATTGTGAATTTAGTATTTATAACACTCCCTAACTGCTACTACTGTACCATAACCTCTGTGCTAAAAGCAGGATGTAACATAAAACAATTTTGTAAGGGCAACTATAGCACTAAGCAACAGAGCGGTGTTACCCTCTGAGAGGAATTTTGATAGTTTGACTGTGTTGTTCCTAATGGAGGTGGCTTATCGGAAATGAAAGTCAGAATTATGTAAATATTTGTGTAGTACCAAACAAAATTATGCCTAGCTATACTGTTTATAAAATAAGGGAAACGGTCGCCAGCCTAATTAGGCAAGAGAAAGATTAATGTTCTCGTTTATAAAAGTAGGCATAAGTAACTATAATGGACAAACAACCTAGACTTAGCCACGCGCGAGTGCAATGAACTCTGACACACATATGTTTTAAGATTGAAGCTAACAGTTACAGCAGCAGGAACTATTTTCAAAATTATAACAGATAACGAAACACAATATTACTTTCAGGGTTCACACAAAGAGAATGGTGTTTATAACATTATTATTAATGTGCATTTCTAATACACAAGAGAGACAAACACTTGGGAAACATGAGAATGTAACGTTTCACAACTGCAGCTTTCTCACTTTTACTACAACGAAACACAATGTTGACAAAATTGCAAGAAACTGACTCTCCTTTTTAGAATTTACTACAGGCAACAATGTGTTCATTTACTTTATAAGCCTCAGTCTTAAGGACTTTTAATTTTGCAGTTAGCAACAGTACTTTAATAAGCAGTTTTACTAGGAAAATTGTTTTCAGCAAGCATAATTGACTTTAACTTTCTCTTTAATAAGTTCAAGAGGCATTATTTAACAAAGCTCTAGGCTTCAATGTACTTTCAGTAAGGACACTCGGTAATCACTTTACTTCAAACGGAGAGGACCCTGAGAGGTGTTATGATGAGGAGTAAAATCAAGGTAGGTACATAAATTCCGATATGAATTACCTTATATTTCAGCACACTAACAAATCTATTAGGCTGATCCTTCACTGTACATCAATGCAGTATTTCGATACAATGATTGCGCAATGTGGTGGCAACTGCATGTTGGTAGGTGGAATTGCAGGTAGAATTGCAGGTAGAATTGCTGGACTCTGTCATTTCTTGGTGTCGATGATAAATACAAATTCCAGAATAGTTCCAGCTATTTATCCACCCATCCGAGGCATTGGAAAGTAGCAGAAAAAGCCTTCCTCGGAATCATCACAATATGCCTCTAATACTTGGCAGTGCACGGACTCGTGGCTCGTCCCCGACTGACTGCTCGTCTCCGACTGACTGCTCGTATCCGACTCGTAGCTCGTCCCCGACTGCTGGCTCGTCCCCGACTGACTGCTCGTCTCCGACTAACTATCAGTTCCACCATTTCCACCTATGCCAACCACAATTTGCGCGCGCTACACAGTTCCGTTCCTGAGGGGAACCACTACACCTTTTACATACAAATTAACTAAGAGCCCTAAGTGAGGATCAGCAATTTACATAACAGCAACCAAATACATTAAATAAGACAGAAAATTTACACATATTGACATCTCCACAAAAAATTATTCACACAAAATTACAATCATATACAATAACTTTCGTTCCCTCCAAATGGGACATAGAACATTTAAATTACAGATACACTACTTTGCATAGAATCAAATTACGACATCAAAGGTTTGACAAAGAAAAGAGTACACAATTTTACGTTATCGATTTAAACACATTTACAGAAGATCAACAATGTGACATTAAATAAAGCAAAAGCGAAATAAATTCATACAGCATAAGAGCTGTGGTGTTACATATTGAATCCAAATGCAATTTCTATGTTTCATCGTAAATGTGATGGTCGAAGCGTTCCAGTAAACCTGCCGTGGTGCATCGGAGTCTAACACTGGGTACCCAGGGAAGAGCCAAAGTACATACTCTTCGAAACGGTACTCCTGTGGACAGAAATCGGTATTGTGAATTTTGTATTGAATCCTGAAGCAATTTCTATGTTTCTACGAAAATGTGATGTCGAAGGGTAACAGTAAACCTGCTGTGGTGGATCGGAGTCTAACAAAGGGTCCCCAGGGAAGAGCCAAGAACCATACTCTTCGAAACGGTACACCTGTGGATTGAAATCGACATTGTGAATTTTGTATTGAATGCGGATGCAATTTCTATGTTTCATCGTAAATGTGATGGTCGAAGGGTTCCAGTAAACCTGCTGTGGTGCATCTGAGTCTAACACTGGGCCCCCAGGGAAGAGCCAAAGAACAGACTCCCCGAAACGTTACTCTCGTCAATATAAATCGGCATTGCTAATTTTGTATTGAATCCCGATGCAATTTCTGTGTTTCATCGACAATGTGATGGTCGAAGGGTAACAGTAAACCTGCTGTGGTGCATCGGAGTCTAACACTGGGCCTCCAGGGAAGAGCCAAAGAACATAATCTTCGAAACGGTACTCCTATGGACAGAAATCGGCATTGTGAATTTTGTTTTGAATCCCGATGCATTTTCTGTTTTTCATCGCCAATGTGATGGTCGAAGGGTTACAGTTAACCTGCTGTGGTGCATGGGAGTCTGACACTGGGCGCAGGGAAGAGCCAAAGAATAGACTCTTCGGAACGTTACTCCTGTGTACAGAAATTGGCATTGTGAATTTTGTATTTAATCCGGATGCAATTTCTATGTTTCATCGTAGATGTGATGGTCGAAGGGTAAGAGTAAATCTGCTGTGGTGCATCGGAGTCTAACAGTGGGTACCCAGGGAAGAGCCAAGACCATACTCTTCGAAACGGTACACCTGTGGACAGAAATCGGCATTGTGAATTTAGTATTTATAACACTCCCTAACTGCTACTACTGTACCATAACCTCTGTGCTAAAAGCAGGATGTAACATAAAACAATTTTGTAAGGGCAACTATAGCACTAAGCAACAGAGCGGTGTTACCCTCTGAGAGGAATTTTGATAGTTTGACCGTGTTGTTCCTAATGGAGGTGGCTTATCGGAAATGAAAGTCAGAATTATGTAAATATTTGTGTAGTACCAAACAAAATTTTGCCTAGCTATACTGTTTATAAAATAAGGGAAACGGTCGCCAGCCTAATTAGGCAAGAGAAAGATTAATGTTCTCGTTTATAAAAGTAGGCATAAGTAACTATAATGGACAAACAACCTAGACTTAGCCACGCGCGAGTGCAATGAACTCTGACACACATATGTTTTAAGATTGAAGCTAACAGTTACAGCAGCAGGAACTATTTTCAAAATTATAACAGATAACGAAACACAATATTACTTTCAGGGTTCACACAAAGAGAATGGTGTTTATAACATTATTATTAATGTGCATTTCTAATACACAAGAGAGACAAACACTTGGGAAACATGAGAATGTAACGTTTCACAACTGCAGCTTTCTCACTTTTACTACAACGAAACACAATGTTGACAAAATTGCAAGAAACTGACTCTCCTTTTTAGAATTTACTACAGGCAACAATGTGTTCATTTACTTTATAAGCCTCAGTCTTAAGGACTTTTAATTTTGCAGTTAGCAACAGTACTTTAATAAGCAGTTTTACTAGGAAAATTGTTTTCAGCAAGCATAATTGACTTTAACTTTCTCTTTAATAAGTGCAAGAGGCATTATTTAACAAAGCTCTAGGCTTCAATGTACTTTCAGTAAGGACACTCGGTAATCACTTTACTTCAAATGGAGAGGACCCTGAGAGGTGTTATGATGAGGAGTAAAATCAAGGTAGGTACATAAATTCCGATATGAATTACCTTATATTTCAGCACACTAACAAATCTATTAGGCTGATCCTTCACTGTACATCAATGCAGTATTTCGATACAATGATTGCGCAATGTGGTGGCAACTGCATGTTGGTAGGTGGAATTGCAGGTAGAATTGCAGGTAGAATTGCTGGACTCTGTCATTTCTTGGTGTCGATGATAAATACAAATTCCAGAATAGTTCCAGCTATTTATCCACCCATCCGAGGCATTGGAAAGTAGCAGAAAAAGCCTTCCTCGGAATCATCACAATATGCCTCTAATACTTGGCAGTGCACGGACTCGTGGCTCGTCCCCGACTGACTGCTCGTCTCCGACTGACTGCTCGTATCCGACTCGTAGCTCGTCCCCGACTGCTGGCTCGTCCCCGACTGACTTCTCGTCTCCGACTAACTATCAGTTCCACCATTTCCACCTATGCCAACCACAATTTGCGCGCGCTACACAGTTCCGTTCCTGAGGGGAACCACTACACCTTTTACATACAAATTAACTAAGAGCCCTAAGTGAGGATCAGCAATTTACATAACAGCAACCAAATACATTAAATAAGACAGAAAATTTACACATATTGACATCTCCACAAAAAATTATTCACACAAAATTACAATCATATACAATAACTTTCGTTCCCTCCAAATGGGACATAGAACATTTAAATTACAGATACACTACTTTGCATAGAATCAAATTACGACATCAAAGGTTTGACAAAGAAAAGAGTACACAATTTTACGTTATCGATTTAAACACATTTAAAGAAGATCAACAATGTGACATTAAATAAAGCAAAAGCGAAATAAATTCATACAGCATAAGAGCTGTGGTGTTACATATTGAATCCAAATGCAATTTCTATGTTTCATCGTAAATGTGATGGTCGAAGCGTTCCAGTAAACCTGCCGTGGTGCATCGGAGTCTAACACTGGGTACCCAGGGAAGAGCCAAAGTACATACTCTTCGAAACGGTACTCCTGTGGACAGAAATCGGTATTGTGAATTTTGTATTGAATCCTGAAGCAATTTCTATGTTTCTACGAAAATGTGATGTCGAAGGGTAACAGTAAACCTGCTGTGGTGGATCGGAGTCTAACAAAGGGTCCCCAGGGAAGAGCCAAGAACCATACTCTTCGAAACGGTACACCTGTGGATTGAAATCGACATTGTGAATTTTGTATTGAATGCGGATGCAATTTCTATGTTTCATCGTAAATGTGATGGTCGAAGGGTTCCAGTAAACCTGCTGTGGTGCATCTGAGTCTAACACTGAGACCCCAGGGAAGAGCCAAAAAACAGACACCCCGAAACGTTACTCTCGTCAATACAAATCGGCATTGCGAGTTTTGTATTGAAACCGGATGCAATTTCTGTGTTTCATCGTAAATGTGATGGTGGAAGTGTTCTAGTAAACCTGCTGTTGTGCATCGGAGTCTAACACTGGGTCCCCAGGGAACAGCCAAAAAACAGACCACCCCAAATGTTACTCTCGTCAATATAAATCGGCATTGCGAATTTAGTATTGAATCCGGATGCTAATTCTGTGTTTCATCGTCAATGTGATGGTCGAAAGGCTAACAGTAAACCCGCTGTGGTGCATCGGAATCTGACACTGCGTCCCCAGGGATGAGCCAAAGCACATACTCTTCGAAACGGTACACCTGTGGACAGAAATCGACACAGTGAATTTTGTATTGAATCCAAATGCAATTTCTATGTTTCATCGTAAATGTGATGGTCGAAGTGTTCCAGTAAACCTGCCGTGGTGCATCTGAGTCTAACACTGAGCCCTCAGGAAAATTACAATCATATACAATAACTTTCGTTCCCTCCAAATGGGACATAGAACATTTAAATTACAGATACACTACTTTGCATAGAATCAAATTACGACATCAAAGGTTTGACAAAGAAAAGAGTACACAATTTTACGTTATCGATTTAAACACATTTAAAGAAGATCAACAATGTGACATTAAATAAAGCAAAAGCGAAATAAATTCATACAGCATAAGAGGTGTGGTGTTACATATTGAATCCAAATGCAATTTCTATGTTTCATCGTAAATGTGATGGTCGAAGCGTTCCAGTAAACCTGCCGTGGTGCATCGGAGTCTAACACTGGGTACCCAGGGAAGAGCCAAAGTACATACTCTTCGAAACGGTACTCCTGTGGACAGAAATCGGTATTGTGAATTTTGTATTGAATCCTGAAGCAATTTCTATGTTTCTACGAAAATGTGATGTCGAAGGGTAACAGTAAACCTGCTGTGGTGGATCGGAGTCTAACAAAGGGTCCCCAGGGAAGAGCCAAGAACCATACTCTTCGAAACGGTACACCTGTGGATTGAAATCGACATTGTGAATTTTGTATTGAATGCGGATGCAATTTCTATGTTTCATCGTAAATGTGATGGTCGAAGGGTTCCAGTAAACCTGCTGTGGTGCATCTGAGTCTAACACTGAGACCCCAGGGAAGAGCCAAAAAACAGACACCCCGAAACGTTACTCTCGTCAATACAAATCGGCATTGCGAGTTTTGTATTGAAACCGGATGCAATTTCTGTGTTTCATCGTAAATGTGATGGTGGAAGTGTTCTAGTAAACCTGCTGTTGTGCATCGGAGTCTAACACTGGGTCCCCAGGGAACAGCCAAAAAACAGACCACCCCAAATGTTACTCTCGTCAATATAAATCGGCATTGCGAATTTAGTATTGAATCCGGATGCTAATTCTGTGTTTCATCGTCAATGTGATGGTCGAAAGGCTAACAGTAAACCCGCTGTGGTGCATCGGAATCTGACACTGCGTCCCCAGGGATGAGCCAAAGCACATACTCTTCGAAACGGTACACCTGTGGACAGAAATCGACACAGTGAATTTTGTATTGAATCCAAATGCAATTTCTATGTTTCATCGTAAATGTGATGGTCGAAGTGTTCCAGTAAACCTGCCGTGGTGCATCTGAGTCTAACACTGAGCCCTCAGGGAAGCCCCAAAAAACAGAAATTCCGAAACGTTACTCTCGTCAATATAAATCGGCATTGCGAATTTTGTATTGAAACCGGATGCAATATCTGTGTTTCATCGTAAATGTGATGGTCGAAGCGTTCCAGTAAACCTGCCGTGGTGCATTGGAGTGTAACACTGGGTCCCCAGGGAAGAGCCAAAGTACATACTCTTCGAAACGGTACTCCTGTGGACAGAAACCGGTATTGTGAATTTTATATTCAATCCGGATGCAATTACTATGTTTCATCGTGGATGTAATGGTCAAAGGGTTCCAGTAAACCTGCAGTGGTGCATCTGAGTCTAACACTGAGAACCCAGGGAAGAGCCAAAAAACAGACTCCACGAATCGTTACTCTCGTCAATATAAATCGGCATTGCGAATTTTGTATTGAATCAGGATGCAATTCTGTGTTTCATCGTCAATGTGATGGTCGAAGGGTTCCAGTATACATGCTGTAATGCATCTGAGTCTAACAGTGGTTTCCCAGGGAAGAGCCAAAGACCATACTCTTCGAAACGGTACTCCTAAGGACAGAAATCGGCATTTTGAAATTTGTGTTGATTCCAGATGCAATTTCTGTGTTTCTTCGTCAATGAGATGGTCGAAGGGTAACTGTAAACCTGCTGTCGTGCATCCGAGAGTAACACTGGGCCCCCAGGGAAGAGCCAAAGAACAAACTTTTCGAAACGGTACTTCTGTGTACAGAAATCGGCAGAGTGAATTTTGTATTGAATCCCGATGCAATTTCTATGCTTCATCGTAAATGTGATGGTCGAAGAGTAACAGTAAACCTGCTGTGGTGAATCGGAGTCTAGCACTGGGTCCCCAGCGAAGAGCCAAAAAACAGACACCCCGAAACCTTACTCTCGTCAATATAAATAGGCATTGCGAGTTTTGTATTGAAACCGGATGCAATTTCTGTGTATCATCGTAAATGTGATGGTGGAAGGGTTCCAGTAAACCTTCTGTTGTGCGTCGGAGTCTAACACTGGGTCCCCAGGGGAGAGCCAAAGTACATACTCTTCCAAACGGTACTCCTGTGCACAGAAATCGGCATTATGAAATTTTGTATTGAATCCGTATGCAATTTCTATGTTTCATCGTAAATGTGATGGTAGAAGGGTTCCAGTAAACCTGCTGTGGTGCATCGGAGTCTAACACTGGGTCCCCAGGGAAGATCCAAAGTACATACTCTTCGAAACGGTACTCATGTGGACAGAAAGCGGCATTGCGAATTTTGTATTGAATCCGGATGCAATTTCTATGTTTCATCGTAAATGTGATGGTCGAAGGGTTCCAGTAGACCTGCTGTGGTGCATCTGAGTGTAACACTGAGCCCCCAGGGAAGAGCCAAAAAACAGACTCCCCGAAACGTTATTCTCGTCAATATAAATCGGCATTGCTAATTTTATATTGAATGCCGATGCAATTTCTGTTTTTCATCGCCAATGTGATGGGCGAATCGTTACAGTTGACCTGCTGTGGTGCATGGGATTCTGACACCGGGGCGCAGGGAAGAGCCAATGAACACACTCTTCGGAAAGCTACTCCTGTGTACAGAAATCGGCATTGTGAATTTTGTATTTAATCCGGATGCAATTTCTATGTTTCATCGTAAATGTGATGGTCGAAGGGTTCCAGTAAACCTGATGTGGTGCATCTGAGTCCAAGACTGAGACCCCAGGGAAGAGCCAAAAAAAGACTCCCCGAAACGTTACTCTCGTCAATATAAATCGGCATAGTTAATTTTGTATTGAATCCGGATGCAATTTCTGTGTTTCATCGTCAATGTGATGGTCGAAGGTTTCCAGTAAACCTGTCGTAGTGCATGTGAGTCTAATGCTGAGCCCTCAGGGAAGACCCAAAGTACAGAAACCCCGAAACGTTACTCTCGCCAATATAAATCAGCATTGCGAATTTTGTTTTCAAACCGCATGCAATATCTGGGTTTTATCGTAAATGTGATGGTCGAAGCGTTCCAGTAAACCTGCCATGCTGCATCGTAGACTAACACTGGGTCCCCAGGGAAGAGCCAGAGAACATACTCTTCGAAACGGTACTCCTGTGGACAGAAATCGGTATTGTGAATTTTGTATTCTGTCCGGATGCAATTACTATGTTTCATCGTAAATGTAATGGTCAAAGGGTTCCAGTAAACCTGCTGCGGTGCAACTGAGTCTAACACTGAGCCCCCTGGAAAGAACCAAAAAAAGACTCCCGTAAACGTTACTCTCGTCAATATAAATCGGCATTGCTAATTTTTATTGAATCTGGATGCAATTACTTTGTTTCATCGTCAATGTGATGGTCGAAGGGTAACAGTAAACCTGCTGTGGTGCATCGGAGTCTATCTCTGGGTCCCCAGGGAAGAGCCAAAGACCATACCCTTCGAAACGGTACACCTGTGGACAGAAATAGGCATTGTGAATTTTGTATTGAATCCGGATGCAATTTCTATGTTTCATCGTAAATGTAATGGTCGAACGGATCCAGTAAACCTGCTGTGGTGCATCGGAGTCGAACAGTGGTTCCCCAGGGAAGAGCCAAAAACCATACTCTTCGAAACGGTACTCCTAAGGACAGAAATCGGCATTGTGAAACTTGTATTGATTCCCGATGCAATTTCTGTGTTTCGTCGTCAGTGCGAAGGTCGAAGGGTTCCAGTAAACCTGCAGTGGTGCATCTGAGTCTAACACTGAGCCCCATGGGAAGAGCCAAATATCAGACACCCTGAAACGTTATTCTCGTCTATATAAATCGGCATTGCTAATTTTGTATTGAATCCAGATGCAATTTCTGTGTTTCATCGTCAATGTGATGGTCCAAGGGTAACAGTAAACCTACTTTGTTGCATCGGAGTCTAACACTGGGCCCCCAGGGAAGAGCCAAAGAACAGACTCCCCGAAACGTTACTCTCGTCAATATAAATCGGCAATCCGAATTTTGTATTGAAACCGGATGCAATTTCTGTATTTCATCGTCAAAGTGATGGTCGAAGGTTTCCAGTAAACCTGCTCTGGTGCATCGGAGTCTAACACTGGGTCCCCAGGGAAGAGCCAAAGTACATACTCTTCGAAACAGTACTCCTGTGGACAGAAATCGAGATTGTGAATTTTGTATTGAATCCGGATGCAATTTCTATGTTTCATTGTAAATGTGATGGTCGACGGGTTCCAGGAGACCTGCTGTGGTGCTTCTGAGTCTAACAGTGAGCCCCCAGGTAGGAGCCAAAAACAGACTCCTCGAAACGTTATTCTCGTCAATATAAATCGGCATTGCGAATTTTGTATTGAAACCGGAAGCAATATCTGTGTTTCATCGTAAATGTGATGGGCGAAGGGATTTAAAAAAACGTGCTGTAGTGCATCGGAGTCTAACACTGGGTCCCCAGGGAAGAGCCAAAGTGCATACTCTTCGAAACGGTACTCATGTGGACAGAAATCAGCATTGTGAATTATGTATTGCATCCAGATGCAATTTCTGTGTTTCATCGTCAATGTGATGGTCGAAGGGTAACAGTAAACCTGCTGTCATGCATCGGAGTCTAACACTGGGCCCCCAGGGAACAGCCAAAGAACAAACTTCTCGAAACGGTACTTCTGTGTACAGAAATCGGCAGAGTGAATTTTGTATTGAATCCCGATGCAATTTCTATGTTTCATCGTAAATGTGATGAACGAAGAGTAACAGTAAACCTGCTGCGGTGAATCGGAGTCTAACCGTGGGTCCCCAGCGAAGAGCCAAAAAACAGACAGCCCGAAACGTTACTCTCGTCAATATAAATCGGCATTGCGAGTTTTGTATTGAAACCGGATGCAATTTCTGTGTATCATCGTAAATGTGATGGTGGAAGGGTTCCAGTAAACCTGCTGTTGTGCATCGGAGTCTAACACTGGGCCCCCAGGGAACAGCCAAAGTACAAACTTCTTGAAACGGTACTCCTGTTTACAGAAATCGGCAGACTGAATTTTGTATTGAATCCCGATGCAATTTCTATGTTTCATCGTAAATGTGATGGTCGAAGAGTAACAGTAAACCTGCTGCGGTGAATTGGAGTCTAACAGTGAGTCTTCAGCGAAGAGCCAAAAAACAGACAGCCCGAAACCTTACTCTCGTCAATATAAATCGGCATTCCGAGTTTTGTATTGAAACCGGATGCAATTTCTGTGTATCATCGTAAATGTGATGGTGGAAGGGTTCCAGTAAACCTGCTGTTGTGCATCGGAGTCTAACACTGGGTCCCCAGGGGGAGCCAAAATACATACCCTTCGAAACGGTACTCCTGTGCACAGAAATCGGCATTGTGAAATTTTGTACTGAATCCGTATGCAATTTCGATGTTTTATCGTAAATGTGATGGTAGAAGGGTTCCAGTAGACCTGCTGTGGTGCATCTGAGTCTAACAGTGAGCCACCAGGGAAAAGCCAAATAACAGACTCCCTGAAACTTTACTCTCGTCAATATAAATTTGCTTAGTGAATTTTGTATTGAATCCTGATGCAATTTCTGTGTTTCATCGTCAATGTGATGGTCGAAGGCTAAATGTAGATCTGCTGTGGTGCATCGGAGTCCAACACTGGGCCCACAGGGAACAGCCAGAGAATATACTCTTCGAAACGGTACTCCTGTGATTACTAAACGGCATTATTAGTTTTGTATTGATCCCCGATAAAATTTGTATGTTTCATCGTAAAAGTGATGGTCGAAGGCTAACAGTAAACCTGCTGTGGTGCTTCGGAGTCTAACTCAGGGCGCCCAGGGAGGGGCTAAAGATACAGACTCTTCGAAACGTACACCTGTGGACAGAAATCGGCATTGTGAATTTTGTATTGACTCCCGAGGCAATTTCTGTGTTTGATCGTCAATGTGATGGACGAAGGGTTCCAGTAAACCTGCTGTGGTGCATCGGAGTCTAACACTGGGCCCCCAGGGAAGAGCCAAAGAACAGACTCTGCGGAAAGTTACTCCTGTGTACAGAATTCGGCATTGGGAATTTATTATCGAATCCCGATGCAATTTCTGTGTTTCGTCGTCAATGTGATGATCGAAGGGTTCCAGTAAACCTGTCGTGGTGCATCTGAGTCTAACACTGAGCCCCCAGGGATGACCCAAAAAACAGAAACCCCGAAACGTTACTCTCGTCAATATAAATCGGCATTGCGAATTTTGTATTCAAACCGGATGCAATATCTGTGCTTTATCGTAAATGTGATGGTCGAAGCGTTCCAGTAAACCTGCCATGGTGCATCGGAGTCTAACACTGGCTCCCCAGGGAAGAGCCAAAATACATACTCTTCGAAACGGTACTCCTGTGGACAGAAATCGGTATTGTGAATTTTGTATTCAGTCCGGATACAATTACTATGTTTCATCGTAAATGTAATGGTCAAAGGGTTCCAGTAAACCTGCTGTGGTGCGTCTGAGTCTAACAGTGAACCCCCAGGGAAGAGCCAAAAACAGACTCCTCGAAATGTTACTCTTGTCAATATAAACCGGATTTGCGAATTTTGTATTGAAACCGGAAGCAATATCTGTGTTTCATCGTAAATGTGATGGTCGAAGGGATTTAAAAAACCTGCTGTAGTGCATCGGAGACTAACACTGGGTCCCCAGGGAAGAGCCAAAATACATACTCTGCGAAACGGTACTCCTGTGCACAGAAATCGGTATTGTGAATTTTGTATTCAGTCCGGATGCAATTACTATGTTTCATTGTATATGTAATGGTCGAAGGGATCCAGTAAACCTGCTGTGGTGAATCTATGTCGAACAGTGGGTCCCCAGGGAAGAGCCAAAGTACATACTCTTCCAAACGGTACTCCTACGGACAGAAATCGGCATTGTGAAACTTGTATTGATTCCCGATGCAATTTCTGTGTTTCATCGTCAATGTGATGGTCGAAGGGTAACAGTAAACCTACTTTGTTGCATCGGAGTCTAACACTGGGACCCCAAGGAAGAGCCAAAGAACTGACTCCGTAAAACGTTACTCTCGTCAATATAAATCGGCATTGCAAATTTTGTATTGAAACCGGATGCAATTTCTGTATTTCATCGTCAATGTGATGGTCGAAGGTTTCCAGTAAACCTGCTGCGGTGCATCGGAGTCTAACACTGGGTCCCCAGGGAAGAGACAAATTACATACTCTTCGAAACAGTACTCCTGTGGACAGAAATCGAGATTGTGAATTTTGTATTGAATCCGGATGAAATTTCTATGTTTCATCGTAAATGTGTTGGCGACGGGTTCCAGGAAACCTGCTGTGGTGCTTCTGAGTCTAACAGTGAGCCCCCAGGGAAGAGCCAAAAACAGACTCCTCGAAACGTTACTCTCGTCAATATAAATCTGCATTGCGAATTTTGTATTGAAACCGGATGCAATATCTGTGTTTCATCGTAAATGTGATGGTCGAAGGGATTTAAAAAACTGCTTTAGTGCATCGGAGTCTAACACTGGGTCCCCAGGGAAGAGCGAAAGTACATACTCTTCGAAACGGTACTCATGTGGACAGAAATGTGCATTGTGAATTTTGTATTGAATCCGGATGCAATATCTATATTTCATCGTAAATGTGATGGTCGAAGTGTTCCAGTAGACCTGCTGTGGTGCATCTAACAGTGAGCCACCAGGGAAAAGCCAAAAATACTGACTCCCTGAAAAGTTACTCTCTTCAATATAAATCGGCATTGCGAATTTTGTATTGAAACCGGAAGCAATATCTGTGTTTCATCGTAAATGTGATGGTCGAAGGGCTTTAGTAAACCTGGTGTAGTGCATCGGAGTCTAACACTGGGTCCCCAGGGAAGAGCCAAAATACATACTCTTCGAAACGGTACTCATGTGGACAGAAATCAGCATTGTGAATTATCTATTCAACCCGGAAGCAATTCCTATGTTTCATCGTAAATGTGATGGTCGACGGGTAACTGTAAACCGGCTGTGGTGGATCGGAGTCAAACAGTGGGTCCCCAGGGAAGAGCCAAAGACCATAGTCTTCGAAACGGTACTCCTGTATACTGAAATCGGCATTGTGAATATTGTATTGTATCCGGATACAATTTCTATGTTTCATCGAAAATGTGATGTCGACGGGTAAAAGTAAACCTACTGTGATGGGTTGGAGTCTAACAGTGGGTCCCCAGGTAAGAGCCAAAATCCATATTCATCGAAACGGTACTCCTGTGGACTGAAATCGGAATTGTGAATTTTCTATTGAATGCGGATGCAATTTCTATGTTTCATCGTAAATGTGGTGGTCGAAGGGTTCCAGTAAACCTGCTGTGGTTCATCTGAGTCTAACACTGAGCCCCCAGGGAAGAGCCAAAAAACAGACTCTCCGAAACGTTACTCTCGTCAATATAAATCGGCATTGCTAATTTTGTATTGAATCCCGATGCAATTTCTGTGTTTCATCGACAATGTGATGGTCGAAGGGTAACAGTAAACCTGCTGTGGTGCATCGGAGTCTAACACTGGGCCTCCAGGGAAGAGCCAAAGAACATAATCTTCGAAACGGTAGTCCTATGGACAGAAATCGGCATTGTGAATTTTGTTTTGAATCCCGATGCATTTTCTGTTTTTCATCACCAATGTGATGGTCGAAGGGTTACAGTTAACCTGCTGTGGTGCATGGGAGTCTGACACTGGGGCGCAGGGAAGAGCCAAAGAATAGACTCTTCGGAATGTTACTCCTGTGTACAGAAATTGGCATTGTGAATTTTGTTTTTAATCCGGATGCAATTTCTATGTTTCATCGTAGATGTGATGTTCGAAGGGTAAGACTAAACCTGCTGTGGTGCATCGGAGTCTAACAGTGGGTACCCAGGGAAGAGCCAAAGACCATACTCTTCGAAACGGTACACCTGTGGACAGAAATCGGCATTGTGAATTTAGTTTTTATAACACTCCCTAACTGCTACTACTGTACCATAACCTCTATGCTAAAAGCAGGATGTAACATAAAACAATTTTGTAAGGGCAACTATAGCACTAAGCAACAGAGCGGTGTTACCCTCTGAGAGGAATTTTGTTAGTTTGACCGTGTTGTTCCTAACGGAGGTGGCTTATCGGAAATGAAAGTCAGAATTATGTAAATATTTGTGTAGTACCAAACAAAATTTTGCCTAGCTATACTGTTTATAAAATAAGGTAAACGGTCGCCAGCCTAATTAGGCAAGAGAAAGATTAATGTTCTCGTTTATAAAAGTAGGCATAAGTAACTATAATGGACAAACAACCTAGACTTAGCCACGCGCGAGTGCAATGAACTCTGACACACATATGTTTTAAGATTGAATCTAACAGTTACAGCAGCAGGAACTATTTTCAAAATTATAACAGATACCGAAACACAATATTACTTTCAGGGTTTGCACAAAGTGAATGGTCTTTATAACATTATTATTAATGTGCACTTCTAATGCACAAAAGAGACAAACACTTGGGAAACATGAGAATGTAACGTTTCACAACTGCAGCTTTCTCACTTTTACTACAATGAAACACAATGTTGACAAATTTGCAAGAAACTGACTCTCCTTTTTAGAATTTACTACAGGCAACAATGTGTTCATTTACTTTATAAGCCTCAGTCTTAAGGACTTTTAATTTTGCAGTTAGCAACAGTACTTTAATAAGCAGTTTTACTAGGAAAATTGTTTTCAGCAAGCATAATTGACTTTAACTTTCTCTTTAATAAGTTCAAGAGGCATTATTTAACAAAGCTCTAGGCTTCAATGTACTTTCAGTAAGGACACTCGGTAATCACTTTACTTCAAACGGAGAGGACCCTGAGAGGTGTTATGATGAGGAGTAAAATCAAGGTAGGTACATAAATTCCGATATGAATTACCTTATATTTCAGCACACTAACAAATCTATTAGGCTGATCCTTCACTGTACATCAATGCAGTATTTCGATACAACGATTGCGCAATGTGGTGGCAACTGCATGTTGGTAGGTGGAATTGCAGGTAGAATTGCAGGTAGAATTGCTGGACTCTGTCATTTCTTGGTGTCGATGATAAATACAAATTCCAGAATAGTTCCAGCTATTTATCCACCCATCCGAGGCATTGGAAAGTAGCAGAAAAAGCCTTCCTCGGAATCATCACAATATGCCTCTAATACTTGGCAGTGCACGGACTCGTGGCTCGTCCCCGACTGACTGCTCGTCTCCGACTGACTGCTCGTATCCGACTCGTAGCTCGTCCCCGACTGCTGGCTCGTCCCCGACTGACTGCTCGTCTCCGACTAACTATCAGTTCCACCTTTTCCACCTATGCCAACCACAATTAACGCGCTACACAGTTCCGTTCCTGAGGGGAATTTTACATACAAATTAACTAAGAGCCCTAAGTGAGGATCAGCAATTTCCATAACAGCAACCAAATACATTAAATAAGACAGAACATTTACACATATAGACATCTCTACAAAAAAATATTCACACAAAATTACAATCGTATACAATAACTTTCGTTCCCTCCAAATGGGACAAAGAACTTTAAATTACAGATACACTACTTTGCATAGAAACAAATTACGACATCAAAGTTTTGACAAAGAAAAGAGTACACAGTTTTACGTTATCCATTTAAACACATTTAAATAAGATCAACAATGTAACATTAAATAAAGCAAAAGCAAAATAAATTCATACAGCATAAGAGCTGTGGTGTTACATATTGAATCCAAATACAATTTCTATGTTTCATCGTAAATGTGATGGTCGAAGCGTTCCAGTAAACCTGCCGTGGTGCATCGGAGTCTAACACTGGGTCCCCAGGGAAGAGCCAAAGTACATACTCTTCGAAACGGTACTCCTGTGGACAGAAATCGGTATTGTAAATTTTGTATTGAATCCGGATGCAATTTCTACGTTTCATCGTAAATGTGATGGTCGACGGGTTCCAGGAAACCAGCTGTGGTGCATCTGAGTCTAACAGTGAGCCCCCAGGGAAGAGCCAAAGACCATACTCTTCGAAACGGTACTCCTAAGGACAGAAATCGGCATTTTGAAATTTGTATTGATTCCCGATGCAATTTCTGTGTTTCATCGTCAAAGTGATGGTCGAAGGGTTCCAGTAAACCTGCAGAGGTGCATCTGAGTCTAACACTGAGAACCAAGGGAAGAGCCAAAAAACAGACTCCCCGAAACGTTACTCTCGTCTATATAAATCGGCAGTGCGAATTTTGTATTGAAACCGGATGCAATTTCGGTATTTCATCGTCAATGTGATGGTGGAAGGTTTCCAGTAAACCTGCTGTGGTGCATCAGAGTCTAACACTGGGTCCCCAGGGAAGAGCCAAAGTACATACTCTTCGAAACAGTACTCCTGTGGACAGAAATCGAGATTGTGAATTTTGTATTGAATCCGGATGCAATTTCTATGTTTCATCGTAAATGTGATGGTCGACGGGTTCCAGGAAACCTGCTGTGGTGCATCTGAGTCTAACAGTGAGCCCCCAGGGAAGAGCCAAAAACAGACTCCTCGAAACGTTACTCTCATCAATATAAATAGGCATTGAGAATTTTGTATTGAAACCGGAAGCAAAATCTGTGTTTCATTGTAAATGTGATGGTCGAAGGGATTTAGTAAACCCGCTGTAGCGTATCGGAGTCTAACACTAAGTCTCCAGGGAAGAGCCAAAGTACATACTCTTCGAAACGGTACTCATGTGGACAGAAATCAGCATTGTGAATTTTGTATTGAATCCGGAAGCAATTTCTATGTTTCATCGTAAATGTGATGGTCGAAGGGTTACAGTTAACCTGCTGTGGTGCATGGGAGTCTGACACTGGGGCGCAGGGAAAAGCCAAAGAACAGACTCTTAAGAACGTTACTCCTGTGTTCAGAAATCGGCATTGTGAATTTTGTATGTAATCCGGATGCAATTTCTATATTTCATCGTAGATGTGATGGTCGAAGGGTAACAGTAAACCTGCTGTGGTGCATCGGAGTCTAACAGTGGTTCCCCAGGGAAGAGCCAAAGACCATACTCTTCGAATTGGTACTCCTAAAGACAGAAATCAGAATTTTGAAATTTGTACTGATTCCCGATGCAATTTCTGTGTTTCATCGTCAATGTGATGGGCGAAGGGTTCGAGTAAACCTGCAGTGGTTGCATCTGAGTCTAACACTGAGAACCCAGGGAAGAGCCAAACACAGTCTCCCCGAAACGTAACTCTCGTCTATATAAATCGGCATTGCGAATTTTGTATTAAAACCGGATGCAATTTCTGTATTTCATCGTCAATGTGATGGTCGTAGGTTTCCAGTAAACCTGCTGTGGTGCATCGGAGTCTAAAACTGGGTCCCCAGGGAAGAGCCAAGGTACATACTCTTCGAAACAGTACTCCTGTGGACAGAAATCGACATTGAGAATTTTGCATTAAATCCGGATGCAATTTCTACGTTTCATCGTAAATGTGATGGTCGACGGGTTCCAGGAAACCTGCCGTGGTGCATCTGAGTCTAACAGTGAGACCCCAGGGTAGAGCCAAAAACAGATTCCTGGAAGCGTTACTCTCGTGAATCTAAATCGGCATTGAGAATTTTGTATTGAAACCGGAAGCAATATCTGTGTTTCATCGTAACTGTGATGGTGAAGGGATTTAGTAAACCTGCTGTATTGCATCGGAGTCTACACTGGGTCCCCAGGGAAGAGCCAAAGACCATACTCTTCGATACGGTACTCCTGTATACTGAAATCGGCATTGTGAATTTTGTATTGAATCCGGATGCAATTTCTCTGTTTCATCGTCAATGTGATGTCGAAGGGTAACAGTAAACCTGCTGTATTGCATTCGAGTCTAACACTGAGCCTCCAGGGAAATGCCAAAAAACAGACCCCCCGAAACGTTACTCTCGTCAATATAAATCAGTATTGCAAATATTGTATTGAATCCGGATGCAATTTCTGTGATTCATCGTCAATGTGATGGTCGAAGGATAACATTAAACCTGTTGTGGGGCATCGGAGTCTAACACTGGGCCCCCAGGGAAGAGCCAAAGTACATACTCTTCGAAACGGTACTCCTGTGGACAGAAATTGGCATTGTGAATTTTGTATTTATTCCCGATGCAATTTCTGTGTTTCATCGTCAATGTGATGGTCAACGGGTAACAGTAAACCTACTGTCATGCATCGGAGTCTAACAGTGAGCCCCCAGAGAAGAACCATAAAAGAGACTACCCGAAACGTTACTCTCATCAATAAAAATAGGCATTGCGAATTTTGTATTGAATCCGGATGCCATTTCTGTGTTTCATCGTCAATGTGATGGTCGAAGGGTTACAGTAAACCTGCTGTGGTGCACCGGAGTCTGTCACTGAGCCCCCAGGGAAGAGCCAAAGACAGCCTCCCCGAAACGTTACTCTCACAATATAAATCGGCATTGTGAATTTTGTATTGAATCCGGATGCAATTTCGGTGTTTCATCGTCAATGCGATGGTCGAAGGGTAACTGTAAACCTGCTGTGGTGCATCGGAGTCTAACACTGAGCCCCCAGGGAAAAGCCAAAAGACAGACTCCCCGAAACGTTATTCTCGTCAATATAAATCGGTATTGCGAATTTTGTATTGAATCCGGATGCAATTTCTGAGTTTCATCGTCAATGTGATGGTCGAAGGGTAACGGTAAACTTGCTGTGGTGCATCGGAGTCTAACACTGGGCCCCCAGCGAAGAGCCAAAGTACATACTCTTCGGAACGTTACTCCTGTGGACAGAAATCGGCATTGTGAATTTTGTATTGATTCCCGAACCTATTTCGGTTTTTCAACGTCAATGTGATGGTCGAAAGGTAACAGTAAACCTGCTGTGGTGTGTCGGAGTGTAACACTGAGCCCCCAGGGAAGAGCCAAATGACCGACTCCTCGAAACGTTACTTTCGTCAATATAAATCGGCATTGCGAAATTTCCATTAAATCCGGATGCAATTTCTGTCATTCATCGTCAATGTGATGGTCGAAGGGTAACGGTAAACCTGCTGTGGTGCATCGGAGTCTAACACTGGGCTCGCAGGGAAGAGCCAAAGTACATACTCTTCGAAACGGTACTCCTGTGGACAGAAATCGGCAATGTGAATTTTGTATTGATTCCCGATGCAATTAATGTGTGTCATTGTCAATGTGATGGTCGAAGGGTAACAGTAAACATGCTGTGGTGCATCGGATACTAACACTGAGCCCCCAGGGAAGAGCCAAGAAACAGACTACCCGAAAGGTTACTCTCCTCAATACAAATTGGCATTGTGAATTTTGTATTGAATCCCGATGCAATTAATGTGAGTCATTGTCAATGTGATGGTCGAAGGGTGACAGTAAACATGCTGTGGTGCATCGAAGACTAACATTGAACGCCCAGGGAAGAGACAAAAGACAGATTCACCGAAACGTCACTATCGGTAATATAAATCGGCATTGCGTATTTTGTATTGAATCCGGATGCAATTTCTGTGTTTCATCGTGAGTGTGATGGACGAAGGGTAACGGTAAACTTGCTGTGGTGCATCGGAGTCTAACACTGGGCTCGCAGGGAAGAGCCAAAGTACATACTCTTCGAAACGGTACTCCTGTGGACAGAAATTGGCAATGTGAATTTTGTATTGATTCCCGATGCAATTTCTGTGTTTCATCGTCAATGTGAAGGTCGAGGGGTTACAGTGAACCTACTGTGGTGCATCGGAGTCTAACACTGAGCCCCCAGGGAAGAGCCAAGGAACAGACTACCCGAAACGTTACTCTCGTCAATAGAAATCGGCATTGCGAATTTTGTATTGAATCCGGATGCATTTTCTGTGTTTCATCGAGAATGTGATGGTCGACGGGTTACAGTAAACCTGCTGTGGTGCATCGGAGTCGAACACTGAGCCCCCAGGGAAGAAACAAAATACAGACACCCTAAACGTTACTCTCGTCAATATAAATCGGCATTGTGAATTTTGTATTAAATCCGGATGCAATTTCTGTGTTTCATCGTCAGAGTGATGGTCGAATGGTAACAGTAAACCTGCTGTGGTGCATCGGAGTCTAACACTGAGCCCCCAGGGAAGAGCCAAACGACAGACTTCCGGGAACGTTAGTCCCGTCAATATAAATCGGCATTGAGAAATTTGTATTGAGTCCGGATGCAATTTCTGTAATTCATCGTCTATGTGATGGTCGAAGGGTACCGGTATACCTGCTGTGGTGCATCAGAGTCTAACACTGGGCTCGGAGGGAAGAGCCCAAGTACATACTCTTCGAAACGGTGTCCTGTGAACAGAAATCGGCATTGCGAATTTTGTATTGATTCCCGATGCAATTTGTGTGTTTCATCGTCAACGTGATCGACGAGGGGTTACAGTAAACCTGCTGTGGTGAATCGGAGTCTAACACTGAGCCCCCACAGAAGAGCCAAAAACAGAGTCTCCGAAACGTTACTCTCACCATATAAATCGGCATTGCGAATTTTGTATTAAATCCGGATGCAATTTCTGTGTTTCATCGTCAATGTGATGCACGAGGGGTTACAGTACACCTGCTGTGGTGCATCGGGGTATAACACTGAGCCCCCAGGGAAGAAACAAAGTACAGACTCCCCGAAACGTTTCTGTCGTCAATATAAATCGGCATTGCGATGTTTGTATTAAATCCGGATGCAATTTCTGTGTTTCATCGTCAATGTGATTGTCGAAGGGTAACAGTAAACCAGCAGTGGTGCATCGAAGTCTAACACTGAGTCCCCAGGGAAGAGCAAAAGAAGACTCCGGGAAACGTTACTCTCTTCAATATAAACCGGCATCGCGAATTTTGTATTGAATCCGGATGCAATTTCTGTGTCTCATCGTCAATGTGATGGTCGCAGGGTAACAGTAAACCTGCAATGTTGCATTGGAGTATATTACTGAGCTCCCAGGGATGAGCCAAATGACAGTCTCCCCGAAACGTTACTCTCGTCAATATAAATCGGCATTACGAATTTTGTAATGAATCCGGATGCAATTTCATTGTTTCATCGTCAATGTGATGGTCGAAGGGTAACAGTAAACCCACTGTGGTGCATCGGAGTCTAACACTGAGCCCCCAGGGAAGAGCCTTAACACAGTCTCAACGAAACGTTACTCTCGTCAATATAAATCGGCATTGCGAACTTTGTATTGAATCCCGATGCAATTTCTGTGTTTCATCGTCAATGTGATGGTCGAAGGGTAACAGTAAACCTGCTGTGGTGCATCGGAGTCTAACCCTGAACCCCTAGAGAAGAGCCAAAAAAAGGTTCCCGAAACGATACTCTCGTCTATTTAAACCGGCATTGTGAATTTTGTATTGAATCCGTATGCAATTATTGTGTTTCATCATGAATGTGATGGTCGAAGCGATACAGTATACCTGCTGTGGTGAATCGGAGTCTAACACTGAGCCCCCATTGAAGAGCCAAAAGACAGACTCCCCGAAACGTTACTCTCGTCAATATAAATCGGCATTGCGAATTTTGTATTGAATCCCGATGCAATTTCTGTGTTTCATCGTCAATGTGATGGTCGAAGGGTAACAGTAAACCTGCTGTGGTGCATCGGAGTCTAACCCTGAACCCCTAGAGAAGAGCCAAAAAAAGGTTCCCGAAACGATACTCTCGTCTATTTAAACCGGCATTGTGAATTTTGTATTGAATCCGTACGCAATTATTGTGTTTCATCATGAATGTGATGGTCGAAGCGATACAGTATACCTGCTGTGGTGAATCGGAGTCTAACACTGATCCTCCAAAGAGGAGCCAAATACAGACTCCCCCAAAACGTTACTCTCCTCAATATAAATCGGCATTGCGAATTTTGTAGTGAATCCGGATGCAATTTCTGTGTCTCATCGCCAATGTGATGGTCGAAGGGTAACAGTAAACATGCTGTGGTGCATCGGAGTCTAGCACTGAGCCCCCAGGGAATAGCCTTAACACAGTCTCCCCGAAAAGTTACTCTCGTCAATATAATTCAGCATTGCGAATTTTGTATTGAATCCCGATGCAATTTCTGTGTTTACTCGTCAATGTGATGGACGAAGGGTAACAGTAAACCTGCTGTGGTGCATGGGAGTCTAACACTGAGTCCCCAGGGAAGAGTCAAAGACAGACTACCCGAAACGTTACTCTCGTCAATATAAATCGGCATTGCGAATGTTGTATTGAATCCAGATGCAATTTCAGGTTTTTCATCGTCAATGTGGTGGTCGAGGGGTAACAGCAAAGCTGCTGTGGTGCATCGGAACCTAACACTGAGCCCCCAGGATAGAGCCAAAAAACCGACTCTCCGAAACGTTACTCTCGTCAATATAAACCGGCATTGTGAAATTTGTATTGAATCCGGATGCAATTTCTGTGTTTCATCGTCAGTGTGATGGTCGAAAGGTAACAGTAAACCTGCTGTAGTGCATCGGAGTCTAACACTGAGCCCTCAGGAAAGAGCCAAAAAACAGGCTCCCCGAAAGGTTATTCTCGTCAATAGAAATCGGCATTGTGAATTTTGTATTGAATCCGGATGCAATTCAAGTGTTTCATCGTCAATGTGATGGTCGAAGTGTTAGAGTAAACCTGCTGTGGTGCATCGGAGTCTAATACTGACCCCCATGGAAGAGCCAAAAAACAGACTCTCCGAAACGTTACTCTCGTCAATATAAATCGGCATTGTGTGTTTTACATTGATTCCGGATGCAATTTCTGTGTTTCATCGTCAATGTGATGGTCGAAGGGTTATAGTAAACCTGCTGTGGTGCATCGGAGTCTAACACTGAGCCTCCAGGGAGGAGTCAAAAGACAGACGCCCCGAAACGTTACTCTCGTCAATATAAATCGGCATTGTGAATTTTGTATTGAATCCTGATTCAATTTCTTTGTTTCATCGTCAATGTGATGGTCGAAGGGTAACAGTAAACCTGCTGTGGTGCATCGGAGTCTAACACTGAGCCCCGAGGGAAGAGCCAAAAGACAGACTCCCCGAAACGTTACTCTCGTCAATATAAATCGGCACTGCGAATCTTATATTGAATCCGGATGCAATTTCTGTGTTTCATCGTCAATGTGATGGTCGAAGGGTTACAGTAGACCAGCTGTGGTGCATCGGAGTCTAACACTGAGCCCCCAGGGCAGAGCCAAAAGACAGACTCACCGAAACGTTACTCTCGTCATTATTATTCGGCATTGCGAATTTTGGATTGAATCCGGATGCAATATCTGTGTTTCATTGTCAGTGTGATGGTCGAAGTGTAACAGTACACCTGCTGTGGTGCATCGGAGTCTACCTCTGAGCTCCCAGGAAAGATCCATACGACAGACTCCCCGAAAGGTTACTCTCGTCGATATAAATTGGCATTGTGAATTTTGTATTGAATCACGATGCAATTTCTGTGTTTCATCGTCAATGTGATGGTCGAATTGTAGCAGTAAACCTACTGTGGTGCATCAGAGGCTAACACTGAGCCACCAGGGATGTGCCAAAAACCAGATTCCCCGAAACTCTACTCTCGTCAATGTAAATCGGCATTGCGAATTTTGTACTGAATCCGGAAGCAATTTCGGTGTTTCATCGTCAATGTGATGGTCGAAGGGTTACAGTAAACCTGCTGATGTGCATCGGAGTCTAACACTGACACCCAGGGAAGAGCCAAAAAACTGACTCCCCGAAACGTTACTCTCGTCAATATAAATCGGCATTGTGAATTTTGCATTGAATCCGGTTGCAATTTCTGTGTTTCATCGTCAATGTGATGGTCGAAGTGTTACAGTAAACCTGCTGTGGTGCATCGGAGTCTAACACTGAGCCCCCAGGGAGGAGTTAAAAGACAGACGCCCCGAAACGATACTCTCGTCAATATAAATCGGCATTGTGAATTTTGTATTGAATCCTGATGAAATTTCTTTGTTTTATCGTCAATGTGATGGTCAAAGGGTTACAGTAAACCTGCTGTGGTACATCGGAGTCAAACGCAGAGCCCCCAGGGAAGAGCCAAAGACAGACTCCCCGAAACGTTATACTCGTCAATATAAATCGGCATTGCGAATTTTGTATTGAATCCGGATGCAATTTCTGTGTTTCATTGTCAATGTGATCGTCGAAGGGTTACTGTAAACCTGCTGTGGTGCATCGGAGCCTTACACTGAGCCCCGAAGGGATGAGCCAAAAAACAGACTCCACGTAACGTAGCACTCGTCAATATAAATCGGCATTGCGAATTTTGTATTGAATCCAGATGCAATATCTGTGTTTCATCGTCAATGTGATGGTCGAAGGGTAACAGTAAACCTGCTGTGGTGCATCGGAGTCTAACACTGAGCCCCCAGGGAAGAGCCAACAAAAGACTCCCCGAAACGTTACTCTCGTCAATATAAATCGGCATAGCGAATTTTGTATTGAATCCGGATGCATTTTCTGTGTTTCATCGACAATGTGATGGTCGAAGGGTTACAGTAAACCTGCTGTGGTGCATCGGAGTCTAACACTGAGCCCCCAGGGAAGAAACAAAATACAGACTCCCTCAACGTTACTCTTGTCAATATAAATCGGCATTGTGAATTTTGTATTAAATCCGAATGCAATTTCTGTGTTTCATCGTCAATGTGATGGTCGAATGGTAACAGTTAACCTGCTGTGGTGCATCGGAGTCTAACACTGAGCCCCGAGGGAAGAGCCAAACGACAGACTCTCGGTAACGTTAGTCTCGTCAATATAAATCGGCATTGAGAAATTTGTATTGAATCCGGATGCAATTTCTGTGTTTCATCGTCAATGTGATGGTCGAAGGGTAACGTTAAACCTCCTGTGGTGCATCAGAGTCTAACACTGGGCTCGCAGCGAAGAGCCCAACAACATACTCATCGAAACGGTACTCCTGTGAACAGAAATCGGCATTGTGAATTTTGTATTGATTCCCGATGCAATTTCTGTGTTTCATCATCAATGTGATCGACGAGGGGTTACAGTAAACCTGCTGTGGTGCATCGGAGTTTAACACTGAGCCCCCATTGAACAGCCAAAAACAGACTCCCCGAAACGTTACTCTCGTCAATATAAATCGTTATTGCGAATTTTGTATTAAATCCGTATGTAATTTCTTTGTTTCATCGACAATGTGATGGTCGAAGGGTTACACTAAACCTGCTGTGGTGCATCGGAGTGTAACTCTGAGCCCCCAGGGAAGAAACAAAATACAGACTCCCTAAATGTAACTCTCGTCAATATAAATCGGCATTGTGAATTTTGTATTAAATCCGGATGCATTTTCTGTGTTTCATCGTCAATGTGATGGTCGAATGGTAACAGTAAACCTGCTGTGGTGCATCAGAGTCTAACACTGAGAACCCAGGGAAGAGCCGAACGACAGACCCCCGGAAACGTTAGTCTCGTCAATATAAATCGGCATTGTGAATTTTGTATTGAATCCGGATGCAATTTCTGTGTTTCATCGTGACTGTGATGGTCGAAGGTTAACGGTAAACCTGCTGTGGTTTATCAGAGTCTAACACTGGGCTCGCAGGGAAGAGCCCAAATACATACTTTTCGAAATGGTACTCCTGTGGACAGAAATCGGCATTGTGAATTTTGTATTGAATCCCGATGCAATTTCTATGTTTCATCGTAAATGTGATGGTCGAAGAGTAACAGTAAACCTGCTGCGGTGAATCGGAGTCTAACAGTGAGTCTTCAGCGAAGAGCCAAAAAACAGACAGCCCGAAACCTTACTCTCGTCAATATAAATCGGCATTCCGAGTTTTGTATTGAAACCGTATGCAATTTCTGTGTATCATCGTAAATGTGATGGTGGAAGGGTTCCAGTAAACCTGCTGTTGTGCATCGGAGTCTAACACTGGGTCCCCAGGGGGAGCCAAAATACATACTCTTCGAAACGGTACTCCTGTGCACAGAAATCGGCATTGTGAAATTTTGTACTGAATCCGTATGCAATTTCTATGTTTTATCGTAAATGTGATGGTAGAAGGGTTCCAGTAGACCTGCTGTGGTGCATCTGAGTCTAACAGTGAACCACCAGGGAAAAGCCAAATAACAGACTCCCTGAAACTTTACTCTCGTCAATATAAATTTGATAGTGAATTTTGTATTGAATCCTGATGCAATTTCTGTGTTTCATCGTCAATGTGATGGTCGAAGGGTAAATGTAGATCTGCTGTGGTGCATCGGAGTCCAACACTGGGCCCACAGGGAACAGCCAGAGAATATACTCTTCGAAACGGTACTCCTGTGATTACTAAACGGCATTATTAGTTTTGTATTGATCCCCGATAAAATTTCTATGTTTCAATGTAAAAGTGATGGTGGAAGGCTAACAGTAAACCTGCTGTGGTGCTTCGGAGTCTAACTCAGGGCGCCCAGGGAGGGGCCAAAGATACAGACTCTTCGAAACGTACACCTGTGGACAGAAATCGGCATTGTGAATTTTGTATTGACTCCCGAGGCAATTTCTGTGTTTGATCGTCAATGTGATGGACGAAGGGTTCCAGTAAACCTGCTGTGGTGCATCGGAGTCTAACACTGGGCCGTGGGGGACTGATGACCTTCGCTGTTTAGTCCCCCTTAAACATCCCAACAACCACCATCTAACACTGGGCCCCCAGGGAAGAGCCAAAGAACAGACTCTTCGGAAAGTTACTCCTGTGTACAGAATTCGGCATTGGGAATTTATTATCGAATCCCGATGCAATTTCTGTGTTTCGTCGTCAATGTGATAGTCGAAGGGTTCCAGTAAACCTGTCGTGGTGCATCTGAGTCTAACACTGAGCCCCCAGGGAAGACCCAAAAAACAGAAACCCCGAAACGTTACTCTCGTCAATATAAATCGGCATTGCGAATTTTGTATTCAAACCGGATGCAATATCTGTGCTTTATCGTAAATGTGATGGTCGAAGCGTTCCAGTAAACCTGCCATGGTGCATCGGAGTCTAACACTGGGTCCCCAGGGAAGAGCCAAAGTACATACTCTTCGAAACGGTACTCCTGTGGACAGAAATCGGTATTGTGAATTTTGTATTCAGTCCGGATAAAATTACTATGTTTCATCGTAAATGTAATGGTCAAAGGGTTCCAGTAAACCTGCTGTGGTGCGTCTGAGTCTAACAGTGAACCTCCAGGGAAGAGCCAAAAACAGACTCCTCGAAATGTTACTCTTGTCAATATAAACCGGATTTGCGAATTTTGTATTGAAACCAGAAGCAATATCTGTGTTTCATCGTAAATGTGATGGTCGGAGGGATTTAAAAAACCTGCTGTAGTGCATCGGAGACTAACACCGGGTCCCCAGGGAAGAGCCAAAGTACATACTCTTCGAAACGGTACTCCTGTGGACAGAAATCGGTATTGTGAATTTTGTATTCAGTCCGGATGCAATTACTATGTTTCATTGTATATGTAATGGTCGAAGGGATCCAGTAAACTTGCTGTGGTGCATCTATGTCGAACAGTGGGTCCCCAGGGAAGAGCCAAAGTACATACTCTTCCAAACGGTACTCCTACGGACAGAAATCGGCATTGTGAAACTTGTATTGATTCCCGATGCAATTTTTGTGTTTCGTCGTCAGTGCGATGGTCGAAGGGTTCCAGTAAACCTGCAGTGGTGCATCTGAGTCTAACACTGAGCCCCATGGGAAGAGCCAAAAATCAGACACCCTGAAACGTTATTATCGTCTATATAAATCGGCATTGCTAATTTTGTATTGAATCCAGATGCAATTTCTGTGTTTCATCGTCAATGTGATGGTCCAAGGGTAACAGTAAACCTACTTTGTTGCATCGGAGTCTAACAGTGGGTCCCCAGCGAAGAGCCAAAAAACAGACAGCCCGAAACGTTACTCTCGTCAATATAAATCGGCATTGCGAGTTTTGTATTGAAACCGGATGCAATTTCTGTGTATCATCGTAAATGTGATGGTGGAAAGGTTCCAGTAAACCTGCTGTTGTGCATTGGAGTCTAACACTGGGCCCCCAGGGAACAGCCAAAGAACAAACTTCTTGAAACGGTACTCCTGTGTACAGAAATCGGCAGACTGAATTTTGTATTGAATCCCGATGCAATTTCTATGTTTCATCGTAAATGTGATGGTCGCAGAGTAACAGTAAACCTGCTGCGGTGAATCGGAGTCTAACAGTAGGTCTCCAGCGAAGAGCCAAAAAACAGACAGCCCGAAACGTTACTCTCGTCAATATAAATCGGCATTCCGAGTTTTGTATTGAAACCGGATGCAATTTCTGTGTATCATCGTAAATGTGATGGTGGAAGGGTTCCAGTAAACCTGCTGTTGTGCATCGGAGTTTAACACTGGGTCCCCAGGGGAAAGCCAAAATACATAGTCTTCGAAACGGTACTCCTGTGCACAGAAATGGGCATTGTGAAATTTTGTACTGAATCCGTATGCAATTTCTATGTTTTATCGTAAATGTGATGGTAGAAGGGTTCCAGTAGACCTGCTGTGGTGCATCTGAGTCTAACAGTGAGCCACCAGGGAAAAGCCAAATAACAGACTCCCTGAAAGTTTACTCTCGTCAATATAAATTTGCTTAGTGAATTTTGTATTGAATCCTGATGCAATTTCTATGTTTCATCGTCAATGTGATGGTCGAAGGGTAAATGTAGATCTGCTGTGGTGCATCGGAGTCCAACACTGGGCCCACAGGGAACAGCCAGAGAATATACTCTTCGAAACGGTACTCCTGTGATTACTAAACGGCATTATTAGTTTTGTATTGATCCCCGATAAAATTTCTATGTTTCATCGTAAAAGTGATGGTCGAAGGCTAACAGTAAACCTGCTGTGGTGCTTCGGGGTCTAACTCAGGGCGCCCTGGGAGGGGCCAAAGATACAGACTCTTCGAAACGTACACCTGTGGACAGAAATCGGCATTGTGAATTTTGTATTGACTCCCGAGGCAATTTCTGTGTTTGATCGTCAATGTGATGGACGAAGGGTTCCAGTAAACCTGCTGTGGTGCATCGGAGTCTAACACTGGGCCCCCAGGGAAGAGCCAAAGAACAGACTCTTCGGAAAGTTACTCCTGTGTACAGAATTCGGCATTGGGAATTTATTATCGAATCCCGATGCAATTTCTGTGTTTCGTCGTCAATGTGATGGTCGAAGGGTTCCAGTAAACCTGTCGTGGTGCATCTGAGTCTAACACTGAGCCCCCAGGGAAGACCCAAAAAACAGAAACCCCGAAACGTTACTCTCGTCAATATAAATCGGCATTGCGAATTTTGTATTCAAACCGGATGCAATATCTGTGCTTTATCGTAAATGTGATGGTCGAAGCGTTCCAGTAAACCTGCCATGGTGCATCGGAGTCTAACACTGGGTCCCCAGGGAAGAGCCAAAGTACATACTCTTCGAAACGGTACTCCTGTGGACAGAAATCGGTATTGTGAATTTTGTATTCAGTCCGGATACAATTACTATGTTTCATCGTAAATGAAATGGTCAAAGGGTTCCAGTAAACCTGCTGTGGTGCGTCTGAGTCTAACAGTGAACCCCCAGGGAAGAGCCAAAAACAGACTCCTCGAAATGTTACTCTTGTTAATATAAACCGGATTTGCGAATTTTGTATTGAAACCGGAAGCAATATCTGTGTTTCATCGTAAATGTGATGGTCGAAGGGATTTAAAAAACCTGCTGTAGTGCATCGGAGACTAACACTGGGTCCCCAGGGAAGAGCCAAAGTACATACTCTTCGAAACGGTACTCCTGTGGACAGAAATCGGTATTGTGAATTTTGTATTCAGTCCGGATGCAATTACTATGTTTCATTGTATATGTAATGGTCGAAGGGATCCAGTATACCTGCTGTGGTGCATCTATGTCGAACAGTGGGTCCCCAGGGAAGAGCCAAAGTACATACTCTTCCAAACGGTACTCCTACGGACAGAAATCGGCATTGTGAAACTTGTATTGATTCCCGATGCAATTTCGGTGTTTCATCGTCAAAGCGATGGTCGAAGGGTAACTGTAAACCTGCTGTGGTGCATCTGAGTCTAACACTGAGCCGCATGGGAAGAGCCAAATATCAGACACCCTGAAACGTTATTCTCGTCTATATAAATCGGCATTGCTAATTTTGTATTGAATCCAGATGCAATTTCTGTGTTTCATCGTCAATGTGATGGTCCAAGGGTAACAGTAAACCTACTTTGTTGCATCGGAGTCTATCACTGGGCCCCCAGGGAAGAGCCAAAGAACAGACTCCCCGAAACGTTACTCTCGTCAATATAAATCGGCAATCCGAATTTTGTATTGAAACCGGATGCAATTTCTGTATTTCATCGTCAAAGTGATGGTCGAAGGTTTCCAGTAAACCTGCTCTGGTGCATCGGAGTCTAACACTGGGTCCCCAGGGAAGAGCCAAAGTACATACTCTTCGAAACAGTACTCCTGTGGACAGAAATCGAGATTGTGAATTTTGTATTGAATCCGGATGCAATTTCTATGTTTCATTGTAAATGTGATGGTCGACGGGTTCGAGGAGACCTGCTGTGGTGCTTCTGAGTCTAACAGTGAGCCCCCAGGCAAGAGCCAAAAACAGACTCCTCGAAACGTTATTCTCGTCAATATAAATCGGCATTGCGAATTTTGTATTGAAACCGGAAGCAATATCTGTGTTTCATCGTAAATGTGATGGGCGAAGGGATTTAAAAAAAACTGCTGTAGTGCATCGGAGTCTAACACTGGGCGCCCAGGGAACAGCCAAAGAACAAACTTCTCGAAACGGTACTCCTGTGTACAGAAATCGGCAGAGTGAATTTTGTATTGAATCCCGATGCAATTTCTATGTTTCATCGTAAATGTGATGGACGAAGAGTAACAGTAAACCTGCTGCGGTGAATCGGAGTCTAACAGTGGGTCCCCAGCGAAGAGCCAAAAAACAGGCAGCCCGAAACGTTACTCTCGTCAATATAAATCGGCATTGCGAGTTTTGTATTGAAACCGGATGCAATTTCTGTGTATCATCGTAAATGTGATGGTGGAAGGTTTCCAGTAAACCTGCTGTTGTGCATCGGAGTCTAACACTGGGCCCCCAGGGAACAGCCAAAGAACAAACTTCTTGAAACGGTACTCCTGTGTACAGAAATCGGCAGACTGAATTTTGTATTGAATCCCGATGCAATTTCTATGTTTCATCGTAAATGTGATGGTCGCAGAGTAACAGTAAACCTGCTGCGGTGAATCGGAGTCTAACAGTGGGTCTCCAGCGAAGAGCCAAAAAACAGACAGCCCGAAACGTTACTCTCGTCAATATAAATCGGCATTCCGAGTTTTGTATTGAAACCGGATGCAATTTCTGTGTATCATCGTAAATGTGATGGTCGAAGGGTAAATGTAGATCTGCTGTGGTGCATCGGAGTCCAACACTGGGCCCACAGGGAACAGCCAGAGAATATACTCTTCGAAACGGTACTCCTGTGATTACTAAACGGCATTATTAGTTTTGTATTGATCCCCGATAAAATTTGTATGTTTCATCGTAAAAGTGATCGTCGAAGGCTAACAGTAAACCTGCTGTGGTGCTTCGGAGTCTAACTCAGGGAGCCCAGGGAGGGGCCAAAGATACAGACTCTTCGAAACGTACTCCTGTGGACAGAAATCGGCATTGTGAATTTTGTATTGACTCCCGAGGCAATTTCTGTGTTTGATCGTCAATGTGATGGACGAAGGGTTCCAGTAAACCTGCTGTGGTGCATCGGAGTCTAACACTGGGCCCCCAGGGAAGAGCCAAAGAACAGACTCTTCGGAAAGTTACTCCTGTGTACAGAATTCGGCACTGGGAATTTATTATCGAATCCCGATGCATTTTCTGTGTTTCGTCGTCAATGTGATGGTCGAAGGGTTCCAGTAAACCTGTCGTGGTGCATCTGAGTCTAACACTGAGCCCCCAGGGAAGACCCAAAAAACAGAAACGCCGAAACGTTACTCTCGTCAATATAAATCGGCATTGCGAATTTTGTATTCAAACCGGATGCAATATCTGTGCTTTATCGTAAATGTGATGGTCGAAGCGTTCCAGTAAACCTGCCATGGTGCATCGGAGTCTAACACTGGGTCCCCAGGGAAGAGCCAAAATTCATACTCTTCGAAACGGTACTCCTGTGGACAGAAATCGGTATTGTGAATTTTGTGTTCAGTCCGGATACAATTACTATGTTTCATCGTAAATGTAATGGTCAAAGGGTTCCAGTAAACCTGCTGTGGTGCGTCTGAGTCTAACAGTGAACCCCCAGGGAAGAGCCAAAAACAGACTCCTCGAAATGTTACTCTTGTCAATATAAACCGGATTTGCGAATTTTGTATTGAAACCGGAAGCAATATCTGTGTTTCATCGTAAATGTGATGGTCGAAGGGATTTAAAAAACCTGCTGTAGTGCATCGGAGACTAACACTGGGTCCCCAGGGAAGAGCCAAAGTACATACTCTGCGAAACGGTACTCCTGTGGACAGAAATCGGTATTGTGAATTTTGTATTCAGTCCGGATACAATTACTATGTTTCATTGTATATGTAATGGTCGAAGGGATCCAGTAAACCTGCTGTGGTGCATCTATGTCGAACAGTGGGTCCCCAGGAAAGAGCCAAAGTACATACTCTTCCAAACGGTACTCCTACGGACAGAAATCGGCATTGTGAAACTTGTATTGATTCCCGATGCAATTTCTGTGTTTCATCGTCAATGTGATGGTCGAAGGGTTCCAGTAAACCTGCAGTGGTGCATCGGAGTCTAACACTGAGCCCCATGGGAAGAGCCAAATATCAGACACCCTGAAACGTTATTCTCGTCTATATAAATCGGCATTGCTAATTTTGTATTGAATGCAGATGCTATTTCTGTGTTTAATCGTCAATGTGATGGTCCAAGGGTAACAGTATACCTACTTTGTTGCATCGGAGTCTAACACTGGGCCCCCAGGGAAGAGCCAAAGAACAGACTCCACGAAACGTTACTCTCGTCAATATAAATCGGCAATCCGAATTTTGTATTGAAACCGGATGCAATTTCTGTATTTCGTCGTCAAAGTGATGGTCGAAGGTTTGCAGTAAACCTGCTCTGGTGCATCGGAGTCTAACACTGGGTCCCCAGGGAAGAGCCAAAAACAGACTCCTCGAAATGTTACTCTTGTCAATATAAACCGGATTTGCGAATTTTGTATTGAAACCGGAAGCAATATCTGTGTTTCATCGTAAATGTGATGGTCGAAGGGATTTAAAAAACCTGCTGTAGTGCATCGGAGACTAACACTGGGTCCCCAGGGAAGAGCCAAACTACATACTCTTCGAAACGGTACTCCTGTGGACAGAAATTGGTATTGTGAATTTTGTATTCAGTCCGGATGCAATTACTATGTTTCATTGTATATGTAATGGTCAAAGGGATCCAGTAAACCTGCTGTGGTGCATCTATGTCGAACAGTGGGTCCCCAGGGAAGAGCCAAAGTACATACTCTTCCAAACGGTACTCCTACGGACAGAAATCGGCATTGTGAAACTTGTATTGATTCCCGATGCAATTTCTGTGTTTCATCGTCAATGTGATGGTCGAAGGGTTCCAGTAAACCTGCAGTGGTGGATCTGAGTATAACTCTGAGCCCCAAGGGAAGAGCCAAAAAACAGACACCCCGATACGTTACTCTCTTCTATATAAATCGGCATTGTTTCTATTGAATCCGGATGCAATTTCTCTGTTTCATCGTCAATGTGATGGTCGAAGGGTAACAGTAAACCTACTTTGTTGCATCGGAGTCTAACACTGGGACCCCAAGGAAGAGCCAAAGAACTGACTCCTTAAAACGTTATTTTTGTCAATATAAATCGGCATTGCGAATTTTGTATTGAAACCGGATGCAATTTCTGTATTTCATCGTCAATGTGATGGTCGAAGGTTTCCAGTAAACCTGCATCGGAGTCTAACACTGGGTCCCCAGGGAAGAGCCAAATTACATACTCTTCGAAACAGTACTCCTGTGGACAGAAATCGAGATTGTGAATTTTGTATTGAATCCGGATGAAATTTCTATGTTTCATCGTAAATGTGTTGGCGACGGGTTCCAGGAAACCTGCTGTGGTGCTTCTGAGTCTAACAGTGAGCCCCCAGGGAAGAGCCAAAAACAGACTCCTCGAAACGTTACTCTCGTCAATATAAATCTGCATTGCGAATTTTGTATTGAAACCGGATGCAATATCTGTGTTTCATCGTAAATGTGATGGTCGAAGGGATTTAAAAAACTGCTTTAGTGCATCGGAGTCTAACACTGGGTCCCCAGGGAAGAGCGAAAGTACATACTCTTCGAAACGGTACTCATGTGGACAGAAATGTGCATTGTGAATTTTGTATTGAATCCGGATGCAATATCTATATTTCATTGTAAATGTGATGGTCGAAGTGTTCCAGTAGACCTGCTGTGGTGCATCTGAGTCTAACAGTGAGCCACCAGGGAAAAGCCAAATAACAGACTCCCTGAAAAGTTACTCTCGTCAATATAAATCGGCATTGCGAATTTTGTATTGAAACCGGAAGCAATATCTGTGTTTCATCGTAAATGTGATGGTCGAAGGGCTTTAGTAAACCTGGTGTAGTGCATCGGAGTCTAACACTGGGTCCCCAGGGAAGAGCCAAAATACATACTCTTCGAAACGGTACTCATGTGGACAGAAATCAGCATTGTGAATTATCTATTCAACCCGGAAGCAATTTCTATGTTTCATCGTAAATGTGATGGTCGACGGGTAACAGTAAACCGGCTGTGGTTCACCTGAGTCTAACACTGAGCCCCCAGGGAAGAGCCAAAAAACAGACTCTCCGAAACGTTACTCTCGTCAATATAAATCGGCATTGCTAATTTTGTATTGAATCCCGATGCAATTTCTGTGTTTCATCGACAATGTGATGGTCGAAGGGTAACAGTAAACCTGCTGTGGTGCATCGGAGTCTAACACTGGGCCTCCAGGGAAGAGCCAAAGAACATAATCTTCGAAACGGTACTCCTATGGACAGAAATCGGCATTGTGAATTTTGTTTTGAATCCCGATGCATTTTCTGTTTTTCATCGCCAATGTGATGGTCGAAGGGTTACAGTTAACCTGCTGTGGTGCATGGGAGTCTGACACTGGGCGCAGGGAAGAGCCAAAGAATAGACTCTTCGGAACGTTACTCCTGTGTACAGAAATTGGCATTGTGAATTTTGTTTTTAATCCGGATGTAATTTCTATGTTTCATCGTAGATGTGATGTTCGAAGGGTAAGACTAAACCTGCTGTGGTGCATCGGAGTCTAACAGTGGGTACCCAGGGAAGAGCCAAAGACCATACTCTTCGAAACGGTACACCTGTGGACAGAAATCGGCTTTGTGAATTTAGTATTTATAACACTCCCTAACTGCTACTACTGTACCATAACCTCTATGCTAAAAGCAGGATGTAACATAAAACAATTTTGTAAGGGCAACTATAGCACTAAGCAACAGAGCGGTGTTACCCTCTGAGAGGAATTTTGTTAGTTTGACCGTGTTGTTCCTAACGGAGGTGGCTTATCGGAAATGAAAGTCAGAATTATGTAAATATTTGTGTAGTACCAAACAAAATTTTGCCTAGCTATACTGTTTATAAAATAAGGTAAACGGTCGCCAGCCTAATTAGGCAAGAGAAAGATTAATGTTCTCGTTTATAAAAGTAGGCATAAGTAACTATAATGGACAAACAACCTAGACTTAGCCACGCGCGAGTGCAGTGAACTCTGACACACATATGTTTTAAGATTGAATCTAACAGTTACAGCAGCAGGAACTATTTTCAAAATTATAACAGATACCGAAACACAATATTACTTTCAGGGTTTGCACAAAGTGAATGGTCTTAATAACATTATTATTAATGTGCACTTCTAATGCACAAAAGAGACAAACACTTGGGAAACATGAGAATGTAACGTTTCACAACTGCAGCTTTCTCACTTTTACTACAATGAAACACAATGTTGACAAATTTGCAAGAAACTGACTCTCCTTTTTAGAATTTACTACAGGCAACAATGTGTTCATTTACTTTATAAGCCTCAGTCTTAAGGACTTTTAATTTTGCAGTTAGCAACAGTACTTTAATAAGCAGTTTTACTAGGAAAATTGTTTTCAGCAAGCATAATTGACTTTAACTTTCTCTTTAATAAGTTCAAGAGGCATTATTTAACAAAGCTCTAGGCTTCAATGTACTTTCAGTAAGGACACTCGGTAATCACTTTACTTCAAACGGAGAGGACCCTGAGAGGTGTTATGATGAGGAGTAAAATCAAGGTAGGTACATAAATTCCGATATGAATTACCTTATATTTCAGCACACTAACAAATCTATTAGGCTGATCCTTCACTGTACATCAATGCAGTATTTCGATACAACGATTGCGCAATGTGGTGGCAACTGCATGTTGGTAGGTGGAATTGCAGGTAGAATTGCTGGACTCTGTCATTTCTTGGTGTCGATGATAAATACAAATTCCAGAATAGTTCCAGCTATTTATCCACCCATCCGAGGCATTGGAAAGTAGCAGAAAAAGCCTTCCTCGGAATCATCACAATATGCCTCTAATACTTGGCAGTGCACGGACTCGTGGCTCGTCCCCGACTGACTGCTCGTCTCCGACTGACTGCTCGTATCCGACTCGTAGCTCGTCCCCGACTGCTGGCTCGTCCCCGACTGACTGCTCGTCTCCGACTGACTATCAGTTCCACCTTTTCCACCTATGCCAACCACAATTTGCGCGCGCTACACAGTTCCGTTCCTGAGGGGAACCACTACACCTTTTACATACAAATTAACTAAGAGCCCTAAGTGAGGATCAGCAATTTACATAACAGCAACCAAATACATTAAATAAGACAGAACATTTACACATATTGACATCTCTACAAAAAATTATTCACACAAAATTACAATCATATACAATAACTTTCGTTCCCTCCAAATGGGACAAAGAACTTTAAATTACAGATACACTACTTTGCATAGAAACAAATTACGACATCAAAGTTTTGACAAAGAAAAGAGTACACAGTTTTACGTTATCCATTTAAACACATTTAAATAAGATCAACAATGTGACATTAAATAAAGCAAAAGCAAAATAAATTCATACAGCATAAGAGCTGTGGTGTTACATATTGAATCCAAATGCAATTTCTATGTTTCATCCTAAATGTGATGGTCGAAGCGTTCCAGTAAACCTGCCGTGGTGCATCGGAGTCTAACACAGGGTCCCCAGAGAAGAGCCAAAGTACATACTCTTCGAAACGGTACTCCTGTGGACAGAAATCGGTATTGTGAATTTTGTATTGAATCCGGATGCAATTTCTACGTTTCATCGTAAATGTGATGGTCGACGGGTTCCAGGAAACCTGCTGTGGAGCATCTGAGTCTAACAGTGAGCCCCCAGGGAAGAGCCAAAGACCATACTCATCGAAACGGTACTCCTAAGGACAGAAATCGGCATTTTGAAATTTGTATTGATTCCCGATGCAATTTCTGTGTTTCATCGTCAAAGTGATGGTCGAAGGGTTCCAGTAAACCTGCAGAGATGCATCTGAGTCTAACACTGAGAACCAAGGGAAGAGCCAAAAAACAGACTCCCCGAAACGTTACTCTCGTCTATATAAATCGGCAGTACGAATTTTGTATTGAAACCGGATGCAATTTCGGTATTTCATCGTCAATGTGATGGTGGAAGGTTTCCAGTAAACCTGCTGTGGTGCATCGGAGTCTAACACTGCGTCCCCAGGGAAGAGCCAAAGTACATACTCTTCGAAACAGTACTCCTGTGGACAGAAATCGAGATTGTGAATTTTGTATTGAATCCGGATACAATTTCTATGTTTCATCGTAAATGTGATGGTCGACGGGTTCCAGGAAACCTGCTGTGGTGCATCTGAGTCTCACAGTGAGCCCCCAGGGAAGAGCCAAAAACAGACTCCTCGAAACGTTACTCTCATCAATATAAATAGGCATTGCGAATTTTGTATTGAAACCGGAAGCAAAATCTGTGTTTCATTGTAAATGTGATGGTCGAAGGGATTTAGTAAACCCGCTGTAGCGTATCGGAGTCTAACACTAAGTCTCCAGGGAAGAGCCAAAGTACATACTCTTCGAAACGGTACTCATGTGGACAGAAATCAGCATTGTGAATTTTGTATTGAATCCGGAAGCAATTTCTATGTTTCATCGTAAATGTGATGGTCGAAGGGTAACAGTAAACCTGCTGTGGTGCATCGGAGTCTAACACTGGGCCTCCAGGGAAGAACCAAAGTACATAATCTTCGAAACGGTACACCTATGGACAGAAATCAGCATTGTGAATTTTGTTTTGAATCCCGATGCATTTTCTGTTTTTCATCGCCAATGTGATTGTCGAAGGGTTACAGTTAACCTGCTGTGGTGCATGGGAGTCTGACACTGGGGCGCAGGGAAAAGCCAAAGAACAGACTCTTAAGAACGTTACTCCTGTGTTCATAAATCGGCATTGTGAATTTTGTATGTAATCCGGATGCAATTTCTATATTTCATCGTAGATGTGATGGTCGAAGGGTAACAGTAAACCTGCTGTGGTGCATCGGAGTCTAACAGTGGGTCCCCAGGGAAGATCCGAAGACCATAGTCTTCGAAACGGTACACCTGTGGACAGATATCGGCATTGTGAATTTTGTATTGATTCCAAATGCAATTTCTATGTTTCATCGTAAATGTGATGGTCGATGGGTTCCAGTGAACCTGCCGTGGAGCATGTGAGTCTAACACTGAGCACCCAGGGAAGACCCAAGAACCAAAAACCACGAAACGTTACTCTCGTCATTATACATCGGCATTGCTAATTTTCTATTGTATCTGGATGTAATTACTGTGTTTCATCGTCAATGTGATGGTCGAAGGGATTTAGTAAACCTGCTGTATTGCATCGGAGTCTACACTGGGTCCCCAGGGAAGAGCCAAAGACCATACTCTTCGATACGGTACTCCTGTATACTGAAATCGGCATTGTAAATTTTGTATTGAATCCGGATGCAATTTCTCTGTTTCATCGTCAATGTGATGTCGGAGGGTAACAGTAAACCTGCTGTGGTGGATCGGAGTCTAACAAAGCGTCCCCAGGGTAGAGCCAAAAACCATACTCTTCGAAACGGTACTCATGTGGACAGAAATCGGCATTGTGAATTGTGTATTGAATGCGGATGCAATTTCTATGTTTTATCTTAAATGTGATGGTCGAAGGGTTCCAGTAAACCTGCTGTGGTTCACCTGCGTCTAACACTGAGCCCCCAGGGAAATGTCAAAAAACAGACCCCCCGAAACGTTACTCTCGTCAATATAAATCGGCATTGCTAATTTTGTATTGAAACTGTATGCAATTTCTGTGTTTCATCGTCAAGGTTTTGGTCGAAGGGTTACAGTAAACCTGCAGTGGTGCATCGGAGTCTGTCACTGAGCCCCCAGGGAAGAGCCAAAGTACATAACCTCCGAAACGGTACTCATGTGGACAGTAATCAGCATTGTGAATTTTGTACTGAATCGGGAAGCAATTTCTAAGTTTCATCGTATACGTGATGGTCGAAGGGTAACAGTAAACATGCTGTGGTGGATCGAAGTCTAACAGTGGGTCCCCAGAGAAGAGCCAAAGACCATACTATTCGAAACGGTACTCCTGTGTACTGAATTCGGCATTGTGGATTTTGTATTGAATCCGGATGCAATTTCTATTTTACATCGAAAATGTGATGTCGAAGATAACAGTAAACCTGCAGTGGTGGATCGGAGTCTAACACTGAGCCCCCAGGGAAGAGCCAAAGAACAGACTCCCCGAAAGGTTACTCTCCTCAATACAAATTGGCATTGTGAATTTTGTATTGAATCCCGATCCAATTAATGTGTGTCATTGTCAATGTGATGGTCGAAGGGTAACAGTAAACATGCTGTGGTGCATCGAAGACTAAATTGAACGCCCAGGGAAGAGACAAAAGACAGATTCACCGAAACGTCACTGTCGTCAATATAAATTGGCATTGCGTATTTTGTATTGAATCCGGATGCAATTTCTGTGTTTCGTCGTCAATGTCATGGTCGAAGTGTTACTGTAAACCTGCTGTGGTGCATCGGAGCCTTACACTGAGCCCCCAGGGAGGAGATAAAAGACAGACGCCTCGAAACGTTACTCTCGTCAATATAAATCGGCATTGTGAATTTTGTATTGAATCCGGATGCAATTTAAGTGTTTCATCGTCAATGTGATGATCGAAGAGTAACAGTAAACCTGATGTGGTGCATAGAAGTCTAACGCTGAGCCCCCAGGGAGGAGTTAAAAGACAGACGCCACGAAATGTTACTCTCGTCAATATAAATTGGCATTGCGAAATTTGTACTGAATCCCGATGCAATTTCTATGTTTCATCGTCAATGTGATGGTCGAGGGGTTACAGTAAACTTGCTGTAGTGCAACGGAGTCTAACACAGAGCCTTCAGGGAAGAGAAAAAACAGACTCCCTGAAACGTTACTCTCGTCAATATAAATCGGCATTGCGAATTATGTATTGAATCCCGATGCAATTTCTGTGTTTCGTCGTCAATGTGATGGTCGAAGGGTAACAGTAAACCTGCTGTGGTGCATCGGAGTCTAACACTGAGCCCCCAGGGAAGAGCCAATGACAGACTCCCCGAAACGTTACTCTCGTCAATATAAATCGGCATTGTGAATTTTGTATTGTTTCCCGATGCAATTTCTGTGTTTCATCGTCAATGTGATGGTCGAGGGGTTACAGTGAATCTGCAGTGGTGCATCGGAGACTAACACTGAGCCCCCAGGGAAGAGCCAAGGAACAGACTACCCGAAACGTTACTCTCGTCAATATAAATCGGCATTGCGAATGTTGTATTGAATACGGATGCAATTTCGGGTTTTTCATAGTCAATGTGATGGTCGAAGGGTAGCAGTAAAGCTGCTGTGGTGCATCGGAGTCTAACACTGAGCCCCCAGGAAAGAGCCAAAAAACAGATTCCCCGAAAGGTTACTCTCGTCAATATAAATTGGCATTGTGAATTTTGTATTAAATCCGGATGCAATTTAAGTGTTTCATCGTCAATGTGATGGTGGAAGGGTTACAGTAAACCTGCTGTGGTGCATCGGATTCTAACACTGACCCCCATGGAAGAGCCAAAAGACAGACTCCCCGAAACATTACTCTCGTCAATATAAATCGGCATTGCGAATTTTGTATTTAATCCAGATGCAATTTCTGTGTTTCATCGTCAATGTGATGGTCGAAGGGTTACAGTAAACCTACTGTGGTGCATCGGAGTCTAACACTGAGCCCCCAGGGAAGAGCCAAAGATAGACTCCCCGAAACGTTACTCTCGTCAATATAAATCGGCATTGCGAATTTTGTATTGTATCCGGATGCATTTTCTGTGTTTCATCGAGAATGTGATGGTCGACGGCTTACAGTAAACCTGCTGTGGTGCATCGGAGTCAAACACTGAGCCCCCAGGGAAGAAACAAAATACAGACACCCTAAACGTTACTCTCGTCAATATAAATCGGCATTGTGAATTTTGTATTAAATCCAGATGCAATTTCTGTGTTTCATCGTCAGTGTGATGGTCGAATGGTAACAGTAAACCTGCTGTGGTGCATGGGAATCTAACACTGAGCCCCCAGGGAAGAGCCAAAAATAGACTCTCCGAAACGTTACTCTCGTCAATATAAATCGGCATTGCGAATTTTGTATTAAATACGGAAGCAATTTCTGTGTTTCATCGTCAATGTGATTGTCGAAGGGTAACAGTAAACCAGCAGTGGTGCATCGAAGTCTAACACTGAGTCCCCAGGGAAGAGCAAAAGACAGACTCCCGGAAACGTTACTCTCTTCAATATAAACCGGCATCGCGAATTTTGTATTGAATCCGAATGCAATTTCAGTGTCTCATCGTCAATGTGATGGTCGCAGGGTAACAGTAAACCTGCAATGTTGCATTGGAGTATATTACTGAGCTCCCAGGGAAGAGCCAAATGACAGTCTCCCCGAAACGTTACTCTCGTCAATATAAGTCGGCATTACGAATTTTGTAATGAATCCGGATGCAATTTCTGTGTTTCATCGTCAATGTGATGGTCGAAGGGTAACAGTAAACCTGCTGTGGTGCATCGGAGTCTAACCCTGAACCCCCAGAGAAGAGCCAAAAAACAGGTTCCCGAAACGATACTCTCGTCTATTTAAACCGGCATTGTGAATTTTGTATTGAATCCGTATGGAATTATTGTGTTTCATCATGAATGTGATGGTCGAAGTGATACAGTATACCTGCTGTGGTGAATCGGAGTCTAACACTGATCCTCCAAAGAAGAGCCAAATACAGACTCCCCGAAACGTTACTCTCGTCAATATAAATCGGCATTGCGAATTTTGTATTAAATCCGGATGCAATTTCTGTGTTTCATCGTCAATGTGATTGTCGAAGGGTAACAGTAAACCAGCAGTGGTGCATCGAAGTGTAACACTGAGTCCCCAGGGAAGAGCAAAAGACAGTCTCCCGGAAACGTTACTCTCTTCAATATAAACCGGCATCGCGAATTTTGTATTGAATCCGGATGCAATTTCAGTGTCTCATCGTCAATGTGATGGTCGCAGGGTAACAGTAAACATGCTGTGGTGCATCGGAGTCTAGCACTGAGCCCCCAGGGAATAGCCTTAACACAGTCTCCCCGAAAAGTTACTCTCGTCAATATAATTCAGCACTGCGAATTTTGTATTGAATCCCGATGCAATTTCTGCGTTTACTCGTCAATGTGATGGACGAAGGGTAACAGTAAACCTGCTGTGGTGCATCGGAGTCTAACACTGAGTCCCCAGGGAAGAGTCGAAGACAGACTACCCGAAACGTTACTCTTGTCAATATAAATCGGCATTGCGAATGTTGTATTGAATCCAGATGCAATTTCAGGTTTTTCATCGTCAATGTGGTGGTCGAGGGGTAACAGTAAAGCTGCTGTGGTGCATCGGAACCTAACACTGAGCCCCCAGGATAGAGCCAAAAGACCAACTCTCCGAAACGTTACTCTCGTCAATATAAACCGGCATTGTGAATTTTGGATTGAATCCGGATGCAATATCTGTGTTTCATTTTCAGTGTGATGGTCGAAGTGTAACAGTACACCTGCTGTGGTGCATCGGAGTCTACCTCTGAGCGCCCAGGAAAGATCCATATGACAGACTCCCCGAAAGGTTACTCTCGTCGATATAAATTGGCATTGTGAATTTTGTATTGAATCACGATGCAATTTCTGTGTTTCATCGTCAATGTGATGGTCGAATTGTAGCAGTAAACCTACTGTGGTGCATCAGAGGCTAACACTGAGCCACCAGGGATGTGCCAAAAACGATATTCCCCGAAACTCTACTCTCGTCAATGTAAATCAGCATTGCGAATTTTGTATCGAATCCGGTTGCAATTTCGGTGTTTCATCGTCAATGTGATGGCCGAAGGGTTACAGTAAACCTGCTGTTGTGCATCGGAGTCTAACACTGACACCCAGGGAAGAGCCAAAAAACTGACTCCCCGAAACGTTACTCTCGTCAATATAAATCGGCATTGTGAATTTTGTATTGAATCCGGTTGCAATTTCTGTGTTTCATCGTCAATGTGATGGTCGAAGGGTTACAGTAAACCTGCTGTGGTGCCTCGGAGTCTAACACTGAGCCCCCAGGGAGGAGTTAAAAGACAGACGCCCCGAAACGATACTCTCGTCAATATAAATCGGCATTGTGAATTTTGTATTGAATCCTGATGAAATTTCTTTGTTTTATCGTCAATGTGATGGTCAAAGGGTTACAGTAAACCTGCTGTGGTACATCGGAGTCAAACGCAGAGCCCCCAGGGAAGAGCCAAAGACAGACTCCCCGATACGTTATACTCATCAATTTAAATCGGCATTGCGAATTTTGTATTGAATCCGGATGCAATTTCTGTGTTTCATTGTCAATGTGATCGTCGAAGGGTTACTGTAAACCTGCTGTGGTGCATCGGAGCCTTACACTGAGCCCCCAAGGGATGAGCCAAAAAACAGACTCCACGTAACGTTACACTCGTCAATATAAATCGGCATTGCGAATTTTGTATTGAATCCAGATGAAATTTCTGTGTTTCATCGTCAATGTGATGGTGGAAGGGTAACAGTAAACCTGCGGTGGTGCATCGGAGTCTAACACTGAGCCCCCAGGGAAGAGCCAACAAAAGACTCCCCGAAACGTTACTCTCGTCAATATAAATCGGCATAGCGAATTTTGTATTGAATCCGGATGCATTTTCTGTGTTTCATCGACAATGTGATGGTCGAAGGGTTACAGTAAACCTGCTGTGGTGCATCGGAGTCTAACACTGAGCCCCGAGGGAAGAGCCAAACGACAGACTCCCGGTAACGTTAGTCTCGTCAATATAAATCGGCATTGAGAAATTTGTATTGAATCCGGATGCAATGTCTGTGTTTCATCGTCAATGTGATGGTCGAAGGGTATCGTTAAACCTCCTGTGGTGCATCAGAGTCTAACACTGAGAACCCACGGAAGAGCCGAACGACAGACCCTCGGAAACGTTAGTCTCGTCAATATAAATCGGCATTGTGAATTTTGTATTGAATCCGGATGCAATTTCTGTGTTTCATCGTGACTGTGATGGTCGAAGGTTAACGGTAAACCTGCTGTGGTGTATCAGAGTCTAACACTGGGCTCGCAGGGAAGAGCCCAAATACATACTCTTCGAAATGGTACTCCTGTGGACAGAAATCGGCATTGTGAATTTTGTATTGAATCCGGATGCAATTTCTGTGTTTCATGGTCAATGTGATGGACGAGGGGTTAATGTAAACCTTCTGTGGTGCATCGGAGTCTAACACTGAGCCTCCAGGGAACAGCCAAAAAACTGACTCCCCGAAAAGTTACTCTCGTCAATATAAATCGGCATTACGAATTTTGTATTTAATCCGGATGCAATTTCTGTGTTTCATCGTCAATGTGATGGTCGAAGGGTTATAGTAAACTTGCTGTGGTGCATCGGAGTCTAACACTGAGCTCCCAGGGAGGAGTTAAGAGACAGACGCCCCGAAACGTTACTCCCGTCAATATAAATCGGAATTGCGAATTTTGTAATGAATTCCGATTTAATTTCTGTGTTTCATCGTCAATGTGATGGTCGAAGGGTAACCATAAACCTGCTGTGGTGCATCGGAGTCTAACACTGAGCCCCCAGGGAAGAGCCAAATAACAGACTCCCCGAAACGTTACTCTCGTCAATATAAATCGGCATTGTGAATTTTCCATTGATTCCGGATGCAATTTCTGTGTATCATCGTCAATGTGATTTTCGAAGGGTTATAGTAAACCTGCTGTGGTGCATCGGAGTCTAACACTGAGCCCCCAGGGAGGAGTCAAAAGACAGACGCCCCGAAACGTTACTCTCGCCAATATAAATGGGCATTGTGAATTTTGTATTGAATCCTGATTCAATTTCTTTGTTTCATCGTCAATGTGATGGTCGAAGGGTAACAGTAAACCTGCTGTGGTGCATCGGAGTCTAACACAGAGCCCCGAGGGAAGAGCCAAAAGCAGACTCCCCGAAACGTTACTCTCGTCAATATAAATCGGCATTGCGAATCTTGTATTGAATCCGGATGCAATTTCTGTGTTTCATCGTCAATAGGATGGTCGAAGGGTTACAGTAGACCAGCTGTGGTGCATCGGAGTCTAACACTGAGCCCCCAGGGCACAGCCAAAAGACAGACTCACCGAAACGTTACTCTCGTAATTATAATTCGGCATTGCGAATTTTGGATTGAATCCGGATGCAATTTCTTTGTTTCATTGTCAGTGTGATGGTCGAAGTGTAACAGTACACCTGCTGTGTTGCATCGGAGTCTACCTCTGAGCGCCCAGGAAAGATCCATAGAACAGACTCCCCGAAAGGTTACTCTCGTCGATATAAATTGGCATTGTGAATTTTGTATTGAATCACGATGCAATTTCTTTGTTTCATCGTCAATGTGATGGCCGAAGGGTTACAGTAAACCTGCTGTTGTGCATCGGAGTCTAACACTGACACCCGGGGAAGAGCCAAAAAACAGACTCCCCGAAACGTTACTCTCGTCAATATAAATCGGCATTGTGAATTTTGTATTGAGTCCGGTTGCAATTTCTGTGTTTCATCGTCAATGTGATGGTCGAAGGGTTACAGTAAACCTGCTGTGGTGCATCGGAGTCTAACACTGAGCCCCCAGGGAGAAGTTAAAAGACAGACGCCCCGAAACGATACTCTCGTCAATATAAATTGGCATTGTGAATTTTGTATTGAATACTGATGAAATTTCTTTGTTTTATCGTCAATGTGATGGTCGAAGGGTTACAGTAAACCTGCTGTGGTACATCGGAGTCTAACACAGAGCACCCAGGGAAGAGCCAAAAGACAGACTCCCCGAAACGTTATACTCGTCAATATAAATCGGCATTGCGAATTTTGTATTGAATCCGGATGCAATTTCTTTGTTTCATTGTCAATGTGATGGTCGAATGGTTACTGTAAACCTGCTGTAGTGCATCGGAGCCTAACACTGAGCCCCCAAGGGATGAGCCAAAAAACAGACTCCACGTAACGTTACTCTCGTCAATATAAATCGGCATTGCGAATTTTGTTTTGAATCCAGATGAAATTTGTGTGTTTCATCGTCAATGTGATGGTCGAAGGGTAACAGTAAACCTGCTATGGTGCATCGGAGTCTAATACTGGGGCTCCAGGGAAGAGCCAAAGTACAAACTCTCCGTAACGGTACTCCTGTGGACAGAAACGGCAATGTGAATTTTGTATTGATTGCCGATGCAATTTCTGTGTTTCATCGTCAATGTGATGGACGAAGGGTTACAGTAGACCTGCTGTTGTGCCTAGGAGTCCAACACAGAGTCCCCAGGGAAGAGCCAAACGACAGACTCCCGGAAACGTTACTCTCGTAAATATAAATTGGCATTGCGAATTTTGTATTGAATCCGGATGCAATTTCGGTGTTTCATCGTCAATTTGATGGTCGAAGGGTAACAGTAAACCTGCTGTGGTGGATCGTAGTCTAACAATGGTCCCCCAGGGAAGAGCCAAAAGACAAATTCCCCGAGACGTTACTCTCGTCAATATAACTCGGCATTGCGAATTTTGTATTGAATCCGGATGCAATTTCTGTGTTTCATCGTCAATGTGATGGTCGAAGGGTAAGAGTAAACCTGCGGTGGTGCTTCGGAGTCTAACACTGGGCCCCCAGGAAAGAGCCAAATGACAGCCTCCCCGAGACGTTACTCTCGTCAATATAAATCGGCATTGCGAATTTTGTATTGAATCCGGATGGAATTTCTGTGTTTCATCTTCAATGTGATGGTCGATGTGTAACGGTAAACCTCATGAGGTGCATCGCAGTCGAACACTGAGCATCCAGGGAAGAGCCAAAGACAGTCTCCCCGAAACGTTATTCTCGTCAATATAAATCGGCATTGCGAATTTTGTATTGAATCCGGATGCAATTTCTGAGTTTCATCGCCAATGTGACGGTCGAAGGGTAACAGTAAACCTGCTGTGGTGCATCGGAGTCTAACACTGAACCCCTAAGTAAGAGCCAAAAGACAGACTTCCCGAAAAGTAACTCTCGTCAATTAAAATCGGCATTGTCAATGTTGTATTGATTCCGGATGCAATTTCTGTGTTTCATCGTCAATGTGATGGTCGAAGGGTTACAGTAAACCTGCTGTGGTGCATCGGAGTCTAACACTGAGCCCCCAGGGAAGAGCCAAAAAACAGACTCCCCGAAACGTTACTCTCCAATATAAATCGGCATTTCGAATTTTGTATTGAATCCCGATGCAATTTCTATGTTTCTTCGTCAATGTGATACTCGAACGGTTACAGTAAACCTGCTGTGGTGCATCGGAATCTAACACTGGGCCCCCAGGGAAGAGCCAAAAAACAGACAAACCGAAACGTTACTCTCGTCAATATAAATCGGCATTGCGAATTTTGTAATGAATACGGATGCAATTTCGGTATTTCATCGTCAATGTGATGGTCGAAGGGTAACAGTAATCCTGCTGTAGTGCATCGGAGTCTAACACTGGGCCGCCAGGGAAGAGCCAAATGACAGACTCCCCGAGACATTACTCTCGGCAATATAAATCGGCATTGCGAATTTTGTATTGAATCTGGATGCAATTTTTGTGTTACATCGTCAATGTGATGGTCGAAGGGTAACAGTAAACCTGCGGTGGTGCTTCGGAGTCTAACACCGGGCCCCCAGGAAAGAGCCAAATGACAGCCTCCCCGAGACGTTACTCTCGTCAATATAAATCGGCATTGCGAATTTTGTATTGATTCCCGATGCAATTTCTGTGTTTCATCGTCAATGTGATGGTCGAAGGGTAACAGTAAACCTGCTGTGGTGCATCGGAATCTAACACTGGGCCCCCAGGGAAGAGCCAAAGTACATACTCTTCGAAACGGTACTCCTGTGGACAGAAATCGGCATTGTGAATGTTGTATTGATTCCCGATGCAATTTCTGTGTTTCATCTCAATGTGATGGTCGAAGGGTAACAGTAATCCTGCTGTGGTGCATTGGAATCTAACACTGAGCCCCCAGGGAAGAGCCAAAAAACAGACTTCCCGAAATGTTTCTCTCGTCAATTTAAATCGGCATTGCGGATTTTGTATGGAATCCGGATGGAATTTCTGTGTTTCATCTTCAATGTGATGGTCGATGTGTAACGGTAAACCTCATGCTGTGCATCGGAGTCTAACACTGAGCATCCTGGGAAGAGCCAAATACAGTCTCCCCGAAACCGTTACTCTCGTCAATATAAATGGGCATTTCGAATTTTGTATTGAATCCCGATGCAATTTCTGTGTTTCTTCGTCAATGTGATACTCGAACGGTTACAGTAAACCATCTGTGCTGCATCGAGTCTAACACTGAGCACCCAGGGAAGAGCCAAAAAACAGACAAACCGAAACGTTACTCTCGTCAATATAAATCGGCATTGCGAATTTTGTAATGAATACGGATGCAATTTCGGTATGTCATCGTCAATGTGATGGTCGAAGGGTAACAGTAATCCTGCTGTAGTGCATCGGAGTCTAACACTGGGCCCGCAGGGAAGAGCCAAATGACAGTCTCCCCGTGACATTACTCTCGGCAATATAAATCGGCATTGCGAATTTTGTATTGAATCCGGATGCAATTTCTGTGTTTCATCGTCAATGTGATGGTCGAAGGGTAACAGTACACCTGCTGTGGTGCATCGGAATCTAACACTGGGCCCCCAGGGAAGAGCCAAAGTACATACTCTTCGAAACGGTACTCCTGTGGACAGAAATCGGCATTGTGAATTTTGTATTGATTCCCGATGCAATTTCTGTGTTTCATCGTCAATGTGATCGTCGAAGGATAAGAGTAAACCTGCTGTGGTGCATTGGAATCTAACACTGAGCCCCCAGGGAAGAGCCAAAAAACAGACTCCCCGAAACGTTACTCTCCAATATAAATCGGCATTTCGAATTTTGTATTGAATCCCAATGCAATTTCTCTGTTTCATCGTCAATGTGATGGTCGAAGGGTTACAGTAAACCTGCTGTGCAGCATCGAGTCTAACACTGAGCACCCAGGGAAGAGCCAAAAGACAGACTCCCCGAAAAGTTACTCTCGTCAATATAAATCGGCATTGCGAATTTTGTATTGAATCCGGATGCAATTTCTGTGTTACATCGTCAGTGTGATGGTCGACGGGTAACAGTAAACCTGCGGTGGTTCATCGGAGTCTAACACTGGGCCCCCAGGAAAGAGCCAAATGACAGCCTCCCCGAGACGTTACTCTCGTCAATATAAATCGGCATTGCGAATTTTGTATTGTATCCGGATGCAATTTCTGTGTTTCATCGTCAATGTGATGGTCGAAGGGTAACAGTAAACCTGCTGTGGTGCATTGGAATCTAACACTGAGCCCCCAGGGAAGAGCCAAAAAACAGACTCCCCGAAATGTTACTCTCGTCAATTTAAATCGGCATTGTGGATTTTGTATTGAATCCGGATGGAAATTCTGTGTTTCATCGTCAATGTAATGGTCGATGTGTAACGGTAAACGTCATGAGGTGCATCGGCGTCTAACACTGAGAATCCAGGGAAGAGCCAAAACAGTCTCCCCGAAACGTTACTCTCGTCAATATAAATCGGCATTGCGAAATTTCTATTGAATCCGAATGCAATTTCTGACTTTCATCGTCAATGTGATGGTCGAAGGGTAACAGTAAACCTGTTGTGGTGCATCGGAGTCTAACACTGAACCCCTATGGAAGAGCCAAAAGACAGACTTCCCGAAACGTAATTCTCGTGAATATAAATCGGCATTGTGAATGTTGTATTAAACCGGACGCAATTTCTGTGTTTCATCGTCAATGTGATGGTCGAAGGTTTACAGTAAACCTGCTGTGGTGCATCGGAGTCTAACCCTGAGCCCCCAGGGAAGAGCCAAAAAACAGACTCCCCGGAACGTTACTCTCCAATATAAATCGGCAATTCGAGTTTTGTATTGCATCCCGATGCAATTTCTGTGTTTCATCGTCAATGTGATGGTCGAAGAATTACAGTAAACCTGCTGTGCTGCATCGAGTCTAACACTGAGCACCCAGGGAAAAGCCAAAAAACAGACTCCCCAAAACGTTACTCTCGTCAATATAAACCGGCATTGCGAACTTTGTATTGATTCCCGATGCAATTTCTGTGTTTCAACGTCAATGTGATGGTCGAAGGGTAACAGTAAACCTGCTGTGGTGCATTGGAATCTAACACTGAGCCCCCAGGGAAGAGCCAAAAAACAGGCTCCCCGAAATGTTTCTCTCGTCAATTTAAATAGGCATTGCGGATTTTGTATTGAATCCGGACGCGATTTCTGTGTTTCATCGTCAATGTGATGGTCGAAGGGTAACAGTGAACCTGCTGTGGTGCATCGGAGTCTAACACTGAGCCCCCAGGCAAGAGCCAAAGAAAGACTACCCGAAACGTTACTCTCGTCAAAATAAATCTTCATTGCGAATTTGTATTGAATCCGGAGGCAATTTCTGTGTTTCATCGTCAATTTGGTGGTCCAAGGGTAACAGTAAACCTGCTGTGGTGCATCGGAGTTTAACACTGAGCCCCCAGGGAAGAGCAAAAAATCAGACTCCCCAGAACGTTACTCTCGTCAATATGAATCGGCATTGCAAATTTTGTATTGAATCCCGATGCAATTTCTGTGTGTCATTGTCAATGTGATGGTCGTAGGGTAACAGTAAGCCTGCTGTGGTGCATCGGAGTCTAACACAGAGCCCCCAGGGAAGAGCCAAAAGACAGTCTCCTCGAAACGTTACTCTCGTCAGTATAAATCGGCATTGCGAATTTTGTATTGAATCCGGATGCAAATTCTGTGCTTCATCGTCAATGGGATGGTCGAAGGGTAACAGTAAACCTGCTGTGGTGCTTCGGAGTCTAACACTGAGCCCCCAGGGAAGAGCCAAAAAACAGACTCCCCGAAACGTTACTCTCGTCAATATAAATCGGCGTTGCGAATTTTGTATAAAATGCCTATGCAATTTCTGTGTTTCATCGTCAATGTGATGGTCGAAGGGTAACAGTAAACCTGCTGTGGTGCAACGGAGTTTATCACTGCACCCCGAGGGAAGAGCCAAACACAGACTCCATGAAACGTTACTCTAGTCATTTTAAATCGGCATTGCGAATTTTGTATTGAATCCGGATGCAATTTCTGCGTTTCATCGTCAATGTGATGGTCGAAGGGTAAAAGTAAACCTGCGGTGGTGCATCGGAGTCTAACACTGGGCCCCCAGGGAATAGCCAAAAGACAGACTCCCCGAGACGTTACTCTCGTCAATATAAACCGGCATTGCGAATTTTGTATTGATTCCCGATGCAATTTCTGAGTTTCATCGCCAATGTGATGGTCGAAGGGTAACAGTAAACCTGCTGTGGTGCATTGGTATCTTACACTGAGCCCCCAGGAAAGAGCCAAAAGACAGACTCCCCGAAATGTTTCTCTCGCCAATTTAAATAGGCATTGCGGATTTTGTATTGAAACCGGACGCAATTTCTGTGTTTCATCTTCAATGTGATGGTCGAAGGGTAACAGTGAACCTGCTATGATGCATCGGAGTCTAGCACTGAGCCCCCAGGCAAGAGCCAAAAGAAAGACTCCCCGAAACGTTACTTTCGTCAAAATAAATCGGCATTGCGAATTTTGTATTGAGTCCGGATGCAATTTCAGTGTTTCATCGTCAATGTGATGGTTTAAGGGTAACAGTAAACCTGCTGTGGTGTATCGGAGTCTAACACTGAACCCCCAGGGAAGAGCCACAAAACAGACTCCCCAAAATGTTTCTCTCGTCAATTTAAATCGGCATTGCGGATTTTGTATTGAATCCGGATGGAATTTCTGTTTTTCATCGTCTATGTGATAGTCGATGTGTAACGGTAAAGCTCATGAGGTGCATCGGAGTCTAACACTGCGCATCCGGGGAAGAGCCAAAAGACAGAATCCCCGAAACGTTCCTCTCGTCAATATAAATCGGCATTGCAAATTTTGTATTGAATCCCGATGCAATTTCTGTGTGTTATCGTCAATGTGATGGTCGAAGGGTAACAGTAAACCTGCTGTGGTGCATCGGAGTCTAACACAGAGCCCCCAGGGAAGAGCCAAATAACAGTCTCCCCGAAACGTTCCTCTCGTCAATATAAATCGGCATTGCAAATTTTCTATTGAATACCGATGCAATTTCTGTGCGTCATCGTCAATGTGATGGTCGAAGGGTATCAGTAAACCTGCTGTGGTGCATCGGTGTCTAACACAGAGCCCCCAGGGAAGAGCCAAAAGACAGTCTCCCCAAACGTTACTCTCGTCAGTATAAATCGGCATTGCGAATTTTGTATTGAATCCGGATGCAAATTCTGTGCTTCATCGTCAATGGGATGGTCGAAGGGTAACAGTAAACCTGCTGTGGTGCATCGGAGTCTAACACTGAGCCCCCAGGGAAGAGCCAAAAAACAGACTCCCCGAAACGTTACTCTCGTCAAAATAAATCTTCATTGCGAATTTGTATTGAATACGGATGCAATTTTTGTGTTTCATCGTCAATGTGGTGGTCGAAGGGTAACAGTAAACCTGCTGTGGTGCATCGGTGTCTAACACTGAGCCCCCAGGGAAGAGCCAAAAAACAGACCCCTTAGAACGTTACTCACGTCAATATAAATCGGCATTACGAATTTTGTATAAAATACCTATGCAATTTCTGTGTCTCATCGTCAATGTGATGGTCGAAGGGTAACAGTAAACATGCTGTGGTGCACTGGAGTCTAACACTGGGCCCCCAGGGAAGAGCAAAAGGACATTCTCTTCGTAACGGCACTTATGTGGACAGAAATGGGCAATGTGAATTTTGTATTGATTGCCGATTAAATTTCTGTGTTTCATCGTCAATGTGATGTTCGAAGGGTTACAGTATACCTGCTGCTGTGCATCGGAGTCTATCACTGCACCCCCAGGGAAGAGCCAAAGACAGACTCCCCGAAACGTTACTCTCGTAATTTAAAATTGGCATTGCGAATTTTGTATTGATTCCGGATGCAGTTTCTGTGTTTCATCGTCAATGTGATGGTCGAAGAGTTACAGTAAACCCGCTGTGGTGCATCGGAGTATAACACTGAGCCCACAGGGAAGGGCCAAAAGTCAGACTCCCCGAAATGTTACTCTCGTCAACATAAATCGGCATTGCGAATTTTGTATTGAATCCCGATGATATTTCTGTGTTACATCGTCAATGTGATGGTCGAAGGGTAACAGTAAACCTGCTGTGGTGCTTCGGAGTCTATCACTGAGCCGCCAGGGAAGAGCCAAAAGACAGACCTCCCGAAACGTTACTCTCATCAATATAAATCGGCATTGCGAATTTTGTATTGAATCCGGATGCAATTTCTGTGTTTCATCGTCAGTGTGATGGTTGAAGGGTAACAGTAAACCTACTGTGGTGCATCGGAGTCAAACACTGAACCCCCAGGAAAGAGCCAAAAGACAGGCTCCCCGAAACCTTACTCTCGTCTACATAAACCGGCATTGCGAATTTTGTATTGATTCCCGATGCAATTTCTGTGTTTCAACGTCAATGTGATGGTCGAAGGGTAACAGTAAACCTGCTGTGGTGCATTGGAATCTAACACTGAGCCCCCAGGGAAGACCCAAAAAACAGGCTCCCCGAAATGTTTCTCTCGTCAATTTAAATAGGCATTGCGGGCTTTTGAATTGAATCCGGACGCGATTTCTGTGTTTCGTCGTCATTGTGATGGTCGAAGGGTAACAGTGAACCTGCTGTGGTGCATCGGAGTCAAACACTGAGCTCCGAGGCAAGAGCCAAATGAAAGGCTCCCCGAAACGTTACTCTCGTCAAAATAAATCTTCATTGCGAATTTGTATTGAATACGGATGCAATTTTTGTGTTTCATCGTCAATGTGGTGGTCGAAGGGTAACAGTAAACCTGCTGTGGTGCATCGGTGTCTAACACTGAGCCCCCAGGGAAGAGCCAAAAAACAGCCCCCTTAGAACGTTACTCTCGTCAATATAAATCGGCATTACGAATTTTGTATAGAATCCGGATGCAATTTCTGTGTTTCATCGTCAATGCGATGGTCGAAGGGTAACAGTAAACATGCTGTGGTGCATTGGAATCTAACACTGGGCCCCCAGGGAAGAGCAAAAAGACATTCTCTTCGTAACGGCACTTATGTGGACAGAAATCGCCAATGTGAATTTTGTATTGATTGCCGATTAAATTTCTGTGTTTCATCGTCAATGTGATGTTCGAAGGGTTACAGTATACCTGCTGTTGTGCAACGGAGTCCAACACAGAGCCCCCAGGGAATAGCCAAATGACAGACTCGCCGTAACGTTACTCTCGTCAATATAAATAGGCATTGCGAATATGGTTTTGAATCCGGATGCAATTTCTGTGTTTCATCGTCAATGTGATGGTCGAAGGGTAACAATAAACCTGCTGTGGTGCATCGGCGTCTAACACTGGGCCCCCAGGGAAGAGCCAAAGAACATAATCTTCGAAACGGTACTCGTGTGGACAGAAATCGGTATTGTGAATTTTGTATTGAATCCGGATGCAATTTCTGTGTTTCATCGTCAATGTGATGGTCGAAGGGTAAAAGTAAACCTGCGGTGGTGCATCGGAGTCTAACACTGGGCCCCCAGGGAATAGCCAAAAGACAGACTCCCCGAGACGTTACTCTCGTCAATATAAACCGGCATTGCGAATTTTGTATTGATTCCCGATGCAATTTCTGAGTTTCATCGCCAATGTGATGGTCGAAGGGTAACAGTAAACCTGCTGTGGTGCATTGGTATCTTACACTGAGCCCCCAGGAAAGAGCCAAAAGACAGACTCCCCGAAATGTTTCTCTCGCCAATTTAAATAGGCATTGCGGATTTTGTATTGAAACCGGACGCAATTTCTGTGTTTCATCTTCAATGTGATGGTCGAAGGGTAACAGTGAACCTGCTATGATGCATCGGAGTCTAGCACTGAGCCCCCAGGCAAGAGCCAAAAGAAAGACTCCCCGAAACGTTACTTTCGTCAAAATAAATCGGCATTGCGAATTTTGTATTGAGTCCGGATGCAATTTCAGTGTTTCATCGTCAATGTGATGGTTTAAGGGTAACAGTAAACCTGCTGTGGTGTATCGGAGTCTAACACTGAACCCCCAGGGAAGAGGCACAAAACAGACTCCCCAAAATGTTTCTCTCGTCAATTTAAATCGGCATTGCGGATTTTGTATTGAATCCGGATGGAATTTCTGTTTTTCATCGTCTATGTGATAGTCGATGTGTATCGGTAAAGCTCATGAGGTGCATCGGAGTCTAACACTGCGCATCCGGGGAAGAGACAAAAGACAGAATCCCCGAAACGTTCCTCTCGTCAATATAAATCGGCATTGCAAATTTTGTATTGAATCCCGATGCAATTTCTGTGTGTTATCGTCAATGTGATGGTCGAAGGGTAACAGTAAACCTGCTGTGGTGCATCGGAGTCTAACACAGAGCCCCCAGGGAAGAGCCAAATAACAGTCTCCCCGAAACGTTCCTCTCGTCAATATAAATCGGCATTGCAAATTTTCTATTGAATACCGATGCAATTTCTGTGCGTCATCGTCAATGTGATGGTCGAAGGGTATCAGTAAACCTGCTGTGGTGCATCGGTGTCTAACACAGAGCCCCCAGGGAAGAGCCAAAAGACAGTCTCCCCAAACGTTACTCTCGTCAGTATAAATCGGCATTGCGAATTTTGTATTGAATCCGGATGCAAATTCTGTGCTTCATCGTCAATGGGATGGTCGAAGGGTAACAGTAAACCTGCTGTGGTGCATCGGAGTCTAACACTGAGCCCCCAGGGAAGAGCCAAAAAACAGACTCCCCGAAACGTTACTCTCGTCAAAATAAATCTTCATTGCGAATTTGTATTGAATACGGATGCAATTTTTGTGTTTCATCGTCAATGTGGTGGTCGAAGGGTAACAGTAAACCTGCTGTGGTGCATCGGTGTCTAACACTGAGCCCCCAGGGAAGAGCCAAAAAACAGACCCCTTAGAACGTTACTCTCGTCAATATAAATCGGCATTACGAATTTTGTATAAAATACCTATGCAATTTCTGTGTCTCATCGTCAATGTGATAGTCGAAGGGTAACAGTAAACATGCTGTGGTGCACTGGAGTCTAACACTGGGCCCCCAGGGAAGAGCAAAAGGACATTCTCTTCGTAACGGCACTTATGTGGACAGAAATGGGCAATGTGAATTTTGTAATGATTGCCGATTAAATTTCTGTGTTTCATCGTCAATGTGATGTTCGAAGGGTTACAGTATACCTGCTGCTGTGCATCGTAGTCTATCACTGCACCCCCAGGGAAGAGCCAAAGACATACTCCCCGAAACGTTACTCTCGTCATTTTAAATCGGCATTGCGAATTTTGTATTGATTCCGGATGCAATTTCTGTGTTTCATCGTCAATGTGATGGTCGAAGAGTTACAGTAAACCCGCTGTGGTGCATCGGAGTATAGCACTGAGCCCACAGGGAAGGGCCAAATGTCAGACTCCCCGAAATGTTACTCTCGTCATCATAAATCGGCATTGCGAATTTTGTATTGAATCCCGATGCAATTTCTGTGTTTCATCGTCAGTGTGATGGTTGAAGGGTAACAGTAAACCTGCTGTGGTGTATCGGAGTCAAACACTGAACCCCCAGGGAAGAGCCAAAAGACAGGCTCCCGAATCCTTACTCTCGTCTATATAAACCGGCATATCGAATTTTGTATTGATTCCCGATGCAATTTCTGTGTTTCAACGTCAATGTGTTGGTCGAAGGGTAACAGTAAACCTGCTGTGTGCATTGGAATCTAACACTGAGCCCCCAGGGAAGACCCAAAAAACAGGCTCCCCGAAATGTTTCTCTCGTCAATTTAAATAGGCATTGCGGATTTTGTATTGAATCCGGACGCGATTTCTGTGTTTCGTCGTCAATGTGATGGTCGAAGGGTAACAGTGAACCTGCTGTGGTGCATCGGAGTCTAACACTGAGCTCCGTGGCAAGTGCCAAAAGAAAGGCTCCCCGTAACGTTACTCTCGTCAAAATAAATTTCCATTGCGAATTTGTATTGAATACGGATGCAATTTTTGTGTTTCATCGTCAATGTGGTGGTCGAAGGGTAACAGTAAACCTGCTGTGGTGCATCGGCGTCTAGCACTGGGCCCCCAGGGAAGAGCCAAAGAACATAATCTTCGGAACGTTACTCGTGTGGACAGAAATCGGTATTGTGAATTTTATATTGATTCCCGATGCAATTTCTGTGTTTCATCGTCAATGTGATGGTCGAAGGGTAACAGTAAACCTGCTGTGGTGCATTGGAATCTAACACTGAGCCCCTAGGGAAGAACCACAAAACAGACTTCCCGAAACGTTACTCTCGTCAATATAAATCGTCATTGTGAATGTTGTATTGAATCCGGATGCAATTTCTGTGTTTTATCGTCAATGTGATGGTCGAAGTGTTACAGTAATCCTGCTGTGGTGCATCGGAGTCTAACACTGAGCCCCCAGGGAAGAGCCAAAAGACAGAATCCCCGAAACGTTCCTCTCGTCAATATAAATCGGAATTGCAAATTTTGTATTGAATCCCGATGCAATTTCTGTGTGTCATCGTCAATGTGATGGTCGAAGGGTAACAGTAAACCTGCTGTGGTGCATCGGAGTCTAACACAGAGCCCCCAGGGAAGAGCCAAAACACAGTCTCCCCGACACATTACTCTCGTCAATATAAATCGGCATTGCGAATTTTGTATTGAATTCGGATGCAAATTCTGTGCTTCATCGTCAATGGGATGGTTGAAGGGTAACAGTAAACCTGCTGTGGTGCATCGGAGTCTAATCCTGGGGCCCCAGGGAAGAGCCAAAGTACATATTCTTCGAAACGGTACTCCTGTGGAGTGAAATTGGCATTGTGAATCTTGTATTGATTGCCAATGCAATTTCTGTGTGTTATCGTCAATGTGATGGTCAAAGGGTAACAGTAAACCTGCTGTGGTGCAACGGAGTCTATCACTGCACCCCCAGAGAAGAGCCAAAGACAGACTCCCCGAAACATTACTCTCGTCATTATAAATCGACATTGCGAATTTTGTATTGAATCCGGATGCAATTTCTGTGTTTCATCGTCAATGTGATGGTCGGAGGGTTACATTATACCTGCTGTTGTGCATCGGAGTCCAACACAGATCCCCTAGGGAAGAGCCAAATGACAGATTCCCCGAAACGTTACTCTCGTCAATATAAATAGGCATTGCGTATTTTGTATTGAATCCGGATGCAATTTCTGTGTTTCATCGTCAATGTGATGGTCGAAGGGTAACAGTAAACCTCCTGTGGTGCATCGGAGTCTAACACTGGGCCCCCAGGGAAGAGCCAAAGTACATACCCTTCGAAACGGTACTCCTGTGGATAGAAATCGGTCTTGTGAATTTTGTATTGATTCCCGATGCAATCTCTGTGTTTCATCGTCAATGTGATGGTCGAAGGGTAACAGTAAACCTGCTGTGGTGCATTGGAATCTAACACTGAGCCCCCAGGGAAGAGCCACAAAACAGACTCACCGAAATGTTTCTCTCGTCAATTTAAATCGGCATTGCGAATTTTGTATTGAATCCGAATGCAAATTCTGTGCTTCATCGTCAATGGGATGGTCGAAGGGTAACAGTAAACCTGCTGTGCTGCATCGGAGTCTAACACTGAGCCCCCAGGGAAGAGCCAAAAAACAGACTCCCCGAAACGTTACTCTCGTCAATCTAAATCGGCGTTGCGAATTTTGTATAAAATCTCTATGCAATTTCTGTGTCTCATCGTTAATGTGATGGTCGAAGGGTAACAGTAAACATGCTGATGTGCACTGGAGTCTAACACTGGGCCCCCAGGGAAGAGCAAAAGGACATTCTCTTCGTAACGGCACTTATGTGGACGGAAATGGGCAATGTGAATTTTGTATTGATTGCCGATTAAATTTATGTGTTTCATCGTCAATGTGATGTTCGAAGGGTTACAGTATACCTGCTGCTGTGCATCGGAGTCTATCACTGCACCTCCAGGGAAGAGCCAAAAAACAGACAAAACCGAAACGTTACTCTCGTCATTTTAAATCGGCATTGCGAATTTTGTATTGATTCCGGATGCAATTTCTGTGTTTCATCGTCAATGTGATGGTCGAAGAGTTACAGTAAACCCGCTGTGGTGCATCGGAGTATAACACTGAGCCCACAGGGAAGGGCCAAAAGTCAGACTCCCCGAAATGTTACTCTCGTCAACATAAATCGGCATTGCGAATTTTGTATTGAATCCGGATGCAATTTCTGTGTTTCATCGTCAATGTGATGGTCGAAGGGTAACAGTAAACCTGCTGTGGTGTATCGGAGTCTAACACTGGGCCCCCACGGAAGAGCCAAAGTACATACTCTTCGAAACGGTACTCCTGTGGACAGAAATCGGTCTTGTGAATTTTGTATTGATTCCCGATGCAATCTCTGTGTTTCATCGTCAATGTGATGGTCGAAGGGTAACAGTAAACCTGCTGTGGTGCATTGGAATCTAACACTGAGCCCCCAGGGAAGAGCCACAAAACAGATTCACCGAAATGTTTCTCTCGTCAATTTAAATCGGCATTGCGGATTTTGTATTGAATCCGGATGCAATTTCTGTGTTTCATCGTCAATGTGATGGTCGAAGGGTAACAGTAAACCTGCTGTGGTGCATTGGAATCTAACACTGAGCCGCCAGTAAAGAGCCAAAGAACAGACTCCCCGAAATGTTTCTCACGTCAATTTAAATAGGCATTGCGGATTTTGTATTGAATCCGGACGCAATTTCTGTGTTTCATCGTCAATGTGATGGTCAAAGGGTTACAGTGAACCTGCTGTGGTGCATAAGAGTCTTACACTGAGCCCCCAGGCAAGAACCAAAAGAAACACTCCCCGAAACGTTACTCTCGTCTAAATAAATCGGCACTGCGAATTTTTATTGAATCCGGATGCAATTTCTGTGTTTCATCGTCAATGTGATGGTCGAAGGGTAACAGTAAACCTGCTGTGGTGCATCGGAGTCTAACACTGGTGTCCCAGGGAAGAGCCAAAGTTCATACTCTTCGTAACGGTACTCCTGTGGACAGAAATCGGTAACGTGAATTTTGTATTGATTGCCGATGAAATTTCTGTTTTTCATCGTCAATGTGATGGTCGAAGGGTTGCAGTATACCTGCTGTTGTGCATCGGAGTCCAACACAGAGCCCCAAGGAAAGAGCCAAATGACAGACTCCCCGAAAGGTTACTCTCTCAACATAAATCGGCATTGCGAATTTTGTATTGAATCCCGATGCAATTTGTGTGTTTCATCGTCAATGTGATGGTCGAAGGGTAACAGTAAACCTGCTGTGGTGCATCGGAGCCAATCATTGTACCCCCAGGGAAGAGCCAAAGACAGACTCCCCGAAACGTTACTCTCGTCAATATAAATCGGCATTGCGAATTTTGTATTGAATCCGTATGCAATTTCTGTGTTTCATCGTCAATGTGATGGTCGAAGGATTACAGTAAAAATGCTGTGGTGCATCGGACTATAACACTGAGCCCCCAGGGAAGAGCCAAAAGACAGACTCCCCGAAACGTTACCATCGTCAATATAAATCGGCATTGCGAATTTTGTATTGAATCCCGATGCAATTTCTATGTTTCATCGTCAATGTGATGGTCGAAGGGTAACAGTAAACCTGCTGTGGTGCATCAGAGTCTAACACTGAGCCCCCAGGGAAGAGCCAAATGACAATACCCCCCAAACGTCACTCTCGTCAATATAAATCGGCATTGCGAATTTTGTATTGAATCCCGATGCAATTTCTGTGTTTGATTGTCAATGTGATGGTCGAAGGGTAACAGTAAACCTGCTGTGGTGCATCGGAATCTAACACTGAGCCCCCAGGGAAGAGCCAAAAGAAACACTCCCCGAAACGTTACTGTCGTCAATATAAATCGGCATTGCGAAATTTGTATAGAATCCGGATGCAATTTCTGTGTTTCATCATCAAAGTCATGTTCGAAGGGTAACAGTATACCTGCTGTGGTGCATCGGATTCTAATACTGAGCCCCCAGGGAAGAGCCAAAGACAATCTCCCCAAAACGTTACTCTCGTCAATATAAATCGGCATTGCGAATTTTGTATTGAATCCCGATGCAATTTCTGTGTTTCATCGTCAATGTGATGGTCGAAGGGTAACAGTAAACCTGCTGTGGTGCATGGGAGTTCAACACTGAGCCCACAGGGAAGAGCCAAAAGACAGACTCCCCGAAACGTTACTCTTGTCAATATAAATCGGCATTGTGAATTTTGTATTGATTCCCGTATGAAGCGTCCCCTTTGAACATATTATACACGACTGTGCTTAAAATGACACACAATATTTTTAGCGCAACGCAATCTGACTATCAAAGATCCCTGCAAAATAATGGCCCTAAGTAACATTAAACTATACAAATAAATTACCTCACAAAAATCTTCATTATTCGAACTACTGCAATACAGCGAGCGCCACTACTGCCAGCTAAATAAAAGATTCAAACTACGGAAGTCACTAACTACTGATTGGGATAGTTAGCAAATGAAAGATTTTAATAGAGAACAAACACTGTATTTTCCTTAATTATCATAATATATATAATTTCAAAACTCCGCCGTCTCTCTCCTCACATCCACCACTGCTGGCGCTCACCTCTAACTGCCCAACGCTACGCGCTGTTCGCATCCAGCTGCCCAACACTACAATGGCAGACAACAATGCAAACTAGCCACAGACTGCACACAGCACAGCCAGTGATTTTCATATAGAGTGCTACGTAACGTTGCCAATAAGAAAACATAAACACCCTACTTACATAGCCCCCATGCTCCCGACAAAAAATTCTACATAATATTTTTGGGCAGTGGCCAATACATATTTGTTAAATTTTTTTTTGACAATTACAGTAACAAAGAAATCAAATGCACACAATTATAGATGCATTGTTGGTCAGAAGCTAAAACTTTCTCACAGTCCATAAAGACAGTCCAGATTGTTCATCACCGTAAAATTTCAGTGTTTTACTGAAAGTCTGAGCAGTAAAAGAAAATACACACGGAAGTAGTGGATTTCCATGGAGTCTTGCAGAAGTAGTGTTGTCCTTCCAACGGAGAGACAGTGCTGACAGTTGACATGCTGACATATAATGGACCACAACAGAGCAAACCCACAGCAGAGTCATTCGACGTTTGGAAGAATATTGGTAGGTAGGTCATCACAGAGCAGACCCACTGTAGTCCTGGTAGAGAGTATGGTATTGGTGAGTCATCAAAGGTGGAGACCCACTGTAGTCCTTGTAGAGATTACGGTATTGGTGAGTCAGCAAAGGTGTAGATCCACTGTAGTCCCTGTAGAAACAATGGTTTTGGTGGGCCATCAAAGATGCAGACCCATGTAGTCCTTGTAGAGACGGCCAGCAGCCATCTGTTGCAACTGTGCAGGTGCACTATCACCATTGAAGAGTCTTGCGGATAATAGAGCAAGTCCATAACCACCACTTGTGCACTCCCAAAGTTTTTGGAATTATCCTTAGAACCAGCAATGCTGTTATCCAGTCCCTTGCTGAATTATCAACACATGTGCAAACACTAACAGTCCCAACTTCTCACATATTGTCCATATACTATGACCAACAGAAACGTGTGCAGTGAAATGTAACGTACAAGTTACTTAATTAGATGAACTGGTGTCAATTACAATTTTATAACATAAAAATACAATAACAAAGGTACAAAATACACCATTAAAGAACATAACAATACAGATAACATTTGTGGTAATATGGGCTTTACAAAAGAATTGAACTAACATATATATCAGTGTTACAGGAATTATGACCTAAGTAAATACATAAACGATCAGAATAACTTGCGAAACATCAACTTCACACATGAGCATTAAAACAAAACAGAATAAATAATGTCTAAGCATCTTTACAAAGTAAATAACAGAGTATTAGAAAAATTCTACAACATAGCTCTCATCAGCTAAACACATAAAGACAGGAAAAACACAAATACACAAGGGTACACAAACATATAGAGGGATGACACAAAAGGAAAAGACAGGGTTTGTTTGACTGCAGTATTTGGCGTGGAGATCTCCCTTCGTTCATCATTATTCCCAAAAGTCCTATCTAAGCCTGCTTTCTGTATTCTGTTCACATCCTCTGTCAAAAATAGTTTTTCTCCACTGTACAGTACCCCTTTTTTTTTTTTTGCCCAAACCATTTTCATATAGCTTCTCAATACATTTCTTCCAAGTCATCATAGTCAGTTTCTTATATAGCCTACGCCTCTTAAGCTAACTTAAATCTACTGAGCTCAGATGCTAAACTAAGGGACGAGGCAATGCAGCAGCATACAAAAAATCAACACAAACAGCAATGACAAAAAATGCCAATTTGCAAAGCAAGCAGCAGTAAATCTAAATTAACAGATAAAATGCAAAATTACAACTAATATGAGCCAATGTGCAGCAACAAGAAAAGCTTAACAGAGTAATACAAAGTTAAATTCAATAACACTATGCCTGGCAAACAGCAGCAACTTATACCTAAACATGACATAGCTCAAGCAGAAAAAATATTACAGTGAAAACAACAATGCAGACAAGGGAAATGTCTATTCACATCTTAATGTCTATGTAATTAAAGTGGTGCACCACAACAACTTATTGTAAAAAGAAATATTACCATGTACTTGAAGAGAAAATTATGTGTTACTGTTACTAGTTCCTTCTTATTGTTCTTTCCTTTCCAAGTGCTCCCTTTTTAAAGAATGTGGATCATAAAATAATTATTTAATAGATCTGTTGACAGAAAGTGTTCACATTAGCAAATGCATTTTATTTTATAAAAGCAATGCTGCAACACAGCTGGAAACCAGATAACAAATGAAATAAGCAATTATGAAAAGCAAAGCATAAAAATATCATTCAGTAGTCATGTGACATTTCATAAGTTAGTAGAAATTCGCTCAACTCTCATAGAAAGAGCTTGTCATAATCAGGTGTGCAGATGTAAAAATACTTCTTGTCATTCTATTAGGCATTTCAGTAAATATCATAAATTAAGAGCTCCACAGTGTTATCATATGTTTTTAATTTCGACCAAATCGTTATTGCGATGCTTTCTAGAAACGAATGTCATTAGCGGGTGTGTAGGCCTCCTTTCTTTTTCTGCCTGTGCTTCCGGAAAGGCACACCCTAATGGCTTGTTCTCCAGGTGTCTGACACAGCTGTGTGCGGACAATGCAGGTGCAGGTGGTCACTTAACATTCTTATGGAAATATTTACGACATTTTTCCGCTACAGAGACAGTCTCATATACAAAATTTCACGGGTTGAGAATTTGTAAAAACCAAATCTTATGAATATAACAGTGTCCAAAAAATTTTCGCCGGCATTGTGATACATTCACGCATCTACACACACATTTCATAACTCTTAAAGTACGATTCTTGGTTTCCAACATCCTTTTCCACAAGTCAAGAGTCCCTAAACACTACTCATTATTCCTTACCTTATTCGTCAACACTTCTTCAATATTTCATCATGACGTACGTAGCATAATCAAATAACTCATATAGCATTAGCTTATTGATCATAAACATACCTCAGCAGCATAATACACATCGTCGTCGTAATAATAACATCATAACACCTCAGTCAAATCTCAAAAACGTCGTAGCTTTCTGCAATAATTTCAAAACCTAAAGAAATTTCTCTGCTCATTTCAATAGTGTCATCTGCCTCAAACGTACTTTAAAATCATGCTCCCTTACCAAATACATCATTCAAAGCTCTCATAGTATCACAAAGGTTCTGAAAAAATATGAACAGTTCACACAGTACAGACAAAATACAATTTCTTAAGTGTGAAGTTGCCCAACGGTGTAATCACGTTAACATCTGTCACTGACGTAATAAAAAAGTTTGTCTCTCTCAGTTAAATGATCAGATAGCTGTGTAATTTTGTGTTGGAGAAATATGGTACCGATGTGTAAAGTTGTATAAGCAAATACCATATTAGCTAGGGCTCCTTGTGCTTGCCAAACACACGGTACACAAAGTAGGCGTGCACCCCCCTGAGGTTTAATGTAATTGTACCCTCAGGTATTACACATTACAGCAATGGAATGAAATGTATCACGGAAAACTTTCTTTGTAATTCAAAAATCTTTAAAAATAACTGGTTTAAGTACAAAATTAAGCACTCAAATGCGTGTCCTGTAGCGCTAAATGTGCATCTTGTTGTAAGATAATCTCTGTGGAAGAGTCGTAGTTATCGTCCTCTGAAAGCTAAGTTCTGCAGAAGACAATGTACTTACCTCATGATAAACAAAAGTGAAATGCTTTGCGTATAGATATCTTAGTTATTACGCTTATTGTTGTGGTGAAGAACGTACTGTGCTGTAACGTATTGTTGTGCTACGAAAGAGGCTGTCTCATTGTAGCTATACCACAAACGTTACTACTAAAACATGTCTCACTTTATAGAAGAATTCAGAAAAAACTGTGCAGATATAAACAAATACCCCGTAAAAGGAACATTGTAAATTGTCACGCATTAGCAGCGTCATGATAAAATCATGTAGCTGTCACATAAACTAACCACTGTGTCATCTGGCATTTCACAGAAAGCACCTCAAATCCAGAATCCACTCTCAAGCAAACCAAAATGTTGCATGAAAATCTCATTAGCAGAGCTGGTATATGTTCTAAGTATGTAAGCCGTATATTCGTTACGTAATCGTGCAACTAACAAGGAGAAATGTATAAATAACTACACTGTGTCGTCTGTTCGCAATAACAATGCATTCGCAATTACTTGTCTAAGTTACCTATGTTCTTGACTGGATGGTTAGTTAGCTTTAAAACATAGTTGCATGTTAACAGTTTGTAAGTGTGACAAAGAGTACTAGTAACGTGAAGTGAAAAGTTTTATGGCAAAGACAAAGTTAAAAAGCAGACTATCTTTCAATAAACTGTGCTACATGTGAAATGTGGTGTAGCCCTTAGCTCTTCTCAGTACGCAGAGTTTCAACTTGAATGCACTTATCATGTGGTATACGTCGGTAAAGAATACTGGACTTTTTCTCAAGGTTAGCGTCTATGTTATTTTTCCCTGAGCAAGCGGGCGCACGTGGCTGCCTGCGGTGCGAGTCATTGTCTGCTACCTCTTTGTTGGCGCGCGCCGTTATTGGGATTAGGAGACCTAGCTTCAACAAATTCACGTTGTCGAACGTGCCCTGCTCTATTTAATTCCCGCCAGTTCTGATGAAATTCAGGTCTGTTGTTATGATTATATCGTCTGTCGTCATGTCGGTAATTCCTGTAGTTTCTTTCTTGTCGGTTAAGTGGTGGAGAATTTCTCCCTGAATTATCACTACACGGTGGACCGTTGCGTCTGAAGTTATTCTGTCTCCCGTGATAATAATTATTTTGGTTCCCATATTGTCTGTTTCTCTGATTGTCTCTGTGATAGTCATTACCACGGAAAGGTGATCTTTCCCTGTAACTATTACTGTGCCAGTGGGTGTCATATGGGTGGTGTCTGTTTTGGTCACGATTTACATTGTAAGAATAGGTTTGTCGTGGCCATTTATTGTTTCTGTCGTCGCGGAATTGTGACGGATGTGACCTGTAGTGATTGTTTTCCTGTTTTCGCATCCCGTGACTGTCTGTGTCAATTTCTAATTCTTGTAAGAGTCCCTGAAAAGCTTCAATGTCCTCTTTGCAACGTCCTGCCAAAATAATATGCCGTAAATGTTCAGGCAGTTTGATTAAGCAAATGCGGATGAGTTCTGAGGGGCTGTATCGGTTTGACAGGTACTGATTCTTGTGCAACATGTCCTCAATATATTTGACAAGACTGTAAAATTCAGATTATTCAAAGTGTTTCATCATCATGATGCTATGTTTTACTCCGTCTTGTGTAGCTTGTGACCAATACGCTGAGAGGAAGGCATGGAAAAATTCTCCTTCACTGTGGCAATCGTGAATGACCGATCGCATTCTTACAGCTGGTTCATTCTCTAAGTAGCCACACATAAATTCTAACCTGTGCTCCAATGACCAGTTGGGAGGAAAACAATGAGAGAATTGATGGAGCCACGCTTGTGGATGAATGTCGTTGGCAGAATTCTTAAATGTTTGAATTTACGTGTAGTAATGAACAGCTTGTAGTCAAAGTCATCGTGTCGGCGAGAAGCATATCGGTCATTGTTACGTCGTGTCGGCGGTTCCATCTCAAAATTCGGTCCACCTTGCCAATTCCTTTCATAATTACCGAAATGCACTGTGTTATTATTTTGTGGCTTTTCCATATTTCTAAGTTCCTCTTCCCGTGTTGGAGCGCGAGTGTCCTCTCAAATATGTAATTCTTGTATCACCTGCGTCAACTGATCTTGTACTTCCCAGATTTCTCTTTTGTACTGTGTATTGATTTGAATTTGATTTTGTTTGAATTTTCTTATTTGTTCATACTCTTCTGTGTCAGTAAAGGCTACAGGTCTTGTGTCATTCAGATCATCATCTACCTTTGTAGATAAGTTAGTGACCTGATCCGAAAGTTCGGCTACTAACTCTGATAGTGAACACATTTCCTCAGTGTGTTTTTCTGAACCAAGTTTCAGAGTGTCCATTTGTGTTGAAATCGAATCTACTGTGTCCTTTAAGTTTTCCTGAGTTTTTGCAAGTTGCGTAACCGAATCGGTAGATGCAATTGAGTCAATTTTAGCCCACAAGGTCTCATGATTTTCATGAACAATGGTTTGCAGTTCTTTTATGGCTGCTTCGTGATTCTGTAATGCATTTTCATGCCGCGAAAAAATAGGTTGAAAATGCTCACAAATTTGTGTTTTTACGTCATTACACACCTTTTGACATTTCGATTCAATGTTATGTAATTCAGTAGTTAAATCTTCACGTGTTTGTTCAAGTGTGGTGTCTAACTTTTGAAGATTTTGTTCCATTGTGTCTAACTTTTTAAAATTTTGTTCCACTGTGTCTAACTTTTTAAGATTTTGTTCCACTGTGTCTAACTTTTTAAGATTTTGTTCCATTGTGTCTAACTTTTGAAGATTTTGTCCCATCTGTCTCTGATTTTGTTACATTTGTTGCATTAATTGCAATAGTAATGTATTAGTGTCTGGAATCTGTTTCTCTATGCTTTTTGGCAGTGCATTTTCACCGGCAACATTCACATTTTGACAAGCAGAATATGTGTCTTGACTCATTTGAGAAAACGGTGAGGACCCAAAACCGAAGTCTACAGTATTTGCAGTATTGTGTCCTGTCATTTCGGATTCCTGAGGCGAGCTGTTGCCGACCGATCGATCGATAATACTTCCCTGTTTACTACCTGTTTCACTGTCTACATCATTATTTGACGCCCGCTCCATTTCCCTATGCACAGTTACCAAATTACTACTTGGAATGTCTGTTAATTCACTACACAGTGGTGCTGATAAGCGACACTCGTCGTCACTATTATTTCTCAGTTTACTTTGGAGCCTAGTGTTACGTTTTTCACACGCCATTATTGTGACAATATTTCACACGATAACACAGAAAAACACAATTTGAAGAGCATAAATAAGAGAACACATTAACATAGCAATGAACATAATATGTAGTTAATTGCAGCTGCGAAATACTTGGTGCAAATCTACATGCATGCCACAACTGTTTTACTGTGCAACAATGAAAAACTGCAACTACAAAGGAGATTCTCTCTACAATTACGCAATAGCAGTAAACAAAATCTACATTAATTACACAACTACAAGGAAAAAATCAGAAGATTCCAGTGAGGTATCCTAGGCTAAGGGTCGACATATGAAACGTCCCCTTTGAACAAATTATACTTATGAAACGTCCGCTTAGAACAATTATACAAAACTGTGCTTAAACTGACACACAATATTTTTAGCGCAACGCAATCTGACTATCAAAGATCCCTGCAAAAGAATGGCCCTGAGAAACATTAAACTCTACCTTTCACAAATAACTTACCTCACAAAAATCTTCATTACTCGAACTACAGCAATACAGCGAGCGCCACTACTGCCAGCTAAATAAAAGATTCAAACTACGGAAGTCACTAACTACTGATAGGGATAGTTAGCAAATGAAAGATTTTAATAGAGAACAAACACTGAATTTACCTTAATAATCGTAATATATATAATTTCAAAACTCCGCCACCTCTCTCCTCACATCCACCACTGCTGGCGGCACACCTCTAACTGCCCAACGCTACGCGCTGTTCGCGTCCAGCTGCCCAACACTACAATGGCAGACAACAATGCAAACTAGCCACAGACTGCACACAGCACAGTCAGTGATTATCTTATAGAGCGCTACGTAACGTTGACAATAAGAAAACATAAACATCCTACTTACACCCGATGCAATTTCTGTGTATCTTCGTCAATGTGATGGTCGAAGAGTTACAGTAAATCTGCTGTGGTGCATCGGAGTCTATCACTGAGCCCCCAGGGAACAGCCAATACACAGACTCCCCGAAACGTTACTCTCGTGAATATAAATCGGCATTACGAATTTTGTAATGAATCCGATGGCAAATTCTGTGTTTCATCGTCAATGTGATGGTCGAAGGGTAACAGTAAACCTTCTGTGGTGCATCGGAGCCTAACACTGAGCCCCAAGGGAAGAGCCAAAAGACAGTCTCCCCGAAACGTTACTCTCGTCAATATGAATCGGCATTGTGAATGTTGTATTGAATCCGGATGCAATTCCTGCATTTCATCGTCAATGTGATGGTCGAAGGGTTACAGTAAACCTGCTGTGGTGCATCGGAGTCTAACAGTGACCCCCAGGGAAGAGCCAAAAGACACTCTCCCCGAAACGTTACTCTCCAATATAAATCGCCATTGCGAATTTTGTATTGAAGCCCGATGCAATATCTGTGTTTCATCGTCAATGTGATGGTCGAAGGGTTACAGTAAACCTGCTGTGGTGCATCGAATCTAACACTGAGACCCCAGGGAAGAGCCAAAGAGCTGACAACCCGAAACGTTACTCTCGTCAAAATAAATCGGCATTGCGAATTTTATATTGAATCCAGATGCAATTTCTGTGTTTCTTCGTCAATGTGATGGTCGAAAGGTAACAGTAAATTTGCTGTGGGGCATCGGAGTCTAACACTGAGCCCCCAGGGAAGAGCCACAAGACAGACACCCCAAAACGTTACTCTCGTCAATATAAATCGGCATTGCGAATTTTGTATTGAATCATGATGCAATTTCTGTGTTTCATCGTAAATGTGATAGTCGAAGGGTAACAGTGAACCTGCTGTGGTGCATCAGAGTGTAACTCTGAGCCCCCAGGGATGAGCCAAAAGACAGACTCCCCGAAACGTTACTCTTGTCAAATTAAATCGGCATTTCGAATTTGTATTGAATCCGGATGCAATTTCTGAGTTTCATCGTCAATGTGATGGTCGAAGGGTAACAGTAAACCTGCTGTGGTGCATCGGAGTCTAACACTGAGCCCCCAGGGAAGAGCCAAAAAACAGACTCCCCGAAAAGTTACTCTCGTCAATTTAAATGGGCATTGCGAATTTTGTATTGAATGCGGATGCAATTTCTGTTTTCATCGTCAATGTTATGGTCGAAGGGTAACAGTAAACCCGCTGTGTTGCATCGGAGTCTAACACTGAGCCCCCAGGGAGAGGCCAAAAGACAGACTCCCCGAAACGTTACTCTCGTCAATATAAATCGGCATTGCTAATTTGGTATTGAATCCCGATGCAATTTCTGTGATTCATCGTCAATGTGATGGTCGAAGGGTAACAGTAAACCTGCTGTGGTGCATTGGAGTCTAACACTGGCACCCAAGGGAACAGCCAAAGTACATACTCTTCGAAACGGTACTCTTGTTGACAGAAATCGGTATTGTGAATTTTGTATTGATTGCCGATGCAATTTCTGTGTTTCATCGTCAATGTGATGGTCGAAGAGTTACAGTAAACCCGCTGTGGTGCATCGGAGTATAACACTGAGCCCACAGGGAAGGGCCAAAAGTCAGACTCCCCGAAATGTTACTCTCGTCAACATAAATCGGCATTGCGAATTTTGTATTGAATCCCGATGCAATTTCTGTGTTACATCGTCAATGTGATGGTCGAAGGGTAACAGTAAACCTGCTGTGGTGCATCGGAGTCTATCACTGAGCCGCCAGGTAAGAGCCAAAAGACAGACCTCCCGAAACGTTACTCTCGTCAATATAAATCGGCATTGCGAATTTTGTATTGAATCCGGATGCAATTTCTGTGTTTCATCGTCAGTGTGATGGTTGAAGGGTAACAGTAAACCTGCTGTGGTGCATCGGAGTCAAACACTGAACCCCCAGGGAAGAGCCAAAAGACAGTCTCCCCGAAACCTTACTCTCGTCTATATAAACCGGCATTGCGAATTTTGTATTGATTCCCGATGCAATTTCTGTGTTTCAATGTCAATGTGATGGTCGATGGGTAACAGTAAACCTGCTGTGGTGCATTGGAATCTAACACTGAGCCCCCAGGGAAGACCCAAAAAACAGGCTCTTTGAAATGTTTCTCTCGTCAATTTAAATAGGCATTGCGGATTTTGTATTGAATCCGGACGCGATTTCTGTGTTTCGTCGTCAATGTGATGGTCGAAGGGTAACAGTGAACCTGCTGTGGTGCATCGGTGTCTAACACTGAGCCCCCAGGGAAGAGCCAAAAAACAGACCCCTTAGAACGTTACTCTCGTCAATATAAATCGGCATTGCGAATTTTGTATAGAATCCAGATGCAATTTCTGTGTTTCATCGTCAATGCGATGGTCGAAGGGTAACAGTAAACATGCTGTGGTGCATTGGAATCTAACACTGGGCCCCCAGGGAAGAGCAAAAAGACATTCTCTTCGTAACGGAACTTATGTGGACAGAAATCGGCAATGTGAATTTTGTATTGATTGCCGATTATATTTCTGTGTTTCATCGTCAATGTGATGTTCGAAGGGTTACAGTATACCTGCTGTTGTGCAACGGAGTCCAACACAGAGCCCCCAGGGAATAGCCAAATGACGGCCCCCCCGAAACGTTACTCTCGTCAATATAAATAGGCATTGCGAATTTGGTATTGAATCCGGATGCAATATCTATGTTTCATCGTAAATGTGATGGTCGAAGGGTAACAGTAAACCTGCTGTGGTGCATCGGCGTCTAACACTGGGCCCCCAGGGAAGAGCCAAAGAACATCATCTTCGAAACGGTACTCCTGTGGACAGAAATCGGTATTGTTAATTTTATATTGATTCCCGATGCAATTTCTGTGTTTCATCGTCAATGTGATGGTCGAAGGGTAACAGTAAACCTGCTGTGGTGCATTGGAATCTAACACGAGCCCCTAGGGAAGAACCACAAAACAGACTACCCGAAATGTTTCTCTCGTCAATTTAAATCGGCATTGCGGATTTTGTATTGAATCCGGATCTAATTTCTGTTTTTCATCGTCAATGTGATGGTCGATGTGTAACGGTAAACCTCATGAGGTGCATCGGAGTCTAACACTGCGCATCTGGGGAAGAGCCAAAGACAGTCTTCCCGAAACGTTACTCTCGTCAATATAAATCGGCAATGCGAACTTTGTATTGAATCCGGATGCAATTTCTGAGTTTCATCGTCAATGTGATGGTCGAAGGGTAACAGTAAACCTGCTGTGGTGCATCGGAGTCTAACACTGAACCCCTAGGGAAGAGCCAAAAGACAGACTTCCCGAAACGATACTCTCGTCAATATAAATCTTCATTGTGAACGTTGTATTGAATCCGGATGCAATTTCTGTGTTTTATCGTCAATGTGATGGTCGAAGGGTTACAGTAATCCTGCTGCGGTGCATCGGAGTCTAACACTGAGCCCCCAGGGAAGAGCCAAAAGACAGAATCCCCGAAACGTTCCTCTCGTCAATTTAAATCGGAATTGCAAATTTTGTATTGAATCCCGATGCAATTTCTGTGTGTCATCGTCAATGTGATGGTCGAAGGGTAACAGTAAACCTGCTGTGGTGCATCGGAGTCTAACACTGAGCCCCCAGGGAAGAGCCAAAACACAGTCTCCCCGACACATTACTCTCGTCAATATAAATCGGCATTGCGAATTTTGTATTGAATCCGGATGCAAATTCTGTGCTTCATCGTCAATGGGATGGTTGAAGGGTAACAGTAAACCTGCCGTGGTGCAGTGGAGTCTAATCCTGGGGCCCCAGGGAAAAGCCAAAGTACATATTCTTCGAAACGGTACTCCTGTGGAGTGAAATTGGCATTGTGAATCTTGTATTGATTGCCAATGCAATTTCTGTGTGTCATCGTCAATGTGATGGTCAAAGGGTAACAGTAAACCTGCTGTGGTGCAACGGAGTCTATCACTGCACCCCCAGAGAAGAGCCAAAGACAGACTCCCCGAAACATTACTCTCGTCATTATAAATCGACATTGCGAATTTTGTATGGAATCCGGATGCAATTTCTGTGTTTCATCGTCAATGTGATGGTCGGAGGGTTACAGTATACCTGCTGTTGTGCATCGGAGTCCAACACAGAGCCCCTAGGGAAGAGCCAAATGACAGACTCCTCGAAACGTTACTTTCGTCAATATAAATAGGCATTGCGAATTTTGTATTGAATCCGGATGCAATTTCTGTGTTTCATCGTCAATTTCATGGTCGAACGGTAACAGTAAACCTGCTGTGGTGAATCGGAGTCTAACACTGGGCCCCCAGGGAAGAGCCAAAGTACATACTCTTCGACATTGTATTCCTGTGGACAGATATCGGAATTGTGAATTTTGTATTGATTCCCGATTCAATTTCTGTGTTTCATCGTCAACGTGATGGTCGAAGGGTTACAGTAAACCTGCTGTGGTGCATCAGAGTCTAACACTGGGCCCCCAGAGAAGAGCCAAATTACATACTCTTCGGAACGTTACTCCTGTGGACAGAAATTGGCATTGTGAATTTTGTATTGATTCCTGATGCAATTTAGTGTTTCGTCGTGAATGTGTTGGTCGAAAGGTAACAGTAAACCTGCTGTCGTGCATCGGAGTCTAACACTGGCCCCCCAGGGAAGAGCCAAAAGAAAGAATCCCCGAAACGTTACTCTGGTCAATATAAATCGGCATTACGAATTTTGTATTGAATCCGGATGCAATTTCTGAGTTTCATCGTCAATGTGATGGTCGAAGGGTAACAGTAAACCTGCTGTGGTGCATCGGAGTCTAACACTGAAACCCCAGGCTTCCCGAAACGTTACTCTCGTCAATATAAATCGGCATTATGAAATTTATATTGAATCCGGATACAATTTCTGTGTTTCATCGTCAATGTGATGCTCGAAGGTTAACAGTAAACCTGCTGTGGTGCATCGGAGTCTAACACTGGGCCCCCAGGAAAGAGCCATAGTACATACCCTTAAAAACGGAACTCCTGTAGACAGAAATTGCCATTGTGAATATTGTTTTGATTCCCGTTGCAATTTCTGTGTTTCATCGTCAATGTGATGGACGAAGGGTTACAGTACACCTGCTGTGGTGCATCAGAGTCTAACACTGGGCCCCCAGGGAAGAGCCAAAGAACTGACTCCCCAAAACGTTACTCTCGTTAATACACAGCGGCATTGCGAATTTTGTATTGAATCCTGATGCAATTTCTGTGTTTCATCGTCAATGGGTTGGTCGAAGGGTAACAATAAACCTGCTGCGGTGCATCGGAGACTAACACTGGGCCCCCAGAAAAGAGCCAAAGTACATACTCTTCGAAACGGCACTCCTGTGGACAGAAATCGGCATTGTGAATTTTGTATTCATTGCTCATGCTATTTCTGTGTTTCATTGTCAATGCGACTGTCGAAGGGATACAGTAAACCTGCTGTGGTGCATCCGAGTCTAACACTGGGCCCCCAGGGAAGAGCCAAAAAACAGACATCCCGAAACGTTACTTTCGTCAATATAAATCGGCACTGCGAATTTTGTATTGAATCCGGATGCAATTTCTGTGTTTCATCGTCAATGTCATGGTCGAAGGGTTACAGTAAACCTGCTGTGGTGCATCGGAGTCTAACACTGAGCCCCCAGGAAAGAGCCAAAAGACAGACTCCCCGAAACGTTACTCTCGTCAATATAAATCGACATTGCGAATTTCGTATTGAATAACGATGCAATTTCTGTGTTTCATCGTCAATGTGATGGACGAAGGGTTACAGTACACCTGCTGTGGTGCATCAGAGTCTAACACTGGGCCCCCAGGGAAGAGCCAAAGAACTGACTCCCCAAAACGTTACTCTCGTTAATATACAGCGGCATTGCGAATTTTGTATTGAATCCTGATGCAATTTCTGTGTTTCATCGTAAATGGGTTGGTCGAAGGGTAACAATAAACCTGCTGCGGTGCATCGGAGACTAACACTGGGCCCCCAGGGAAGAGCCAAAGTACATACTCTTCGAAACGGTACTCCTGTGGACAAAAATCGGCATTGTGAATTTTGTATTGATTGCTCATGCTATTTCTGTTTTTCATTGTCAATGCGACTGTCGAAGGGATACAGTAAATCTGCTGTGGTGCATCCGAGTCCAACATTGGGCTCCCAGGGAAGAGCCAAAAAACAGACATCCCGAAACGTTATTCTCGTCAATATAAATCGGCATTTCGAAATTTCTATTGAATCCGGATGCAATTTCTGTGTTTCATCGGCAATGCGATGGTTGAAGGGTTACAGTAAACCTGCTGTGGTGCATCGGAGTCTAACACTGAGCCCCAGGGAAGAGACAAAAGACAGACTCCCCGAAACATTACTCTAGTCAATATAAATCGGCATTGAGAATTTTGTATAGAGTCCGGATGCAATTTCTGTGTTTCATCTTCAATGTGATGGTCGGAGGGGTAACAGTAAACCTGCTGTGGTGCATCGGAATCTAACACTGGCCCCCCAGGGAAGAGCCAAAATTACATAAACTTCGAAACGGAACTCCAGTGGACAGAAATCAGCATTGTGAATATTGTTTTAATTCCCGATGCAATTTCTGTGGTTCATCGTCAATGTGATGGTCGAAGGGTTACAGTAAACCTGCTGTGGTGGATCGGAGTCTAACACTGAGCCCCCAAGGAAGAGCCAAAAACAGTCTCCCCGAAACGTTACTCTCGTCAATATAAATCGGCATTGTGTATTTTGTATTGAAAAACGATGCAATATCTGTGTTTCATCGTCAATGTGATGGTCCAAGGGTTACAATAAACCTGCTGTTGTGCATCGGAGTCTAACACTGGGCCCCCATGGAAGAGCCAAAGTACATACTCTTCGAAACGGTACTCCTGTGGACAGAAACCGGAATTGTGATTTTTGTTTTGATTCCCGATGCAATTTCTGTGTTTCATCGTCAATGTGATGGTCGAAGGGTTATAGTAAACCTGCTGTGGTGGATCGGAGTCTAACACTGAGCCCCCAGAGAAGAGCCAAAGACAGTCTCCCCGAAACGTTACTCTCGTCAATATAAATCGGCATTGTGTATTTTGTATTGAGAAACGATGCAATATCTGTGTTTCATCGTCAATGTGATGGTCGAAGGGTTACTGTAATCCTGCATCGGAGTCTATCACTGAGCCCCCATGGAAGAGCCAAAAAACAGACTCCACGAACCGTTACTCTCGTCAATATAAATCGGCATTGCGAATCTTGTATTGAATCCGGATGCAATTTTTGTGTTTCATCGTCAATGTGATGGTCGAAGGGTTACAGTAAACCTACTGTTGTGCATCGGAGTATAACACTGGGCCCCATTGAAGAGCTGAAAAACAGACACCCCGAAACCTTACTCTCGTCAATATAAATCGGCATTGCGAAATTTGTATTGAATCCGGATGCAATTTCTGTGTTTCATCGTCAATGTGATGGTCGAAGGGTAACAGTGAACATGCTGTGGTGCATCGGAGTCTAACACTGAGCACCCAGGTAAGAGCCAAAATACAGACTCCCCGAAACGTTACTCTCGTCAATATAAATCGGCATTGCGAATTTTGTATTGAATCCGAATGCAATTTCTGTGTTTCATCGTCAATTTGATGGTCGAAGCGTTACAGCAAAACCTGCCGTGGTGCATCGGAGTCTAACACTGAACCCCAAGGGAAGAGACAAAAAACAGACTCCCCGAAACATTACTCTCGTCAATATAAATCGGCATTGCGAAATTTGTATTAAATCCCGATGCTATTTCTGTATTTCATCGTCAATGTGATGGTTGAAGGGTAACAGTAAACCTGCTGTGGTGCATCGGAGTGTAATACTCGACCCCGGGGAAGGGCCAAAGTACTTACTCTTCGCAACGGTAATCCTGTGGACAGACTTTGTTATTGTGAATTTTGTATTGATTCCCTTTGCAATTCATGTGCTTCAACGTCAATGTGATGGTCGAAGGGTTACAGTAAACCTGCTGTTGTGCATCGGAGTCTAACACTGGGCCCCCAGGGAAGAGCCAAAGTACATACTCTTCGAAACGGTACTCCTGTGGACAGAAACCGGCATTGTGAATTTTGTTTTGACTCCCGATGCAATTTCTGTGTTTCATCGTCAATTTGATGGTCGAAGGGTTGCAGTAAACCTGCTGTGGTGCATCGGAGTGTAACACTGAGCCCCCAGGGAAGAGCCAAAGGACAGACTCCCCAAAAAGTTACCTCGTCAACATAAATCGCCATTGCGAATGTTGTATTGATTCCGGATGCAACTTCTGTGATTCATCGACAATGTGATGGTCGTAGGGTAACAGTAAACCTGCTGTGGTGCATGGAATACTAACACTGGGCCCCCAGGGAAGAGCCAAAGTACACACTCGTCGAAACGGTACTCCTGTGGACAGAAAACAGCATTGTGAATTTTCTATTGATTTCCGATGCCATTTTGTGTTTCATGGTCAATGTGATGGTCGAACGGTAACAGTAAGCCTGCTGTGGTGCATCGGAGCCTAACACTGGGCCCCCAAGGAAGAGCCAAAGTACAAACTCTTCGAAACGGAACTCCTGTGGACAAAAATCGGCATTGTGAATATTGTTTTGATCCCCGATGCAATTTCTGTGTTTCATCGTCAATGTGATGGTCGAAGGGTTACTGTAAAGCTGCTGTGGTGCATCGGAGTCTATCACTGAGCCCCCATGGGAGAGCCAAAAAACAGACTCCACGAACCGTTACTCTCGTCAATACAAATCGGCATTGCGAATTTTGTATTGAATCCGGATGTAATTTCTGTGTTTCATCGTCAATATGATGGTAGAAGGGTTACAGTAAACCTGCAATGGGGCATCGGAGTCAAACACTGGGCCACCAGCGAATAGCCAATGTACATTTTCTTCGAAACGGTACTCCTGTGGTCAGATATCTGCATTGTGAATTTTGTATTGATTCCCGATGCAGTATCTGTGTTCCATCGTCAATTTGATGGTCGGAGGGTTACAGTAAACCTGCTGTGGTGCATCGAAGTCTAACAATGAGGCCCCAGGGAGGAGCCAAAATGCAGACTCCCCGAAACATTACTCTCGTCAATATAAATCAGCATTTCGAATTTTGTATTGATCCGAATGCAATTTCTGTATTTCATCGTCAATGTGATGGTCGAAGTGTAACAGTAAACCTGCTGTGGTGCATCGGAGTGTAACACTGGGCCCCCAGGGATGGGCCAAAGTACATACTCTTCGCAACGGTAGTCATGTGGACAGAAATTGGTATTGTGAATTTTGTATTGATTCTCTTTGCAATTCCGGTGTTTCAACGTCAATGTGATGGTCGAAGGGTTACTGTAAACCTGCTGTGGTGCATCGGAGTCTATCACTGAGCCCCCATGGGAGAGCCAAAAAACAGACTCCACGAACCGTTATTCTCGTCAATATAAATCGGCATTGCGAATTTTGTATTGAATCCGGATGCAATTTCTGTGTTTCATCGTCAATGTGATGGTCGAAGGGTTACAGTAAACCTGCTGTGGTGGATCGGAGTCTAACACTGAGCCCCCAGGGAAGAGCCAAAAGACAGTCTCCCCGAAACGTTACTCTCGTCAATATAAATGGGCCCGAAACGTTAGTCTCGTCAATATAAATCGGCATTGTGAATTTTGTATTGAAAAACGATGCAATATCTGTGTTTCATCGTCAATGTGATGGTCGAAGGGTTACAATAAACCTGCTGTGGTGCATTGTAGTCTAACACTGGGTCCCCAGGGATGAGCCAAAGCACATTCTCTTCGAAACGGTACTCCTGTGGACAGAAATCGGCATTGTGAATTTTATTTTGATTCCCGATGCAATTTCTGTGTTTCCACGTCAATTTGATGGTCGAAGGGTTACAGTAAACTATTGTGGTGGATCCGAGTCTAACACTGAGCCCATAGGGAAGAACCAAAAAACAGACTCCCCGAAAAGTTACTCTCGTTAATATAAATCGGCATTGCGAATTTTGTATTGAAAAACGATGCAATATCTGTGTTTCATCGTCAATGTGATGGTCGAAGGGTTACAGTAAACCTGATGTGTAGCATCGAAGTCTAACAATGAGCCCCCAGGGAAGAGCCAAAATGCAGACTCCCCAAAACATTACTCTCGTCAATTTAAATCGGCATTTCGAATTTTGTATTGATCCGGATGCAATTTCTGTATTTCATCGTCATTGTGATGGTCGAAGTGTAACAGTAAACCTGCTGTGGTGCATCGGAGTGTATTACTCGGCCCCCAGGGAAGGGCCAAAGTACTTACTCTTCGCAACGGTTATCCTGTGGACAGAAATTGGTATTGTGAATTTTGTATTGATTCCCGTTGCAATTCATGTGCTTCAACGTCAATGTGATGTTCGAAGGGTTACAGTAAACCTGCTGTTGTGCATCGGAGTCTAACACTGGGCCCCCATTGAAGAGCCAAAAAACAGACACCCCGAAACCTTACTCTCGTCAATATAAATCGGCATTGCGAATTTGGTATTGAATCATGATGCAATTTCTGTGTTTCATCGTCAATGTGATGGTCGAAGGGTAACATTAAACATGCTGTGGTGCATGGGAGTCTAACACCGAGGACCCAGGTAAGAGCCAAAAAACAGACTCCCCGAAACGTTACTCTTGTCAATATAAATAGGCATTGCGAATTTTGTATTGAATCCGAATGCAATTTCTGTGTTTCCACGTCAATATGATGGTCGAAGGGTTACAGTAAACCTGCTGTGGTGCATCGGAGTGTAACACTGAGACCCCAGGGAAGAGCCAAAGGACAGTCTCCCTGAAACGTTACTCCCGTCAATATATATCGGCATTGCGAATTTTGTATTGAATCCGGATGCAATTTCTGTGTTTCATCGTCAATGTGAGGCTCGAAGGGATACAGTAAACCTGCTGTGGTGCATCGGAGACAAACACTGGGCACCCAGGGAAGAGCCAAAGTACATACTCTTCGAAACGGAACTCCTGTAGACACAAATCGGCATTGTGAATATTGTTTTGATTCCCGATGCAATTTCTGTGTTTCATCGTCAATGTGATGGTCGAAGGGTTACTGTAAACCTGCTGTGGTGCATAGGAGTCTAACTCTGGGCCCCCAGGAAAGAGCCAAAGGACAGTCTCCCCGAAACGTTACTCTCGTCAATATAAATCGGCATTGTGAATTTTGTATTGAATCCGGATGTAATTTCTGTGTTTCATCGTCAATATGATGGTAGAAGGGTTACAGTAAACCTACTGTGGTGCATCGGAGTCTAACAATGAGCCCCCAGGGAAGAGCCAAAAAACAGACTCACCGAAACGTTACTCTCGTGAATATAAATCGGCATTGTGAATTTAGTATTGAATCCGTATGCAATTTCTGTGTTTCTTCGTCTATGTGATGGTCGAGGCGTTACAGTAAATTTGCAATGGTGCTTCGGAGTCATACACTGGGCCACCAGCGAATAGCCAATGTACATTCTCTTCGAAACGGTACTCCTGTGGTCAGATATCTGCATTGTGAATTTTGTATTGATTCCCGATGCAGTATCTGTGTTCCATCGTCAATTTGATGGTCGAAGGTTTACAGTAAACCTGCTGTGGTGCATCGGAGTGTAACACTGAGCCCCCAGGGAAGAGCCAAAGGACAGACTCCCCGAAAAGTTACGCTCGTCAACATAAATCGCCATTGCGAATGTTGTATTGATTCCGGTTGCAACTTCTGTGATTCATCGACAATGTGATGGTCGTAGGGTAACAGTAAACCTGCTGTGGTGCATGGAATACTAACACTGGGCCCCCAGGGAAGAGCCAAAGTACACACTCTTGGAAACGGTACTCCTGTGGTCAGAAAACAGCATTGTGAATTTTCTATTGATTTCCGATGCCATTTTGTGTTTCATGGTCAATGTGATGGTCGAACGGTAACAGTAAGCCTGCTGTGGTGCATCGGAGCCAAACACTGGGCCCCCAAGGAAGAGCCAAAGACAGACTCCCCGAAACGTTACTCCCGTCAATATAAAGCGGCATTGCGAATTTTGTATTGAATCCGGATGCAATTTCTGTGTTTCATCGTCAATGTGATTGTCGAAGGGTAACAGTAAACCTGCTGTGGTGCATAGGAGTCTAACTCTGGGCCCCCAGGGAAGAGCCAAAGGACAGTCTCCCCGAAACCTTACTCTCGTCAATATAAAACGGCATTGCGAAATTTGTATTGAATCCAGATGGAATTTCTGTGCTTCATCGTCAATGTGATGGTCGAAGGGTAACAGTAAACCTGCTGTGGTGCATCGGAGTGAAACACTGGGCCCCCAGGGAAGAGCCAAAGTACAAACTCTTCGAAACGGAACCCCTGTGGACAAAAATCGGCATTGTGAATATTGTTTTGATCCCCGATGCAATTTCTGTGTTTCATCGTCAATGTGATGGTCGAAGGGTTACTGTAAAGCTGCTGTGGTACATCGGAGTCTATCACTGAGCCCCCATGGGAGAGCCAAAAAACAGACTCCACGAACCGTTACTCTCGTCAATACAAACCGGCATTGCGAATTTTGTATTGAATCCGGATGCAATTTCTGTGTTTCATCATCAATGTGATGGTCGAAGGGTAACAGTAAACCTGCTGAGGTGCATAGGAGTCGAACTCTGGGCCCGCAGGGAAGAGCCAAAGTACAGACTCCCCGAAACGTTACTCTCGTCAATAAAAATCGGCATTGTGAATTTTGTATTGAATCCGGATGTAATTTCTGTGTTTCATCGTCAATATGATGGTAGAAGGGTTACAGTAAACCTGCAATGGGGCATCGGAGTCAAACACTGGGCCACCAGCGAATAGCCAATGTACATTTTCTTCGAAACGGTACTCCTGTGGTCAGATATCTGCATTGTGAATTTTGTATTGATTCCCGATGCAGTATCTGTGTTCCATCGTCAATTTGATGGTCGGAGGGTTACAGTAAACCTGCTGTGGTGCATCGAAGTCTAACAATAAGGCCCCAGGGAGGAGCCAAAATGCAGACTACCCGAAACATTACTCTCGTCAATATAAATCAGCATTTCGAATTTTGTATTGATCCGAATGCAATTTCTGTATTTCATCGTCAATGTGATGGTCGAAGTGTAACAGTAAACCTGCTGTGGTGCATCGGAGTGTAACACTGGGCCCCCAGGGATGGGCCAAAGTACATACTCTTCGCAACGGTACTCATGTGGACAGAAATTGGTATTGTGAATTTTGTATTGATTCTCTTTGCAATTCCGGTGTTTCAACGTCAACGTGATGGTCGAAGGGTTACTGTAAACCTGCTGTGGTGCATCGGAGTCTATCACTGAGCCCCCATGGGAGAGCCAAAAAACAGACTCCACGAACCGTTATTCTCGTCAATATAAATCGGCATTGCGAATTTTGTATTGAATCCGGATGCAATTTCTGTGTTTCATCGTCAATGTGATGGTCGAAGGGTTACAGTAAACCTGCTGTGGTGGATCGGAGTCTAACGCTGAGCCCCCAGGGAAGAGCCAAAAGACAGTCTCCCCGAAACGTTACTCTCGTCAATATAAATCGGCATTGCGAATTTTGTATTGAATCCGGATGCACTTTCTGTGTTTCATCGTCAATGTGATGGTCGAAGGGTTACAGTAATTCTGCTGTGGTGGATCGGAGTCTAACACTGAGCCCCCAGGGAAGAGCCAAAAGACAGTCTCCCCGAAACGTTAGTCTCGTCAATATAAATCGGCATTGTGAATTTTGTATTGAAAAACGATGCAATATCTGTGTTTCATCGTCAATGTGATGGTCGAAGGGTTACAATAAACCTGCTGTGGTGCATTGTAGTCTAACACTGGGTCCCCAGGGATGAGCCAAAGCACATTCTCTTCGAAACGGTACTCCTGTGGACAGAAATCGGCATTGTGAATTTTATTTTGATTCCCGATGCAATTTCTGTGTTTCCACGTCAATTTGATGGTCGAAGGGTTACAGTAAATTATTGTGGTGGATCCGAGTCTAACACTGATCCCATAGGGAAGAACCAAAAAACAGACTCCCCGAAAAGTTACTCTCGTCAATATAAATCGGCATTGCGAATTTTGAATTGAAAAACGATGCAATATCTGTGTTTCATCGTCAATGTGATGGTCGAAGGGTTACAGTAAACCTGATGTGTAGCATCGAAGTCTAACAATGAGCCCCCAGGGAAGAGCCAAAATGCAGACTCCCCAAAACATTACTCTCGTCAATTTAAATCGGCATTTCGAATTTTGTATTGATCCGGATGCAATTTCTGTATTTCATCGTCAATGTGATGGTCGAAGTGTAACAGTAAACCTGCTGTGGTGCATCGGAGTGTATTACTCGGCCCCCAGGGAAGGGCCAAAGTACTTACTCTTCGCAACGGTAATCCTGTGGACAGAAATTGGTATTGTGAATTTTGTATTGATTCCCGTTGCAATTCATGTGCTTCAACGTCAATGTGATGTTCGAAGGGTTACAGTAAACCTGCTGTTGTGCATCGGAGTCTAACACTGGGCCCCCATTGAAGAGCCAAAAAACAGACACCCCGAAACCTTACTCTCGTCAATATAAATCGGCATTGCGAATTTGGTATTGAATCATGATGCAATTTCTGTGTTTCATCGTCAATGTGATGGTCGAAGGGTAACATTAAACATGCTGTGGTGCATGGGAGTCTAACACCGAGGACCCAGGTAAGAGCCAAAAAACAGACTCCCCGAAACGTTACTCTCGTCAATATAAATAGGCATTGCGAATTTTGTATTGAATCCGAATGCAATTTCTGTGTTTCCACGTCAATATGATGGTCGAAGGGTTACAATAAACCTGCTGTGGTGCATCGGAGTGTCACTGAGACCCCAGGGAAGAGCCAAAGGACAGTCTCCCTGAAACATTACTCCCGTCAATATAAATCGGCATTGCGAATTTTGTATTGAATCCGGATGCAATTTCTGTGTTTCATCGTCAATGTGATGCTCGAAGGGATACAGTAAACCTGCTGTGGTGCATCGGAGACAAACACTGGGCACCCAGGGAAGAGCCAAAGTACATACTCTTCGAAACGGAACTCCTGTAGACACAAATCGGCATTGTGAATATTGTTTTGATTCCCGATGCAATTTCTGTGTTTCATCGTCAATGTGATGGTCGAAGGGTTACTGTAAACCTGCTGTGGTGCATAGGAGTCTAACTCTGGGCCCCCAGGGAAGAGCCAAAGGACAGTCTCCCCGAAACGTTACTCTCGTCAATATAAATCGGCATTGTGAATTTTGTATTGAATCCGGATGTAATTTCTGTGTTTCATCGTCAATATGATGGTAGAAGGGTTACAGTAAACCTACTGTGGTGCATCGGAGTCTAACAATGAGCCCCCAGGGAAGGGACAAAAAACAGGCTCACCGAAACGTTACTCTCGTGAATATAAATCGGCATTGTGAATTTAGTATTGAATCCGTATGCAATTTCTGTGTTTCTTCGTCTATGTGATGGTCGAAGCGTTACAGTAAACCTGCAATGGTGCATCGGAGTCAAACACTGGGCCACCAGCGAATAGCCAATGTACATTCTCTTCGAAACGGTACTCCTGTGGTCAGATATCTGCATTGTGAATTTTGTATTGATTCCCGATGCAGTATCTGTGTTCCATCGTCAATTTGATGGTCGAAGGTTTACAGTAAACCTGCTGTGGTGCATCGGAGTGTAACACTGAGCCCCCAGGGAAGAGCCAAAGGACAGACTCCCCGAAAAGTTACGCTCGTCAACATTAATCGCCATTGCGAATGTTGTATTGATTCCGGTTGCAACTTCTGTGATTCATCGACAATGTGATGGTCGTAGGGTAACAGTAAACCTGCTGTGGTGCATGGAATACTAACACTGGGCCCCCAGGGAAGAGCCAAAGTTCACACTCTTGGAAACGGTACTCCTGTGGTCAGAAAACAGCATTGTGAATTTTCTATTGATTTCCGATGCCATTTTGTGTTTCATGGTCAATGTGATGGTCGAACGGTAACAGTAAGCCTGCTGTGGTGCATCGGAGCCAAACACTGGGCCCCCAAGGAAGAGCCAAAGACAGACTCCCCGAAACGTTACTCCCGTCAATATAAAGCGGCATTGCGAATTTTGTATTGAATCCGGATGCAATTTCTGTGTTTCATCGTCAATGTGATGGTCGAAGGGTAACAGTAAACCTGCTGTGGTGCATAGGAGTCTAACTCTGGGCCCCCAGGGAAGAGCCAAAGGACAGTCTCCCCGAAACGTTACTCTCGTCAATATGAATCGGCATTGTGAATTTTGTATTGAATCCGGATGTAATTTCTGTGTTTCATCGTCAATATGATGGTAGAAGGGTTACAGTAAACCTACTGTGGTGCATCGGAGTCTAACAATGAGCCCCCTGGGAAGAGCCAAAAAACAGACTCACCGAAACGTTACTCTCGTGAATATAAATCGGCATTGTGAATTTTGTATTGAATCCGTATGCAATTTCTGTGTTTCTTCGTCTATGTGATGGTCGAAGCTTTACAGTAAATCTGCAATGGTGCATCGGAGTCAAACACTGGGCCACCAGCGGATAGCCAATGTACATTCTCTTCGAAACGGTACTCCTGTGGTCAGAAAACAGCATTGTGAATTTTGTATTGATTCCCGATGCAGTATCTGTGTTCCATCGTCAATTTGATGGTCGAAGGGTTACAGTAAACCTGCTGTGGTGCATCGAAGTCTAACAATGAGGCCCCAGGGAGGAGCCAAAGTGCAGACTCCCCGAAACGTTACTCTCGTCAATATCAATCGGCATTGCGAATTTTGTATTGAATCACGATGCAATTTCTGTGTTTCATCGTCAATTTGATGGTCGAAGTGTTACAGTAAGCCTGCTGTGGTCCATCGGAGTCTAACACTGACTCCCAGGAAAGAGCCAAACAACAGACTGACCGAAACGTTACTCTCGTCAATATAAATCGGCATTGCGAATTTTGTATTGATTCCGAATGTAATTTCTGTGTTTCACCGTCAATGTGATGGTCGAAGGGTAACAGTAAACCCTCCTCGGTGCATCGAAGTCTAACACTGACCCCCAGGAAGAGCCTAACAACAAACTCCCCGAATCGTTACTCTCGTCAATATAGATCGGCATTGCGAAATTTGTATTGAATCCCGATGCGATATCTGTGTTTCATCGTCAATGTGATGGTCGAAGGGTTACAGTAAACCTGCCGTGGTGCATCGGAGTCTAGCACTGAGCTTCCAGGGAGGAGCCAAAAGGACTGACTCCCCGAAACGTTACTCTCGTCAATATAAATCGGCATTGCGAATTTTGTATTGAATCCGGGTGCAATATCTGTGTTTCATCGACAATGAGATGGTCGAAGGGTAACAGTAAACCCGCTGTGGTCCATCGGTGATTAACACTGGGCCCCAGGGAAGAGCGAAGGTACATACTCTTCGAAACGGTAGTCCTGTGGACAGAAATCGGCATTGTGAATTTTGTTTTGATTCCCAATGCAATTTCTGTGTTTCAACGTAAATTTGATGGTCGAAGGGTTACAGTAGACCTGCTGTGGTGCATCGGAGTCTAACACTGAGCCCTCAGGGAATAGCCATAGGACAGACTCCACGAAACGTTACTCTCGTCAATGTAAATCGCCATTGCGAATTTTGTATTGAATCCGGTTGCAACTTCTGTGTTTCTTCGTCAATGTAATGGTCGAAGGGTAACAGTAATCCTGCTGTGGTGCATCGAGTCTAACACTGAGGCCCCAGGGAAGAGCCAAGGTACATACTCTTCGAAACGGTACTCCTGTCGACAGAAATCAGCATTGTGAATTTTGTGTTGATTCCCGATGCAATTTTGTGTTTCATCGTCACTGTGATATTCGAAGGGTAACAGTAAACCTGCTGTGGTGCATCGGAGTCTAAGACTGAGCACCCAGGGAAAGGCCAAAGAAACAGACTCCCAGAAAAGTTACTCTCGCCAATTTAAATCGGCATTGCGTATTTTGTATTGAATCCGGATGCAATTTCTGTCTTTCATCGTCAATGTGATGGTGAAGGGTTACAGTAAACCTGCTGTGGTGCATCGGAGACTAACAATGAGCCCCCAGAGAAGAGCCAAAAGGACTGACTCCCCGAAACGTTACTCTCGTCAATATAAATCAGCATCGCGAATTTTGTATTGAATCCTGATGCAATTTCTGTGTTTCATCGTCTATGTGATGGTCGAAGCAATACAGTAAACCTGCAATGGTTAATCGGAGTCAAACACTGGGCCACCAGCGAAGAGCCAATGTACATACTCTTCGAAACAGGACTCCAGTGGACAGAAATCGGCATTGTGAATTTTGTATCGAATCCCGATGCAATTTCTGTGTTTCATCGTCAATGTGATGGTCGAAGCGTTACAGAAAACCTGCTGTGGTGCATCGGAGTATAACACTAGGCGCCTAGGGAAGAGCCAAAAAACAGACTCCCCGAAAAGTTACTCTCGTCACTATAAATAGGCATGGCGAATTTTGTATTGAATCCCGATGCGATTTCTGTGCTTCATCGTCAATGTGATGGTCGAAGGGTTACAGTGAATCTGCTGTGGTGCATCGGAGTCTAACACTGAGCTTCCAGGGAAGAGCCAAAAGGACTGACTCCCCGAAACGTTACTCTCGTCAATATAAATCGGCATTGCGAATTTTGTATTGAATCCTGATGCAACTTCTGAGTTTCATCGTCAATGAGATGCTCGAAGGGTAAAAGTAAACCCGCTGTGGTCCGTCGGTGATTAACACTGGGCCCCAAGGAAGAGCCAAGGTACATACTCTTCGAAAAGGTAGTCGTGTGGACAGAAATCGGCATTGTGAATTTTGTTTTGATACCCGATGCAATTTCTGTGTTTCAACGTAAATTTGATGGTCGAAGGGTTACAGTAGACCTGCTGTGGTGCATCGGAGTCTAACACTAGGCCCCCAGGGAAGAGCCAAAGAGCAGACTCCCCGAAACGTTACTCTCCTCAATATAAATCGGCATTGCGAATTTTGAATTGAATCCTGATGCAATTTCTGTGTTTCATCGTCAATTTGATGGTCGAAGTGTTACAGTAAGCGTGCTGTGGTCCGTCGGAGTCTAACACTGACTCCCAAGAAAGAGCCAAACCACAGACTGACCGAAACGTTACTCTCGTCAATATATATCGGCATTGCAAATTTCGTATTGAATCCGAATGCAATTTCTGTGTTTCACCGTCAATGTGATGGTCGAAGGGTAACAGTAAACCCTCCTCGGTGCATCGAAGTCTAACACTGACCCCCAGGAAGAGCCAAAAGGACAGACTCCCCGAAACGTTACTCTCGTCAATATAAATCGGCATGGCGAATTTTGTATTGAATCCGGATGCAATTTCTGTGTTTCATTGTCAATGTGATTGTCGGAGGGTTACAGTAAACTTGCTGTGGTGCATCGGAGTCTAACACTGAGCCCCCAGGGAAGAGCAAAAGAACAGACTACCCGAAACGTTACTCTCGTCAATATAAATCGGCATTGCGATTTTTGTAATGAATCCGGATGCAATTTCTGTTGTGGCGTAGCAAGACAGCCACACCACTCGGAGGTAGCCGAAAGGCACGCTAACTAATGCAGACGGGCGTGAAGTCTGAAACAGGATAACTATTGAATGGTAGCAAGAAAAGTACGTAGTTGCTTTATACTTAACTTTTATTCTCTGATGAATACAGCGTTCTTCTTGAAACATTTATACTATAACTCTCAAAGTAGGTAAGGCTAATGGCGCCTTGCTAGGTCGTAGTCATGTGCTTAGCTGAAGGCTATTCTAACTGTCTCTCGGCAAATGAGAGGAAGGCCTCGTACGTCTAGTCGCTAGCAATGTTGTCCGTACAACTGGGGCGAGTGCTAGTCCGTCTTTCTAGACCTGCCATGTGGTGGCGCTAGGTCTGCAAGTACTGACAGTGGCGACACGCGGGTCCGACATGTACTAATGGACCGCGGCCGATTTAAGCTACCACCTAGCAAGTGTGGTGTCTGGCGGTGACACCACATTCCTCCCCCGCAAATCGGCGAACGGTCGTGTTATAAGGCTTCCGCCCGCCGTGGGGAGGGCCCCATGTTGACGTATGCGATGAGGTGGGGAGCCTAACAACAGGCGAGGCTGTGCCACCCGCACCCGGCCATTCGGTCCGAGGGGAGCTAGGAAACGCCTGGAAACCTACTCCAGGGTGCACGTCAACATGCGGCGTATGTGCCCGTAATGAGACAGGGTCGACCTCCATTGCGTCGGGGTATCCGACACGCGATGACGCCATGTGGTCCGGAGCGGGCCAGAGGTCCAGGGCGGACGACAGCTGGTCACGGGAAGCGATCGGCGGCGCGTGACCCAGAGAGGCGGTTGGCGGCTGCAGCGAAGCGTCCTCTGCGGGCGGCAGCGGCGGCGGCTGCAGCGGCGGCTGCGGCGGCGCGACGCCATGGGGCAGAATGGAAGGCATCGTCGGTAACACCTGGGGATGAGGCGAGCCAGTAGATGGGTCCCCAGGGCGCTGACCGGACGGCTCCGTCGCTGAAAGCAGACGGGGAGCGGCAGAACCCAGGCGACGACAGAGGCGCAGCTGATTGAGATGCCGACGCACCTCACCAGAGGCCCCCATAACCAAATACATCGCGCGGCCGAGGCAGCGAAGAATGCGCCCTGCGAGCCAACGCCGTGAACCGCGATAGTTGCGATAGAATACAACGTCGCCTGGAGCAAAAGCAGGAGTCTGCCGCTGCACAGGAACCTGATGCGGCGGATGCAGCAAAGACATCAAGGTTCGATGAGGACGACCGTGAAGCAACTCAGCCGGCGAGCGACCATCCCGGGGCTGAGAGCGATACGAAGACAAAAAGAGCAACAACGCGTCCTCCCGAGAATGCGACTCTTTCAACTTCAACATCTGTGACTTGAAAGTCCGGACCAAACGTTCAGCGGCACCGTTTGACTGAGGCGAAAACGGCGCGGATGTCAGATGTTGAATACCATTGGCCTGGCAGAATGACTGAAATTCTGCGGACATGAATTGTGGACCATTGTCGGAAACAATAGTCTGTGGGAGACCTTCAATGCAAAAGATAGCAGACAACGCTTGGATGGTGGCAGATGACGTCGTGGAAGACATCCGGACAACAAAAGGAAAATTACTGAAGGAATCGACAACAACCAACCATCGAGCATTCCAGAATGGACCAGCAAAATCTATGTGTAAGCGTTGCCAAGGGGAAGTGGCTTTCGGCCATGCAAAGAATTTCCGCGGTGGTGCGGATTGTTGTTCGGCACACGCCATGCAAGAAGAGCACATATTCGTAATCGCAGCATCGATTCCGAACCAAGTACAGTGCTGACGAGCAAGTTGTTTCGTACGCACTATACCCCAATGGCCTTGGTGGAGAAGCTTTAAGACAGATGACTGTAACGAACGTGGGACCACGACCCTAGACTGAGCATTATCAGAACGCAACAACAAAACACCACGCCGTACAAAAAGTCTCTCCTTGTGAGCAAAAAACGGCGAACCATCGGATCCTCGATCCGTGACTTCGACAAGGGCCATTGCGTAGTAACAAAACGCAAAACGGTAGCAAGGACAGGGTCTGCAGCTGTGGCTGTAGCTACACGACGAAAATCAATCGGAAACGATTCGACCACGTCATCGGTTTCCGCATCAATGAACATGCAAGCAAGTTCGGAAGAATCGAATGCTTTATCCTCGGCAACAGGCAAACGGGACAACGCATCTGCGTTTCCGTGCTTAGCAGTGGACCGGTACAAGATATCGTAGCGGTACTGCGAGAGGAAAAGAGACCAGCGAATGAATTTCTGCGCTGTACGTGGACGTACAGGCTTGTTCGGATGAAAAAGCGATGTCAAAGGTTTGTGGTCTGTAATGATGGTAAAGTGACGACCATACAAGAAATCGTGAAACTTCGTAACACCAAACACGAGAGCCAAAGCTTCTTTCTCTATCTGGGAATAATTTCTTTGCGCTGACGAGAGCAATTTGGACGCAAAGGCAATAGGGCGATCATGCGAACCATCTTTGTGCGCAAGCACAGCACCGATCCCGAAATCCGATGCATCTACCATCAACAAAAGGGGTTTCTGGGGATCGAATGGCGTAAGGCAAGTATTTGAAAGCAACGCCGATTTCAATTGGCGAAAGGCGCGTTCGCATTCCGTCGACCAGACGAACGGAACACCTTTACGGCGTAAGCGATGAAGCGGAGCTGAAATGGAAGAGGCATGCGGAATGAAGTTATGGTAGTAATTTATTTTTCCCAACACACTCTGTAGCTGCTTCAAATTCTGCGGCGAAGACAAGTCCTGTATGGCACGGAGGTGCTCTGGACTCGGATGGATGCCTTGGGCATTAATTACATGGCCCAGATATGGCAAGTAACGAGCAAAAAACACACATTTGTCCTTCCTCAAGCGAAGACCATTCTGTCGCAAGACCTGAAATAGTGTTCTGAGATTTTGTAAATGTTCTGCTTCTGTCTTTCCTGAGATCACTATATCGTCCAGATAGTTAGCTGCAGTAGGGACCGACGCACAAATAGTTTGTAAATATTGCTGAAACAATGCAGGGGCGGATGCACACCCGAATGGCAGTCTTTTGAATCTGTACAATCCAAGATGCGTGTTAACCACCAATACGCGCTGGGATTCTTCGTCCACCGGTATTTGCAAGTACGCATCTGCTAGGTCCAACTTTGAAAAATATTTTCCCGGGCACAGTTTGTCAAAAAGACCTTCCGGGCGGGGCAAAGGAAAAGTAGCAGTCACTAGTTGTGGATTCACTGTTGCTTTGAAGTCCACGCAAAGTCTCAATTTTCCGGAAGGTTTTTGCAAAATTACTAAGGGTGAGGCCCAGAGAGAAGCCTGCACACGTTCAATGACACCTTGCGATTCTAAATCTTTTAATGTTCTTGCGACCTCATCACGCAATGCGTGGGGAACATTGCGCGCTCTGAAAAATTTCGGCTGCGCGTTGACTTTTAGTTCCAAATGTGCTTCATAGTTCTTAGCGCAACCAAGGCCCGGTGCAAAAATGTCTGCAAATTCCTCACATAGACTAGAAACACTGGCTGAAGGCACAGTCTGGTTCACTGAGAGAACCTGATTCACAATAGACAAGTTAAACAATTGAAATAAATCTAAACCAAACAAGTTCACTGCAGCAGAAGAACGAAGAACGTAAAACGACACAAGTTTTGTTTGTCCCTTGTATGTTGCAAGAAGGCTGCACTGTCCTAACACAGGGATATGCTGTCCTGAATAACTAGTGAGCTGAACTTTTGCGGCACGCAACGGCGGTGCGCCCAGTTGTTTGTACGTGGCGTGATTGAGCAATGAAACTGCAGCTCCGGTATCGAGCTGGAATGGTATCACTTGTCCGGCAAAGTCCAAATCTACAAAAAGTTTATTGTCCTGCTGACGACAAGAGCGACTGTTTTGTGCAACTTGAACAGACACTGGGACAGAATCACGTGCGACGTGACAGGATTGCCGTCGACGTCGACGCACACGTTTTGTGGGACGAACACAGTCACTATTAGAGAGAGGAACACTGGGCGGAGTGGCATTAACTACATGAATGTCCATGGGTGAAGGTTCCCGAGCCTGAGTGTCCTTGGTTCGATTCCGGCGCGAAGCAAAGGGCCTGGAACGGTTGTGATTGTCTGATCTGAGCTTTTTCTGGCAAACACTTTGAACATGTCCTTTCTTGTGACAGTAAAAGCAAATAGCTTGGCGTGACGGGCAATTTTCACGCGAATGTCTAGCAGCACACGGCGGGCATGATTTCACTGCATTTGCGGGCTGGCGAGGCACACCTGGGTTAGAGCGCGGCGTCAGCTGCGTCGAAGTGCGCGAGGGCCGGTTACCGGGCCGCGCAGCGCGTCCAGCGGGCCGGTTAATGTTACACACTGCTGGCGAAGCTTCAAAAGATTCCTGAGCACAGTCAAGTGTGTCTTGCCTATCCAATATGTCTATCACTTGTTGAAGGGAGGGATTAACTAGTTTCAAAATCTGTTCCCTTATGCGAACATCAGAAACGTTCTGTGCTATTGCATCACGCACCATTGTATCTGAATAAGGAAGGCCACAGTCACACTGAAATTCACAATCCCTAGTAAGGCCTTGCAAAGTTGCAACCCACTCCCTATTAGTTTGACCGGCCGTACGTTTCGTACGAAAGAACGTATACCGTTTTGCAACCACATTAACTGTTTCTTTGAAATAGGCATCTAAAGCCGACACAATTTCTTCGTAGGACAGAGTAGCTACGTCGCGTCGGGGAAACAATTTCACTATCACACGGTACGTTTGCACGCCGACACAAGACAATAAGTGAGGCTGCCGCTCGTTACCTTGAATTCTGTAGGCTGCCAGATGAAAATCCAGCTGTCGGGAATATTCCGCCCAAGATTCTTGAGTGGAATCGAACTGGCGAAACGGCGGTGCAACTGCATGTTGTGGCTGCGGTAGCTGTGAGGAAGCGGCGGCGGCCGCATCGTTTTGCAGCGCACGTTGACCCTGGACGAGCTGTCCCAGGGCATCCAATAACGCCTGCGTCTGCTGATTCTGCAAGCGATAAAATTCGGACAGTACATCTGGAGATTGTGGCGAAGCCATGACACAAGCAAATCAAATCAGAGCAAAACAAGTAGGAAGAACACGTTGACTCGTCGCCAAACTGTTGTGGCGTAGCAAGACAGCCACACCACTCGGAGGTAGCCGAAAGGCACGCTAACTAATGCAGACGGGCGTGAAGTCTGAAACAGGATAACTATTGAATGGTAGCAAGAAAAGTACGTAGTTGCTTTATACTTAACTTTTATTCTCTGATGAATACAGCGTTCTTCTTGAGACATTTATACTATAACTCTCAAAGTAGGTAAGGCTAATGGCGCCTTGCTAGGTCGTAGTCATGTGCTTAGCTGAAGGCTATTCTAACTGTCTCTCGGCAAATGAGAGGAAGGCCTCGTACGTCTAGTCGCTAGCAATGTTGTCCGTACAACTGGGGCGAGTGCTAGTCCGTCTTTCTAGACCTGCCATGTGGTGGCGCTAGGTCTGCAAGTACTGACAGTGGCGACACGCGGGTCCGACATGTACTAATGGACCGCGGCTGATTTAAGCTACCACCTAGCAAGTGTGGTGTCTGGCGGTGACACCACAATTTCTGTGTTTCATCGTCAATGAGTTGGCCGAAGGGTTACAGTAAACCTGCTGTGGTGCTTCGGAGTCTAACACTGAGCCCCCAAGGAAGAGCCAAATAACAGGCTCCCCGAAACGTTACACTCGTCAATATAAATCGGCATTGGGAATTTTGTAATTAATCCGGATGCAATTTCTGTGTTTCATCGTGAATGTGATGGTCGAAGGGTTACAGTAAGCCTGCTGTGGTGCATCGGAGTCTAACACTAAGCCCGCAGGGAAGAGCCAAATAATAGACTCCCCTAACATTACTCTCGTCAACATAATTCGGAATTGCGAATTTTGTGTTGAATCCGGATGAAATTTCTGTTTTTCATCGTCAATGTGATGGTCGATGGGTTACAGTACACCTGCTGTGGTGCATCGGAGTCTAAAATTGAGCCCCCACGGAAGAGCCAAATGACAGACTCAGAATAACGATACTCTTGCAATATAAACCGTCCTTGCGAATTTTGTATTGAATCCAGATGCAATATCTGTGTTTCATCGTCAATGTGATGATCGAAGCGTAACAGTGAACCTGCTGTGGTGCATCAGAGTCTAACACTAGGCCCCCAGGGAAGAACCAAATCACATACTCTTCGAAACGGTACTCCTGTGGACAGAAGTGGGCATTGTGAATTTTATATTGATTCCTGATGCAATTTCTGGGTTTCATCGACAATGTGATGGTCGAAGGGTTACAGTAAGCCTGCTGTGGTGCATCGGAGTCTAACACTAAGCCCGCAGGGAAGAGCCAAATAATAGACTCCCCTAACATTACTCTCGTCAACATAATTCGGCATTGCGAATTTTGTGTTGAATCCGGATGAAATTTCTGTTTTTCATCGTCAATGTGATGGTCGATGGGTAACAGTATACCTGCTGCGGTGCATCGGAGTCTAACACTGGGCCCCCAGGGAAGAGCCAAAGTACATACTCTTCGAAACGGCACTCCTGTGGACAGAAATTTGCATTGTGAAATTTGTATTCATTTCCGATGCAATTTCTGTGTTTCATCGTCAATGTGATGGTCGAAGGGTTACAGTAAACCTGCTGTGGTGCATCGGAGTCTAACACTGAGCTTCCAGGGAAGAGCCAAAGGACTGACTCCCCGAAACGTTACTCTCGTCAATATAAATCGGCATTGCGAATTTTGTATTGAATCCGGATGCAATTTCTGTGTTTCATCGTCAATGAGATGGTCGAAGGGTAACAGTAAACCCGCTGTGGTCTATCGGTGATTAACACTGGGCCCCAGGGAAGAGCCAAGATACATACTCTTCAAAACGGTAGTCCTGTGGACAGAGATCGGCATTGTGAATTTTGTTTTGATTCCCGATGCAATTTCTGTGTTTCAACGTAAATTTGATGGTCGAAGGGTTACAGTAGACCTGCTGTGGTGCATCGGAGTCTAACACTGAGCCCTCAGGGAATAGCCAAAGGACAGACTCCCCGAAACGTTACTCTCGTCAATGTAAATCGCCATTGCGAATTTTGTATTGAATCCGGTTGCAACTTCTGTGTTTCATCGTCAATTTGATGGTCGAAATGTTACAGTAAGCCTGCTGTGGTCCATCGGAGTCTAACACTGACTCCCAGGAAAGAGCCAAAAACAGACTGACCGAAACGTTACTCTCGTCAATATAAATCGGCATTGCGAATTTTGTATTGAATCCGAATGCAATTTCTGTGTTTCACCGTCGATGTGATGGTCGAAGGGTAACAGGAAACCCTCCTCGGAGCATTGAAGTCTAACACTGACCCCCAGGAAGAGCCTAACAACAGACTCCCCTAAACGTTACTCTCGTTAATATAAATCGGCATTGCGAATTTTGTATTGAATCCGGATGCAATTTCTGTGTTTCATCGTCAATGAGATGGACGAAGGGTTACAGTAAACCTGCTGTGGTGCATCGGAGTCTAACACTGAGCTTCCAGGGAAGAGCCAAAAGGACAGACTCCCCGAAACGTTACTCTCGTCAATATAAATCGGCATTGCGAATTTTGTATTGAATCCGGATGCAATTTCTGTGTTTCATCGTCAATGAGATGGTCGAAGGGTAACAGTAGACCCGCTGTGGTCTATCGGTGATTAACACTGGGCCCCAGGGAAGAGCCAAGGTACATACTCTTCAAAACGGTAGTCCTGTGGACAGAGATCGGCATTGTGAATTTTGTTTTGATTCCCGATGCAATTTCTGTGTTTCAACGTAAATTTGATGGTCGAAGGGTTACAGAAAACCTGCTGTGGTGCATCGGAGTCTAACACTGAGCCCCCAGGGAAGAGCCAAAAAACAGACACACTTAAACGTTACTCTCGTCAATATAAATCGGCATTGCGAATTTTGTAATGAATCCGGATGCAATTTCTGTGTTTCATCGTGAATGTGATGGTCCAAGGTTTACAGTAAACCTGCTGTGGTGCATCGGAGTCTAAAACTGAGCCCCCAGGGAGGAGCCTAAAAACAGTCTCCCAATAACGTTAGTCTTGCAATATTAATCGGCATTGCGAATTTTGTATTGGACCTGGATGCTATATCTGTGTTTCATCGTCAATGTGATGGTCGAAGGGTTACAGTAATCCTGCTGTAGTGCAACGGAGTCTAAAACTGAGCCCCCAGGGAAGAGCCAAAAAACAGGCTCCCAATAACGTTACTCTTTTCACTATAAATCGGCATTGCGAATTTTGTATTAAATCCGGATGCAATTTCTGGATTTCATCGTCAATGTGATGGTCGAAGGGTTACAGTAAACGTGCTGTGGTGCATCGGAGTCTAGCACTGAGCCCCCAGGGAAGAGCCAAATAACAGACTCCCCGAAACGTTGCACTCGTCAATATAAATCGGCATTGCGAATTTTGTAATGAATCAGGATGCAATTTCTGTGTTTCATCGTGAATGTGAAGGTCGAAGGGTTACAGTAAACCTGCTGTGGTGCATCGGAGATAAAAACTGAGCCCCCAGGGAAGAGCTAATAAACAGACTCCCAATAAAGTTACTCTTGCAATATAAATCGGCATAGTGAATTTTGTATTGAATCCGGATGCAATATCTGTGTTTCATCGTCAATGTGATTGTCGAAGTGTTACAGTAAACCTGCTGTGGTTCATCGGAGTCTAACACTGACCCCCAAGGGATGAGACAAAAAACAGACTCACCGAAACGTTACTGTCGTCAATATAAATCGGCATTACGAAAATTGTACTGAATCCGGATGCAATTTCTGGGTTTCATCACGTATGTAATGGTTGAAGGGTAACAGTAATCCTGCTGTGGTGCATCGAATTCTAACACTGGGCCCCCAGGGAAGAGCCAAAGTACATACTCTTCGAAACGGTACTCCTGTCGACAGAAATCAGCATTGTGAATTTTGTGTTGATTCCCGATGCAATTTTGTGTTTCATCGTCAATGTGATATTCGAAGTGTAACAGTAAACCTGCTGTGGTGCATCGGAGTCTAAGAATGACCCCCAGGGAAGAGCCAAAAAAAAGCCTCTCCGAAACGTTACTCTCGTCAATATAAATCGGCATTGCGAATTTTGTATTGAATCCGTATGCAATTTCTGTGTTTCATCGTCTATGTAATGGTCGAAGCGATACAGTAAACCTGCAATGGTGTAGCGGCGTCAAACACTGGGCCACCAGCGAAGAGCCAATGTACATACCCTTCGATACGGGACTCCTGCGTCAGAAATCGGAATTGTGAAATTTGTATTGAATCCCGATGCAATATCTGTGTTTCATCGCCAATGTGATGGTCCAAGGGTTAAGGTAAACCTGATGTGGTGCATCAGAGTCTAACACTGGGCCCCCAGGAAAGAGCCTAAAAACAAACTCCCCAAAATGTTACTCTAGTCAATATAAATCGGCATTGCGAATTTTGTATTGATTAAGAATGCAATTTCTGTGTTTCATCGTCAATGTAATAGTCGAAGTGAAACAGTAAACCTGCTATGGTGCATCGGAGTCAAACACTGGGCCCCCAAGGAAGAGCTAATGTACATACTCTTCGAAACAGGACTCCAGTGGACAAAAATCGGCATTGTGAATTTTGTATTGAATCCCGATGCAATTTCTGTGTTTCAACGTCAATGTGATGGTCGAAGCGTTACAGTAAACCTGCTGTGGTGCATCGGAGTATAACACTGGGCGCCTAGGGAAGAGCCAAAGTACATACTCTTCGGAACGGTAGTCCTGTGGACAGAAATGGGCATTGTGAAATTTGTATTGATTGCCGATGCAATTTCTGTGTTTCATCGTAAATGTGATGGTCGAAGGGTTACAGAAAACCTGCTGTGGTGCATCGGAGTCTATCACTCAGCTCCCAGGGAAGAGCCAAAAAACAGACTCCCCGAAACGTTACTCTCGTCAATATAAAACTGAGCCCCCAGGGAAGAGCCAAAACACAGACTCACCTAAACGTTACTCTCGTCAATATAAATCGACATTGCGAATTTTTTAATGAATCCTGATGCAATTTCTGTGTTTCATCGTGAATGTGATGGTCGAAGAGTTACAGTAAACCATCTGTGGTGCATTGGAGTCTAAAACTGAGCCGCCAGGGAAGAGCCAAAAAACAGACTCCCAATAACGATACTCTTGCAATATAACCCGTCATTGCTAATTTTGTATTGAATCCAGATGCAATATCTGCGTTTCATCATCAATGTGATGATCGAAGCGTAACAGTAAACCTGCTGTTGTGCATCGGAGTCTAACACTAGGCTCCCAGGGAGGAACCAAACCACATACTCTTCGAAACGGTACTCCCGTGGACAGAAGTGGGCATTGTGAATTTTATATTGATTCCCGATACAATTTCTGGGTTTCATCGGCAATGTGATGGTCGAAGGGTTACAGTAAACCTGCTGTGGTGCATCGGAGTCTAACACTGAGCCTGCAGCGAAGAGCCAAAGAGTAGGCTCCCCTAACGTTACTCTCGTCAACATAATTCGGCATTCCGAATTTTGTGTTGAATCCGGATGAAATTTTTGTTTTTCATCCTCAATGTGATGGTCGATGGGTAACAGTAAACCTGCTGCGGTGCATCGGAGTCTAACACTGGGCCCCTAGGGAAGAGCCAAAGTACATACTCTTCGAAACGGTACTCCTGTGGACAGAAATCGGCATTGTGAAATTTGTATTGATTTCCGATGCAATTTCTGTGTTTCATCGTCAATGTGATGATCGAAGCGTAACAGTAAACCTGCTGTGGTGCATCGGAGTCTAACACTAGGCCCCCAGGGAAGAACCAAATCACATACTCTTCGAAACGGTACTCCTGTGGACAGAGGTGGGCATTGTGAATTTTATATTGACTCCCGATGCAATTTCTGTGTTTCATCGTCAATGTGTTGGACGAAGGGTTACAGTAACCCTGCTGTGGTGCATCGGAGTCTAAAACTGAGCCCCCAAGGAAGAGCCAAAAAACAGACTCCGCGAAAAGTTACTCTCGTCAATATAAATCGGCATTGCGAATTTTGTATTGAATCCGGATGTAATTTCTGTGTTTCATCGTCAATGTGATGGTGAAGGGTTACAGTAAACCTGCTGTGGTGCATTGGAGTCTAACAACGAGCCCCCAGGGAAGAGCCGAAAAAAGCCTCCCCGAACCTTTACTCTCGTCAATATAAATCGGCATTGCGAATTTTGTATTGAATCCGTATGCAATTTCTGTGTTTCATCGTCTGTGTGATGGTCGAAGCGATACAGTAAACCTGCAATGGTGCATCGGAGTCAAACACTGGGCCACATACTCTTCGATACGGGACTCCTGTGTACAAAAATAGGAATTGTGAAATTTGTATTGAATCCCGATGCAATATCTGTGTTTCATCGCCAATGTGATGGTTCATGGGTTAAGGTAAATTTGATTTGGTGCATCGGAGTCTAACACTGGGCCCCCAGGGAAGAGCCTAAAAACAGACTCCCCGAAATGTTACTCTAGTCAATTGAAATCGGCATTGCGAACTTTGTATTGGTTCCGGATGCAATTTCTGTATTTCATCGTCAATGTGATAGTCGAAATGTAACAGTAATCCTGCTATGGTGCATCGGAGTCAAACACTGGGACCCCAGGGAATAGCCAATGTACATATTCTTCGAAACAGGACTCCAGTGGACAAAAATCGGCATTGTGAAAATTGCACTGAATCCCAATGCAATTTCTGTGTTTCAACGTCAATGTGAAGGTCGAAGCGTTACAGTAAACCTGCTGTGGTGCATCGGAGTATAACACTGGGCGCCTAGGGGTAGAGCCAAAGAACAGACTCCCCGAAACGTTACTCTCGTCAATACAAATCGGCATTGCGAATTTTGTATTGAATCCCGATGCGAATTCTGTGTTTCATCGTCAATGTGATGGTCGAAGGGTTACAGTAAACCTTCTGTGGTGCATCTGAGTCTAACAATGAGCCCCCAGGGAAGAGCCGAAAAAAGCTTCCCCGAAACGTTACTCTCGTCAATATAAATCGGCATTGCGAATTTTGTATTGAATCCGTATGCAATTTCTGTGTTTCATCGTCTGTGTGATGGTCGAAGCGATACAGTAAACCTGCAATGGTGCATCGGAGTCAAACACTGGGCCACCAGCGAAGAGCCAATGTACATACTCTTCGATACGGGACTCCTGTGGACAAAAATAGGAATTGTGAAATTTGTATTGAATACCGATGCAATATCTGTGTTTCATCGCCAATGTGATGGTTCAAGGGTTAAGGTAAATTTGATTTGGTGCATCGGAGTCTAACACTGGGCCCCCAGGGAAGAGCCTAAAAACAGACTCCCAATAACGATACTCTTGCAATATAAACCGTCATTGCGAATTTTGTATTGAATCCAGATGCAATATCTGTGTTTCATCGTCAATGTGATGATCGAAGCGTAACAGTAAACCTGCTGTGGTGCATCGGAGTCTAACACTAGGCCCCCAGGGAAGAACCAAATCACATACTCTTCGAAACGGTACTCCTGTGGACAGAAGTGGGCATTGTGAATTTTATATTGATTCCCGATGCAATTTCTGGGTTTCATCGACAATGTGATGGTCGAAGGGTTACGGTAAACCTGCTGTGGTGCATCGGAGTCTAACACTGAGCCCGCAGGGAAGAGCCAAAAAATAGACTCCCCTAACGTTACTCTCGTCAACATAATTCGGCATTGCGAATTTTGTCTTGAATCCGGATGAAATTTCTGTTTTTCATCATGAATGTGATGGTCGATGGGTAACAGTAAACCTGCTGCGGTGCATCGGAGTCTAACACTGAGCCCCCAAGGAAGAGCCAAAAAATTACTCACCGAAACGTTACTCTCGTCAATATAAATCGGCAATACGAAATTTTTATTGTATCCGGATGCAATTTCTGGGTTTCATCGATAAGTAATGGTTGAAGGGTAACAGTAATCCTGCTGTGGTGCATCGAAGTCTAACACTGGGCCCCCAGGGAGGAGCTAAAGTACATACTCTTCGAAACGGCACTCCTGTCGACAGATATCAGCATTGTGAATTTTGTGTTGATTCCCGATGCAATTGTGTGTTTCATCGTCAATGTGATATTCGAAGGGTTACAGTAAACCTGCTGTGGTGCATCGGAGTCTAACATTGAGCCCCCAGGGAAGAGCCAAAAAACAGCCTCCCCGAAACGTTACTCTCGTCAATATAAATCGGCATTGTGAATTTTGTATTGAATCCGAATGCAATTTCTGTGTTTCATCGTCTGTGTGATGTTCGAAGCGATACAGTAAACGTGCAATGGTGCATCGGAGTAAAACACTGGGCCACCAGCGAAAAGCCAATGTACATACTCTTCGATATGAGACTCCTCTGGACAGTAATCGGAATTTTGAAATTTGTATTGAATCCCGATGCAATATCTGTGTTTTTTCGCCAATGTGATGGTCCAAAGGTTAAGGTAAACCTGATGTGGTGCATCGGAGTCTAACACTGGGCCCCCAGGGAAGAGCCTAAAAACAGACTCCCCGAAATGTTACTCTAGTCAATATAAATCGGCATTGCGAATTATGTATTGATTCCGGATGCAATTTCTGTGTTTCATCGTCAATGTGATAGTCGAAGTGTAACAGTAAACCTGCTATGGTGCATCGGAGTCTAACACTGAGCCCCCAGGGAAGAGCCAAAAGGACACACTCCCCAAAACGTTACTCTCGTCAATATAAATCGGCATTGCGAATTTTGTATTGAATCCGGATGCAATTTCTGTGTTTCATCGTCAATGAGATGGTCGAAGGGTAACAGTAAACCCGCTGTGATCCATCGGTGACTAACACTGGGCCCCGAGGAAATGCCAAGGTACATACTCTTCGAAACGGTAGTCCTGTGGACAGAAATTGGCATTGTGAAATTCGTATTGATTGCCGATGCAATTTCTGTGTTTCATCGTAAATGTGATGGTCGAAGGGTTACAGAAAACCTGCTGTGGTGCATCAGAGTCTATCACTGAGCTCACAGGGAAGAGCCAAAAGACAGACTCCCCGAAAAGTTGCAGTTGTTAGTATATATCGGCATTGCGAATTTTGGAATGAATGCGGATGCAATTTCTGTGTTTCATCGTGCATGTGATGGTCGAAGGCGTACAGTAAAGCTGCTGTGGTGCATTGGAGTCTAAAACTGAACCGCCAGGGAAGAGCCAATAAACAGGCTCCCAATAATGTAACTTTTGCAATATAAATCGGCATTGCGAATTTTGTATTGAATCCAGATGCAATATCTGTGTTTCATCGTCAATGTGATGTTCGAAGCGTAACAGTAAACCTGCTGTGGTGCATCGGAGTCTAACAATTAGCCCCCAGGGAAGAGCCAAAAAATAGTCTCCCCTAACGTTAAGCTCGTCAACATAATTCGGCATTGCGAATTTTGTGATGAATCCGGATGAAATTTCTGTATTTCATCGTCAATGTGATGGTCGATGGGTAACAGTAAACCTGCTGCGGTGCATCGGAGTCTAACACTGAGCCCCCAGGAATGAGCCAAAAAACAGATTCCCCGAAAGGTTACTCTCGTCAATATAAATCGGCATTGCGAATTTTGTATTGAATCCGGATGCAATATCTGTGTTTCATCGTCAATGTGATGGTCGAAGGGTTACAGTAAACCTGCTGTGGTGCATCGGAGTCTAAAACTGAGCCCCCAGGGAAGAGCCAAAAAACAGACTCCCACTAACGATACTCCTGCAATATAAACCGTCATTGCGAATTTTGTATTGAATCCGGATGCAATATCTGTGTTTCATCGTCAATGTGATGATCGAAGCGTAACAGTAAACCTGCTGTGGTGCGTCGGAGTCTAACACTAGGCCCCAGGTAAGAACCAAATCACAAACTCCGCGAAACGGTACTCCTGTGGACAGAAGTGGGCATTGTGAAATTTATATTGATTCCCGATGCCATTTCTGGGTTTCATTGACAATGTGATTTTCGAAGGGTTACAGTAAACCTGCTGTGGTGCATCAGAGTCTAACACAGGGCCCATAGGGAAGAGCCAAAGTACATACTATTCGAAACGGTACCCCTGTGGACAGAAATCGGCATTGTGAATTTTGTATTGATTCCCGATGCAATTTCTGTGTTTCATCGTCAATGTGATGGTCGGTGGGTTACAGTAAACCTGCTGTGGTGCAACGGAGTCTAACACTGGGCCCCCAGGGAAGAGCCAAAGTACATACTCCTCGAAACGGTACTCCTGTGGACAGAAATAAGCATTGTGAAATTTGTATTGATTTCCGATGCAATTTCTGTGTTTCATCGTCAATGAGATGGTTGAAGGTTTACAGTAAACTTGCTGTGGTGCATCGGAGTCTAACACTGAGCCCCCAGGAATGAGCCAAAAAACAGACTCCCCGAAAGGTTACTCTCGTCAATATAAATCGGCATTGCGAATTTTGTATTGAATCCCGATGCAATTTCTGTGTTTCATCTTCAATTTGATGGTCGAAGTGTTACAGTAAGCCTGCTGTGGTCATTCGGAGTCTAACACTGACTCCCAGGAAAGAGCCAAACAACAGGCTGACCGAAACATTACTCTCGTCAATAAAAATCGGCATTGCGAATTTTGAATTGAATCCGGATGCAATTTCTGTGTTTCAACGTCAATGTGATGGTCGAAGGGTAGCAGTAAACCCTCCTCGGTGCATCGAAGTCTAACAATGACCCCCAGGAAGAGCCTAACAACAGACTCCCCGAAACGTTACTCTCGTCAATATAAATCGGCATTGCGAATTTTGTATTGAATCCGAATGCAATTTCTGTGTTTCACCGTCAATGGGATGGTCGAAGGGTAACAGTTAGCCTGCCGCGGTGCATCGGAGTCTAACACTGTGCCCCCAAGGAAGATCCAGAAAACAGACTCCCCGAAACGTTACTTTCGTCGATATAAATCGGCATTGCGAATTTTGTATTGATTCCCGAAGCAATGTCTGTTTTTCATCGTCATTGTGATGTTCAAAGGGATACAGTAAACCTGCTGTGGTGCATCGGAGTCTAACACTGGGCCCATAGGGAAGAGCCAAAGTACAAACTATTCGAAACGGTACCCCTGTGGACAGAAATCGGCATTGTGAATTTTGTATTGTTTCCCGATGCAATTTCTGTGTTTCATCGTCAATGTGATGGTCGAAGTGTTACAGTAAACCTGCTGTGGTGCATCGGAGTCTAATACTGAGCCCCCAGGGAAGTGCGAAAAAACAGGCTCCCAATAACGTTACTCTTTTCAATATAAATCAGCATTGCGAATTTTGTATTAAATCCGGATGCAATTTCTGTGTTTCATCGTGAATGTGATGGTCGAAGGGTTACAGTAAACCTACTGTGGTGCATCGGAGTCTAAAACTGAGCCCCCAGGGAAGAGCCAAAAAACAGACTCCCAATAACGTTACTCTTGCAATATAAATCGGCATTGCGAATTTTGTATTGAATCCAGTTGCAATATGTGTGTTTCATCGCCAAAGGGATTGTCGAAGGGTTACAGTAACCCTGCTGTGGTGCATCGGAGTCTAACACTGAGCCCCCAGGGAAGAGCCAAAAAACAGGCTCCCCGAAACGTTACTCTCGTCAATATAAATCGGCATTGCGAATTTTGTATTGAATCCGGATGCAATTTCTGTGTTTCATCGTCAATGTGATGGTCGAAGGGATACAGTAAACCTGCTGCGGTGCATCGGAGTTTAACACTGGGCCCATAGGGAAGAACCAAAGTACATACTCTTCGAAACGGTACCCCTGTGGACAAAAATCGGTATTGTGAATTTTGTATTGATTCCCGATGCAATTTCTGTGTTTCATCGTCAATGTGATGGTCGAAGGGTTACAGTAAACCTCTTGCGGTGCATCGGAGTCTAACACTGAGCCCCCAGGGAAGAGCAAAAAACAGGCTCCCCGAAACGTTACTCTCGTCAATATAACTCGGCATTGCGAATTTTGTATTGAATCCGGATGCAATTTCTGTGTTTCATCGTCAATGTGATGGTCGAAGAGTAACAGTAAACCTGCTGTGGTGGATCGGAGTCTAACACTGAGCCCCCAGGGAAGAGCCAAAAGACAGTCTCCCCGAAACGTTACTCTCGTCAATATAAATCGGCATTGCGAATTTTGTATTGAATCCGGATGCACTTTCTGTGTTTCATCGTCAATGTGATGGTCGAAGGGTTACAGTAATTCTGCTGGGGTGGATCGGAGTCTAACACTGAGCCCCCAGGGAAGAGCCAAAAGACAGTCTCCCCGAAACGTTAGTCTCGTCAATATAAATCGGCATTGTGAATTTTGTATTGAAAAACGATGCAATATCTGTGTTTCATCGTCAATGTGATGGTCGAAGGGTTACAGTAAACCTGATGTGTAGCATCGAAGTCTAACAATGAGCCCCCAGGGAAGAGCCAAAATGCAGACTCCCCAAAACATTACTCTCGTCAATTTAAATCGGCATTTCGAATTTTGTATTGATCCGGATGCAATTTCTGTATTTCATCGTCAATGTGATGGTCGAAGTGTAACAGTAAACCTGCTGTGGTGCATCGGAGTGTATTACTCGGCCCCCAGGGAAGGGCCAAAGTACTTACTCTTCGCAACGGTAATCCTGTGGACAGAAATTGGTATTGTGAATTTTGTATTGATTCCCGTTGCAATTCATGTGCTTCAACGTCAATGTGATGTTCGAAGGGTTACAGTAAACCTGCTGTTGTGCATCGGAGTCTAACACTGGGCCCCCATTGAAGAGCCAAAAAACAGACACCCCGAAACCTTACTCTCGTCAATATAAATCGGCATTGCGAATTTGGTATTGAATCATGATGCAATTTCTGTGTTTCATCGTCAATGTGATGGTCGAAGGGTAACATTAAACATGCTGTGGTGCATGGGAGTCTAACACCGAGGACCCAGGTAAGAGCCAAAAAACAGACTCCCCGAAACGTTACTCTCGTCGATATAAATAGGCATTGCGAATTTTGTATTGAATCCGAATGCAATTTCTGTGTTTCCACGTCAATATGATGGTCGAAGGGTTACAGTAAACCTGCTGTGGTGCATCGGAGTGTAACACTGAGACCCCAGGGAAGAGCCAAAGGACAGTCTCCCTGAAACGTTACTCCCGTCAATACAAATCGGCATTGCGAATTTTGTATTGAATCCGGATGTAATTTCTGTGTTTCATCGTCAATGTGATGCTCGAAGGGATACAGTAATCCTGCTGTGGTGCATCGGAGACAAACACTGGGCACCCAGGGAAGAGCCAAAGTACATACTCTTCGAAACGGAACTCCTGTAGACACAAATCGGCATTGTGAATATTGTTTTGATTCCCGATGCAATTTCTGTGTTTCATCGTCAATGTGATGGTCGAAGGGTTACTGTAAACCTGCTGTGGTGCATAGGAGTCTAACTCTGGGCCCCCAGGGAAGAGCCAAAGGACAGTCTCCCCGAAACGTTACTCTCGTCAATATAAATCGGCATTGTGAATTTTGTATTGAATCCGGATGTAATTTCTGTGTTTCATCGTCAATATGATGGTAGAAGGGTTACAGTAAACCTACTGTGGTGCATCGGAGTCTAACAATGAGCCCCCAGGGAAGAGCCAAAAAACAGACTCACCGAAACGTTACTCTCGTGAATATAAATCGGCATTGTGAATTTAGTATTGAATCCGTATGCAATTTCTGTGTTTCTTCGTCTATGTGATGGTCGAAGCGTTACAGTAAACCTGCAATGGTGCATCGGAGTCAAACACTGGGCCACCAGCGAATAGCCAATGTACATTCTCTTCGAAACGGTACTCCTGTGGTCAGATATCTGCATTGTGAATTTTGTATTGATTCCCGATGCAGTATCTGTGTTCCATCGTCAATTTGATGGTCGAAGGTTTACAGTAAACCTGCTGTGGTGCATCGGAGTGTAACACTGAGCCCCCAGGGAAGAGCCAAATGACAGACTCCCCGAAAAGTTACGCTCGTCAACATAAATCGCCATTGCGAATGTTGTATTGATTCCGGTTGCAACTTCTGTGATTCATCGACAATGTGATGGTCGTAGGGTAACAGTAAACCTGCTGTGGTGCATGGAATACTAACACTGGGCCCCCAGGGAAGAGCCAAAGTACACACTCTTGGAAACGGTACTCCTGTGGTCAGAAAACAGCATTGTGAATTTACTATTGATTTCCGATGCCATTTTGTGTTTCATGGTCAATGTGATGGTCGAACGGTAACAGTAAGCCTGCTGTGGTGCATCGGAGCCAAACACTGGGCCCCCAAGGAAGAGCCAAAGACAGACTCCCCGAAACGTTACTCCCGTCAATATAAAGCGGCATTGTGAATTTTGTATTGAATCCGGATGCAATTTCTGTGTTTCATCGTCAATGTGATGGTCGAAGGGTAACAGTAAACCTGCTGTGGTGCATAGGAGTCTAACTCTGGGCCCCCAGGGAAGAGCCAAAGGACAGTCTCCCCGAAACGTTACTCTCGTCAATATGAATCGGCATTGTGAATTTTGTATTGAATCCGGATGTAATTTCTGTGTTTCATCGTCAATATGATGGTAGAAGGGTTACAGTAAACCTACTGTGGTGCATCGGAGTCTAACAATGAGCCCCCTGGGAAGAGCCAAAAAACAGACTCACCGAAACGTTACTCTCGTGAATATAAATCGGCATTGTGAATTTTGTATTGAATCCGTATGCAATTTCTGTGTTTCTTCGTCTATGTGATGGTCGAAGCGTTACAGTAAATCTGCAATGGTGCATCGGAGTCAAACACTGGGCCACCAGCGGATAGCCAATGTACATTCTCTTCGAAACGGTACTCCTGTGGTCAGATATCTGCATTGTGAATTTTGTATTGATTCCCGATGCAGTATCTGTGTTCCATCGTCAATTTGATGGTCGAAGGGTTACAGTAAACCTGCTGTGGTGCATCGAAGTCTAACAATGAGGCCCCAGGGAGGAGCCAAAATGCAGACTCCCCGAAACGTTACTCTCGTCAATATCAATCGGCATTGCGAATTTTGTATTGAATCACGATGCAATTTCTGTGTTTCATCGTCAATTTGATGGTCGAAGTGTTACAGTAAGCCTGCTGTGGTCCATCGGAGTCTAACACTGACTCCCAGGAAAGAGCCAAACAACAGACTGACCGAAACGTTACTCTCGTCAATATAAATCGGCATTGCGAATTTTGTATTGATTCCGAATGTAATTTCTGTGTTTCACCGTCAATGTGATGGTCGAAGGGTAACAGTAAACCCTCCTCGGTGCATCGAAGTCTAACACTGACCCCCAGGAAGAGCCTAACAACAGACTCCCCGAATCGTTACTCTCGTCAATATAGATCGGCATTGCGAATTTTGTATTGAATCCCGATGCGATATCTGTGTTTCATCGTCAATGTGATGGTCGAAGGGTTACAGTAAACCTGCTGTGGTGCATAGGAGTCTAACTCTGGGCCCCCAGGGAAGAGCCAAAGGACAGTCTCCCCGAAACGTTACTCTCGTCAATATGAATCGGCATTGTGAATTTTGTATTGAATCCGGGTGCAATTTCTGTGTTTTATCGACAATGAGATGGTCGAAGGGTAACAGTAAACCCGCTGTGGTCCATCGGTGATTAACACTGGGCCCCAGGGAAGAGCGAGGGTACATACTCTTCGAAACGGTAGTCCTGTGGACAGAAATCGGCATTGTGAATTTTGTTTTGATTCCCAATGCAATTTCTGTGTTTCAACGTAAATTTGATGGTCGAAGTGTTACAGTAGACCTGCTGTGGTGCATCGGAGTCTAACACTGAGCCCTCAGGGAATAGCCATAGGACAGACTCCACGAAACGTTACTCTCGTCAATGTAAATCGCCATTGCGAATTTTGTATTGAATCCGGTTGCAATTTCTGAGTTTCATCGTCAATGTGATGGTCGAAGGGTAACAGTAAACCTGCTGTGGTGCATCGGAGTCTAACACTGAACCCCTAGGGAAGAGCCAAAAGACAGACTTCCCGAAACGATACTCTCGTCAATATAAATCTTTATTGTGAACGTTGTATTGAATCCGGATGCAATTTCTGTGTTTTATCGTCAATGTGATGGTCGAAGGGTTACAGTAATCCTGCTGTGGTGCATCGGAGTCTAACACTGAGCCCCCAGGGAAGAGCCAAAAGACAGAATCCCCGAAACGTTCCTCTCGTCAATTTAAATCGGAATTGCAAATTTTGTATTGAATCCCGATGCAATTTCTGTGTGTCATCGTCAATGTGATGGTCGAAGGGTAACAGTAAACCTGCTGTGGTGCATCGGAGTCTAACACTGAGCCCCCAGGGAAGAGCCAAAAGGACACACTCCCCAAAACGTTACTTTCGTCAATATAAATAGGCATTGCGAATTTTGTATTGAATCCGGATGCAATTTCTGTGTTTCATCGTCAATTTCATGGTCGAACGGTAACAGTAAACCTGCTGTGGTGAATCGGAGTCTAACACTGGGCCCCCAGGGAAGAACCAAAGTACATACTCTTCGACATTGTATTCCTGTGGACAGATATCGGAATTGTGAATTTTGTATTGATTCCCGATTCAATTTCTGTGTTTCATCGTCAACGTGATGGTCGAAGGGTTACAGTAAACCTGCTGTGGTGCATCAGAGTCTAACACTGGGCCCCCAGAGAAGAGCCAAATTACATACTCTTCGGAACGTTACTCCTGTGGACAGAAATTGGCATTGTGAATTTTGTATTGATTCCTGATGCAATTTAATGTTTCGTCGTGAATGTGTTGGTCGAAAGGTAACAGTAAACCTGCTGTCGTGCATCGGAGTCTAACACTGGCCCCCCAGGGAAGAGCCAAAAGAAAGAATCCCCGAAACGTTACTCTGGTCAATATAAATCGGCATTACGAATTTTGTATTGAATCCGGATGCAATTTCTGAGTTTCATCGTCAATGTGATGGTCGAAGGGTAACAGTAAACCTGCTGTGGTGCATCGGAGTCTAACACTGAAACCCCAGGCTTCCCGAAACGTTACTCTCGTCAATATAAATCGGCATTATGAAATTTATATTGAATCCGGATACAATTTCTGTGTTTCATCGTCAATGTGATGCTCGAAGGGTAACAGTAAACCTGCTGTGGTGCATCGGAGTCTAACACTGGGCCCCCAGGAAAGAGCCATAGTACATACCCTTAAAAACGGAACTCCTGTAGACAAAAATTGCCATTGTGAATATTGTTTTGATTCCCGTTGCAATTTCTGTGTTTCATCGTCAATGTGATGGACGAAGGGTTACAGTACACCTGCTGTGGTGCATCAGAGTCTAACACTGGGCCCCCAGGGAAGAGCCAAAGAACTGACTCCCCAAAACGTTACTCTCGTTAATACACAGCGGCATTGCGAATTTTGTATTGAATCCTGATGCAATTTCTGTGTTTCATCGTCAATGGGTTGGTCGAAGGGTAACAATAAACCTGCTGCGGTGCATCGGAGACTAACACTGGGCCCCCAGAAAAGAGCCAAAGTACATACTCTTCGAAACGGCACTCCTGTGGACAGAAATCGGCATTGTGAATTTTGTATTGATTGCTCATGCTATTTCTGTGTTTCATTGTCAATGCGACTGTTGAAGGGATACAGTAAACCTGCTGTGGTGCATCCGAGTCTAACACTGGGCCCCCAGGGAAGAGCCAAAAAACAGACATCCCGAAACGTTACTTTCGTCAATATAAATCGGCACTGCGAATTTTGTATTGAATCCGGATGCAATTTCTGTGTTTCATCGTCAATGTCATGGTCGAAGGGTTACAGTAAACCTGCTGTGGTGCATCGGAGTCTAACACTGAGCCCCCAGGAAAGAGCCAAAAGACAGACTCCCCGAAACGTTACTCTCGTCAATATAAATCGACATTGCGAATTTCGTATTGAATAACGATGCAATTTCTGTGTTTCATCGTCAATGTGATGGACGAAGGGTTACAGTACACCTGCTGTGGTGCATCAGAGTCTAACACTGGGCCCCCAGGGAAGAGCCAAAGAACTGACTCCCCAAAACGTTACTCTCGTTAATATACAGCGGCATTGCGAATTTTGTATTGAATCCTGATGCAATTTCTGTGTTTCATCGTAAATGGGTTGGTCGAAGGGTAACAATAAACCTGCTGCGGTGCATCGGAGACTAACACTGGGCCCCCAGGGAAGAGCCAAAGTACATACTCTTCGAAACGGTACTCCTGTGGACAAAAATCGGCATTGTGAATTTTGTATTGATTGCTCATGCTATTTCTGTTTTTCATTGTCAATGCGACTGTCGAAGGGATACAGTAAATCTGCTGTGGTGCATCCGAGTCCAACATTGGGCTCCCAGGGAAGAGCCAAAAAACAGACATCCCGAAACGTTATTCTCGTCAATATAAATCGGCATTTCGAAATTTCTATTGAATCCGGATGCAATTTCTGTGTTTCATCGGCAATGCGATGGTTGAAGGGTTACAGTAAACCTGCTGTGGTGCATCGGAGTCTAACACTGAGCCCCCTGGGAAGAGCCAAAAACAGACTCCCAATAACGTTTCTCTTGTCAATATACACTCCTGGAAATGGAAAAAAGAACACATTGACACCGGTGTGTCAGACTACCATACTTTCTCTGAACACTGCGAGAGGGCTGTACAAGCAATGATCACACGCACGGCTCAGCGGACACACCAGGAACCGCGGTGTTGGCCGTCGAATTGCGCTAGTTGCGCAGCATTTGTGCACCGCCGCCGTCAGTGTCAGCCAGTTTGCCGTGGCATACGGAGCTCCATCGCAGTCTTTAACACTGGTAGCATGCCGCGACAGCGTGGACGTGAACCGTACGTGCAGTTGACGGACTTTGAGCGAGGGCGTATAGTGGGCATGCGGGAGGCCGGGTGGAGGTACCGCCGAATTGCTCAACACCTGGGGCGGGAGGTCTCCACAGTACATCGATGTTGTCGCCTGTGGTCGGCGGAAGGTGCACGTGCCCGTCGACCTGGGACCGGATCGCAGCGATGCACGGATGCACGCCAAGACCGTAGGATCCTACGCAGTGCCGTAGGGGACCACACCGCCACTTCCCAACAAATTAGGGACACTGTTGCTCCTGGGGTATCGGCGAGGACCATTTGCAACCGTCTCCATGAAGCTGGGCTACGGTCACGCACACCGTTAGGCCGTCTTCCGCTCACGCCCCAACATCGTGCAGCCCGCCTCCAGTGGTGTCGCGACAGGCGTGAATGGAGGGACGAATGGAGACGTGTCGTCTTCAGCGATGTGAGTCGCTTCTGCCTTGGTGCCAATGATGGTCGTATGCGAGTTTGGCGCCGTGCAGGTGAGCGCCACAATTAGGACTGCATACGACCGAGGCACACAGGGCCAACACCCGGCATCATGGTGTGGGGAGCGATCTCCTACACTGGCCGTACACCACTGGTGATCGTCGAGGGGACACTGAATAGTGCACGGTACATCCAAACCGTCATCGAACCCATCGTTCTACCATTCCTAGAGCGGCATGGTAACTTGCTGTTCCAACAGGACAATGCACGTCCGCATGTATCCCGTGCCACCCAACGTGCTCTAGAAGGTGTAAGTCAACTACCCTGGCCAGCAAGATCTCCGGATCCGTCCCCCATTGAGCATGTTTGGTACTGGATGAAGCGTCGTCTCACGCGGTCTGCACGTCCAGCACGAACGCTGGTCCAACTGAGGCGCCAGGTGGAAATGGCATGGCAAGCTGTTCCACAAGACTACATACAGCATCTCTACGATCGTCTCCATGGGAGAATAGCAGCCTGCATTGCTGCGAAAGGTGGATATACACTGTACTAGTGCTGACATTGTGCATGCTCTGTTGCCTGTGTCTATCTGCCTGTGGTTCTGTCAGTGTGATCGTGTGATGTATCTGACCCCAGGAATGTGTCAATAAAGTTTCCCCTTCCTGGGACAATGAATTCACGGTGTTCTTATTTCAATTTCCTGGAGTGTATATCGGCATTGCGATTTTTGTATTGAATCCGGATGCAATTTCTGTGTTTCATCGTCAATGTGAAGGTCAAAGGGTTACAGTAAATCTGCTGTAGTGCATCGGAGTCTAACACTGAGCCCCCAGGGAAGAGCCAAAGTACAGACTCCCCGAAACGTTACTCTCGTTAATATAAATCGGCATTGCGAATTTTGTATTGAATCCGGATGCAAATTCTGTGTTTCATCGTCAATGTGATATTCGAAGGGTTACAGTAAACCTGCTGTGGTGCATCGAGTCTAACAATGAGCCCCCAGGGAAGAGCCAAAAAACAGACTCCCCGAAACGTTACTCTCGTCAATATAAATCGGCATTGCGAATTTTGTATTAAATCCGGATGCAATTTCTTTGTTTCATCGTCAATGTCATGGTCGAAGGGTAACAGTAAACCTGCTGTGGTGCATCGGAGTCTAACACTGAGCCCCCAGGGAGGAGCCAGAAAACAGGCTCTCCGAAACGTTACTCTCCTCAATATAAATCGGCATTGCAAAATTTGTATTGAATCCTGATGCAATTCCTGTGTGTCAACGTCAATGTGATGTTCGCAGGGTTACAGTAAAGCTGCTGTTGTGCATCGGAGTCTAACACTGGGCCCACAGGGAAGAGCCAAAGTACATACTCTTCGAAACGGTACTCCTGTGGACAGAAACCGGCATTGTGAATTTTGTTTTGATTCCCGATGCAATTTCTGTGTTTCATCGTCAATTTGATGGTCGAAGGGTTACAGTAAAGCTGCTGTGGTGCATCGGAGTCTATCACTGAGCCCCATGGGAGAGCCAAAAAACAGACTCCCCGAACCGTTATTCTCGTCAATATAAATCGGCATTGCGAATTTTGTATTGAATCCGGATGCAATTTCTGTGTTTCATCGTCAATGTGATGGTCGAAGGGTTACAGTAAACCTGCTGTGGTGGATCGGAGTCTAACACTGAGCCCCCAGGGAAGAGCCAAAAGACAGTCTCCCCGAAACGTTACTCTCGTCAATATGAATCGGCATTGTGAATTTCGTTTTGAATCCCGATGCAATTTCTGTGTTTCAACGTAAATTTGATGGTCGAAGGGTTACAGTAAACTTCTGTGGTTGATCGGAGTCCAACACTGAGCCCCCAGAGAAGAGCCAAAAGACAGACTCCCCGAAACGTTACTCTAGTCAATATAAATAGGCATTGCGAATTTTGTATTGAAAAACGATGCAATACCTGTGTTTCATCGTCAATGTGATGGTCGAAGGGTTACATGAAAACCTGCTGTGGTGCATCGAAGTCTAACAATGAGCCCCCAGGGAAGAGCCAAAATGCAGACTCCCCGAAACATTACTCTCGTCAATATAACTCGGCATTTCGAATTTTGTATTGACCCGGAAGCAATTTCTGTATTGCATCGTCAATGTGATGGTCGAAGGGTAACAGTAAGCCTGCTGTGGTGCATCGGAGTGTAATACTCGGCCCACAGGGAAGGGCCAAAGTACTTACTCCTCGCAACGGTAATCCTGTGGACAGAAATTGGTATTGTGAATTTTGTATTGATTCCCGTTGCAATTCATGTGCTTCAACGTCAATGTGATGGCCGAAGGGTTACAGTAAACCTGCTGTTGTGCATCGGAATCTAACACTGAGCCCCCAGGGAAGAGCCAAAAAACAGACACCCCGAAACCTTGCTCTCGTCAATATAAATCGGCATTGCGAATTTTGTATTGAATCCGGATGCAATTTCTGTGTTTCATCGTCAATGTGATGGTCGAAGGGTAACAGTAAACATGCTGTGGTGCATCGGAGTCTAACACTGAGCACACAGGTAAGAGCCAAGAAACAGACTCCCCGAAACGTTACTCTCGTCAATATATTTCGCATTGCGAATTTTGTATTGAATCCGAATGCAATTTCTGTGTTTCATCGTCAATTTGATGGTCGAAGGGTTACAGCAACCCTGCCGTGGTGCATCGGAGTCTAACACTGAGCCCCAGGGAAGAGACAAAAGACAGACTCCCCGAAACATTACTCTAGTCAATATAAATCGGCATTGAGAATTTTGTATTGAGTCCGGATGCAATTTCTGTGTTTCATCTTCAATGTGATGGTCGGAGGGTAACAGTAAACCTGCTGTGGTGCATCGGAATCTAACACTGGGCCCCCAGGGAAGAGCCAAAATTACATAAACTTCGAAACGGAACTCCTGTGGACAGAAACCGGAATTGTGATTTTTGTTTTGATTCCCGATGCAATTTCTGTGTTTCATCGTCAATGTGATGGTCGAAGGGTTATAGTAAACCTGCTGTGGTGGATCGGAGTCTAACACTGAGCCCCCAGAGAAGAGCCAAAGACAGTCTCCCCGAAACGTTACTCTCGTCAATATAAATCGGCATTGTGTATTTTGTATTGAGAAACGATGCAATATCTGTGTTTCATCGTCAATGTGATGGTCGAAGGGTTACTGTAATCCTGCATCGGAGTCTATCACTGAGCCCCCATGGAAGAGCCAAAAGACAGACTCCACGAACCGTTACTCTCGTCAATATAAATCGGCATTGCGAATCTTGTATTGAATCCGGATGCAATTTTTGTGTTTCATCGTCAATGTGATGGTCGAAGGGTTACAGTAAACCTACTGTTGTGCATCGGAGTATAACACTGGGCCCCATTGAAGAGCTGAAAAACAGACACCCCGAAACCTTACTCTCGTCAATATAAATCGGCATTGCGAAATTTGTATTGAATCCGGATGCAATTTCTGTGTTTCATCGTCAATGTGATGGTCGAAGGGTAACAGTGAACATGCTGTGGTGCATCGGAGTCTAACACTGAGCACCCAGGTAAGAGCCAAAATACAGACTCCCCGAAACGTTACTCTCGTCAATATAAATCGGCATTGCGAATTTTGTATTGAATCCGAATGCAATTTCTGTGTTTCATCGTCAATTTGATGGTCGAAGCGTTACAGCAAACCTGCCGTGGTGCATCGGAGTCTAACACTGAAATCCAAGGGAAGAGACAAAAAACAGACTCCCCGAAACCTTACTCTCGTCAATATAAATCGGCATTGCGAATGTTGTATTGATTCCGGATGCAACTTCTGTGATTCATCGACAATGTGATGGTCGTAGGGTAACAGTAAACCTGCTGTGGTGCATGGAATACTAACACTGGGCCCCCAGGGAAGAGCCAAAGTACACACTCGTCGAAACGGTACTCCTGTGGACAGAAAACAGCATTGTGAATTTTCTATTGATTTCCGATGCCATTTTGTGTTTCATGGTCAATGTGATGGTCGAACGGTAACAGTAAGCCTGCTGTGGTGCATCGGAGCCTAACACTGGGCCCCCAAGGAAGAGCCAAAGTACAAACTCTTCGAAACGGAACTCCTGTGGACAAAAATCGGCATTGTGAATATTGTTTTGATCCCCGATGCAATTTCTGTGTTTCATCGTCAATGTGATGGTCGAAGGGTTACTGTAAAGCTGCTGTGGTGCATCGGAGTCTATCACTGAGCCCCCATGGGAGAGCCAAAAAACAGACTCCACGAACCGTTACTCTCGTCAATACAAATCGGCATTGCGAATTTTGTATTGAATCCGGATGCAATTTCTGTGTTTCATCATCAATGTGATGGTCGAAGGGTAACAGTAAACCTGCTGAGGTGCATAGGAGTCTAACTCTGGGCCCGCAGGGAAGAGCCAAAGTACAGACTCCCCAAAACGTTACTCTCGTCAATAAAAATCGGCATTGTGAATTTTGTATTGAATCCGGATGTAATTTCTGTGTTTCATCGTCAATATGATGGTAGAAGGGTTACAGTAAACCTGCAATGGGGCATCGGAGTCAAACACTGGGCCACCAGCGAATAGCCAATGTACATTTTCTTCGAAACGGTACTCCTGTGGTCAGATATCTGCATTGTGAATTTTGTATTGATTCCCGATGCAGTATCTGTGTTCCATCGTCAATTTGATGGTCGGAGGGCTACAGTAAACCTGCTGTGGTGCATCGAAGTCTAACAATGAGGCCCCAGGGAGGAGCCAAAATGCAGACTCCCCGAAACATTACTCTCGTCAATATAAATCAGCATTTCGAATTTTGTATTGATCCGAATGCAATTTCTGTATTTCATCGTCAATGTGATGGTCGAAGTGTAACAGTAAACCTGCTGTGGTGCATCGGAGTGTAACACTGGGCCCCCAGGGATGGGCCAAAGTACATACTCTTCGCAACGGTAGTCATGTGGACAGAAATTGGTATTGTGAATTTTGTATTGATTCTCTTTGCAATTCCGGTGTTTCAACGTCAATGTGATGGTCGAAGGGTTACTGTAAACCTGCTGTGGTGCATCGGAGTCTATCACTGAGCCCCCATGGGAGAGCCAAAAAACAGACTCCACGAACCGTTATTCTCGTCAATATAAATCGGCATTGCGAATTTTGTATTGAATCCGGATGCAATTTCTGTGTTTCATCGTCAATGTGATGGTCGAAGGGTTACAGTAAACCTGCTGTGGTGGATCGGAGTCTAACACTGAGCCCCCAGGGAAGAGCCAAAAGACAGTCTCCCCGAAACGTTACTCTCGTCAATATAAATGGGCCCGAAACGTTAGTCTCGTCAATATAAATCGGCATTGCGAATTTTGTATTGAAAAACGATGCAATATCTGTGTTTCATCGTCAATGTGATGGTCGAAGGGTTACAGTAAACCTGATGTGTAGCATCGAAGTCTAACAATGAGCCCCCAGGGAAGAGCCAAAATGCAGACTCCCCAAAACATTACTCTCGTCAATTTAAATCGGCATTTCGAATTTTGTATTGATCCGGATGCAATTTCTGTATTTCATCGTCAATGTGATGGTCGAAGTGTAACAGTAAACCTGCTGTGGTGCATCGGAGTGTATTACTCGGCCCCCAGGGAAGGGCCAAAGTACTTACTCTTCGCAACGGTTATCCTGTGGACAGAAATTGGTATTGTGAATTTTGTATTGATTCCCGTTGCAATTCATGTGCTTCAACGTCAATGTGATGTTCGAAGGGTTACAGTAAACCTGCTGTTGTGCATCGGAGTCTAACACTGGGCCCCCATTGAAGAGCCAAAAAACAGACACCCCGAAACCTTACTCTCGTCAATATAAATCGGCATTGCGAATTTGGTATTGAATCATGATGCAATTTCTGTGTTTCATCGTCAATGTGATGGTCGAAGGGTAACATTAAACATGCTGTGGTGCATGGGAGTCTAACACCGAGGACCCAGGTAAGAGCCAAAAAACAGACTCCCCGAAACGTTACTCTCGTCAATATAAATAGGCATTGCGAATTTTGTATTGAATCCGAATGCAATTTCTGTGTTTCCACGTCAATATGATGGTCGAAGGGTTACAGTAAACCTGCTGTGGTGCATCGGAGTGTAACACTGAGACCCCAGGGAAGAGCCAAAGGACAGTCTCCCTGAAACGTTACTCCCGTCAATATAAATCGGCATTGCGAATTTTGTATTGAATCCGGATGCAATTTCTGTGTTTCATCGTCAATGTGAGGCTCGAAGGGATACAGTAAACCTGCTGTGGTGCATCGGAGACAAACACTGGGCACCCAGGGAAGAGCCAAAGTACATACTCTTCGAAACGGAACTCCTGTAGACACCAATCGGCATTGTGAATATTGTTTTGATTCCCGATGCAATTTCTGTGTTTCATCGTCAATGTGATGGTCGAAGGGTTACTGTAAACCTGCTGTGGTGCATAGGAGTCTAACTCTGGGCCCCCAGGAAAGAGCCAAAGGACAGTCTCCCCGAAACCTTACTCTCGTCAATATAAAACGGCATTGCGAAATTTGTATTGAATCCAGATGGAATTTCTGTGCTTCATCGTCAATGTGATGGTCGAAGGGTAACAGTAAACCTGCTGTGGTGCATCGGAGTGAAACACTGGGCCCCCAGGGAAGAGCCAAAGTACAAACTCTTCGGAACGGAACTCCTGTGGACAAAAATCGGCATTGTGAATATTGTTTTGATCCCCGATGCAATTTCTGTGTTTCATCGTCAATGTGATGGTCGAAGGGTTACTGTAAAGCTGCTGTGGTGCATCGGAGTCTATCACTGAGCCCCCATGGGAGAGCCAAAAAACAGACTCCACGAACCGTTACTCTCGTCAATACAAACCGGCATTGCGAATTTTGTATTGAATCCGGATGCAATTTCTGTGTTTCATCATCAATGTGATGGTCGAAGGGTAACAGTAAACCTGCTGAGGTGCATAGGAGTCTAACTCTGTGCCCGCAGGGAAGAGCCAAAGTACAGACTCCCCGAAACGTTACTCTCGTCAATAAAAATCGGCATTGTGAAATTTGTATTGAATCCGGATGTAATTTCTGTGTTTCATCGTCAATATGATGGTAGAAGGGTTACAGTAAACCTGCAATGGGGCATCGGAGTCAAACACTGGGCCACCAGCGAATAGCCAATGTACATTTTCTTCGAAACGGTACTCCTGTGGTCAGATATCTGCATTGTGAATTTTGTATTGATTCCCGATGCAGTATCTGTGTTCCATCGTCAATTTGATGGTCGGAGGGTTACAGTAAACCTGCTGTGGTGCATCGAAGTCTAACAATAAGGCCCCAGGGAGGAGCCAAAATGCAGACTACCCGAAACATTACTCTCGTCAATATAAATCAGCATTTCGAATTTTGTATTGATCCGAATGCAATTTCTGTATTTCATCGTCAATGTGATGGTCGAAGTGTAACAGTAAACCTGCTGTGGTGCATCGGAGTGTAACACTGGGCCCCCAGGGATGGGCCAAAGTACATACTCTTCGCAACGGTACTCATGTGGACAGAAATTGGTATTGTGAATTTTGTATTGATTCTCTTTGCAATTCCGGTGTTTCAACGTCAATGTGATGGTCGAAGGGTTACTGTAAACCTGCTGTGGTGCATCGGAGTCTATCACTGAGCCCCCATGGGAGAGCCAAAAAACAGACTCCACGAACCGTTATTCTCGTCAATATAAATCGGCAATGCGAATTTTGTATTGAATCCGGATGCAATTTCTGTGTTTCATCGTCAATGTGATGGTCGAAGGGTTACTGTAAACCTGCTGTGGTGCATAGGAGTCTAACTCTGGGCCCCCAGGAAAGAGCCAAAGGACAGTCTCCCCGAAACCTTACTCTCGTCAATATAAAACGGCATTGCGAAATTTGTATTGAATCCAGATGGAATTTCTGTGCTTCATCGTCAATGTGATGGTCGAAGGGTAACAGTAAACCTGCTGTGGTGCATCGGAGTGAAACACTGGGCCCCCAGGGAAGAGCCAAAGTACAAACTCTTCGGAACGGAACTCCTGTGGACAAAAATCGGCATTGTGAATATTGTTTTGATCCCCGATGCAATTTCTGTGTTTCATCGTCAATGTGATGGTCGAAGGGTTACTGTAAAGCTGCTGTGGTGCATCGGAGTCTATCACTGAGCCCCCATGGGAGAGCCAAAAAACAGACTCCACGAACCGTTACTCTCGTCAATACAAACCGGCATTGCGAATTTTGTATTGAATCCGGATGCAATTTCTGTGTTTCATCATCAATGTGATGGTCGAAGGGTAACAGTAAACCTGCTGAGGTGCATAGGAGTCTAACTCTGTGCCCGCAGGGAAGAGCCAAAGTACAGACTCCCCGAAACGTTACTCTCGTCAATAAAAATCGGCATTGTGAAATTTGTATTGAATCCGGATGTAATTTCTGTGTTTCATCGTCAATATGATGGTAGAAGGGTTACAGTAAACCTGCAATGGGGCATCGGAGTCAAACACTGGGCCACCAGCGAATAGCCAATGTACATTTTCTTCGAAACGGTACTCCTGTGGTCAGATATCTGCATTGTGAATTTTGTATTGATTCCCGATGCAGTATCTGTGTTCCATCGTCAATTTGATGGTCGGAGGGTTACAGTAAACCTGCTGTGGTGCATCGAAGTCTAACAATAAGGCCCCAGGGAGGAGCCAAAATGCAGACTACCCGAAACATTACTCTCGTCAATATAAATCAGCATTTCGAATTTTGTATTGATCCGAATGCAATTTCTGTATTTCATCGTCAATGTGATGGTCGAAGTGTAACAGTAAACCTGCTGTGGTGCATCGGAGTGTAACACTGGGCCCCCAGGGATGGGCCAAAGTACATACTCTTCGCAACGGTACTCATGTGGACAGAAATTGGTATTGTGAATTTTGTATTGATTCTCTTTGCAATTCCGGTGTTTCAACGTCAATGTGATGGTCGAAGGGTTACTGTAAACCTGCTGTGGTGCATCGGAGTCTATCACTGTGCCCCCATGGGAGAGCCAAAAAACAGACTCCACGAACCGTTATTCTCGTCAATATAAATCGGCAATGCGAATTTTGTATTGAATCCGGATGCAATTTCTGTGTTTCATCGTCAATGTGATGGTCGAAGGGTTACAGTAAACCTGCTGTGGTGGATCGGAGTCTAACGCTGAGCCCCCAGGGAAGAGCCAAAAGACAGTCTCCCCGAAACGTTACTCTCGTCAATATAAATCGGCATTGCGAATTTTGTATTGAATCCGGATGCACTTTCTGTGTTTCATCGTCAATGTGATGGTCGAAGGGTTACAGTAATTCTGCTGTGGTGGATCGGAGTCTAACACTGAGCCCCCAGGGAAGAGCCAAAAGACAGTCTCCCCGAAACGTTAGTCTCGTCAATATAAATCGGCATTGTGGATTTTGTATTGAAAAACGATGCAATATCTGTGTTTCATCGTCAATGTGATGGTCGAAGGGTTACAATAAACCTGCTGTGGTGCATTGTAGTCTAACACTGGGTCCCCAGGGATGAGCCAAAGCACATTCTCTTCGAAACGGTACTCCTGTGGACAGAAATCGGCATTGTGAATTTTATTTTGATTCCCGATGCAATTTCTGTGTTTCCACGTCAATTTGATGGTCGAAGGGTTACAGTAAATTATTGTGGTGGATCCGAGTCTAACACTGAGCCCATAGGGAAGAACCAAAAAACCGACTCCCCGAAAAGTTACTCTCGTCAATATAAATCGGCATTGCGAATTTTGAATTGAAAAACGATGCAATATCTGTGTTTCATCGTCAATGTGATGGTCGAAGGGTTACAGTAAACCTGATGTGTAGCATCGAAGTCTAACAATGAGCCCCCAGGGAAGAGACAAAATGCAGACTCCCCAAAACATTACTCTCGTCAATTTAAATCGGCATTTCGAATTTTGTATTGATCCGGATGCAATTTCTGTATTTCATCGTCAATGTGATGGTCGAAGTGTAACAGTAAACCTGCTGTGGTGCATCGGAGTGTATTACTCGGCCCCCAGGGAATGGCCAAAGTACTTACTCTTCGCAACGGTAATCCTGTGGACAGAAATTGGTATTGTGAATTTTGTATTGATTCCCGTTGCAATTCATGTGCTTCAACGTCAATGTGATGTTCGAAGGGTTACAGTAAACCTGCTGTTGTGCATCGGAGTCTAACACTGGGCCCCCATTGAAGAGCCAAAAAACAGACACCCCGAAACCTTACTCTCGTCAATATAAATCGGCATTGCGAATTTGGTATTGAATCATGATGCAATTTCTGTGTTTCATCGTCAATGTGATGGTCGAAGGGTAACATTAAACATGCTGTGGTGCATGGGAGTCTAACACCGAGGACCCAGGTAAGAGCCAAAAAAACAGACTCCCCGAAACGTTACTCTCGTCAATATAAATAGGCATTGCGAATTTTGTATTGAATCCGAATGCAATTTCTGTGTTTCCACGTCAATATGATGGTCGAAGGGTTACAATAAACCTGCTGTGGTGCATCGGAGTGTAACACTGAGACCCCAGGGAAGAGCCAAAGGACAGTCTCCCTGAAACGTTACTCCCGTCAATATAAATCGGCATTGCGAATTTTGTATTGAATCCGGATGCAATTTCTGTGTTTCATCGTCAATGTGATGCTCGAAGGGATACAGTAAACCTGCTGTGGTGCATCGGAGACAAACACTGGGCACCCAGGGAAGAGCCAAAGTACATACTCTTCGAAACGGAACTCCTGTAGACACAAATCGGCATTGTGAATATTGTTTTGATTCCCGATGCAATTTCTGTGTATCATCGTCAATGTGATGGTCGAAGGGTTACTGTAAACCTGCTGTGGTGCATAGGAGTCTAACTCTGGGCCCCCAGGGAAGAGCCAAAGGACAGTCTCCCCGAAACGTTACTCTCGTCAATATAAATCGGCATTGTGAATTTTGTATTGAATCCGGATGTAATTTCTGTGTTTCATCGTCAATATGATGGTAGAAGGGTTACAGTAAACCTACTGTGGTGCATCGGAGTCTAACAATGAGCCCCCAGGGAAGGGCCAAAAAACAGGCTCACCGAAACGTTACTCTCGTGAATATAAATCGGCATTGTGAATTTAGTATTGAATCCGTATGCAATTTCTGTGTTTCTTCGTCTATGTGATGGTCGAAGCGTTACAGTAAACCTGCAATGGTGCATCGGAGTCAAACACTGGGCCACCAGCGAATAGCCAATGTACATGCTCTTCGAAACGGTACTCCTGTGGTCAGATATCTGCATTGTGAATTTTGTATTGATTCCCGATGCAGTATCTGTGTTCCATCGTCAATTTGATGGTCGAAGGTTTACAGTAAACCTGCTGTGGTGCATCGGAGTGTAACACTGAGCCCCCAGGGAAGAGCCAAAGGACAGACTCCCCGAAAAGTTACGCTCGTCAACATTAATCGCCATTGCGAATGTTGTATTGATTCCGGTTGCAACTTCTGTGATTCATCGACAATGTGATGGTCGTAGGGTAACAGTAAACCTGCTGTGGTGCATGGAATACTAACACTGGGCCCCCAGGGAAGAGCCAAAGTACACACTCTTGGAAACGGTACTCCTGTGGTCAGAAAACAGCATTGTGAATTTTCTATTGATTTCCGATGCCATTTTGTGTTTCATGGTCAATGTGATGGTCGAACGGTAACAGTAAGCCTGCTGTGGTGCATCGGAGCCAAACACTGGGCCCCCAAGGAAGAGCCAAAGACAGACTCCCCGAAACGTTACTCCCGTCAATATAAAGCGGCATTGCGAATTTTGTATTGAATCCGGATGGAATTTCTGTGTTTCATCGTCGATGTGATCTTCGAAGGGTAACAGTAAACCTGCTGTGGTGCATAGGAGTCTAACTCTGGGCCCCCAGGGAAGAGCCAAAGGACAGTCTCCCCGAAACGTTACTCTCGTCAATATGAATCGGCATTGTGAATTTTGTATTGAATCCGGATGTAATTTCTGTGTTTCATCGTCAATATGATGGTAGAAGGGTTACAGTAAACCTACTGTGGTGCATCGGAGTCTAACAATGAGCCCCCTGGGAAGAGCCAAAAAACAGACTCACCGAAACGTTACTCTCGTGAATATAAATCGGCATTGTGAATTTTGTATTGAATCCGTATGCAATTTCTGTGTTTCTTCGTCTATGTGATGGTCGAAGCGTTACAGTAAATCTGCAATGGTGCATCGGAGTCAAACACTGGGCCACCAGCGGATAGCCAATGTACATTCTCTTCGAAACGGTACTCCTGTGGTCAGAAAACAGCATTGTGAATTTTGTATTGATTCCCGATGGTCGAAGGGTTACAGTAAACCTGCTGTGGTGCATCGAAGTCTAACAATGAGGCCCCAGGGAGGAGCCAAAGTGCAGACTCCCCGAAACGTTACTCTCGTCAATATCAATCGGCATTGCGAATTTTGTATTGAATCACGATGCAATTTCTGTGTTTCATCGTCAATTTGATGGTCTAAGTGTTACAGTAAGCCTGCTGTGGTCCATCGGAGTCTAACACTGACTCCCAGGAAAGAGCCAAACAACAGACTGACCGAAACGTTACTCTCGTCAATATAAATCGGCATTGCGAATTTTGTATTGATTCCGAATGTAATTTCTGTGTTTCACCGTCAATGTGATGGTCGAAGGGTAACAGTAAACCCTCCTCGGTGCATCGAAGTCTAACACTGACCCCCAGGAAGAGCCTAACAACAAACTCCCCGAATCGTTACTCTCGTCAATATAGATCGGCATTGCGAAATTTGTATTGAATCCCGATGCGATATCTGTGTTTCATCGTCAATGTGATGGTCGAAGGGTTACAGTAAACCTGCTGTGGTGCATCGGAGTCTAGCACTGAGCTTCCAGGGAGGAGCCAAAAGGACTGACTCCCCGAAACGTTACTCTCGTCAATATAAATCGGCATTGCGAATTTTGTATTGAATCCGGGTGCAATATCTGTGTTTCATCGACAATGAGATGGTCGAAGGGTAACAGTAAACCCGCTGTGGTCCATCGGTGATTAACACTGGGCCCCAGGGAAGAGCGAAGGTACATACTCTTCGAAACGGTAGTCCTGTGGACAGAAATCGGCATTGTGAATTTTGTTTTGATTCCCAATGCAATTTCTGTGTTTCAACGTAAATTTGATGGTCGAAGGGTTACAGTAGACCTGCTGTGGTGCATCGGAGTCTAACACTGAGCCCTCAGGGAATAGCCATAGGACAGACTCCACGAAACGTTACTCTCGTCAATGTAAATCGCCATTGCGAATTTTGTACTGAATCCGGTTGCAACTTCTGTGTTTCTTCGGCAATGTAATGGTCGAAGGGTAACAGTAATCCTGCTGTGGTGCATCGAGTCTAACACTGAGGCCCCAGGGAAGAGCCAAGGTACATACTCTTCGAAACGGTACTCCTGTCGACAGAAATCAGCATTGTGAATTTTGTGTTGATTCCCGATGCAATTTAGTGTTTCATCGTCACTGTGATATTCGAAGGGTAACAGTAAACCTGCTGTGGTGCATCGGAGTCTAAGACTGAGCACCCAGGGAAAGGCCAAAGAAACAGACTCCCAGAAAAGTTACTCTCGCCAATTTAAATCGGCATTGCGTATTTTGTATTGAATCCGGATGCAATTTCTGTCTTTCAGCGTCAATGTGATGGAGAAGGGTTACAGTAAACCTGCTGTGGTGCATCGGAGACTAACAATTTTGTATTCAATCCGGATGCAATTTCTGTGTTTCATCGTCAATGTGATGGTGAAGGGTTACAGTAAACCTGCTGTGGTGCATCGGAGACTAACAATGAGCCCCCAGAGAAGAGCCAAAAGGACTGACTCCCCGAAACGTTACTCTCGTCAATATAAATCAGCATCGCGAATTTTGTATTGAATCCTGATGCAATTTCTGTGTTTCATCGTCTATGTGATGGTCGAAGCAATACAGTAAACCTGCAATGGTTAATCGGAGTCAAACACTGGGCCACCAGCGAAGAGCCAATGTACATACTCTTCGAAACAGGACTCCAGTGGACAGAAATCGGCATTGTGAATTTTGTATCGAATCCCGATGCAATTTCTGTGTTTCATCGTCAATGTGATGGTCGAAGCGTTACAGAAAACCTGCTGTGGTGCATCGGAGTATAACACTAGGCGCCTAGGGAAGAGCCAAAAAACAGACTCCCCGGAAAGTTACTCTCGTCACTATAAATAGGCATGGCGAATTTTGTATTGAATCCCGATGCGATTTCTGTGCTTCATCGTCAATGTGATGGTCGAAGGGTTACAGTGAATCTGCTGTGGTGCATCGGAGTCTAACACTGAGCTTCCAGGGAAGAGCCAAAAGGACTGACTCCCCGAAACGTTACTCTCGTCAATATAAATCGGCATTGCGAATTTTGTATTGAATCCTGATGCAACTTCTGAGTTTCATCGTCAATGAGATGCTCGAAGGGTAAAAGTAAACCCGCTGTGGTCCGTCGGTGATTAACACTGGGCCCCAAGGAAGAGCCAAGGTACATACTCTTCGAAAAGGTAGTCGTGTGGACAGAAATCGGCATTGTGAATTTTGTTTTGATACCCGATGCAATTTCTGTGTTTCAACGTAAATTTGATGGTCGAAGGGTTACAGTAGACCTGCTGTGGTGCATCGGAGTCTAACACTAGGCCCCCAGGGAAGAGCCAAAGAGCAGACTCCCCGAAACGTTACTCTCCTCAATATAAATCGGCATTGCGAATTTTGAATTGAATCCTGATGCAATTTCTGTGTTTCATCGTCAATTTGATGGTCGAAGTGTTACAGTAAGCGTGCTGTGGTCCGTCGGAGTCTAACACTGACTCCCAAGAAAGAGCCAAACCACAGACTGACCGAAACGTTACTCTCGTCAATATATATCGGCATTGCAAATTTCGTATTGAATCCGAATGCAATTTCTGTGTTTCACCGTCAATGTGATGGTCGAAGGGTAACAGTAAACCCTCCTCGGTGCATCGAAGTCTAACACTGACCCCCAGGAAGAGCCAAAAGGACAGACTCCCCGAAACGTTACACTCGTCAATATAAATCGGCATGGCGAATTTTGTATTGAATCCGGATGCAATTTCTGTGTTCATTGTCAATGTGATTGTCGGAGGGTTACCGTAAACTTGCTGTGGTGCATCGGAGTCTAACACTGAGCCCCCAGGGAAGAGCAAAAGAACAGACTACCCGAAACGTTACTCTCGTCAATATAAATCGGCATTGCGATTTTTGTAATGAATCCGGATGCAATTTCTGTTGTGGCGTAGCAAGACAGCCACACCACTCGGAGGTAGCCGAAAGGCACGCTAACTAATGCAGACGGGCGTGAAGTCTGAAACAGGATAACTATTGAATGGTAGCAAGAAAAGTACGTAGTTGCTTTATACTTAACTTTTATTCTCTGATGAATACAGCGTTCTTCTTGAAACATTTATACTATAACTCTCAAAGTAGGTAAGGCTAATGGCGCCTTGCTAGGTCGTAGTCATGTGCTTAGCTGAAGGCTATTCTAACTGTCTCTCGGCAAATGAGAGGAAGGCCTCGTACGTCTAGTCGCTAGCAACGTTGTCCGTACAACTGGGGCGAGTGCTAGTCCGTCTTTCTAGACCTGCCATGTGGTGGCGCTAGGTCTGCAAGTACTGACAGTGGCGACACGCGGGTCCGACATGTACTAATGGACCGCGGCCGATTTAAGCTACCACCTAGCAAGTGTGGTGTCTGGCGGTGACACCACATTCCTCCCCCGCAAATCGGCGAACGGTCGTGTTATAAGGCTTCCGCCCGCCGTGGGGAGGGCCCCATGTTGACGTATGCGATGAGGTGGGGAGCCTAACAACAGGCGAGGCTGTGCCACCCGCACCCGGCCATTCGGTCCGAGGGGAGCTAGGAAACGCCTGGAAACCTACTCCAGGGTGCACGTCAACATGCGGCGTATGTGCCCGTAATGAGACAGGGTCGACCTCCATTGCGTCGGGGTATCCGACACGCGATGACGCCATGTGGTCCGGAGCGGGCCAGAGGTCCAGGGCGGACGACAGCTGGTCACGGGAAGCGATCGGCGGCGCGTGACCCAGAGAGGCGGTTGGCGGCTGCAGCGAAGCGTCCTCTGCGGGCGGCAGCGGCGGCGGCTGCAGCGGCGGCTGCGGCGGCGCGACGCCATGGGGCAGAATGGAAGGCATCGTCGGTAACACCTGGGGATGAGGCGAGCCAGTAGATGGGTCCCCAGGGCGCTGACCGGACGGCTCCGTCGCTGAAAGCAGACGGGGAGCGGCAGAACCCAGGCGACGACAGAGGCGCAGCTGATTGAGATGCCGACGCACCTCACCAGAGGCCCCCATAACCAAATACATCGCGCGGCCGAGGCAGCGAAGAATGCGCCCTGCGAGCCAACGCCGTGAACCGCGATAGTTGCGATAGAATACAACGTCGCCTGGAGCAAAAGCAGGAGTCTGCCGCTGCACAGGAACCTGATGCGGCGGATGCAGCAAAGACATCAAGGTTCGATGAGGACGACCGTGAAGCAACTCAGCCGGCGAGCGACCATCGCGGGGCTGAGAGCGATACGAAGACAAAAAGAGCAACAACGCGTCCTCCCGAGAATGCGACTCTTTCAACTTCAACATCTGTGACTTGAAAGTCCGGACCAAACGTTCAGCGGCACCGTTTGACTGAGGCGAAAACGGCGCGGATGTCAGATGTTGAATACCATTGGCCTGGCAGAATGACTGAAATTCTGCGGACATGAATTGTGGACCATTGTCGGAAACAATAGTCTGTGGGAGACCTTCAATGCAAAAGATAGCAGACAACGCTTGGATGGTGGCAGATGACGTCGTGGAAGACATCCGGACAACAAAAGGAAAATTACTGAAGGAATCGACAACAACCAACCATCGAGCATTCCAGAATGGACCAGCAAAATCTATGTGTAAGCGTTGCCAAGGGGAAGTGGCTTTCGGCCATGCAAAGAATTTCCGCGGTGGTGCGGATTGTTGTTCGGCACACGCCATGCAAGAAGAGCACATATTCGTAATCGCAGCATCGATTCCGAACCAAGTACAGTGCTGACGAGCAAGTTGTTTCGTACGCACTATACCCCAATGGCCTTGGTGGAGAAGCTTTAAGACAGATGACTGTAACGAACGTGGGACCACGACCCTAGACTGAGCATTATCAGAACGCAACAACAAAACACCACGCCGTACAAAAAGTCTCTCCTTGTGAGCAAAAAACGGCGAACCATCGGATCCTCGATCCGTGACTTCGACAAGGGCCATTGCGTAGTAACAAAACGCAAAACGGTAGCAAGGACAGGGTCTGCAGCTGTGGCTGTAGCTACACGACGAAAATCAATCGGAAACGATTCGACCACGTCATCGGTTTCCGCATCAATGAACATGCAAGCAAGTTCGGAAGAATCGAATGCTTTATCCTCGGCAACAGGCAAACGGGACAACGCATCTGCGTTTCCGTGCTTAGCAGTGGACCGGTACAAGATATCGTAGCGGTACTGCGAGAGGAAAAGAGACCAGCGAATGAATTTCTGCGCTGTACGTGGACGTACAGGCTTGTTCGGATGAAAAAGCGATGTCAAAGGTTTGTGGTCTGTAATGATGGTAAAGTGACGACCATACAAGAAATCGTGAAACTTCGTAACACCAAACACGAGAGCCAAAGCTTCTTTCTCTATCTGGGAATAATTTCTTTGCGCTGACGAGAGCAATTTGGACGCAAAGGCAATAGGGCGATCATGCGAACCATCTTTGTGCGCAAGCACAGCACCGATCCCGAAATCCGATGCATCTACCATCAACAAAAGGGGTTTCTGGGGATCGAATGGCGTAAGGCAAGTATTTGAAAGCAACGCCGATTTCAATTGGCGAAAGGCGCGTTCGCATTCCGTCGACCAGACGAACGGAACACCTTTACGGCGTAAGCGATGAAACGGAGCTGAAATGGAAGAGGCATGCGGAATGAAGTTATGGTAGTAATTTATTTTTCCCAACACACTCTGTAGCTGCTTCAAATTCTGCGGCGAAGACAAGTCCTGTATGGCACGGAGGTGCTCTGGACTCGGATGGATGCCTTGGGCATTAATTACATGGCCCAGATATGGCAAGTAACGAGCAAAAAACACACATTTGTCCTTCCTCAAGCGAAGACCATTCTGTCGCAAGACCTGAAATAGTGTTCTGAGATTTTGTAAATGTTCTGCTTCTGTCTTTCCTGAGATCACTATATCGTCCAGATAGTTAGCTGCAGTAGGGACCGACGCACAAATAGTTTGTAAATATTGCTGAAACAATGCAGGGGCGGATGCACACCCGAATGGCAGTCTTTTGAATCTGTACAATCCAAGATGCGTGTTAACCACCAATACGCGCTGGGATTCTTCGTCCACCGGTATTTGCAAGTACGCATCTGCTAGGTCCAACTTTGAAAAATATTTTCCCGGGCACAGTTTGTCAAAAAGACCTTCCGGGCGGGGCAAAGGAAAAGTAGCAGTCACTAGTTGTGGATTCACTGTTGCTTTGAAGTCCACGCAAAGTCTCAATTTTCCGGAAGGTTTTTGCAAAATTACTAAGGGTGAGGCCCAGAGAGAAGCCTGCACACGTTCAATGACACCTTGCGATTCTAAATCTTTTAATGTTCTTGCGACCTCATCACGCAATGCGTGGGGAACATTGCGCGCTCTGAAAAATTTCGGCTGCGCGTTGACTTTTAGTTCCAAATGTGCTTCATAGTTCTTAGCGCAACCAAGGCCCGGTGCAAAAATGTCTGCAAATTCCTCACATAGACTAGAAACACTGGCTGAAGGCACAGTCTGGTTCACTGAGAGAACCTGATTCACAATAGACAAGTTAAACAATTGAAATAAATCTAAACCAAACAAGTTCACTGCAGCAGAAGAACGAAGAACGTAAAACGACACAAGTTTTGTTTGTCCCTTGTATGTTGCAAGAAGGCTGCACTGTCCTAACACAGGGATATGCTGTCCTGAATAACTAGTGAGCTGAACTTTTGCGACACGCAACGGCGGTGCGCCCAGTTGTTTGTACGTGGCGTGATTGAGCAATGAAACTGCAGCTCCGGTATCGAGCTGGAATGGTATCACTTGTCCGGCAAAGTCCAAATCTACAAAAAGTTTATTGTCCTGCTGACGACAAGAGCGACTGTTTTGTGCAACTTGAACAGACACTGGGACAGAATCACGTGCGACGTGACAGGATTGCCGTCGACGTCGACGCACACGTTTTGTGGGACGAACACAGTCACTATTAGAGAGAGGAACACTGGGCGGAGTGGCATTAACTACATGAATGTCCATGGGTGAAGGTTCCCGAGCCTGAGTGTCCTTGGTTCGATTCCGGCGCGAAGCAAAGGGCCTGGAACGGTTGTGATTGTCTGATCTGAGCTTTTTCTGGCAAACACTTTGAACATGTCCTTTCTTGTGACAGTAAAAGCAAATAGCTTGGCGTGACGGGCAATTTTCACGCGAATGTCTAGCAGCACACGGCGGGCATGATTTCACTGCATTTGCGGGCTGGCGAGGCACACCTGGGTTAGAGCGCGGCGTCAGCTGCGTCGAAGTGCGCGAGGGCCGGTTACCGGGCCGCGCAGCGCGTCCAGCGGGCCGGTTAATGTTACACACTGCTGGCGAAGCTTCAAAAGATTCCTGAGCACAGTCAAGTGTGTCTTGCCTATCCAATATGTCTATCACTTGTTGAAGGGAGGGATTAACTAGTTTCAAAATCTGTTCCCTTATGCGAACATCAGAAACGTTCTGTGCTATTGCATCACGCACCATTGTATCTGAATAAGGAAGGCCACAGTCACACTGAAATTCACAATCCCTAGTAAGGCCTTGCAAAGTTGCAACCCACTCCCTATTAGTTTGACCGGCCGTACGTTTCGTACGAAAGAACGTATACCGTTTTGCAACCACATTAACTGTTTCTTTGAAATAGGCATCTAAAGCCGACACAATTTCTTCGTAGGACAGAGTAGCTACGTCGCGTCGGGGAAACAATTTCACTATCACACGGTACGTTTGCACGCCGACACAAGACAATAAGTGAGGCTGCCGCTCGTTACCTTGAATTCTGTAGGCTGCCAGATGAAAATCCAGCTGTCGGGAATATTCCGCCCAAGATTCTTGAGTGGAATCGAACTGGCGAAACGGCGGTGCAACTGCATGTTGTGGCTGCGGTAGCTGTGAGGAAGCGGCGGCGGCCGCATCGTTTTGCAGCGCACGTTGACCCTGGACGAGCTGTCCCAGGGCATCCAATAACGCCTGCGTCTGCTGATTCTGCAAGCGATAAAATTCGGACAGTACATCTGGAGATTGTGGCGAAGCCATGACACAAGCAAATCAAATCAGCCGGCCGGAGTGGCCGAGCGGTTAAAGGCGCTACAGTCTGGAACCGCACGACCGCTGCGGTCGCAGGTTCGAATCCTGCCTCGGGCATGGATGTGTGTGATGTCCTTAGGTTAGTTAGGTTTAAGTAGTTCTAAGTTCTAGGGGACTTATGACCACAGCAGTTGAGTCCCATAGTGCTCAGAGCCATTTGAACCATAGCCAAATCAAATCAGAGCAAAACAAGTAGGAAGAACACGTTGACTCGTCGCCAAACTGTTGTGGCGTAGCAAGACAGCCACACCACTCGGAGGTAGCCGAAAGGCACGCTAACTAATGCAGACGGGCGTGAAGTCTGAAACAGGATAACTATTGAATGGTAGCAAGAAAAGTACGTAGTTGCTTTATACTTAACTTTTATCCTCTGATGAATACAGCGTTCTTCTTGAGACATTTATACTAAAACTCTCAAAGTAGGTAAGGCTAATGGCGCCTTGCTAGGTCGTAGTCATGTGCTTAGCTGAAGGCTATTCTAACTGTCTCTCGGCAAATGAGAGGAAGGCCTCGTACGTCTAGTCGCTAGCAATGTTGTCCGTACAACTGGGGCGAGTGCTAGTCCGTCTTTCTAGACCTGCCATGTGGTGGCGCTAGGTCTGCAAGTACTGACAGTGGCGACACGCGGGTCCGACATGTACTAATGGACCGCGGCCGATTTAAGCTACCACCTAGCAAGTGTGGTGTCTGGCGGTGACACCACAATTTCTGTGTTTCATCGTCAATGAGTTGGCCGAAGGGTTACAGTAAACCTGCTGTGGTGCTTCGGAGTCTAACACTGAGCCCCCAAGGAAGAGCCAAAAAACAGGCTCCCCGAAACGTTACACTCGTCAATATAAATCGGCATTGGGAATTTTGTAATTAATCCGGATGCAATTTCTGTGTTTCATCGTGAATGTGATGGTCGAAGGGTTACAGTACACCTGCTGTGGTGCATCGGAGTCTAAAATTGAGCCCCCACGGAAGAGCCAAATGACAGACTCAGAATAACGATACTCTTGCAATATAAACCGTCCTTGCGAATTTTGTATTGAATCCAGATGCAATATCTGTGTTTCATCGTCAATGTGATGGTCGAAGGGTTACAGTAAGCCTGCTGTGGTGCATCGGAGTCTAACACTAAGCCCGCAGGGAAGAGCCAAATAATAGACTCCCCTAACATTACTCTCGTCAACATAATTCGGCATTGCGAATTTTGTGTTGAATCCGGATGAAATTTCTGTTTTTCATCGTCAATGTGATGGTCGATGGGTAACAGTATACCTGCTGCGGTGCATCGGAGTCTAACACTGGGCCCCCAGGGAAGAGCCAAAGTACATACTCTTCGAAACGGCACTCCTGTGGACAGAAATTTGCATTGTGAAATTTGTATTCATTTCCGATGCAATTTCTGTGTTTCATCGTCAATGTGATGGTCGAAGGGTTACAGTAAACCTGCTGTGGTGCATCGGAGTCTAACACTAAGCTTCCAGGGAAGAGCCAAAGGACTGACTCCCCGAAACGTTACTCTCGTCAATATAAATCGGCATTGCGAATTTTGTATTGAATCCGGATGCAATTTCTGTGTTTCATCGTCAATGAGATGGTCGAAGGGTAACAGTAAACCCGCTGTGGTCTATCGGTGATTAACACTGGGCCCCAGGGAAGAGCCAAGATACATACTCTTCAAAACGGTAGTCCTGTGGACAGAGATCGGCATTGTGAATTTTGTTTTGATTCCCGATGCAATTTCTGTGTTTCAACGTAAATTTGATGGTCGAATGGTTACAGTAGACCTGCTGTGGTGCATCGGAGTCTAACACTGAGCCCTCAGGGAATAGCCAAAGGACAGACTCCCCGAAACGTTACTCTCGTCAATGTAAATCGCCATTGCGAATTTTGTATTGAATCCGGTTGCAACTTCTGTGTTTCATCGTCAATTTGATGGTCGAAATGTTACAGTAAGCCTGCTGTGGTCCATCGGAGTCTAACACTGACTCCCAGGAAAGAGCCAAAAACAGACTGACCGAAACGTTACTCTCGTCAATATAAATCGGCATTGCGAATTTTGTATTGAATCCGAATGCAATTTCTGTGTTTCACCGTCGATGTGATGGTCGAAGGGTAACAGGAAACCCTCCTCGGAGCATTGAAGTCTAACACTGACCCCCAGGAAGAGCCTAACAACAGACTCCCCTAAACGTTACTCTCGTTAATATAAATCGGCATTGCGAATTTTGTATTGAATCCGGATGCAATTTCTGTGTTTCATCGTCAATGAGATGGACGAAGGGTTACAGTAAACCTGCTGTGGTGCATCGGAGTCTAACACTGAGCTTCCAGGGAAGAGCCAAAAGGACTGACTCCCCGAAACGTTACTCTCGTCAATATAAATCGGCATTGCGAATTTTGTATTGAATCCGGATGCAATTTCTGTGTTTCATCGTCAATGAGATGGTCGAAGGGTAACAGTAGACCCGCTGTGGTCTATCGGTGATTAACACTGGGCCCCAGGGAAGAGCCAAGGTACATACTCTTCAAAACGGTAGTCCTGTGGACAGAGATCGGCATTGTGAATTTTGTTTTGATTCCCGATGCAATTTCTGTGTTTCAACGTAAATTTGATGGTCGAAGGGTTACAGAAAACCTGCTGTGGTGCATCGGAGTCTAACACTGAGCCCCCAGGGAAGAGCCAAAAAACAGACACACTTAAACGTTACTCTCGTCAATATAAATCGGCATTGCGAATTTTGTAATGAATCCGGATGCAATTTCTGTGTTTCATCGTGAATGTGAAGGTCGAAGGGTTACAGTAAACCTGCTGTGGTGCATCGGAGATAAAAACTGAGCCCCCAGGGAAGAGCTAATAAACAGACTCCCAATAAAGTTACTCTTGCAATATAAATCGGCATAGTGAATTTTGTATTGAATCCGGATGCAATATCTGTGTTTCATCGTCAATGTGATTGTCGAAGTGTTACAGTAAACCTGCTGTGGTTCATCGGAGTCTAACACTGAACCCCAAGGGATGAGACAAAAAACAGACTCACCGAAACGTTACTGTCGTCAATATAAATCGGCATTACGAAAATTGTACTGAATCCGGATGCAATTTCTGGGTTTCATCACGAATGTAATGGTTGAAGGGTAACAGTAATCCTGCTGTGGTGCATCGAATTCTAACACTGGGCCCCCAGGGAAGAGCCAAAGTACATACTCTTCGAAACGCTACTCCTGTCGACCGAAATCAGCATTGTGAATTTTGTGTTGATTCCCGATGCAATTTTGTGTTTCATCGTCAATGTGATATTCGAAGTGTAACAGTAAACCTGCTGTGGTGCATCGGAGTCTAAGAATGAGCCCCCAGGGAAGAGCCAAAAAAAAGCCTCTCCGAAACGTTACTCTCGTCAATATAAATCGGCATTGCGAATTTTGTATTGAATCCGTATGCAATTTCTGTGTTTCATCGTCTATGTAATGGTCGAAGCGATACAGTAAACCTGCAATGGTGTAGCGGCGTCAAACACTGGGCCACCAGCGAAGAGCCAATGTACATACCCTTCGATACGGGACTCCTGCGTCAGAAATCGGAATTGTGAAATTTGTATTGAATCCCGATGCAATATCTGTGTTTCATCGCCAATGTGATGGTCCAAGGGTTCAGGTAAACCTGATGTGGTGCATCAGAGTCTAACACTGGGCCCCCAGGAAAGAGCCTAAAAACAAACTCCCCAAAATGTTACTCTAGTCAATATAAATCGGCATTGCGAATTTTGTATTGATTCCGAATGCAATTTCTGTGTTTCATCGTCAATGTAATAGTCGAAGTGTAACAGTAAACCTGCTATGGTGCATCGGAGTCAAACACTGGGCCCCCAAGGAAGAGCTAATGTACATACTCTTCGAAACAGGACTCCAGTGGACAAAAATCGGCATTGTGAATTTTGTATTGAATCCCGATGCAATTTCTGTGTTTCAACGTCAATGTGATGGTCGAAGCGTTACAGTAAACCTGCTGTGGTGCATCGGAGTATAACACTGGGCGCCTAGGGAAGAGCCAAAGTACATACTCTTCGGAACGGTAGTCCTGTGGACAGATATGGGCATTGTGAAATTTGTATTGATTGCCGATGCAATTTCTGTGTTTCATCGTAAATGGGATGGTCGAAGGGTTACAGAAAACCTGCTGTGGTGCATCGGAGTCTATCACTCAGCTCCCAGGGAAGAGCCAAAAAACAGACTCCCCGAAACGTTACTCTCGTCAATATAAAACTGAGCCCCCAGGGAAGAGCCAAAACACAGACTCACCTAAACGTTACTCTCGTCAATATAAATCGACATTGCGAATTTTTTAATGAATCCTGATGCAATTTCTGTGTTTCATCGTGAATGTGATGGTCGAAGAGTTACAGTAAACCATCTGTGGTGCATTGGAGTCTAAAACTGAGCCGCCAGGGAAGAGCCAAAAAACAGACTCCCAATAACGATACTCTTGCAATATAACCCGTCATTGCGAATTTTGTATTGAATCCAGATGCAATATCTGCGTTTCATCGTCAATGTGATGATCGAAGCGTAACAGTAAACCTGCTGTTGTGCATCGGAGTCTAACACTAGGCTCCCAGGGAGGAACCAAATCACATACTCTTCGAAACGGTACTCCCGTGGACAGAAGTGGGCATTGTGAATTTTATATTGATTCCCGATACAATTTCTGGGTTTCATCGGCAATGTGATGGTCGAAGGGTTACAGTAAACCTGCTGTGGTGCATCGGAGTCTAACACTGAGCCTGCAGGGAAGAGCCAAAGAGTAGGCTCCCCTAACGTTACTCTCGTCAACATAATTCGGCATTCCGAATTTTGTGTTGAATCCGGATGAAATTTTTGTTTTTCATCCTCAATGTGATGGTCGATGGGTAACAGTAAACCTGCTGCGGTGCATCGGAGTCTAACACTGGGCCCCTAGGGAAGAGCCAAAGTACATACTCTTCGAAACGGTACTCCTGTGGACAGAAAACGGCATTGTGAAATTTGTATTGATTTCCGATGCAATTTCTGTGTTTCATCGTCAATGTGATGATCGAAGCGTAACAGTAAACCTGCTGTGATGCATCGGAGTCTAACACTAGGCCCCCAGGGAAGAACCAAATCACATACTCTTCGAAACGGTACTCCTGTGGACAGAGGTGGGCATTGTGAATTTTATATTGACTCCCGATGCAATTTCTGTGTTTCATCGTCAATGTGTTGGACGAAGGGTTACAGTAACCCTGCTGTGGTGCATCGGAGTCTAAAACTGAGCCCCCAAGGAAGAGCCAAAAAACAGACTCCGCGAAAAGTTACTCTCGTCAATATAAATCGGCATTGCGATTTTTGTATTGAATCCGGATGTAATTTCTGTGTTTCATCGTCAATGTGATGGTGAAGGGTTACAGTAAACCTGCTGTGGTGCATTGGAGTCTAACAACGAGCCCCCAGGGAAGAGCCGAAAAAAGCCTCCCCGAACCTTTACTCTCGTCAATATAAATCGGCATTGCGAATTTTGTATTGAATCCGTATGCAATTTCTGTGTTTCATCGTCTGTGTGATGGTCGAAGCGATACAGTAAACCTGCAATGGTGCATCGGAGTCAAACACTGGGCCACCAGCGAAGAGCCAATGTACATACTCTTCGATACGGGACTCCTGTGTACAAAAATAGGAATTGTGAAATTTGTATTGAATCCCGATGCAATATCTGTGTTTCATCGCCAATGTGATGGTTCATGGGTTAAGGTAAATTTGATTTGGTGCATCGGAGTCTAACACTGGGCCCCCAGGGAAGAGCCTAAAAACAGACTCCCCGAAATGTTACTGTAGTCAATATAAATCGGCATTGCGAACTTTGTATTGGTTCCGGATGCAATTTCTGTATTTCATCGTCAATGTGATAGTCGAAATGTAACAGTAATCCTGCTATGGTGCATCGGAGTCAAACACTGGGACCCCAGGGAATAGCCAATGTACATATTCTTCGAAACAGGACTCCAGTGGACAAAAATCGGCATTGTGAAAATTGCACTGAATCCCAATGCAATTTCTGTGTTTCAACGTCAATGTGAAGGTCGAAGCGTTACAGTAAACCTGCTGTGGTGCATCGGAGTATAACACTGGGCGCCTAGGGGTAGAGCCAAAGAACAGACTCCCCGAAACGTTACTCTCGTCAATACAAATCGGCATTGCGAATTTTGTATTGAATCCCGATGCGAATTCTGTGTTTCATCGTCAATGTGATGGTCGAAGGGTTACAGTAAACCTTCTGTGGTACATCTGAGTCTAACAATGAGCCCCCAGGGAAGAGCCGAAAAAAGCTTCCCCGAAACGTTACTCTCGTCAATATAAATCGGCATTGCGAATTTTGTATTGAATCCGTATGCAATTTCTGTGTTTCATCGTCTGTGTGATGGTCGAAGCGATACAGTAAACCTGCAATGGTGCATCGGAGTCAAACACTGGGCCACCAGCGAAGAGCCAATGTACATACTCTTCGATACGGGACTCCTGTGGACAAAAATAGGAATTGTGAAATTTGTATTGAATCCCGATGCAATATCTGTGTTTCATCGCCAATGTGATGGTTCAAGGGTTAAGGTAAATTTGATTTGGTGCATCGGAGTCTAACACTGGGCCCCCAGGGAAGAGCCTAAAAACAGACTCCCAATAACGATACTCTTGCAATATAAACCGTCATTGCGAATTTTGTATTGAATCCAGATGCAATATCTGTGTTTCATCGTCAATGTGATGATCGAAGCGTAACAGTAAACCTGCTGTGGTGCATCGGAGTCTAACACTAGGCCCCCAGGGAAGAACCAAATCACATACTCTTCGAAACGGTACTCCTGTGGACAGAAGTGGGCATTGTGAATTTTATATTGATTCCCGATGCAATTTCTGGGTTTCATCGACAATGTGATGGTCGAAGGGTTACGGTAAACCTGCTGTGGTGCATCGGAGTCTAACACTGAGCCCGCAGGGAAGAGCCAAAAAATAGACTCCCCTAACGTTACTCTCGTCAACATAATTCGGCATTGCGAATTTTGTCTTGAATCCGGATGAAATTTCTGTTTTTCATCATGAATGTGATGGTCGATGGGTAACAGTAAACCTGCTGCGGTGCATCGGAGTCTAACACTGAGCCCCCAAGGAAGAGCCAAAAAATTACTCACCGAAACGTTACTCTCGTCAATATAAATCGGCATTACGAAATTTTTATTGTATCCGGATGCAATTTCTGGGTTTCATCGATAAGTAATGGTTGAAGGGTAACAGTAATCCTGCTGTGGTGCATCGAAGTCTAACACTGGGCCCCCAGGGAGGAGCTAAAGTACATACTCTTCGAAACGGCACTCCTGTCGACAGATATCAGCATTGTGAATTTTGTGTTGATTCCCGATGCAATTGTGTGTTTCATCGTCAATGTGATATTCGAAGGGTTACAGTAAACCTGCTGTGGTGCATCGGAGTCTAACATTGAGCCCCCAGGGAAGAGCCAAAAAACAGCCTCCCCGAAACGTTACTCTCGTCAATATAAATCGGCATTGCGAATTTTGTATTGAATCCGTATGCAATTTCTGTGTTTCATCGTCTGTGTGATGATCGAAGCGATACAGTAAACGTGCAATGGTGCATCGGAGTAAAACACTGGGCCACCAGCGAAAAGCCAATGTACATACTCTTCGATATGAGACTCCTCTGGACAGTAATCGGAATTGTGAAATTTGTATTGAATCCCGATGCAATATCTGTGTTTTTTCGCCAATGTGATGGTCCAAAGGTTAAGGTAAACCTGATGTGGTGCATCGGAGTCTAACACTGGGCCCCCAGGGAAGAGCCTAAAAACAGACTCCCCGAAATGTTACTCTAGTCAATATAAATCGGCATTGCGAATTATGTATTGATTCCGGATGCAATTTCTGTGTTTCATCGTCAATGTGATAGTCGAAGTGTAACAGTAAACCTGCTATGGTGCATCGGAGTCTAACACTGAGCCCCCAGGGAAGAGCCAAAAGGACACACTCCCCAAAACGTTACTCTCGTCATTATATATCGGCATTGCGAATTTTGTATTGCATCCGGATGCAATTTCTGTGTTTCATCGTCAATGAGATGGTCGAAGGGTAACAGTAAACCCGCTGTGATCCATCGGTGACTAACACTGGGCCCCGAGGAAATGCCAAGGTACATACTCTTCGAAACGGTAGTCCTGTGGACAGAAATTGGCATTGTGAAATTTGTATTGATTGCCGATGCAATTTCTGTGTTTCATCGTAAATGTGATGGTCGAAGGGTTACAGAAAACCTGCTGTGGTGCATCAGAGTCTATCACTAAGCTCACAGGGAAGAGCCAAAAGACAGACTCCCCGAAAAGTTGCAGTTGTTAGTATATATCGGCATTGCGAATTTTGGAATGAATCCGGATGCAATTTCTGTGTTTCATCGTGCATGTGATGGTCGAAGGCGTACAGTAAAGCTGCTGTGGTGCATTGGAGTCTAAAACTGAACCGCCAGGGAAGAGCCAATAAACAGGCTCCCAATAATGTTACTTTTGCAATATAAATCGGCATTGCGAATTTTGTATTGAATCCAGATGCAATATCTATGTTTCATCGTCAATGTGATGTTCGAAGCGTAACAGTAAACCTGCTGTGGTGCATCGGAGTCTAACACTGAGCCCCCAGGGAAGAGCCAAAGAACAGACTACCCGAAACGTTACTCTCGTCAATATAAATCGGCATTGTGAATTTTGTGTTGAATCCGGATGCGATTTCTGTGTTTCATCGTCAATGTGTTGGCCGAAGGGTTACAGTAAACCTGCTGTGGTGCATGGAGTCTAAAACTGAGCCCCCAGGGAAGAGCCAAAAAACAGACTCCCACTAACGATACTATTGCAATATAAACCGTCATTGCGAATTTTGTATTGAATCCAGATGCAATATCTGTGTTTCATCGTCAATGTGATGATCGAAGCGTAACAGTAAACCTGCTGTGGTGCGTCGGAGTCTAACACTAGGCCCCCAGGTAAGAACCAAATCACATACTCTTCGAAACGGTACTCCTGTGGACAGAAGTGGGCATTGTGAAATTTATATTGATTCCCGATGCAATTTCTGGGTTTCATCGACAGTGTGATTTTCGAAGGGTTACAGTAAACCTGCTGTGGTGCATCGGAGTCTAACAATTAGCCCCCAGGGAAGAGCCAAAAAATAGTCTCCCCTAACGTTAAGCTCGTCAACATAATTCGGCATTGCGAATTTTGTGATGAATCCGGATGAAATTTCTGTATTTCATCGTCAATGTGATGGTCGATGGGTAACAGTAAACCTGCTGCGGTGCATCGGAGTCTGAGCCCCCAGGAATGAGCCAAAAAACAGATTCCCCGAAAGGTTACTCTCGTCAATATAAATCGGCATTGCGAATTTTGTATTGAATCCGGATGCAATATCTGTGTTTCATCGTCAATGTGATGGTCGAAGGGTTACAGTAAACCTGCTGTGGTGCATCGGTGTCTAAAACTGAGCCCCCAGGGAAGAGCCAAAAAACAGACTCCCACTAACGATACTCCTGCAATATAAACCGTCATTGCGAATTTTGTATTGAATCCGGATGCAATATCTGTGTTTCATCGTCAATGTGATGATCGAAGCGTAACAGTAAACCTGCTGTGGTGCGTCGGAGTCTAACACTAGGCCCCCAGGTAAGAACCAAATCACAAACTCCGCGAAACGGTACTCCTGTGGACAGAAGTGGGCATTGTGAAATTTATATTGATTCCCGATGCCATTTCTGGGTTTCATTGACAATGTGATTTTCTAAGGGTTACAGTAAACCTGCTGTGGTGCATCGGAGTCTAACACTGGGCCCATAGGGAAGAGCCAAAGTACATACTATTCGAAACGGTACCCCTGTGGACAGAAATCGGCATTGTGAATTTTGTATTGATTCCCGATGCAATTTCTGTGTTTCATCGTCAATGTGATGGTCGGTGGGTTACAGTAAACCTGCTGTGGTGCAACGGAGTCTAACACTGGGCCCCCAGGGAAGAGCCAAAGTACATACTCCTCGAAACGGTACTCCTGTGGACAGAAATAAGCATTGTGAAATTTGTATTGATTTCCGATGCAATTTCTGTGTTTCATCGTCAATGAGATGGTTGAAGGTTTACAGTAAACTTGCTGTGGTGCATCGGAGTCTAACACTGAGCCCCCAGGAATGAGCCAAAAAACAGACTCCCCGAAAGGTTACTCTCGTCAATATAAATCGGCATTGCGAATTTTGTATTGAATCCCGATGCAATTTCTGTGTTTCATCTTCAATTTGATGGTCGAAGTGTTACAGTAAGCCTGCTGTGGTCATTCGGAGTCTAACACTGACTCCCAGGAAAGAGCCAAACAACAGGCTGACCGAAACATTACTCTCGTCAATATAAATCGGCATTGCGAATTTTGTATTGAATCCGAATGCAATTTCTGTGTTTCACCGTCAATGGGATGGTCGAAGGGTAACAGTTAGCCTGCCGCGGTGCATCGGAGTCTAACACTGTGCCCCCAAGGAAGATCCAGAAAACAGACTCCCCGAAACGTTACTTTCGTCGATATAAATCGGCATTGCGAATTTTGTATTGATTCCCGATGCAATGTCTGTTTTTCATCGTCATTGTGATGTTCAAAGGGATACAGTAAACCTGCTGTGGTGCATGGAATACTAACACTGGGCCCCCAGGGAAGAGCCAAAGTACACACTCTTGGAAACGGTACTCCTGTGGTCAGAAAACAGCATTGTGAATTTACTATTGATTTCCGATGCCATTTTGTGTTTCATGGTCAATGTGATGGTCGAACGGTAACAGTAAACCTGCTGTGGTGCATCGGAGCCAAACACTTAGCCCCCAAAGAAGAGCCAAAGACAGACTCCCCGAAACGTTACTCCCGTCAATATAAAGCGGCATTGCGAATTTTGTATTGAATCCGGATGCAATTTCTGTGTTTCATCGTCAATGTGATGGTCGAAGGGTAACAGTAAACCTGCTGTGGTGCATAGGAGTCTAACTCTGGGCCCCCAGGGAAGAGCCAAAGGACAGTCTCCCCGAAACGTTACTGTCGTCAATATGAATCGGCATTGTGAATTTTGTATTGAATCCGGATGTAATTTCTGTGTTTCATCGTCAATATGATGGTAGAAGGGTTACAGTAAACCTACTGTGGTGCATCGGAGTCTAACAATGAGCCCCCTGGGAAGAGCCAAAAAACAGACTCACCGAAACGTTACTCTCGTGAATATAAATCGGCATTGTGAATTTTGTATTGAATCCGTATGCAATTTCTGTGTTTCTTCGTCTATGTGATGGTCGAAGCGTTACAGTAAATCTGCAATGGTGCATCGGAGTCAAACACTGGGCCACCAGCGGATAGCCAATGTACATTCTCTTCGAAACGGTACTCCTGTGGTCAGATATCTGCATTGTGAATTTTGTATTGATTCCCGATGCAGTATCTGTGTTCCATCGTCAATTTGATGGTCGAAGGGTTACAGTAAACCTGCTGTGGTGCATCAATGTCTAACAATGAGGCCCCAGGGAGGAGCCAAAATGCAGACTCCCCGAAACGTTACTCTCGTCAATATCAATCGGCATTGCGAATTTTGTATTGAATCACGATGCAATTTCTGTGTTTCATCGTCAATTTGATGGTCGAAGTGTTACAGTAAGCCTGCTGTGGTCCATCGGAGTCTAACACTGACTCCCAGGAAAGAGCCAAACAACAGACTGACCGAAACGTTACTCTCGTCAATATAAATCGGCATTGCGAATTTTGTATTGATTCCGAATGTAATTTCTGTGTTTCACCGTCAATGTGATGGTCGAAGGGTAACAGTAAACCCTCCTCGGTGCATCGAAGTCTAACACTGACCCCCAGGAAGAGCCTAACAACAGACTCCCCGAATCGTTACTCTCGCCAATATAGATCAGCATTGCGAAATTTGTATTGAATCGCGATGCGATATCTGTGTTTCATCGTCAATGTGATGGTCGAAGGGTTACAGTAAACCTGCTGTGGTGCATCGGAGTCTAGCACTGAGCTTCCAGGGAAGAGCCAAAAGGACTGACTCCCCGAAACGTTACTCTCGTCAATATAAATCGGCATTGCGAATTTTGTATTGAATCCGGGTGCAATTTCTGTGTTTCATCGACAATGAGATGGTCGAAGGGTAACAGTAAACCCGCTGTGGTCCATCGGTGATTAACACTGGGCCCCAGGGAAGAGCGAAGGTACATACTCTTCGAAACGGTAGTCCTGTGGACAGAAATCGGCATTGTGAATTTTGTTTTGATTCCCAATGCAATTTCTGTGTTTCAACGTAAATTTGATGGTCGAAGTGTTACAGTAGACCTGCTGTGGTGCATCGGAGTCTAACACTGAGCCCTCAGGGAATAGCCATAGGACAGACTCCACGAAACGTTACTCTCGTCAATGTAAATCGCCATTGCGAATTTTGTATTGAATCCGGTTGCAACTTCTGTGTTTCTTCGTCAGTGTAATGGTCGAAGGGTAACAGTAATCCTGCTGTGGTGCATCGAGTCTAAGACTGAGCACCCAGGGAAAGGCCAAAGAAACAGACTCCCAGAAAAGTTACTCTCGCCAATTTAAATCGGCATTGCGTATTTTGTATTGAATCCGGATGCAATTTCTGTCTTTCATCGTCAATGTGATGGTGAAGGGTTACAGTAAACCTGCTGTGGTGCATCGGAGACTAACAATTTTGTATTGAATCCGGATGCAATTTCTGTCTTTCATCGTCAATGTGATGGTGAAGGGTTACAGTAAACCTGCTGTGGTGCATCGGAGACTAACAATGAGCCCCCAGAGAAGAGCCAAAAGGACTGACTCCCCGAAACGTTACTCTCGTCAATATAAATCAGCATCGCGAATTTTGTATTGAATCCTGATGCAATTTCTGTGTTTCATCGTCTATGTGATGGTCGAAGCGATACAGTAAACCTGCAATGGTTAATCGGAGTCAAACACTGGGCCACCAGCGAAGAGCCAATGTACATACTCTTCGAAACAGGACTCCAGTGGACAGAAATCGGCATTGTGAATTTTGTATCGAATCCCGATGCAATTTCTGTGTTTCATCGTCAATGTGATGGTCGAAGCGTTACAGAAAACCAGCTGTGGTGCATCGGAGTATAACACTAGGCGCCTAGGGAAGAGCCAAAAAACAGACTCCCCGAAAAGTTACTCTCGTCACTATAAATAGGCATGGCGAATTTTGTATTGAATCCTGATGCAACTTCTGAGTTTCATCGTCAATGAGATGCTCGAAGGGTAAAAGTAAACCCGCTGTGGTCCGTCGGTGATTAACACTGGGCCCCAAGGAAGAGCCAAGGTACATACTCTTCGAAAAGGTAGTCGTGTGGGCAGAAATCGGCATTGTGAATTTTGTTTTGATACCCGATGCAATTTCTGTGTTTCAACGTAAATTTGATGGTCGAAGGGTTACAGTAGACCTGCTGTGGTGCATCGGAGTCTAACACTAGGCCCCCAGGGAAGAGCCAAAGAGCAGACTCCCCGAAACGTTACTCTCCTCAATATAAATCGGCATTGCGAATTTTGAATTGAATCCTGATGCAATTTCTGTGTTTCATCTTCAATTTGATGGTCGAAGTGTTACAGTAAGTGTGCTGTGGTCCGTCGGAGTCTAACACTGACTCCCAAGAAAGAGCCAAACCACAGACTGACCGAAACGTTACTCTCGTCAATATATATCGGCATTGCAAATTTCGTATTGAATCCGAATGCAATTTCTGTGTTTCACCGTCAATGTGATGGTCGAAGGGTAACAGTAAACCCTTCTCGGTGCATCGAAGTCTAACACTGACCCCCAGGAAGAGCCAAAAGGACAGACTCCCCGAAACGTTACTCTCGTCAATATAAATCGGCATGGCGAATTTTGTATTGAATCCGGATGCAATTTCTGTGTTTCATCGTCAATGAGTTGGCCGAAGGGTTACAGTAAACCTGCTGTGGTGCTTCGGAGTCTAACACTAGGCCCCCAGGGAAGAAGCAAATCACATACTCTTCGAAACGGTACTCCTGTGGACAGAAGTGGGCATTGTGAATTTTATATTGATTCCTGATGCAATTTCTGGGTTTCATCGACAATGTGATGGTCGAAGGGTTACAGTAAGCCTGCTGTGGTGCATCGGAGTCTAACACTAAGCCCGCAGGGAAGAGCCAAAGGACTGACTCCCCTAACATTACTCTCGTCAACATAATTCGGCATTGCGAATTTTGTGTTGAATCCGGATGAAATTTCTGTTTTTCATCGTCAATGTGATGGTCGATGGGTAACAGTATACCTGCTGCGGTGCATCGGAGTCTAACACTGGGCCCCCAGGGAAGAGCCAAAGTACATAATCTTCGAAACGGCACTCCTGTGGACAGAAATTTGCATTGTGAAATTTGTATTCATTTCCGATGCAATTTCTGTGTTTCATCGTCAATGTGATGGTCGAAGGGTTACAGTAAACCTGCTGTGGTGCATCGGAGTCTAACACTGAGCTTCCAGGGAAGAGCCAAAGGACTGACTCCCCGAAACGTTACTCTCGTCAATATAAATCGGCATTGCGAATTTTGTATTGAATCCGGATGCAATTTCTGTGTTTCATCGTCAATGAGATGGTCGAAGGGTAACAGTAAACCCGCTGTGGTCTATCGGTGATTAACACTGGGCCCCAGGGAAGAGCCAAGATACATACTCTTCAAAACGGTAGTCCTGTGGACAGAGATCGGCATTGTGAATTTTGTTTTGATTCCCGATGCAATTTCTGTGTTTCAACGTAAATTTGATGGTCGAAGGGTTACAGTAGACCTGCTGTGGTGCATCGGAGTCTAACACTGAGCCCTCAGGGAATAGCCAAAGGACAGACTCCCCGAAACGTTACTCTCGTCAATGTAAATCGCCATTGCGAATTTTGTATTGAATCCGGTTGCAACTTCTGTGTTTCATCGTCAATTTGATGGTCGAAATGTTACAGTAAGCCTGCTGTGGTCCATCGGAGTCTAACACTGACTCCCAGGAAAGAGCCAAAAACAGACTGACCGAAACGTTACTCTCGTCAATATAAATCGGCATTGCGAATTTTGTATTGAATCCGAATGCAATTTCTGTGTTTCACCGTCGATGTGATGGTCGAAGGGTAACAGGAAACCCTCCTCGGAGCATTGAAGTCTAACACTGACCCCCAGGAAGAGCCTAACAACAGACTCCCCTAAACGTTACTCTCGTTAATATAAATCGGCATTGCGAATTTTGTATTGAATCCGGATGCAATTTCTGTGTTTCATCGTCAATGAGATGGACGAAGGGTTACAGTAAACCTGCTGTGGTGCGTCGGAGTCTAACACTGAGCTTCCAGGGAAGAGCCAAAAGGACTGACTCCCCGAAACGTTACTCTCGTCAATATAAATCGGCATTGCGAATTTTGTATTGAATCCGGATGCAATTTCTGTGTTTCATCGTCAATGAGATGGTCGAAGGGTAACAGTAGACCCGCTGTGGTCTATCGGTGATTAACACTGGGCCCCAGGGAAGAGCCAAGGTACATACTCTTCAAAACGGTAGTCCTGTGGACAGAGATCGGCATTGTGAATTTTGTTTTGATTCCCGATGCAATTTCTGTGTTTCAACGTAAATTTGATGGTCGAAGGGTTACAGAAAACCTGCTGTGGTGCATCGGAGTCTAACACTGAGCCCCCAGGGAAGAGCCAAAAAACAGACACACTTAAACGTTACTCTCGTCAATATAAATCGGCATTGCGAATTTTGTAATGAATCCGGATGCAATTTCTGTGTTTCATCGTGAATGTGATGGTCCAAGGTTTACAGTAAACCTGCTGTGGTGCATCGGAGTCTAAAACTGAGCCCCCAGGGATGAGCCTAAAAACAGTCTCCCAATAACGTTAGTCTTGCAATATTAATCGGCATTGCGAATTTTGTATTGGACCTGGATGCTATATCTGTGTTTCATCGTCAATGTGATGGTCGAAGGGTTACAGTAAACCTGCTGTAGTGCAACGGAGTCTAAAACTGAGCCCCCAGGGAAGAGCCAAAAAACAGGCTCCCAATAACGTTACTCTTTTCACTATAAATCGGCATTGCGAATTTTGTATTAAATCCGGATGCAATTTCTGGATTTCATCGTCAATGTGATGGTCGAAGGGTTACAGTAAACGTGCTGTGGTGCATCGGAGTCTAGCACTGAGCCCCCAGGGAAGAGCCAAATAACAGACTCCCCGAAACGTTGCACTCGTCAATATAAATCGGCATTGCGAATTTTGTAATGAATCACGATGCAATTTCTGTGTTTCATCGTGAATGTGAAGGTCGAAGGGTTACAGTAAACCTGCTGTGGTGCATCGGAGATAAAAACTGAGCCCCCAGGGAAGAGCTAATAAACAGACTCCCAATAAAGTTACTCTTGCAATATAAATCGGCATAGTGAATTTTGTATTGAATCCGGATGCAATATCTGTGTTTCATCGTCAATGTGATTGTCGAAGTGTTACAGTAAACCTGCTGTGGTTCATCGGAGTCTAACACTGACCCCCAAGGGATGAGACAAAAAACAGACTCACCGAAACGTTACTGTCGTCAATATAAATCGGCATTACGAAAATTGCACTGAATCCGGATGCAATTTCTGGGTTTCATCACGAATGTAATGGTTGAAGGGTAACAGTAAACCTGCTATGGTGCATCGGAGTCAAACACTGGGCCCCCAAGGAAGAGCTAATGTACATACTCTTCGAAACAGGACTCCAGTGGACAAAAATCGGCATTGTGAATTTTGTATTGAATCCCGATGCAATTTCTGTGTTTCAACGTCAATGTGATGGTCGAAGCGTTACAGTAAACCTGCTGTGGTGCATCGGAGTATAACACTGGGCGCCTAGGGAAGAGTCAAAAAACAGTCTCCCCGAAACGTTACTCTCGTCAATATCAATCGGCATTGCGAATTTTGTATGAATCCCGATTCGAATTCTGTGTTTCATCGTCAATGTGATGGTCGAAGTGTTACAGTAAACCTGCTGTGGTGCATCGGAGTCTAACACTGAGCTCCCAGGGAAGAGCCAAAAGGACAGGCTCCCCAAAACGTTACTCTCGTCAATATAAATCGGCATTGCGTTTTTTGTATTGAATCCGGATGCAATTTCTGTGTTTCATCGTCAATGAGATGGTCGAAGGGTAACAGTAAACCCACTGTGGTCCATCGGTGACTAACACTGGGCCCCAAGGAAGAGCCAAGGTACATACTCTTCGGAACGGTAGTCCTGTGGACAGAAATGGGCATTGTGAATTTTGTATTGATTGCCGATGCAATTTCTGTGTTTCATCGTAAATGTGATGGTCGAAGGGTTACAGAAAACCTGCTGTGGTGCATCGGAGTCTAAAACTGAGCCCCCAGGGAAGAGCCAAAAAACAGACTCCCAATAACGATACTCTTGCAATATAACCCGTCATTGCGAATTTTGTATTGAATCCAGATGCAATATCTGCGTTTCATCGTCAATGTGATGATCGAAGCGTAACAGTAAACCTGCTGTTGTGCATCGGAGTCTAACACTAGGCTCCCAGGGAGGAACCAAATCACATACTCTTCGAAACGGTACTCCTGTGGACAGAAGTAGGCATTGTGAATTTTATATTGATTCCCGATACAATTTCTGGGTTTCATCGACAATGTGATGGTCGAAGGGTTACAGTAAACCTGCTGTGGTGCATCGGAGTCTAACACTGAGCCTGCAGGGAAGAGCCAAAAAGTAGGCTCCCCTAACGTTACTCTCGTCAACATAATTCGGCATTCCGAATTTTGTGTTGAATCCGGATGAAATTTTTGTTTTTCATCCTCAATGTGATGGTCGATGGGTAACAGTAAACCTGCTGTGGTTCATCGGAGTGTAACACTGGGCCCATAGGGAAGAACCAAAGTACATACTCTTCGAAACGGTACCCCTGTGGACAAAAATCGGCGTTGTGAAATTTGTATTGATTTCCGATGCAATTTCTGTGTTTCATCGTCAATGTGATGATCGAAGCGTAACAGTAAACCTGCTGTGGTGCATCGGAGTCTAACACTAGGCCCCCAGGGAAGAACCAAATCACATACTCTTCGAAACGGTACTCCTGTGGACAGAGGTGGGCATTGTGAATTTTATATTGATTCCCGATGCAATTTCTGTGTTTCATCGTTAATGTGATGGACGAAGGGTTACAGTAACCCTGCTGTGGTGCATCGGAGTCTAAAACTGAGCCCCCAAGGAAGAGCCAAAAAACAGACTCCGCGAAAAGTTACTCTCGTCAATATAAATCGGCATTGCGAATTTTGTATTGAATCCGGATGTAATTTCTGTGTTTCATCGTCAATGTGATGGTGAAGGGTTACAGTAAACCTGCTGTGGTGCATTGGAGTCTAACAATGAGCCCCCAGGGAAGAGCCGAAAAAAGCCTCCACGAACCGTTACTCTCGTCAATATAAATCGGCATTGCGAATTTTGTATTGAATCCGTATGCAATTTCTGTGTTTCATCGTCTGTGTGATGGTCGAAGCGATACAGTAAACCTGCAATGGTGCATCGGAGTCAAACACTGGGCCACCAGCGAAAAGCCAATGTACATACTCTTCGATACGGGACTCCTGTGTACAAAAATAGGAATTGTGAAATTTGTATTGAATCCCGATGCAATATCTGTGTTTCATCGCCAATGTGATGGTTCATGGGTTAAGGTAAATTTGATTTGGTGCATCGGAGTCTAACACTGGGCCCCCAGGGAAGAGCCTAAAAACAGACTCCCCGAAATGTTACTCTAGTCAATATAAATCGGCATTGCGAACTTTGTATTGGTTCCGGATGCAATTTCTGTATTTCATCGTCAATGTGATAGTCGAAATGTAACAGTAATCCTGCTATGGTGCATCGGAGTCAAACACTGGGACCCCAGGGAATAGCCAATGTACATATTCTTCGAAACAGGACTCCAGTGGACAAAAATCGGCATTGTGAAAATTGCACTGAATCCCAATGCAATTTCTGTGTTTCAACGTCAATGTGATGGTCGAAGCGTTACAGTAAACCTGCTGTGGTGCATCGGAGTATAACACTGGGCGCCTAGGGGTAGAGCCAAAGAACAGACTCCCCGAAACGTTACTCTCGTCAATACAAATCGGCATTGCGAATTTTGTATTGAATCCCGATGCGAATTCTGTGTTTCATCGTCAATGTGATGGTCGAAGGGTTACAGTAAACCTACTGTGGTGCATCTGAGTCTAACAATGAGCCCCCAGGGAAGAGCCGAAAAAAGCTTCCCCGAAACGTTACTCTCGTCAATATAAATCGGCATTGCGAATTTTGTATTGAATCCGTATGCAATTTCTGTGTTTCATCGTCTGTGTGATGGTCGAAGCGATACAGTAAACCTGCAATGGTGCATCGGAGTCAAACAATGGGCCACCAGCGAAGAGCCAATGTACATACTCTTCGATACGGGACTCCTGTGGACAAAAATAGGAATTGTGAAATTTGTATTGAATCCCGATGCAATATCTGTGTTTCATCGCCAATGTGATGGTTCAAGGGTTAAGGTAAATTTGATTTGGTGCATCGGAGTCTAACACTGGGCCCCCAGGGAAGAGCCTAAAAACAGACTCCCAATAACGATACTCTTGCAATATAAACCGTCATTGCGAATTTTGTATTGAATCCAGATGCAATATCTGTGTTTCATCGTCAATGTGATGATCGAAGCGTAACAGTAAACCTGCTGTGGTGCATCGGAGTCTAACACTAGGCCCCCAGGGAAGAACCAAATCACATACTCTTCGAAACGGTACTCCTGTGGACAGAAGTGGGCATTGTGAATTTTATATTGATTCCCGATGCAATTTCTGGGTTTCATCGACAATGTGATGGTCGAAGGGTTACGGTAAACCTGCTGTGGTGCATCGGAGTCTAACACTGAGCCCGCAGGGAAGAGCCAAAAAATAGACTCCCCTAACGTTACTCTCGTCAACATAATTCGGCATTGCGAATTTTGTCTTGAATCCGGATGAAATTTCTGTTTTTCATCATGAATGTGATGGTCGATGGGTAACAGTAAACCTGCTGCGGTGCATCGGAGTCTAACACTGAGCCCCCAAGGAAGAGCCAAAAAATTACTCACCGAAACGTTACTCTCGTCAATATAAATCTGCATTACGAAATTTTTATTGTATCCGGATGCAATTTCTGGGTTTCATCGATAAGTAATGGTTGAAGGGTAACAGTAATCCTGCTGTGGTGCATCGAAGTCTAACACTGGGCCCCCAGGGAGGAGCTTAAGTACATACTCTTCGAAACGGTACTCCTGTCGACAGATATCAGCATTGTGAATTTTGTGTTGATTCCCGATGCAATTGTGTGTTTCATCGTCAATGTGATATTCGAAGGGTTACAGTAAACCTGCTGTGGTGCATCGGAGTCTAACATTGAGCCCCCAGGGAAGAGCCAAAAAACAGCCTCCCCAAAACGTTACTCTCGTCAATATAAATCGGCATTGCGAATTTTGTATTGAATCCGTATGCAATTTCTGTGTTTCATCGTCTGTGTGATGATCGAAGCGATACAGTAAACGTGCAATGGTGCATCGGAGTAAAACACTGGGCCACCAGCGAAAAGCCAATGTACATACTCTTCGATATGGGACTCCTCTGGACAGTAATCGGAATTTTGAAATTTGTATTGAATCCCGATGCAATATCTGTGTTTTTTCGCCAATGTGATGGTCCAAAGGTTAAGGTAAACCTGATGTGGTGCATCGGAGTCTAACACTGGGCCCCCAGGGAAGAGCCTAAAAACAGACTGCCCGAAATGTTACTCTAGTCAATATAAATCGGCATTGCGAATTATGTATTGATTCCGGATGCAATTTCTGTGTTTCATCGTCAATGTGATAGTCGAAGTGTAACAGTAAACCTGCTATGGTGCATCGGAGTCAAACACTGGGCCCCCAGGGAAGAGCCAATGTACATACTCTTCGAAACAGGACTCCAGTGGACAGAAATCGGCATTGTGAAATTTGTATTGATTTCCGATGCAATTTCTGTGTTTCAACGTCAATGTGATGGTCGAAGCGTTACAGTAAACCAGCTGTGGTGCATCGGAGTATAACACTGGGCGCCTAAGGAAGAGCCAAAGAACAGACTCCCCGAAACGTTTCTCTCGTCAATATAAGTCGGCATTGCGAATTTTGTATTGAATCCCGATGCGAATGCTGTGTTTCATCGTCAATGTGATTTTCCAAGGGTTACAGTAAACCTGCTGTGGTGCATCGGAGTCTAACACTGAGCCCCCAGGGAAGAGCCAAAAGGACACACTCCCCAAAACGTTACTCTCGTCAATATAAATCGGCATTGCGAATTTTGTATTGAATCCGGATGCAATTTCTGTGTTTCATCGTCAATGAGATGGTCGAAGGGTAACAGTAAACCCGCTGTGATCCATCGGTGACTAACGCTGGGCCCCGAGGAAATGCCAAGGTACATACTCTTCGAAACGGTAGTCCTGTGGACAGAAATTGGCATTGTGAAATTTGTATTGATTGCCGATGCAATTTCTGTGTTTCATCGTAAATGTGATGGTCGAAGGGTTACAGAAAACCTGCTGTGGTGCATCAGAGTCTATCACTGAGCTCACAGGGAAGAGCCAAAAGACAGACTCCCCGAAAAGTTGCAGTTGTTAGTATATATCGGCATTGCGAATTTTGGAATGAATCCGGATGCAATTTCTGTGTTTCATCGTGCATGTGATGGTCGAAGGCGTACAGTAAACCTGCTGTGGTGTATTGGAGTCTAAAACTGAACCGCCAGGGAAGAGCCAATAAACAGGCTCCCAATAATGTTACTTTTGCAATATAAATCGGCATTGCGAATTTTGTATTGAATCCAGATGCAATATCTGTGTTTCATCGTCAATGTGATGTTCGAAGCGTAACAGTAAACCTGCTGTGGTGCATCGGAGTCTAACACTGAGCCCCCAGGGAAGAGCTAAAGAACAGACTACCCGAAACGTTACTCTCGTCAATATAAATCGGCATTGCGAATTTTGTGTTGAATCCGGATGCGATTTCTGTGTTTCATCGTCAATGTGTTGGCCGAAGGGTTACAGTAAACCTGCTGTGGAGCATGGAGTCTAAAACTGAGCCCCCAGGGAAGAGCCAAAAAACAGACTCCCACTAACGATACTCTTGCAATATAAACCGTCATTGCGAATTTTGTATTGAATCCAGATGCAATATCTGTGTTTCATCGTCAATGTGATGATCGAAGCGTAACAGTAAACCTGCTGTGGTGCGTCGGAGTCTAACAATAGGCCCCCAGGTAAGAACCAAATCACATACTCTTCGAAACGGTACTCCTGTGGACAGAAGTGGGCATTGTGAAATTTATATTGATTCCCGATGCAATTTCTGGGTTTCATCGACAGTGTGATTTTCGAAGGGTTACAGTAAACCTGCTGTGGTGCATCGGAGTCTAACAATTAGCCCCCAGGGAAGAGCCAAAAAATAGTCTCCCCTAACGTTACTCTCGTCAACATAATTCGGCATTGCGAATTTTGTGATGAATCCGGATGAAATTTCTGTATTTCATCGTCAATGTGATGGTCGATGGGTAACAGTAAACCTGCTGCGGTGCATCGGAGTCTAACACTGAGCCCCCAGGAATGAGCCAAAAAACAGATTCCCCGAAAGGTTACTCTCGTCAATATAAATCGGCATTGCGAATTTTGTATAGAATCCGGATGCAATATCTGTGTTTCATCGTGAATGTGATGGTCGAAGGGTTACAGTAAACTTGCTGTGGTGCATCGGAGTCTAAAACTGAGCCCCCAGGGAAGAGCCAAAAAACAGACTCCCACTAACGATACTCCTGCAATATAAACCGTCATTGCGAATTTTGTATTGAATCCGGATGCAATATCTGTGTTTCATCGTCAATGTGATGATCGAAGCGTAACAGTAAACCTGCTGTGGTGCGTCGGAGTCTAACACTAGGCCCCCAGGTAAGAACCAAATCACATACTCCGCGAAACGGTACTCCTGTGGACAGAAGTGGGCATTGTGAAATTTATATTGATTCCCGATGGAATTTCTGGGTTTCATTGACAATGTGATTTTCGAAGGGTTACAGTAAACCTGCTGTGGTGCATCGGAGTCTAACACTGGGCCCATAGGGAAGAGCCAAAGTACATACTATTCGAAACGGTACCCCTGTGGACAGAAATCGGCATTGTGAATTTTGTATTGATTCCCGATGCAATTTCTGTGTTTCATCGTCAATGTGATGGTCGGTGGGTTACAGTAAACCTGCTGTGGTGCAACGGAGTCTAACACTGGGCCCCCAGGGAAGAGCCAAAGTACATACTCCTCGAAACGGTACTCCTGTGGACAGAAATAAGCATTGTGAAATTTGTATTGATTTCCGATGCAATTTCTGTGTTTCATCGTCAATGAGATGGTTGAAGGTTTACAGTAAACCTGCTGTGGTGCATCGGAGTCTAACACTGAGCCCCCAGGAATGAGCCAAAAAACAGACTCCCCGAAAGGTTACTCTCGTCAATATAAATCGGCATTGCGAATTTTGTATTGAATCCCGATGCAATTTCTGTGTTTCATCTTCAATTTGATGGTCGAAGTGTTACAGTAAGCCTGCTGTGGTCATTCGGAGTCTAACACTGACTCCCAGGAAAGAGCCAAACAACAGGCTGACCGAAACATTACTCTCGTCAATATAAATCGGCATTGCGAATTTTGAATTGAATCCGGATGCAATTTCTGTGTTTCAACGTCAATGTGATGGTCGAAGGGTAGCAGTAAACCCTCCTCGGTGCATCGAAGTCTAACAATGACCCCCAGGAAGAGCCTAACAACAGACTCCCCGAAACGTTACTCTCGTCAATATAAATCGGCATTGCGAATTTTGTATTGAATCCGAATGCAATTTCTGTGTTTCACCGTCAATGGGATGGTCGAAGGGTAACAGTTAGCCTGCCGCGGTGCATCGGAGTCTAACACTGTGCCCCCAAGGAAGATCCAGAAAACAGACTCCCCGAAACGTTACTTTCGTCGATATAAATCGGCATTGCGAATTTTGTATTGATTCCCGATGCAATGTCTGTTTTTCATCGTCATTGTGATGTTCGAAGGGATACAGTAAACCTGCTGTGGTGCATCGGAGTCTAACACTGGGCCCATAGGGAAGAGCCAAAGTACATACTATTCGAAACGGTACCCCTGTGGACAGAAATCGGCAGTGTGAATTTTGTATTGTTTCCCGATGCAATTTCTGTGTTTCATCGTCAATGTGATGGTCGAAGTGTTACAGTAAACCTGCTGTGGTGCATCGGAGTCTAATACTGAGCCCCCAGGGAAGAGCGAAAAAACAGGCTCCCAATAACGTTACTCTTTTCAATATAAATCAGCATTGCGAATTTTGTATTAAATCCGGATGCAACTTCTGTGTTTCATCGTGAATGTGATGGTCGAAGGATTACAGTAAACCTACTGTGGTGCATCGGAGTCTAAAACTGAGCCCCCAGGGAAGAGCCAAAAAACAGACTCCCAATAACGTTACTCTTGCAATATAAATCGGCATTGCGAATTTTGTATTGAATCCAGTTGCAATATCTGTGTTTCATCGCCAAAGGGATTGTCGAAGGGTTACAGTAACCCTGCTGTGGTGCATCGGAGTCTAACACTGAGCCCCCAGGGAAGAGCCAAAAAACAGGCTCCCCGAAACGTTACTCTCGTCAATATAAATCGGCATTGCGAATTTTGTATTGAATCCGGATGCAATTTCTGTGTTTCATCGTCAATGTGATGGTCGAAGGGATACAGTAAACCTGCTGTGGTGCATCGGAGTGTAACACTGGGCCCATAGGGAAGAACCAAAGTACATACTCTTCGAAACGGTACCCCTGTGGACAAAAATCGGTATTGTGAATTTTGTATTGATTCCCGATGCAATTTCTGTGTTTCATCGTCAATGTGATGGTCGAAGGGTTACAGTAAACCTCTTGCGGTGCATCAGAGTCTAACACTGAGCCCCCAGGGAAGAGCAAAAAACAGGCTCCCCGAAACGTTACTCTCGTCAATATAACTCGGCATTGCGAATTTTGTATTGAATCCGGATGCAATTTCTGTGTTTCATCGTCAATGTGATGGTCGAAGAGTAACAGTAAACCTGCTGTGGTGCATCGGAGACTAACACTGAGCCCCCTGGGAAGAGCCAAAAAACAGACTCCCCAAAACTTTACTCTCCTCAATATAAATCGGCATTGCAAATTTTGTATTGAAACCGGATGCAATGTCTGTGTTTTATCGTCAATGTGTTGGTCGAAGGGTAACAGTAAACCTGCTGTGGTGTATCAGAGTCTAACAATGGGAACCCAGGGAAGAGGCAAATTACATACTCTTCGAAACGGTACTCCTGTGGACAGATATCGGCATTTTTAATTTTGAATTGAATCCGGATGCAATTTAAGTGCTTCATCGTCAATGTGATGGTCGAAGGGTAACAGTAAAACTGCTGTGGTGCATCGGAGTCTAACATTGAGCCCCCAGTGATTAGCCAAAATACCGTCTCCCCTAAACGTTACTCTCGTCAATATAAATCGGCATTGTGAATTTTGTATTGAATCCGGATGCAATTTCCGTGTTTCATCGTCAATGTGATGGTCGAAGCTTTACAATAAACCAGCTGTGGTGCATCGGAGTCAAACACTGAGCCCCCAGGGAAGAGCCAAGAAACAGACTCACCGAAACCTTACTCTCGTCGATAAAAATCGGCATTACGAATTTTGTATTGAAATCGGATGCAATTTCTGTGTTTCGACGACAATGTGATGGTCGAAGGGTTACAGTAAACCTGCTGTGGTGCATCGGAGTCTAACACTGAGCCCGCAGGGAAGAGCTAAAATACAGACTGCTCTAACGTTAATCTCGTCAATATAAATCGGCATTGCGAATTTTATATTGAATCCGGATGAAACGTCTGTGTTTCATCGTCAATGTGATGGTCGATGGGTAACAGTAAACCTGCTGTGGTGCATCGGAGTCTAACACTGAGCCCCCAGGGAAAAGCCAAAAAACAGACTCCCCGAAACGTTACTCTCGTCAATATACACTCCTGGAAATGGAAAAAAGAACACATTGACACCGGTGTGTCAGACGCACCATACTTGCTCCGGACACTGCGAGAGGGCTGTACAAGCAATGATCACTCGCACGGCACAGCGGAAACCCCAGGAACCGCGGTGTTGGCCGTCGAATGGCGCTAGCTGCGCAGCATTTGTGCACCGCCGCCGTCAGTGTCAGCCAGTTTGCCGTGGCATACGGAGCTCTATCGCAGTCTTTAACACTGGTAGCATGCCGCGACAGCGTGGACGTGAACCGTATGTGCAGTTGACGGACTTTGAGCGAGGGCGTATAGTTGGCATGCGGGAGGCTGGGTGGACGTACCGCCGAATTGCTCAACACGTGGGGCGTGAGGTCTCCACAGTACATCGATGTTGTCGCCAGTGGTCGGCGGAAGGTGCACGTGCCCGTCGACCTGGGACCGGACCGCAGCAACGCACGGATGCACGCCAAGACTGTAGGATCCTACGCAGTGCCGTAAGGGACCGCACCGCCACTTCCCAGCAAATTAGGGACACCGTTGCTCCTGGGGTATCGGCGAGGACCATTCGCAACCGTCTCCATGAAGCTGGGCTACGGTCCCGCACACCGTTTGGCCGTCCTCCGCTCACGCCCCAGCATCGTGCAGCCCGCCTCCAGTGGTGTCGCGACAGGCGTGAATGGAGGGACAAATGGAGACGTGTCGTCTTCAGCGATGAGAGTCGCTTCTGCCGTGGTGCCAATGATGGTCGTATGCGTGTTTGGCGCCGTGCAGGTGAGCGCCACACAGGGCCAACACCCGGCATCATGGTGTGGGGAGTGATCTCCTACACTGGCCGTACACCACTGGTGATCGTCGAGGGGACACTGAATAGTGCATGGTACATCCAAACCGTCAACGAACCCATCGTTCTACCATTCCTAGACTGGCAAGGGAACTTGCTGTTCCAACAGGACAATGCACGTCCGCATGTATCCCGTGCCACCCAACGTCTTCTAGATGGTGTAAGTCAACTAATCTGGCGAGCAAGATCTCCGGATCTGTCCCCCATTGAGCATGTTTGGGACTGGATGAAGCGTCGTCTCCGGCGGTCTGCACGTCCAGCACGAACGCTGGTCCAACTGAGGCGCCAGGTGGAAATGGCATGGCAAGCTGTTCCACAAGACTACATACAGCATCTCTACGATCGTCTCCATGGGAGACTAGCAGCCTGCATTGCTGCGAAAGGTGGATATACACTGTACTAGTGCCGACATTGTGCATGCTCTGTTGCCTGTGTCTATGTGCCTGTGGTTCTGTCAGTGTGATCATGTGATGTATCTGACCCCAGGAATGTGTCAATAAAGTTTCCCCTTCCTGGGGCAATGAATTCACGGTGTTCTTATTTCGATTTCCAGGAGTGTAATTCGACATTGCGAATTTTGTATATAATCCGGATGCAATTGCTGTGTTTCATCGTCAATGTAATGGTCTAAGGGTAACAGTAAACCTGCTGTGGTGCATTGGAGTCTAACACTGGCCCCCAGGGAAGAGCCACAGTACATACTCTTCGAAACGGTACTCCTGTGGACAGAAATCGGCATTGTGAATCTTGTATTGATTCCGGATGGAATTTCTGTGATTCATCTTCAATGTGAAGGTCGAAGGGTAACAGTAAACCTGCTGTTGTGCATCAAAGACCAATACTGAGCCCCCAGGTAAGAGCCAAATAACAGACTCCCCGAAACATTACTCTCGTCAAAATAAATCGGCATAACTAATTTTGTATTGAATCGATGCTCTTTCTGTGTTTCATCTTCAACGTGATGCTCGAAGGGCAACAGTAAACCTCCTGTGGTGCATCGGAGTCTAACACTGGGCCCCCAGGGAAGAGCCAAAGTACATACTCTTCGAAACGGTACTCATGTGGACAGAAATCGGCATTGTGAATCTTGTATTGATTCCGGATGGAATTTCTGTGATTCATCTTCAATGTGAAGGTCGAAGGGTAACAGTAAACCTGCTGTTGTGCATCAAAGTCCAATACTGAGCCCCCAGGTAAGAGCCAAATAACAGACTCCCCGAAACATTACTCTCGTCAAAATAAATCGGCATAACTAATTTTGTATTGAATCGATGCTATTTCTGTGTTTCATCTTCAACGTGATGCTCGAAGGGCAACAGTAAACCTCCTGTGGTGCATCGGAGTCTAACACTGGGCCCCCAGGGAAGAACCAAAGTACATACTCTTCGAAACGGTACTCCCGTGGACAGAAATCGGCATTGTGAAATTTGTATTGATTTCCGAAGCAATTTCTGTGTTTCATCGTCAATGTGATGGTCGAAGGTTTACAGTAAACCTGCTGTGGTGCATTGGAGTCTAACACAGAGCCCCCAGGAAAGAGCCAAAAAATAGACTCCACGAAACGTTACTCTCGTCAATATAAATCGGCATTGAGAATTTTGTATTGAATCCCGATGCAATTTCTGTGTTTCATCGTCAATTTGATGGTCGAAGTGTTACAGTAAGCCCGCTGTGGTCCATCGGAGTTTAACACAGACTCACAGGAAAGAGCCAAACAACAGACTCCCCGAAACGTTTCGCTCGTCAACATAAATCGGCATTGAGAATTCTGTATTGAATCCGAATGCAATTTCTGTGTTTCACCGTCAATGTGATGGTCGAAGGGTAACAGTAAATCTTCCGTGGTGCATCGAAGTCTGCCACTGACCCCCAGGAAGAGCCTAACAACAGACTCCCCGAAACGTTACTCTCGTCAATATAAATCGGCATTACGAATTTTGTATTGAATCCGGATACAATTTCTGTGTTTCACCGTCAATGGGATGGTCGAAGGGTAACAGTTAGCCTGCCGTGGTGCATCGGAGTCTAACACTGTGCCCCCAGGGAAGTACCAAAAAACAGACTCCCCGAAACGTTACTCTCGTCAATATAAATCGGCATTGTGAATTTTGTATTGAATCCGGATGTAATTTCTGTGTTTCATCGTCAATGTGATGGTGGAAGAGTAACAGTAAACCTGCTGTGGTCCATCGGAGTCTAACAATGGGCCGCTAGGGAAGAGTCAAAGTACATACTCATCGAAACTGTACTCCTGTGGACAGAAACCGGAATTGCGAATTTTGTATTGAATCCCGATGCAATTTCTGTGTTTCATCGTCAATCTGATGGTCGAAGCTTTACAGTAAACCTGCTGTGGTGCATCGGAGTCAAACACTGAGCCCCCAGGGAAGAGCCAAAAAACAGACTCACCGAAACGTTACTCTCGTCAATAAAAATCGGCATTACGAATTTTGTATTGAATCTGGATGCAATTTCTGTGTTTCATCGACAATGTGATGGTCGAAGGGTTACAGTAAACCTGCTGTGGTGCATCGTAGTCTGAGCCCGCAGGGAAGAGCTAAAATACAGACTCCCCTAACGTTACTCTCGTCAATATAAATCGGCATTGCGAATTTTATATTGAATCCGGATGAAACGTCTGTGTTTCATCGGCAATGTGATGGTCGATGGGTAACAGTAAACCTGCTGTGGTGCATCGGAGTCTAACACTGAGCCCCCAGGGAAGAGCCAAAAAACAGACTCCCCGAAACGTTACTCTCGGCAATATACACTCCTGGAAATGGAAAAAAGAACACATTGACACCGGTGTGTCAGACCCACCAAACTTGCTCCGGACACTGCGAGAGGGCTGTACAAGCAATGATCACACGCACGGCACAGCGGACACGCCAGGAACCGCGGTGTTGGCCGTCGAATGGCGCTAGCTGCGCAGCATTTGTGCACCGCCGCCGTCAGTGTCAACCAATTTTCCGTGGCATACGGAGCTCCATCGCAGTCTTTAACACTGGTAGCATGCCGCGACAGCGTGGACGTGAACCGTATGTGCAGTTGACGGACTTTGAGCGAGGGCGTATAGTGGGCATGCGGGAAGCCGGGTGGACGTACCGCCGAATTGCTCAACACGTGGGGCGTGATGTCTCCACAGTACATCGATGTTGTCTCCAGTGGTCGGCGGAAGGTGCACGTGCCCGTCGACCTGGGACCGGACCGCAGCAACGCATGGATGCACGCCAAGACCGTAGGATCCTACGCAGTGCCGTAAGGGACCGCAGCGCCACTTCCCAGCAAATTAAGGACACTGTTGCTCCTGGGGTATCGGCGAGGACCATTCGCAACCGTCTCCATGAAGCTGGGCTACGGTCCCGCACACGTTTGGCCGTCCTCCGCTCACGCCCCAACATCGTGCAGCCCGCCTCCAGTGGTGTCGCGACAGGCGTGAATGGAGGGACGAATGGAGACGTGTCGTCTTGAGCGATGAGAGTCGCTTCTGCCGTGGTGTCAATGATTGTCGTATGCGTGTTTGGCGCCGTGCAGGTGAGCGCCACACAGGGCCAACACCCGGCATCATGGTGTGGGGAGTGATCTCCTACACTGGCCGTACACCACTGGTGATCGTGGAGGGGACACTGAATAGTGCACGGTACATCCAAACCGTCATCGAACCCATCGTTCTACCATTCCTAGACCGGCAAGGGAACTTGCTGTTCCAACAGGACAATGCACGTCCGCATGTATCACGTGCCACCCAACGTGCTCTAGAAGGTGTAAGTTAACTACCCTGGCGAGCAAGATCTCCGGATCTGTCCCCCAGTGAGCATGTTTGGGACTGGATGAAGCGTCGTCTCACGCGGTCTGCACGTACAGCATGAGCGCTGGTCCAACTGAGGCGCCAGGTGGAAATGACATAGCAAGCCGTTCCACAGGACTACATCCAGCATGTCTACGATCGTCTCCATGGGAGAATAGCAGCCTGCATTGCTGCGAAAGGTGGATATACACTGTACTAGTGCCGATATTGTGCATGCTCTGTTGCCTGTGTCTATGTGCCTGTGGTTCTGTCAGTGTGATCTTGTGATGTATCTGACCCCAGGAATGTGTCAATAAAGTTTCCCCTTCCTGGGACAATGAATTCACGGTGTTCTTATTTCAATTTCCAAGAGTGTAAATCGGCATTGCGAATTTTGAATTGCATCCAGATAAAATTTCTGTGTTTCATCGTCAGTGTGATGGTCGAAGTGTAAGAGTAAACCTGCTGTGGTGCATCGGAGTCTTACACTGGGCCCCTAGGCAAGAGCCAAAGTACATACTCTTCGAAACGATACTCCTGTGGACAGAGATCACTCCCCACACCATGATGCCGGGTGTTGGCCCTGTGTGGCGCTCACCTGCACGGCGCCAAACACGCATACGACCATCATTGGCACCACGGCAGAAGCGACTCTCATCGCTCAAAACGACACGTCTCCATTCGTCCCTCCATTCACGCCTGTCGCGACACCACTGGAGGCGGGCTGCACGATGTTGGGGCGTGAGCGGAGGACGGCCAAACGGTGTGCGGGATCGTAGCCCAGCTTCATGGAGACGGTTGCGAATGGTCCTCGCCGATGCCCCAGGAGCAACAGTGTCCCTAATTTGCTGGGAAGTGGCGCTGCGGTCCCTTACGGCACTCCGTAGGATCCCACGGTCTTGGCGTGCATCCGTGCGTTGCTGCGGTCCGGTCCCAGGTCGACGGGCACGTGCACCTTCCGCCGACCACTGGAGACAACATCAATGTACTGTGGAGACATCACGCCCCACATGTTGAGCAATTCGGCGGTACGTCCACCCGGCTTCCCGCATGACCACTATACGCCCTCGCTCAAAGTCCGTCAACTTGTGATATTATTGGATTTCAGACATTTTGCATATGAGAAAAGGACAGCCACCAAGCTGTAGTTTGCAGTGATACTAAGCATGACAACACGAGAGTAAAAAAAAAAAAAAACGAAATCTGTTTATAACGTTCGCCTACACCAAGACGCGCGGCCAGCGTTTAAAAGGTACTTTTAAATACTATGAATCGCTGGGCGCAGATATTTAAAATCATTGCCGCAGCGCTTGATAGCAAGAAGCTGCGAAACAGAAGGAAGAACAATTTATCATTTGTTAGGAAAATTCTAGAGTCTATATGGTTGGTTGTACTTCTGGTCGCCGATATGTTAACATGTACTTCATTACCTTTGATGTTTGGTTGCCGACTTGTTAAGACGTGTTGTGTAGCACCGCTACAAGTTATATTTCTTTTGGTGTGAAAAACCACGTTATCACCAAGAAAACAAAAACGCTTTTGTAAACTTTGTGACGATAAAAAATACTTAAGCGCACGCCAGGACATTTAATTTTTACAAAATATCACACATACAGAAGCAGCGATTGTTGGACTGCTCCATGTATGAGAAAAACATAAAAATGTAAGTTTTGTATTCATTGTAAATTTGTTAATGTTTATAGTTTAACGCCTTTGTTCTTTAACAATATATTGATGCTTCACTGTACAGAAAATCTATGCTTATTCTTTTCTTTAAATTAACCACGAATAATGTTTATGTTTAAATGAACTTTGTTACAGGTTCGCTCTTTATCGCGGTGTCTCGATTGTATTTGGGAGACCATTAACGTGTTCAATTTCCGATCTGACAACTTTTTTTACAAAATTTCACTGTTTTGCATTCATTTCCAATTTTTTTTATTATTCAAATAGGTCCCTTAGGTAATTTTATTGAAGAGTCTGATTGCGTGAAAGCAATCCGGGTTAAGAGGCCATTTGAGAAACTATTTTCACGCAATCAATCCGTACGTCTCCTAAACACAATCGAGAACCGACGCATCGTCGATCATTCATTAATTTTTCTCTCTTTCCAAGTCGTACCAAGAAACGGCCAAGGAGAACTGCCGTGAGTACGCAATCTAGTGTTAAAAGGTTGCAGCAAACATTGCCATGAATTATCATCATCAATGTTATATTTGGTTAAATGTGAAAAGCCAAACAAAAAAAAAACCTTTTAACGCTAGATGTGGCGCCCGAACAGGGACCTAACTAAAAAAAAAAACTAATTTGTTCTTTTTATTTTCATGCTACCATCTGGAGAAAATTGGAAGCCAAAACCAGTGATAAATAAAGGACGCATATGCAGAAAATCGCAGCAAGAATCCACAACAGCAATAAATAGCAGCGCGCAAGACAACTAATGTGAGTACGATTTTTCATTACGTTTGAAGCTTTGCGTACCGAGCATTCAGTCGGCTCGTGACATTCACTCTCTACGTTTTTTTTTTCTTTTCCTCAAGCAATTTAATTTCCAAATTTCTGTTTCCTTTTGCTATTAGATCCGCCTCTATCACATCATTTCGCTTACATTTCTATTGTTGTGCATTTTAGTAATTCACAATGGCCGCCAGTTTCAGTGCTCTATAAGTGTATTTCATTTATTTTATCTCTCTCGTTGCCATATTGGCATTTTCGTGTGTCAGAGTTTCAATTGTTTTTAACGCGCAAGCAATATCTGAGAAATCAGGACGCGAAATCCTTGGCGCACCTGACAAGTGAAAATCATAATTAAAAAAAAAAAATTATCTTTTCTAGCTCGTGCAGTGTAACTACTTTAAATTTACGATGGCTGATGAGCAACCAAGGCAACTTAGACCGCGCGCGGGTGTAAACAAACCTGAATTTCGTAGTGAGGGAACAACACAGGACGAAGCGACACGTGAGCTGTCGGCGCCACAGACCGCGTCGCAGTCACGTGAATGCTCGCTGTCAGATATACTAAAATTGTTTGCTGATATGAAAACCAGTTTTGAAGCAAACATGGGTAATCTTGACACTCGAATGGCACAGTTAACAAACCAAAGTGACAATATTGAAACGCAAATCAGTCAGTTGACAAACCAAAGTGACAATATTGAAACGCAAATCAGTCAGTTAGCAAACCAAAGTGACAGCAGGTTCAACAGTTTAGAATCAAGGGTAGAGGACACTCAAGTGCGAATGAACAATATAAATTCTGTTATTACCGACATCCAAGCAGAAATCAAAAAATCGACTGACACCATGGAGGAAAAAATTAAAGCCATTACCACTGCTTACGCAAGCGAGCTAAACGCAAGCGTACACGCAAAAATTGATAGTGTTCTTTCGATGGTGGAATCCGCCGAGACCAATATTGGTAGCAAGTTCATAGATATGCAGGCCCAAATAGATGTGTGTAAATCAACTGCGAGTGACTCTTTGAAACATTACAGTGATGTTTCAAAGAGAGTAAGCCAATTGACAGAAAGTGTCAACCACTTTGGCGAGCGAGTCGAAGACCTTGCTCAGCAAATATCCGATGTCAATATTGACAAAAAGATCGCAGATGTCAACACCGGTATAAGCAATACACTTAATAGGGAATTTGAAGAGTGGATGCAATCCAAAGAACAGTACATTGTCAGCAAGGTACACGCTGAACTAAAGGGTACGGTTAAATCTGCTACAGCAGAAATCTTAACCGCTCCCGGTACTTCTGGTGACACTTTAACCAGTGAATTAGGTGAAATCAGACGAGCATTTAGCCACGATCTTCCGGAATGGAAACGTCAGCTAAGCAATGATATAGATCAACTGAGACGACAAGTTACGGAATTGCAAGGTGACAATCAAAGTGGGTATTCGCTACCGCCAGAACACGATAATCGTCAATATCCCGAGTGTCAGGTACAATTCTCACCAACAGTAAATAATACGCGTGGCGAAACTTCTACGTCACGTAGTCATGCCGATCAACTAACACTCGTTGAACTAATGCGAGACGAGAGTGTGCTAAAACACAGAGTTTTTCAGCCTTTTATACCTGAAAAACGAAATATACATCCCATGGTATTTCTAAAATCATTCACAGGTGCTTTTCCGGAATCATGGAACGACAGGCAGCGGATACAGTTCATCTTAGGCTATGTACACGGTGAAGGATCAATTTGGGGTACAGAAATAATAGACAAATGTCACACCTATGCAGATTTTGAAAAGCATTTTTTGAATAAATTCTGGAGTTCAGGTATACAACAAAGACTCCGAAAAGAGGTTTACAACGCCGAACCTTTCAACACCAAAGGAGGAGGTTTGAGACGTTATTTTGAAAAATATCTACGTAAAATTCAGTATTGGGACACGCCCATTTCAACCAAAGATGTAATCATGATCTTAAAGTCAAAACTTCCTGTGTCAATAAGAGAAAAACTAGTTAATGTGAGTGAAGAAGACCTAGAAGCGTTTCTTTCTGTTCTTGACAATTTGGATATGATCTATGAGGATGTGCGTGCGAGCGCGCGGAATAATTATAATAATGGACCGCCCGCTCCGCAGCAGCACATAACAAACTGTGTCAATGGAATGTCGTACCAACATAACACGGGACAACCAAACGCTCAGCCTTACGGCAATCATAACAGTTTCAACCGCCGTAATGGAAAACAATATAACAAACATCCACACCAGAATAGGTGCAATCCGATTTATCAAAACACACAGCAACAATACGGTAATTCACCGATAAATCATAACGGTAATTACCAGTACCAGAACAACAAGACGAATAATGGAAATCGTCACAAGGGAAAGAAATGGAACAATTATAACAGACCACAACAGTACAGTCAGCCGAGTCACTTCACTCCCTCTCAGCAAATAAATTTTTCACAGCCGAAAAATGCGACATTTTCTCACCAACCCAATCAACAGTTCAGGAACAATAGTCAGGACAATTCGTCGGATGCTTTTCCTGACACCGCCAATTATAATAGCCAAGGAAATCCGACTATTTTTTACACACAGGCGAACCAAGCACCAAACGCGATGTCAAATAACACGCAATCAACAGATGCACAAGTCGTATGGGATACGAACGCAAATTTTCGACCTGGTAGGTCGCAAAATACTAGTCAAGTAAAAAATAACTGACATTTCAGCTCCACCCTAGTCGGAAAACCATTAGCAGCTTCTTTAGGCCTCCACGGGGAAGCTGCGGAACCAATAAGCTCTCATATCTTTAACACTCATGCCAACCTAAGAAAAAAGGCGCATGACAAACACATTAGCAAAGTCTTATCGTATCGTATAAATGAACGAGTGCTATTAAAGACCCACTTCAAACCATCTTTGATTCATCATAAGAATCGCAAGTGGCAGCACTTGTATGAAGGACCATATATTATCTTAAGAAAGCCGCACATTGGTTGCTATCTATTAGCTGACCCTGTATCTGGACGAATAAAAGGATTGTTTCATCACGCAGACTTGAAGAAATACCGAGTCAACCATTGAAAATATCTGTTAAGTTAAGCTGCTAAAAGAAAATATACACACACACTATAAGTTGTCATACTATGTGTGAAGTACCAACGTATGTAAGAGTAGTGCACATGACTAACACCCTGTCGACCTGCCACAACAAGATAAGTAATGTATATGAGCACCTTAAGTAAAACACATTTATTGTAGGAGAGCAAGATTTGCCTTAGATGTAAGTTAGTTTTAAGTTAATTGAGCCATGAACGGCCACAGCCGAAAGAGCTGACATATATTATAGTAGGGACGTGCTAAGTGCCACCTGCTACCACTAGTTTTAAGTATAGCAAAGCTCTCTCCTCTTGAATGAAATAAATTAAAATGATCATTCAGATCAGAATGATTGCTCGTAGGTAAAAAAATAAAAAAAAATAAATAAATAAATAAAAATTATCAAGGTCGCTTACTCTAATGAGGTAAATGTTATGTTATGCATAAGGAGTGTGTGACAACAAATTTTATGAGACCACCTATGAAACGCAGCAGGCAAAAAGCAGCAGCTTAGCATATAAGAATCAAGTAAGTCAATAACGATCCAGGTAGCAGGAAAGAAGTGCGCAACTCAATTATTTTATTATAATACGGAGAAAACCGTATACGCTCATAACAATTTTACGGCACAGTGCAGCTGAAATACAAAGATCATCTATAAATAAATTAGTTTAGTACTAGAAATATCTATTTCAGGTCCTCGAGATACGACGATTTTTTTTTTTTAGAAAACAATTTTACGATACATGGAACAGAAGATAGTTAACAGACATAGTTCACTGCTAATGCATGGTTTAAGTAATTTTAGATATGCATAGAAAATTGTTTAGAGAGCTGGATCAGACGACAAGGAAACTACTGTATCGATTTAATTATACTATTTGTCATGAAAAACTAAGGTGATAATAATTTATGTTAAGCTCATCATATCATACGTCATTAACACTGTGCCTTCAAATCTCTTCACTCCATAAAAGTCTTTTGTGTTTTCCTCTAACCAGTATCCTTACCATCCTACCTTATCCAGTAGAGAAGTGAATTTTACGAGCTGGTTGCATGATTGATACATATAGGCTATACGAATGGATAGTCGTGACTCATTGGTTGTCGACGGGCTATGCTTATTCTTCGCAAATTGCGAGTTCAATTAAGATTTGTTATGTGCAATTGCACGACAGGGAACACCAAGCTTCCCAATTTCCCAATGGTAGTTTGAACACGAACTGTTCATCACGTAAACGAAGCCACATTGACTATGTCTTCAAACTAACGACGTAATAGAGAGAAAATAAAAGAGCTGAACTTGCGAAAAGAGTACCTATTGTAAAAAGAAAAGAATAACAAGATTTCGAACAAAGTGTAAACCTAAAGTGCCTTGGAAGCACAAACTACGAACAAGAGACACGCTTTTCGTCAGGCCTTGTAGTCACAGAGACTAAATATTTCTTTGTAAATAATTTTTAGACATGATATGTATACTAAATGTTAACTGTACTTTGTAGTAATAATGCAGTCAGTAATAAATGGACACGTATATGCTGCTGCGTGTGAACCGACTATAGACAAGTAATTAATGGACACGTATAAAAGTGGCGCGTGTGAACCTTAACATGACGACCAAATAAATGTGAACACGAATTAATAATCACGTGTGAACTGAAAAGGTGATAACTCCAATGACACGTGTGAAATACCGCGTGTGAAGTAATGTTATAAGTATTTGTACCACGAAACCACGATGTAGAAAGCCGAACAGTGAAAGTGAATAAGTGTTGTACTTACCACAAACGGTACTGTACGCCTTTCCACGGACGCATTCTTCGAAACAGCTGCGGGAGTCGCCGCATCTGACTGCTTCCGTAATCCAGAGTCGATGAAAAACTGTGTAAAAACTCACACCACGGCTAGTAGACACCTAACGCTCTGCTTCTCGCAGAATACTGCGGCTAGCGTTGTGGAACTGTCAAGTTATTATCACGTGATTGTGACCAACGGACGTAACACTGTGTTCGCTGAGCGCTCAACAATCAATTTCTCTTTGCACAACGAGCGCGGATGCCAAAAGTGTTTGAAATGCATTCAAAATAAAATATGATAAAGCAATGAATTAAGCACTCATGTACCTTGTGAAATTATAATGACACTAATCGGAAGAGTCTTAAGCTCGATTTTCACAATTGCTACCGAATTTACTGACCAGGCCGAGTAATGACGAAAACGTGTCGAACCAAATAAAACCAGAAAAATAGATAAATATGAGAACTGAGCATTCCTAAGAGAATGAGACCTTATGTACATAAACAATTGTTATCCTTACCTAATCCAATTTTCTTTTAGACTAAGTTATTAGTAAGTAAGCACATTCTAATACAGATTTTTTTTTTGTATTTTTCATGTACGAAAACATAAATGGAAGCACGGACAAGTGTCAAGTGAAATAGAGACCGCCACCATACGGCTCAACATGTTGCAGAACCAGTCTTCCAGTTCCTGACCCACGACGTATTTCCAACGCAACATCACACCCCGACAACTACTCCAACTTCCACAGTGAAAGTGATGCCCTACTTTTCCTCCACTGTGAAAGTGTAATCAATTTCCCCACTCAAGTGCAGTGCTATCATTTATACCCGAAGTTCTACCACTCCTAGTGCAACTCATACCTACCCAAGTGTAGTGAAACATTTTTTTTTGCAGGTCATAAAAGCCACAAATAAGTAAAGTGCTACGTATTTACTGCAAGAAATCTTCGACGAAACAACGACAAAAATATTCCTGTAGTATGTCACTGTAAAACAAGAATGTCAATCTTTTGTAACATATTTTTTTTCCACGAGTGCACTCAGCACCCAGACTTCCTGCGAAGTCAAGTAATTTATTTCTTTGTTATTTTTTTTTATATTTATTATGCCATGTATAATGTATCTATGTATGTGTCTCTTTATCTTAATTTCATTATCTTTTACCGAGAAATGAACATTTGTTATCCTTGTACAATACATTAGAAAGGGCACAGTTCAATTGTCATGTAGTTACCCTATGGACAAATTACTATCAATTTCAGTCGTACGAATATACTTACCTGATACTCTGTATGTTAACCACTTTGCTTGATGTAATGTGTAAAATCTATTGTAAAGAATTTTTGCAAGTAATACTAACTTGTTTCACGAAAGCAATAATATCACGACTACGCGTGAGTCTCGATGATCCTGACGGAGTCATCGCTCCTCACGCGGTAAGCAATGTGATATTATTGGATTTCAGACATTTTGCATATGAGAAAAGGACAGCCACCAAGCTGTAGTTTGCAGTGATACTAAGCATGACAACACGAGAGTAAAAAAAAAAAAAAAACGAAATCTGTTTATAACGTTCGCCTACACCAAGACGCGCGGCCAGCGTTTAAAAGGTACTTTTAAATACTATGACTCGCTGGGCGCAGATATTTAAAATCATTGCCGCAGCGCTTGATAACAAGAAGCTGCGAAACAGAAGAAAGAACAATTTATCATTTGTTAGGAAAATTCTAGAGTCTATATGGTTGGTTGTACTTCTGGTCGCCGATATGTTAACATGTACTTCATTACCTTTGATGTTTGGTTGCCGACTTGTTAAGACGTGTTGTGTAGCACCGCTACAAGTTATATTTCTTTTGGTGTGAAAAACCACGTTATCACCAAGAAAACAAAAACGCTTTTGTAAACTTTGTGACGATAAAAAATACTTAAGCGCACGCCAGGACATTTAATTTTTACAAAATATCACACATACAGAAGCAGCGATTGTTGGACTGCTCCATGTATGAGAAAAACATAAAAATGTAAGTTTTGTATTCATTGTAAATTTGTTAATGTTTATAGTTTAACGCCTTTGTTCTTTAACAATATATTGATGCTTCACTGTACAGAAAATCTATGCTTATTCTTTTCTTTAAATTAACCACGAATAATGTTTATGTTTAAATGAACTTTGTTACAGGTTCGCTCTTTATCGCGGTGTCTCGATTGTATTTGGGAGACCATTAACGTGTTCAATTTCCGATCTGACAACTTTTTTTACAAAATTTCACTGTTTTGCATTCATTTCCAATTTTTTTTATTATTCAAATAGGTCCCTTAGGTAATTTTATTGAAGAGTCTGATTGCGTGAAAGCAATCCGGGTTAAGAGGCCATTTGAGAAACTATTTTCACGCAATCAATCCGTACGTCTCCTAAACACAATCGAGAACCGACGCATCGTCGATCATTCATTAATTTTTCTCTCTTTCCAAGTCGTACCAAGAAACGGCCAAGGAGAACTGCCGTGAGTACGCAATCTAGTGTTAAAAGGTTGCAGCAAACATTGCCATGAATTATCATCATCAATGTTATATTTGGTTAAATGTGAAAAGCCAAACAAAAAAAAAACCTTTTAACGCTAGAAACTGCACATACGGTTCAAGTCCACGCTGTCGCGGCATGCTACCAGTGTTAAAGACTGCGATGGAGCTCCGTATGCCACGGCAAACTGGCTGACACTGACGACGGCGGTGCACAAATGCTGCGCAGCTAGCGCCATTCGACGGCCAACACCGCGGTTCCTGGTGTGTCCGCTGTGCCGTGCGTGTGATCATTGCTTGTACAGCCCTCTCGCAGTGTCCGGAGCAAGTATGGTGGGTCTGACACACCGGTGTCAATGTGTTCTTTTTTCCATTTCCAGGAGTGTATATTGACGAGAGTAACGTTTCGGGGAGTCTGTATTTTAGCTCTTCCCTGCGGGCTCAGTGTTAGACTACGATGCACCACAGCAGGTTTACTGTAACCCTTCGACCATCACATTGTCGATGATACACAGACATGGCATCCGGTTTCAATACAAAATTTGCAATGCCGATTTTTATTGACGAGAGTAAAGTTTCGGGAAGTCTGTTTTTTGGCTCTTCCCAGGGGGCTCAGTGTTAGTCTCCGATGCACCACAGCAGGTTTACTGTTACTCTTCGACCATCAGATTGACGATGAAACACAGAAATTGCATCGGTAATCAATACAAAATTCACAATGCCGATTTTTGTCCACAGGGGTACCGTTTCGAAGAGTATGTACTTCGGTTCTTCCCTATGGGCCCAGTGTTAGACTCCGATGCACCACAGCAGGTTTACTGTATCCCTTCGACCATCACAATGACGATGAAACACAGACATTGCCTCGGGAATCAATACAAAATTCGCAATTCCGATTTATATTGACGAGAGTAACGTTTCGGGGAGTCTGTCGTTTGGCTCTTTCCTGGGAGTCTGTGTTAAACTCCGTTGGACCACAGCAGGCTTACTGTAACCCTTCGACCATCAAATTGACGATGAAACACAGAAATTGCATCGGGATTCAATACAAAATTCGCAATGCCGATTTATATTAACGAGAGTAACGTTTGGGGAGTCTGTTTTTTGGCTTTTTCCTGGGGGCTCTGTGTTACACTCCGATGCACCACAGCAGGTTTACTGTAAACCTTCGACCATCACATTGACGATGAAACACAGAAATTGCATCGGAAATCAATACAAATTTCACAGTGCCGATTTCTGTCCAAAGGAGTACCGTTTCGAAGAGTATGTATTTTGGCTCTTCCCTGGGGGCACAGTGTTAGACTCCGATGCACCACAGGAGGTTTACTGTTGCCCTTCGAGCATCACGTTGAAGATGAAATACAGAAATAGCATCGATTCAATACAAAATTAGTTATGCCGATTTATTTTGACGAGAGTACTGTTTCGGGGAGTCTGTTATTTGGCTCTTACCTGGGGGCTCAGTGTTAGTCTCCGATGCACCACAGCAGGTTTACTGTTACTCTTCGACCATCAGATTGACGATGAAACACAGAAATTGCATCCGGATTCAATACAAAATACGCAATGCCGATTTATATTGACGAGAGTAACGTTTCGGGGAGCCTGGTTTTTGGCTCTTCCCTGGGGGCTCAGTGTTAGACTCCGATGCACCGCAAGAGGTTTACTGTAACCCTTCGACCATCACATTGACAATGAAACACAGAAATTGCATCGGTAATCAATACAAAATTCACAATGCCGATTTTTGTCCACAGGGGTACCGTTTCGAAGAGTATGTACTTTGGTTCTTCCCTATGGGCCCAGTGTTAGACTCCGATGCACAACAGCAAGTTTACTGTTACCCTTCGACCTTCACATTGACGATGAATCACAGAAATTCCATCCGGATTTAGTTTATAATTCGCAATGCCGAATTATACTGACAAGAGCAACGTTTGGGGAATTCTGTTTTTTGGCACATCCCTTGGGGCCCAGTGTTAGACTCCGATGCACAACAGCAGGTTTACTGTTACCCTTCGACCATCACATCGACGATGAAACACAGAAATTTCATCTGGATGCAATTCAAAATTCGCAATGTCTATTTATATTGACGATAGTGACGTTTCAGGGAGTCTGTTATTTGGCTCTTCCCTTGGGGCCCAGTGTTACACTCAGATGCACCACAGCAGGTTTACTGTTACCCTTCGACCATCACATTGACGATGAAACACAGAAATTGCATCCGGATACAATACAAAATTCGCAATGCCTATTTATATTGACGAGAGTAACGTTTCGGGGAGTCTGTTATTTGACTCTTCCCTGGGGCCCAGTGTTAGACTCCGATGCACCACAGCAGGTTTACTGTATTCCTTCGACCATCTCAATGACGATGAAACACATAAATTCCATCGGGAATCCATACAAAATTCGCAATGCCGATTTATATTGACGAGAGTAACGTTTCATGGAGTTTGTCTTTTGGATCTTCCCTGGGGGCTCAGAGTTAGACTCCGATGCACCACAGCAGGTTTACTGTAAAGCTTCGACCATCACATTGATGATGAAACACAGAAATTGCATCCGGATTCAATACAAACTTCACTATCCCGATTTCTGTCCACAGGAGTACCGTTTCGAAGCGTATGTACTTTGGCTCTTCCCTGGGTTCCCAGTGTTAGACTCCGATGCACCACAGCAGGATTACTGTAACCATTCGACCATCACATTGACGATGAAACACAGAATTTGCATCCGGAGTCAACACAAGATTCACAATGCCGATTTCTGTCCACAGAAGTACCGTTCGAAGAGTATGTACTTTGGCTCTACCCTGGGGGCCCAGTGTTAGACTGCGATGCACCACAGCAGGTTTACTGTTACATTTCGACCATCACACTGACGATGAAACACAGAAATTGCATTCGGATTCAATACAAAATTCGCAATGCCGATTTCTGTCCTTCGGTGTACTGCTTCGAAGAGTATGTACTTTGGCTCTTCCATGGGGGCCAGTGTTAGATTCCGATGCACTACAGCAGGTTTACTGTTACCCTTAGACCATTACATTGACGATGAAACAGAGAAATTGCATCCGGATTCAATACAAAATTCGCAATGCCGATTTATATTAACGAGAGTAACGTTTCGGGGAGTCTGTACTTTGGCTCTTCCCTGGGGGCTCAGTGTTAGACTCCGATGCACTACAGCAGATTTACTGTAACCCTTTGACCTTCACATTGACGATGAAACACAGAAATTGCATCCGGATTCAATACAAAAATCGCAATGCCGATATACACTCCTGGAAATTGTAATAAGAACACCGTGAATTCATTGTCCCAGGAAGGGGAAACTTTATTGACACATTCCTGGGGTCAGATACATCACATGATCACACTGACAGAACCACAGGCACATAGACACAGGCAACAGAGCATGCACAATGTCGGCACTAGTGCAGTGTATATCCACCTTTCGCAGCAGTGCAGGCTGCTATTCTCCCATGGAGACGATCGTAGAGATGCTGGATGTAGTCCTGTGGAACGGCTTGCCATGCCATTTCCACCTGGCGCCGCAGTTGGACCAGCGTTCGTGCTGTACGTGCAGACCGCGTGAGACGACGCTTCATCCAGTCCCAAACATGCTCAATGGGGGACAGATCCGGAGATCTTGCTCGCCAGGGTAGTTGACTTACACCTTCTAGAGCACGTTGGGTGGCACGGGATACATGCGGACGTGCATTGTCCTGTTGGAACAGCAAGTTCCCTTGCCGGTCTAGGAATGGTAGAACGATGGGTTCGATGACGGTTTGGATGTACCGTGCACTATTCAGTGTCCCCTCGACGATCACCAGTGGTGTACGGCCAGTGTAGGAGATCACTCCCCACACCATGATGCCGGGTGTTGGCCCTGTGTGGCGCTCACCTGCACGGCGCCAAACACGCATACGACCATCATTGGCACCACAGCAGAGGCGACTCTCATCGCTCAAGACGACACGTCTCCATTCGTCCCTCCATTCACGCCTGTCGCGACACCACTGGAGGCGGTCTCCACGATGTTGGGGCGTGAGCGGAGGACGGCCAAACGGTGTGCGGGCCGTAGCCCAGCTTCATGGAGACGGTTGCGAATGGTCCTCGCCGATACCCCAGGAGCAACAGTGTCCCTAATTTGCTGGGAAGTGGCGGTGCGGTCCCTTACGGCACTGCGTAGGATCCTACAGTCTTGGCGTGCATCCGTGCGTTGCTGCGGTCCGGTCCCAGGTCGACGGGCACGTGCACCTTCCGCCGACCACTGGCGACAACAGCGATGTACTGTGGAGACCTCACGCCCCACGTGTTGAGCAATTCGGCGGTACGTCCACCCGGCCTCCCGCATGCCCACTATACTCCCGCGCTCAAAGTCCGTCAACTGCACATACGGTTCACGTCCACGCTGTCGCGGCATGCTACCGGTGTTAAAGACTGCGATGGAGCTCCGTATGCCACGGCAAACTGGCTGACACTGACGACGGCGGTGCACAAATGCTGCGCAGCTAGCGCCATTCGACGGCCAACACCGCGGTTCCTGGTGTGTCCGCTGTGCCGTGCGAGTGATCATTGCTTGTACAGCCCTCTCGCAGTGTCCGGAGCAAGTATGTTGGGTCTGACACACCGGTATCAATGTGTTCTTTTTTCCAATTCTAGGAGTGTATATTGTGAATAGGAACGGTCCTACGACACTCCCCTGCGGCACATCTGAAATCACTCTTACTTCGAAAGACCTCTCTCCATTGAGAATGACATGCTGCGTTCTGTTATCTAGGGACTTGTCAATCCAATCACACAATTGGTCTGATAGCCCATATACTCTTACTTTGTTCATTAAACGACTGTGGGGAACTGTATCAAACGCCTTGCGGAAGCCAAGAAACACGGCATCTACCTGGGAACCCGTGTCTATGGCCCTCTGAGTCTCGTGGACGAATAGCGCGAGCTGGGTTTCACACGATCGTCTTTTTCGAAACCCATGCTGTTTCCTACAGAATAGATTTCTAGTCTCCAGAAAAGTCATTATACTCGAACATAATACGTGTTCCAAAATTTTACAACTGATCGACGTTAGAGATGTAGGTCTATAGTTCTGCACATCTTTTCGACGTCCATTCTTGAAAACGGGTGACCTGTGCCCTTTTCCAATCCTTTGTAACGCTACGCTCTTCTAGAGACCTACGGTACACCGCTGCAAGAAGGGGGGCAAGTTCCTTTGCGTACTCTGTGTAAAATCGAAGTGGTATCCCATCCAGTCCAGCGGCCTTTCCTCTTTTGAGCGATTTTAATTGTTTTTCTATCCCTCTGACATCTATTTAGATATCTACCATTTTGTCATCTGTGCGACAATCCAGAAAAGAAAATAGAGTGCAGTCTTCCTCTGTGAAACAGCTTTGGGAAAAGACATTTAGTATTTTGGCCTTTAGTCTGTCATCCTGATACTTCTGATAAAAATAGAGAGGATGCATCTGATAACATTTACTGTAGACGCTGAAATGTAGCTTCACAGGCTCGTGCATGGAATATTAAACATTCTGGATGTCTTCGGTTTGGCGTGAGCCGGCTCTCGCCTTGCAGACGACGTCCGGCCACCAGCGTGAACAGTGGGTTTGATATCAGAGGATGACACAGGCCAGCCAGGCATGTCTCGGCCTGGCAAGTAGTGTGAACACACCATAATACTCTTCACTGTCTCTGTAACACCAGCTGGGGTGCAGACCGCTCGAGACTTTCTCGGAGGTCTCAGTGCTCTGGTCCAGTCGTGTCGTGGTTACTGGAGCCAGGTGAATGGATCAGTATGGCCTGTAGCACTGTGGATGCTCTATGCGATACACCATTGTGGTGTCTGACTTCTGACAAGCGCCTTCTGGACCTGCCCTGTGAACAGGTTACTCTCATTAGCTGGCATCCCTCCCCGACAGATAGTGTGCCAACAACTGCTGCTCAGCTGTGCAATACGTGTCTGCCACTACCTGGAGCATCCAAATTAATTTGTCCTTTTTCCCAGTAGTGAGATCCACCTGCTAAGACAGAGGTTGGGTCCGACCCCTGTTTGCAAACAGAATCTCTGCCCCCAACTCCACCTTTTTCCACGGTCACCTCTTGTCGGGGAGACATCCCTTGCATCCCCACGGTGTGGACTCCGTCCTCAGCTCTTCCTCCACCTCTTCTGTGGATAAAAAGGCTAAATTGACCCTATAGCTTTTCATCACCTGTTACTGTCCATCCACGATGCATTTCCCAGCTCTGTGGTCTAGCGGTTCTGGCGCTGCAGTCCGGAACCGCGGGACTGCTACGGTCGCAGGTTCGAATCCTGCCTCGGGCATGGGTGTGTGTGATGTCCTTAGGTTAGTTAGGTTTAAGCAGTTCTAAGTTCTAGGGGACTTATGACCTAAGATGTTGAGTCCCATAGTGCTCAGAGCCATTTTGAACCGAGGTGATGCAAAACTTTTTTAAATGCGTGTATAAATAAGGAAAGGGAGTGGCCCCAACACTGATCCCTGGGGCACCCCCCCCCCCTCCCCATTAGGCTGTACCCCTCTTAGACCCCACATCACAGACATTCTTAACATTGTGGGTAATGACCTTCTGCTGTCTGTTGCTAAAATACGAGGTGAACTAATTGTGAGATACTCCCCATATTCCGTAATGATCCCACTTCTGGAGTAAAATTTTGTGATCCACACAATAAACGCCTTGGTTGAAACAAAAAATATGCCTAGCGTTCAAATCATTTTGTATAACCCATCCTTGACCTCACAGAGAAAAGAGATTAATGCATTTTCAGTTGTTAAGCGACTTGTAAAGCCGATTTGTACATATGATAGGAATTCGTATGATCTAAAATGATCAATTATCATTACGTACATAGCCTTTTCAATAACTTTAACAAACAATGAAACCATAGAAACAGCTCGAAATTGTCTACATTGTCCTTTTCCCCTTTTTATAAATTGGCTTTACTACTGAGTACTTAAATCGTTCAGGAAATTGACCATTCCTAAAGGAAAAATTACAAATATGGCTAAATACAGGGCTACCATGTGCAGCACAGTACTTTAATAATCTGCTAGGCACTCATTCATATCCATGAGAGTCCTTAGACTTCATGGATTTAATTATTAACTCAATCTCCCCGTTGTCTGTATCACAGAGGAGTATTTCACACATCAATCTCGGAAAGGCATTTGCCAAGAAAGTTATATGATTCCCTGTAAAAACTAAATATTTATTTAACTCACCAGCAATGCTCAGAAAATGATTGTTAAATACTGTACCTATATCTGATTTATCAGTAACAGAGATATTTTTGCAATGAACTGACTTTATATCGTCGACCCTGTGCTGCTGACCAGACACTTCCTTCACAACTGACCATATGGTTTTAATTTTATCATGTGAATTAGATATTATATTTGCATACCAAATACTCTTTGCTTGCCTAATAACATTTTTAAGGACTTTACAATACTGTTTGTAATGGGCTACTCTAGCTTGATTGTGACTACTTCTAAAATTTTGATATAATTCCCACTTTGTTCTACATGATATCCTTTGCCCACTAGTCAGCCACCTAGACTACCTATTACTGCTGCTACAATGTTTAGAACGTTCTAATGGAAAGCAATTCTCAAAAACCATGAGAAATTATATTAATCACCTATGTTATCGGCACTATAAACATCCTGCCACTCTTGTTCCTTGACTAGGTTTAAAAAACTCTCTATTGCTGTTGGATTGACTTTCCTACATAGTTTGTAATTATATGTGACATTTGCTTGAGTACAAAAACCTTTAAGTGTTCAAATTTGTGCATCATGGTCTGAAAGGCCATTCACCCTTTTGCTAACAGAATGCCCATGTAGTAATGAAGAAGGAATGAACAATATTGTCTATGGCTGTGCTACTATTCCCCTGCACCCTAGTTGGAAAAAACACAGTCTGCATCTGATCGTATGAATTTAGATCTACCAACGTACTTTTCCTTCCACCATCATATACAAAATTGACATTGAAGTCACCAAATACAACTAGTTTCTGATACTTGCTACAAAACGAATCAGGAACCGTCTCTAGCTTGTGCATAATTGCTCCAAAGGCAGAGTTAGGGGACCTATAAAGAACAACAATTAGAAATTTAGTTTCACTAAATTCGGCTTCCAATGCACATCATTCAAATATCTGTTCAGTGCAGTGGTGTGATACATCTACGAACTCAATAGTGTCTGTTACGTACATAGCCACACACCCACCCCTCATGTAACTCCTTGAAAAACAGCCAGCTAATCTGTATCCTAAAGGATAAAGGAAGCCGCTGAATTGTCAAATTATGTAAGTAGTGCTACGATATACCAATAATTTCAGAGTAAATATCCATAAGAAGTCCACTAACCGTATATCTAATACCTCTTGTATTTTGATGAAATATGCTAATTCATTACATATACAGGCAGCGGTGCATTGGTTATAAGCTATAGCACTCCCAGGATAGGGTGCATGCGGTGACCATAACCGCCCCAATATCATAGATGTACACTATCAGAATGACTCTGACAATTCCACAAGGCTTATGCAAAAGCCCAGGACTTGCCTAATGACAGCAGCAATAGTCTCTTTAAGAGAAGTCGGCAGGGAGCATGTAGGATGCAATCGCTAAGCAATTTCTCTGTCTCAAACGGTCAGCAGTGTATGGGTTACAAGCTACTGGACTCACAGGATAGGTTCGATGGGGTGACCATAGCAGCGCCAGTATCACAGATGTACACCCACAGGGCGATTCTGACAACGTCCTTGGGGCTTATGCATTAGCCCAGCACTCGCCTAATAGTGACACAACTGCTGACGACAACAATAGTCTCTTGGAGAGAAATCGGCAGGGAGCCTGTACTATGCATTCGCGAAGCAATTTCTATTTATTTATTTTCTTTATTTATTTACACGTCAAGTTCCGTAGGAACAAATTGAGGAGCAAATCTCCAAGGTCATCGAACAAGTCAGGACATGAAATTAAAGCAAAAGTGAAAAGAGATAAAAAGAAAATGTTTATGAACCCGAAAAAAGTCAATACATGAGTTTAAGTAAACACAGTCAACAATACGACAAGAATCAGCTTAATTTTCCAAGGGGCTCCTCGACAGGATAGAAGGAATCACCCTGGATGAATCTCTTCAGTTTCGTTTTGACACCACTTATTGCCCGAATCTCCCGTTTATGAGCCAAAAATATCCTTCTACAATGGGAAGATTTATCCCAAAGTACAATACCATACGACACAAGAGAATGAAAATAAGCAAAGTAGACTAATTTTTCGCGTCGACCGATCACTCACTTCAGTAAAAATAGGAGCATTACGTCTTTGAACAAGATCCTGAACGTGGGCTTTGCACTACAGTTTACTATCTATCTGAACATCTAGAAATTTGATCTGTTCAGTTTCAGCAATCATATGTCCTTTCTGTGAAATTGAAATGTCAGATTTTGTTGAATTGTGTGTAAGAAACCGTAAAACCTGAGTCTTACTGTGATTTAGCGTTAGTTGATTTCCTACAAGCCGTGAAATTACGTCATGAACTCCACTATTTGAAACCAGGCTAATGATGCACACAACATCCTTTACTACCAAGCTAATATGAGAGGGCATACATTTATATAAATAAGGAACAGGAGTAGCCCCAACACTGGTGCCTGCCCCCCCCCCCCCCACACCCACTTGACAGTACCACACTCAGACCCGACATCACATCCATTCTTAACACTGTGAATAATGAACTTTTGCCGTATGTTGCTAAAGTAAGACGAGAACCAATTGTGAGCTACTCCCTGTATGCCGTAATAGTCCAACTGCTGGAGGGAAATTTTGTGATCAACACAATCAAACGTCTTTCTTAAATAAAAAAAAAAGCCTAGCGTTCGAAACCTTTTGTCTAAGCCATCCAGTACCTCACAGAGAAAACAGAATATAGATTTTCAGTCGTTAAACGACTTCTGAAGCCGATCTGTACATTTAGTAGTAAATCATATGATATAAATATCATTACATACACAGCCTTTTCAATAACCTTAGCAAACACTGGATCCATAGAAATAGGTCTAAAATTGTCTACATTATCCTTCTCCCCTTTTTATAACTCGGCTTTACTACTGAGTGCTTTAATTGTTCAAGAAACTGTCGATTCCAAAATGAAAAATTGCAAATATGGCTAAATATAGGGCTAACGTGTGCAGCACAGTACTTTAATATTCTGCTAGGCACTTCTTCATATCCACGAGAGTCCTTAGTCTTCAGTGATTCAGTTATTAACTCAGTCTCCCCCTTGTCTGTACCACAGAGGAGTATTTCAGACGATAGTCTCGGAAAGGCATTTGCCCTGAAAAAAATAATTTTTATTTAATTCACCAGCAATGTTCAGAAAATGATTGTTAAATACTATACATATATCTGATTTATCAGTAAAAGAAATATTTTTACTACGAACTGACTTTATATGGTCGTCCCTGTGCTGCTGACCAGACACTTCCTTCACAACTCACCATATGGTTTTAATTTTATCCTGTGAATTAGCTATTCTATGTGCATACCACATTATCTTTGCCTGCCTAATAACATTTTAAGCACCTTACAGTACTGTTTGTAATGAGCTACTGTAGCTTGATTGTGACTACTTCTAAATTTTGATATAATTTCCACTTTGTTCTACATGATATCTTTTGCCCACTAGTCAGCCACCCAGGCTACCTGTTACTGCTAGAGCCCCGTTTCGAACGTTCTGATGGAAAGCAGCTCTCAAAGAGCATGAGAAATGTGTTAAGGAAAGCATTATATTTATCATCTATGTTATCGGCACTATAAACACCCTGCCACTCTTGTTCCTTGACTAGGTTTAAAAAAAAAAACCTCTACGGCTGTTGGATTACCTTTCTTACATACTTCGTAATTATAAGTGGCATTTGTTTGAGTGCCCAAGCCTTTCAGTGTTATGATTTGTGCATCATGGTCAGAAAGGCCATTCACCCTTTTACTAACAGAATGCCCATGTAGTAATGAAGAATGAATAAAACTATTGTATATGGCTGTGTTACTGTTCCGCTGCACCCTAGTTGGAAAAAACACAGTCTGAATCAGATCATATGAATTTAGGAGATCTACCACCATCCTTTTTCTTGCGCCATCATATAATAAATTTATAATGAAGCCACCACATATAACTAATTACCGGTACTTCCTACAAAGTGAATCAAGAACCGTCTCTAGCTTGCGCAAAAATGCTCCAAAGGCAGAGTTAGGGGTCCTATAAACAACAACAATTAGAAGTTTAGTTTCACTAAATTCAACTGCCCCTGCACAACATTCAAATATCTGTTCAGTGCAATGGCGTAATACGTCAATGGACTCAATACTGTTTGTTACGTATATATAGCCGCCCCAACCCCTCAAGCAACTCCTTGAAAAACAGCCAGCCAATCTATATCCTGGTAAAGGATGCCTCTGAATTGTCAAATTATGTAAGTGGTGTTCCGATATACCAACAATGTCAGAGTCAATATATATAAGCAGTTCACTACCTTTGTCTCTAATACCTCTTATATTTTCACGAAATAAGCTAATTACTTCTCTACTTGGATACCTGACCTACTGTGAAGGTGATTCCTTTGTTAGAGGGACTTCCTTTAAGCAGAGATACCTATCAGCTGACTTCAGTCTAAAAAAGGGGCAGCTCTAACACCAGTTTCATCAGGAATTCTTCAATGAGTGATCACACCTCCACGCACTACACTACCATCTGACTTCTGTGCAGTTTGCGAACAGCCTTTCGCTCCCTGTATATCACAGCTGTTAGCTTCAGAATATCAAAGAGAATATACCAGTCAACTTTCTCAAAAGCTTTCTCGAAGTCTACAAGTGCTATAAACGTAGGTTTGTCTTTCTTTACCTTTGTTCTAAAATATGTCGTAGGGATAGTGTTGACATCTGTGCTCTTACATTTCTCCGGAATCCAAGCTAATCTTCTCAAAAGTCGGCTTCTGCCTCTCTTTCCAGTCTTCTGTAAGGACTTCATGTTATTATTTTGCAACCATGACTTATTAAAATGATAGTTGGGTTTATTCACGCCTGTCAGTAACAGCTTTCTATGGAATTGAAATTTTTACATTCTTCTTGAAGTCTGGGGCTATTTAGCCTGTCTCATACATCTTGCACACCAGATCAAAGAGTTTTGTATGGCTGGCTCTCCCAAGGCTATCAGTAGTTCTGATGGAATATCGTCTACTCTCTGTTTCGACTTAGACCTTAGAGAGTTCTGTCAAATGCTTCTCGCAATCTCGTACCTTCCATTTCATCTTCATCTATATCCTCTTCATTACCTTCAAGTTCATCTCCCTTGTAACGATCCTCCGTATACTGCGTCCACCTTTCAGCTTTCCCTTCTTTGCTTAGGACTGTTATTCCATCTGAGCTCTTGTTATTCATACAGTTGCCTCTCTTTCACCCAAAGGCCTTTTAATTTTCCTGTAGCCCGTGTCTGTCTTTCCCCTGGTGAAATAAGTCTCTGAATCCTTACGCAGACCGCTGGTGAAACGCCGTGACGTCATTAGGAATAAGGTAAGCGAGAAGCATTGTTAAAGCCAATTTCCAAATCCTGCGTTGAAACAAACAAAATGCAATAATTGTTTACTTGCTGTTCGTCTTGGTGGTCTTTTTGTTGCATTATGAGCAAAAGTACAAAACATTGTGCTGTTGCTGAATGCTAAAATGCTTAACATAAAACTGCTTATGTCATTTACCACAGATTTCCTAAAGTTAAGGAAACTGCAGCGCAAATGAATGCCTTGCTATAAAAGAACTGCTCTTGCATGTGAACAATGCAAGAATTTCTTGATATAGTTGCCTTTCCAAAGATTATGAACAGGGTGTTTCCTTTGAAAGGATAATTAAAGGGTGACTTTTTGCCATCACAAAAAATTCCAAACTGGCTTGGAGATGCATTCGAGGTGGTTGCTAGGACAACGTACAGGAAACTGTCAGATATTCATCCTGTTTAGAATTAAGTTTCCCTGTATTATCGGTTTTGCAATTACTCGCGAATTGTTTATTTATAGCGTTGCAGTCTCATTTCTTGACCAATGATAATGCTGTTCTAAAATATTATGTATTAATAAGTATTATGGGCAAGAGATCGCCGATGTGAAGAGAAAAGCGTACGCTGCCTGCCTTAAAAGCTTTATCTCCTAAGAAAACTAAATAAGATCAGACGACCGCTACAGACGTAGTTCTTGACCTAGACGTTGGTTCTAAACTCGAAACAGACAGACTAAAAACTGAGATAAAACTGCTGAAGAGAGAAAACTACGCTCTGAAAAGAAGTAAGAAGCGCCTCCAAGCAAAATACTCGAACTATGTTGTGGAACTAAGAGAGATGCTTATTCTACATCCACATGACTTCACTGCATTTCACAATTAAGTGGCTGACGGTTCATCCAATAACCTTCAAGCTGTTCCTCTTTTATTCCACTCTCAAACAGCGCACGGGAAAAGCGAGCATTTAAATATTTCCATACGAATTCTAATTTCTCTCATTTATTACGCTGTTCGTTTCTCCCTATGCAGGTGGGCACCAATAAAATATTTTCCAATTCGGAGGAGAATATTGGTGGTGGAAATTTCATAAGATCCTGCTGCAACGAAAAAAGGCTTTGTTTTAACGATAGCCATCCCAATTCCCATATCATGTCCGTGGCATTCTCTCCCCTGCTTCGCGATAGTACTAAACAAGCTGCCTTTCTTTGAACTTTTTCGATGTCCTCCGTTAATCTGACGCGGATCCCGCGCTACGCAGCAGTAATCCAGTAGAGGGTGGATAGCCGGTCGTAGTGACCGAGCGGTTCTAGGCGCTACCGTCTGGAACCGCGTGACCGCTACGGTCGCAGGTTCGAATACTGCCTCGGGCATGGATGTGTGTGATGTCCTTAGGTTAGTTAGGTTTAAGTAATTCTAAGTTCTAGGGGACTGATGACCTCATCAGTTAAGTCCCGTAGTGTTCAGAGCCATTTTTTGAGGGTGGATAGGTGTAGTGTAAGCAGTCTCTTTAGTAGATCTGTTGCATTTTCTAAGTGTTTTACCAATAAAACGCAGTCTTTGGCTTGCTTTCTCTCCCACAACATGATCTATGTGATTTATAGTCTTTACATTTGCGTCATTTATCGTGTAACGGGAATTTAGAGGATTTCTTTTAGTACTCATCTGGATGACTTCATACTTTCCATTATTTAGAGTCAACCGTTTGTTTTTTCTGCAATAAAACAACAAATTAGACAGTTTGCCACACGAGGCCAGATTCGATCTTACAGTGGCAGTCCCTTGGGTTCAGTCTCAGAATCTTTTCCGGATTCAGGTTACATCACTGGTAATGACAGGACGTCAGTAATTTGTAGGGATGGCCTCACTTCTCCCTCAGTTGACTGGTTCAGTAAAATAATGAGGTTTGAAGTGATATTTTGCAGTTTTCATGGGCGGCATGTTGCTAAGTGCGACGGAGTGATGCAACAGATAATTTCTACAATACCTTCAAAGTTTCCAGAAATGCATCACAAAGTGGTTTCCCTCAACGTCAGACCAGCAACCTTCGTTAGAAAAAGGCATATGTGCACACAAGCTAATACAGGGAACATATAAAATTCCTTGAGAAGAAAAATCTTCAATGGGTTACAGCGAGTATTTATGAACGCAGGAAGATGTTCTAGCTCTTAATATTACGTCTTTGAAGGTGGTTTTTATTGTGACATACAGCAGTTTATTTATTATAATTTTAGATTCAAGCGATGCTTAATAATGTGCATCAGCACTTAACAACTACAATTCATGAGACTGGTGTTACAACAACAATATACATCAAGTAAAACCTTCTCAAAAGTTAATTCTTATTATCCTGCAAATAAAAATACCAAAATTATACATTGTCTTTTTACAAATTGAGCACTTATCCCACGGCGTTTTTCAATTGCAAAATGTACCAGTTACTGAAAGTCATGTAATCAAAAACATTGAAAATAAGAAAGTCTGAAGGTTCAGACTTGCGTTTTTAGGTCCAGTTTCCTCAAAAAGCGTCCAAATTTTGAACAAACCAAAATATCAGTCCGGACCAAGGACAAAATATTTCCACATTTCTGGAACGAATCACTAAACGCTCAAACGTTTTACGCAAAATAGTCAGTTTTTATTAACTTGTAAGTATATGTGAACGAAGGAATCTGTGGGTAATCTAATCAAATAACCACCCCCAATTTCAGCCGAATGCTAGAAGTGAGATGTTATACGGTAGCTTCCAGAATTCAGAAGGTCACTGAAGCGTAACTTAAAAAAAGAAACTTTCAAATCTTAAAAACTCTTGTGTTATGAATAATACATATAGTGTCAATGATTAACTAACCGATGTTAATGAAAAACTTATAGCCTATATGCACGATACGTAAAAGGAAACCTCTGTAGTAAAAACAAAATTAATTTTTCTAAAAAACCAAGTGTTTTTGGAAAGAACGGAGACTTTCTCTTCTTATGATTCGCTTCTGTTTTGACACTCGATTTACTAAGAGGTAAGTTGCCGAAATCCTTATGTTATATATTTTTTATGGATTAATACGATTATCATTCATAAATATCGGCACCTGCAGTTATTGTAGTAAACCTTTTAATATTACCACCTTGAATTACTTTGAGGATTTTATATTTTTCAGCTAGATATATCACGAAATTGTGGTCACGTTATTTGAAAGCAAAATGAACGACTGTTTATCGCGTTGTGCCGTTTAAGTATATTATTCTCCACAGGTCGGACGTGAATATCTGTTTTTACGAAGTGCGGTCGATTATTCACACTAGTGTTTTACAGTCAACGAGCCTTTAAACAGCGGTAGTCGATGGTGTTCAGTAACAACCAGGGTCTAATACATCGAAAGAATGTAACAGCGTTGGCCTAAAGGTTAAAAAATAGTAATGGTTCATTTTACTAAAACAATTAATTATATACATGTAGATATGCGTAGGGTCACTAACCACACCGTGGCATAGCATTTATAATGTGTCCTCCCCGTGGCAATCTCATAACCATGTACAGAATATTTTTTTTATTAATTTGAATATTTCTCTCACTTTTAACTACCAGTAAGGAAAGAAACGTTACAGTGGACACTAGTCTGCCATCTTCCTTGCTTAAGTGGAATGTCGCGTTGATTAAATTTCCTTCATATGTTAACTGAAACTGTTTCCCATAGCCCAGCAAACTGCTACAGCTAACATCTCATCCATATCTTAATACGCTGCACAGTACCAGAAGCTAAGACTCTTCATATTACAACATACATCCGATAGCGACAAACATAACTGGAATGTCTGCCCTGAGAGTTGTCTACCGAATTGAAAATTGTGAGTCTGTCTGATATCGAGAAGTGATCCGTGTCGATTGCTGCTACGGAGGGCGCTAGAGTCGATACACGTGGTATCTGTCGCGCGATGTTACCCCATTAACTCTCGTAGTATTGAGTGCGGCGCTTCGGGCTTGCGGCGTGAGGCTTTCGTTTCCTTTGGGAGTGTAAGCAGTAGTGCCAGAGTTTACGGTAGAAAGTGCGTATTTTGGACGGGAGTTCCGTTTCTGGGTGTTCGGCCGCCAGCTGCGGATAATTTTATTTGACGCCGATCCGCGTGTACATAACGAAAAGAAGACGAGGGCGACAGCTACGGAGGCGGCTGATCGTATTCTGCGAGCGGAGAGTCCTGGGTCTGTATCTCACTGGTGTTGATTGACGGCGCAGTTCTTGGTGAGTACGGAACGTTCTTTCATGATACCACGCACAGTGCAACTGTTACAAAGTACTGACTTTTTATTGGCTGGCTACGAAACTGCTAATTCCTGATTTCATTACATGCTGTGTTTAGAGAAATTTGGGCAACTTTAATTCCTTAAAGAATTTTCACTTACATTTGGGAAAAAGATAAGTCAGTTGCTTCAACATACTCTTAGAAGCTAAATGAAAATTGTTAGAGCAAATGTTAATTCGGGATTTCTGGCGGCTTGTGCAATAAATGCTTAGGGAGATTTAGTTAGTAGTCAAATGTAGAATTTTCACTGCATATAATGCTCACTCAAAAGATCAAAATGAAATTGGCCAGTGTTGGAAGGCGGGCGGAAAGGGTGTCCCATAACTGCAAGTAACTAATGATGCGGACATGTTAAGACTGTTACAGCTTCCACGAATAGCTATTACGTGGCAACTATAACGTGCCCGTTTATGACGGGATGGTGGTTAGACTACAGTAGCGTGAAGACGCTGCCCCCCCCCCCCTCCCTCCTACAGTACCAAAGAATGTCACTCTACTGTATTTGATAAACGTAAACTGCAACTTTACGGTGCTGTCCAACTTTGTCAAGAATAGGTCGTGTTGGTGAGAAATTTTTGACGAAAAGCTTGCCAAGATGCCGGATGTTGAGGTTTTGCCGCACATGTTTAATGAGATAGTGTTATTAAAACTTATCTCACTGTATCGTTACTTTCAAAGTATGGAAACTACAATCAAGGGTAAAAACAAAGCAGCACTGTCAATTACCAAAATGGCAGTGGTGTATCTTTCAGGAATAGGTTAAGATCGGAATATTCATTCTACCCATAACATACAGGTGGAAGCACAACGAAGTAAAAAGTAATCAGAGTTGGGTCAACGGAGGCGTGAGATCCCACTCGGCGGCTTTGACCCGTGACGTAAGGATGCTGTGACAACATGACGGCGCGGAGTTCAGTTTGAGTGAATTGGCAGATGACTTGTTGTGGTTGGTGGTGACCACTGGTGTGTATGGTCCGTGTTATGTGGTGTATTGGGTTCATTTGGGTGTCGATGCTTGAAGTGTGCATTTATCGGTCGTGACTGTTATAGAACGGAAGTTAGTGTCAGAGTTAAGAATTAGTTTCCGTTTGTTGTTGCAGTGTCGTTTGTTACTCGTTCGTCGCGCAGTAAGTCGTTTAATTCAATTTGTGGCTTGTTATTTATGGATATGACTTCTAAGTATAGTAGTGTGCGTCTGCCGGCTGAAATGGGGGATGACATGTTTTGTCATTTTCTGCAACTTTTTGGGCTTGTTACGGAAATAGTGAAATGCGGCGTATGCAAGCAGATATGGGAGTTGGGGATTAGTGTGGAGCGTCGGAGCTTTTTTATTGTAAGTAGTTTCTTTGGGTCATTATTCGCGTGTTATGATGTTCGGTGGGATTTTTTTTTGTCGGTGTTATTTACTGCATGTGTTGGTGGTTGTTTTGGTATCTGCACTTGGGGTTCATTTATGTATCGTACGGGAAGTACTAGATTTGTTTTTTTGTATCGTTAGCTGTATGGGAAGTGACTGATTCCCATTTTTCGTAGCTATGTTTTGGTATTGGGCTGTTGTTGACCTATATAGGTCAAGGGAAGTGTCAGATTCCAATTTTTATTGGTTCAGGTGTTCGTTTGTGTTATCTATAGTTGCGATGTGGTTATAATTTTTGTAGTTGGTTTCTTAATTTGTGGTATCAACAATTGCGGTTGAGCTATGTATGTGAAGGGAAGTGAGATTGCTGTCGATATAAGTGTAGCGGAATTTGGCAGTTTTGTGGTTTTCCTATATCGTTTTGTGTCGTTTGGGATCGCGGTGTCTGTTTATATTTAGTTTGTACCCACGCAAAACCCCAAATTTCCCGCGCTGGTCCTGTTAGTTTCATTATATTTTTGGAGAGATGTTTCTTGGTTTTGCGTGTATTTTCGTGTTTATGTAATGACGTCGTGGGCGCCCTATTGGAGACGTTGAGAATGGTAGTTTCCGCCATATTGGTGACGTCATGGATCAAAGCAGATGAGTGGAATCGGACGCTTCTGTAATATTTCCTTTCGAAGAGTTTCGTGCGTAAATATCCCCATTCTAAGCCATTACCTGAACCAGCGCCCTTTTTCATCTTTAAACAGCGTCGAAATCGAAACCACAGCTGCTTTATCTGCATTAATGGCCATTCTCACTGTCAATACGAGCAGGGCCTGCTTCAAAGTGTGGTAAAACTGACCAACTTCTTGCCTGTACGGGTTTGTTCGTTAAATTTGCCCTTGTCTAGCTGCGGATTCGTCATAATTGTCGTTTATGGGGTCTTTCTCTCAGCACAAGGGATTGTAGGTCCTTGTGATAATGATTCATAATGCTTTCGCAGAACACAGGTGTTGGCAGCCAGCGCCAGGAAGTGGAGAGCCATGGTCTGGTGTCACTCCCACCTCGTATGTAGGAAGGACTAAATTCACATTTCCGCTCGCGACAGACTGCCACTTTTGGCGTCAGCAGGGTCGGTGAGATTTTCCGACCCCACACTTCTCTGCCCTAGCCCCTGTAATCTTCGTTGACAGATTAATATGCAGCATGGCTAGAGGTTTAAATTATGTTGAAAGGTGAATTGGCGAAGCTAATGGATGTGAATGACAAAGGTTGTGGTAAGGCCCCTGCACACGAACCGACCGATCGACATATTGAATATGTGTAAGCGTTTTGACCGACCGACAGTTTCCTTGTAGGGATATTGGGCGGTGGTGCTAACCGCCTGCAACACGTTTGTTGAGGAATCTGCAGATGTTTGAGAGACATGTGGAGTATATCAATATAGATAACTGTTCCCTCAGTTTCTAACGAATCCATAGTGACTCCGTGCAGCACAAAGTCGGCCGACCTGTATTTTTCATACCCGATACTTAACGGAAATTATTCCGAAAAATGAAATATCGACACTCAGTTGACGTAAATTGATGAAATATGCTTGCTTCATTATTAGTCCAGCCTATATCCAAGCCCTCAATGAAGAGCAAACTAGGGGATAATTTTGGTCCAACAGATTCTGAATGCTTAGTTTATGTTTGCTGTATTAATTACATGTGAGCCACCGATGTGGGTAGTGTTGGTTGTTTTCCATTGATCAATCGCACGGTATGGTAGCCGTTACAATGTGGAACATGTCAAGTGCACAATAAATGCAAATGTAAAACAAGATTTTAATATATATAACAATAGTTATAGATTAATACTTCTATTTATCCCATTCTCTTAAATGGCACAAAATGCGTGTACTATATTTATAGATTTATTCCTATTCAAGAATTCGTCTATGGTATAGGAGTTGTCAAGGAAATAAGATTTCAGTTTATTTTTGAAGCTATTACTGCTGTCTGTCATAAATTTTATTTCATCTGGTAATTTGTCGAAAACTTTTATAGCAGCATATTTGACCTCTCTGTGTGCCAAAGATAAGTTGAGTAAAGGGTAGAGTCTTTCATTTTTCTGGTTTTACAATCATGGTCACTGTTTTAAACTAGTCCATGTTGAGAACAAATTTCACTAGTGAGTAAATGTACTGTGAGGCTGTTGTAAGGGAAATATGGAAGCGTCCGATCCCGCCCGTCTGCTTTGACCCATTACCTTTATTTGGGTTCTTGGCCATGTCAGTATCCCTGGGAACGAAGCTGCAGATGCCGCGGCCAAGGCTGCGGTCCTCCAGCCTCGGACAGCTTATTGTTGTGTGCCTTCGTCTGATATTAGCAGGGTTATTTGTCAGTACATTTTATCGCTGTGGAATGCCGATTGGTCTACACTAACTGAAAACAAGCTTCGAGCCTTGAAACCTATCTCCACAGCTTGGACGACCTCTTCACGCCCTTCTCGGCGGGGGAGGTCGTTTTGGCCGGTTACGGATTGGACACTGCCGATTCAGCCATCTGTTGACGGCTGCACCGGCGCCGTTCTGCCCATGTGGGCAATTGCTGACGGTAGGCCACATTTTAACGTCCTGTCCGAATTTTAATACACTGCGCATTGATCTTGGCCTGCCATTTACTCTGGATGAAATTTTAGCAAATGACCCAGCAATAGCTACTAGAGTTCTTCGTTTTATCCACTTGACAAACCAAAGGAAATTTGATTAAGCTGTTTTCTTTTAATCCCTTGCCTGTTAATGTGCCTTTTATAGTGTTGGCCTTTTTAGTTGCTGTTTTAACATTGTGCTGCGCAGTGCATTCATAATTTAGTTTGGGCGCTAATGATCACTAGTTGTGCGCCCTAAAACCACAAAAATCTTTCGACAATGATCATTTTTCCTGTTTGCATTGTGGATCTACTTCTTGAGCTGCCTTTATTCTTCTTTACTTACTGTAACATAAACATTGACTTTTCGGCTCATTGCATCAGCATTCACATGTTGTTTACTAGGTTGGTGAATAACCTTAAATTGGTACTCAGTCTTACTGCCTATCTTGTTAATCTCCAACTTGGATTCTTTAAGCTCAATAAAAAATTAAGTGCAGCATGATATGTAATAACTGTAAATTCTCTTCCTGTTAAGAAACATCTGTTACGTGTTATACCAAAAACCAAAACACACAACTCCTCCTCAGTAGTATAATTACATTCTTTGTCTGAAAGCCCCTGAGACTGGACGTTCATGACCAACTTCTTGAGACAAGATTTGTCCATGGCAAAATTGGCTGCATCTGTTCAAAGAATAAAAGGTTTACTGAAATCTGCATAGGCTAACACTGGGGCTGTGATTAGAGCAGTTCTAAGTTCTTTCATTGCCTTTTTGCATTCTGTGGACCAATTGAATGTGGCTCCTTTCTTCAGTAGCTGTGTCATTGACCGTGCTATATTCGCATAACCGGCTATAAAGTCTGTGGAAATGACAATCTCAAGAATAATTGTAGTTCTTTAAAATTGTGGTTCAGGAAAATTCTTTACATCTTCAATTTTGGATCAGGTCGACCACCTTCACTGGCTATATCATTAACAAGATAAACTTTACTTTGTGCGAAATGACATATATCTATTAAGACAGGTTTGCTTTTCTTATACGCTCAAAAACAGCTTGTAGCCTCAGTATGCTGCTTAATGTTTTCACCAAAAATGATTACATCATAAAGGTAAAAAAGTGCTTGTGTTGGGGTGAGCCCTCATAAAACTGAATCCATCAGACATTGAAATGTAGCTGGAGCAATACGAAGTCCAAATGGCATACGGAGATACTTTTATACTCCTGTTGCTGTTAAATAGGTTTTTGCTTGATCTGGATGCACTGTTAACTGGTGATAACTCGTTAAATCACATACTGAAAAAATTAGAAATCTGCCCAAGAAATCGAAGGTTTCCACTAAATTTGCTAAGGGGTAAATGTCAGGTGTGGTCACAGCATCCAAAGAGCAGTAATAACACAAAAATGGAACTGTGGTTCTCCAGGAATTGATTTCTTCTTTACATTTAAAACAGGTGAACACAAGTGGGTCTGAAGGATCTCTTGGTTGTATGATTCCAGCTTCTAATTGTTCTTTAACCATGTCTTCTACCAACTCTTTGACTGAATGGTATTCGGTAAGGTTTCTGTGTGATTGGGGCAGCATTCCCTGTATGAATACGATGCTGAACTGAGTGACAGGTAAATTTGCACGTTCTCGGAATAAATCTGCATACTCCAACAAGACAGGTGCTGAAATCTTCTGTTCATCAGCTGTCAAATGTTCCATATTCTTCCAAATCTGGCGCTTCAGTTAATTATTAACTTAGTCTCCTTGTTGCAATTTTGTGGTACTGTTACAAAAATCTGTGTTTACAACTGCAGCATTTGTTACCTCACCTGGAATCTGTATTACATCAGTGTTATGTCAGTGTTACTTAAGCTTGATACTTCAGCAACTTTCGTTCCTCGTGGCAAAACAGCATCCTCATTGCTCATTTGTTTTTGTAACCAGGACTTTCACGACATTCTCACCATTGTAGCGACACCTACACTTCTATTACAATAACAATGCATTGTATCCAATAACTCGCTTTTCTTGGATCACTCAATACCAAAGGTCCTTCCTTGCATTGGGGTGACTTAACTTCAACGTAGATTGTCTTTCATGCTCCCTTGGGAATTTGCCGAGGCTGATCAATTTGAACATCGATTCGGTGTGAACGATGCATCGTTTGGGCGGTCCATTTCCATGTCGTCAGTATTGCTGCTCCTTTGAGTACGATCTGAAGAACTATTTACTAGGTTGTAGTTGCTAAGGCTACTCTAATCTTCCTTTCTGCGACAAATATCTGCCTCGTTAGTGGACAAGAAATCAAATCAAAGTACACTGTTGTAATGCATTTCGTTATTTGAAACTACTTGTACCCTTGCTTTGTATTTCTTTATTTTCGCCTTGGCCCAGAATTAATTCAATGGTGAGCTAAGAAAAGAAAAGGCTGCGCTAGTTAATACTGCGCGCTGTGGGCGGCGCCCAGTGGTGTACTCGCTGTCTCTCATTCGGCCGGACGCACGTGTAAGGCCGGTTCCCACTAGGGCTGCCGCGCGGCAGCGGCGAGGTTGCCATAGAAATGCAGTCAGCGGCGCGGCATAGAGGCCTCTTCGTCGCGGTTTGACCATGTCGAACCTCTGCCGCGTGCCGCGCACCAGGTCCGCGCCGCCAATCACAGAACGCACTGAGCGTGACGTCAGACACAGAACCCCGGCTACACGAACTTTCGCCAAAGCGCGGACGCGGTGGCAGCTATGAAACACTTATCCGATTCCAAAGAAACTATTTGGTGAAAAAAATTCATTCTTGTCTCTTACAGACTGATATCTTTGCTCGATAAAGGACTAAATTTCTTTCAGTTATTCGTCGTGGTTACTTGCTGTATCGCTTTTATGTAAACCACTACCCGAAATTTTGAGTATGCAGAGGCAAAAACGCATTGCGTGGACTTTGCGTATAGTTCATTTTAGGTAGTACATTATTGCGTATGAAATGTAGTAAACATACCGAAATTGTTTAAGTTAAGAGCAGAACGATAGCTATCATCGTTCTCGAGATATTGTATGACATGTCGGCGGACGGACCGCGAGCGGGTGGCTCTCGAAGCAACCGATACTTCGTCTTGCTCGTCGTAAGCCATATCGTTGTATCAGCCCCAAATTTCGTGAACGTTTCAAGAAATCGAAATGTGGTATTTTTGCAAATGGTACGTCGTAAGGAGTTACATATTTAGTTGCATGGTAAGTATGTAAAATCTATTGACATGTGAAAGTACCTACAGTTTCTTGGAATGGATCAATGCTTTTTAAACAGCATTTAATAGCATGTGAAATGAGAATTACAGCGACGTGGAACACATTTACAATGTTCTGTATAGACCTACAGAAGTTAAACTGAAACTAATTTGCTGGTATGTCATAAGATGTAATTTCCTAAGTATCTACAGCTATTGATTATTTTGTTTGGTAAGCAACAAATGCTTTGTTCTTAGCGCGGTGTACTTTATTTGTTAAAGGTGCATTTCACCTTTCACTTTAAGGCATCTTCGGTGGAATCTAGAATGACTCAATTTTGTATTGATGTGATATTTTCAGAGTAGAAAACAGTTCACATCTTATTCTTTAGCGTAAAGAAGTGCTCATTTACAGTTAATAGTTTTTGGCGGACTTTGCGTTTCCTTTCATGTGGTCACATGCTGGAGGTTGAATTAAAACTTAGCTTATGGAACATAAGCACATTTTCATGTTCGCTCTTTTTTCACAATTTTCGTGTTCTTGGCGCTAACGGTTGTGGAGTACAATTACTGTTATGTCACTAGCTGTAGACATTTTACTGGAAACCGATTTAAAGTCGTAACTATGTGTTCGCTTTAAAACTAACCTGTTTCTTTCTGCTCCTTACATCTGTATGGTGTGTGGCTACTCAGCGAGGTACAGAAAGTTGAAAGTGAATGCAGAATTTCAGTGGTTGAAAATGTTGGCGTTCGGCTGGTTTGAGTTTTGGTTGAAATGTTCTATGGTGGGGTTCATGTGAGTAGACTGAGAGTATCACTGCTTGCCTTAATAAATGAGATAATAAAATATTTCATCACATGATTATCTACTAGCAAGCAGCTCCTGTGTCCTCGCTCTTACGTGAATCCTACAAAATATTAAACCAAAACCTGAATCAGCTTAACATGAAAACTTTCACTCACGCTCTGAGATTCAGTCTACAACTCACACTGACTAAACACACACACACACACACACACACACACACACACACACACACACACACACACATAAACAAAGCAAATAACAAGACATAAATTGACCACAAAGTAGTTAAGACTTTGCTCAAATACCTGCAGCTAGCAACAGATCAATAATTGTGCTCCACACCAATTGGCACAAAGGACATGAAAATTTGAAGAAAAGTCTGTAACGTTAAAATGTGCTTATGTCTTGTAAGTGAAGTTACAGTGCGACCTACAGTCTGAGACCAAGTGAGAGGAAACGCACATGCCAACCAAAAACGATTAACTGTATGTAGTCAATTATTCACTTTTAAAAAATATTTGAACTGTTTCACAATCTGCAAGTATCGCAAAAAGTCCACAGGAAATGGCGGTCAGACAAAAGCGTCTAGAACAAATTATATACATCATATCAAGAAAATGGCGTTTGTTATTTACTAAACCCATATTTCAGTGCTTGCTGCAGGTGATATCCACTTAAACCTCTTTAGTTTTGCCTTAAAACATTGTTTATTTGTAACGTTTAAAATACTTTATAATTACATGTAATAACAAGATTGTCAATTACTCTTTCCAGAATCGCTAAAACCGTCTTCACAGGCAGGGTATACAGCCTTAGTTAAGTCTTTCTTTTACTGAAAGATTTTACGTCGCTGATCGAATCTTTGTCAAACACCTTGGCATAAAGTACCAAGTATTGTATTAGGTGCATCGTGTACAATAACCTTAGTCTCATTGATCTCGGTCTTGCAAGTAGTTATGAAGGACCAATCGTAATAACTGGTTTCATAGTTACCACTTCGGACGTTATAATCCAATTGCCGATTCGATATTTCATTGTCAAAATGCTGTATTTATTTTTTGATTAACCTGCTTTCCCCGACAAACGGGAATGAAAAATAGTTCCATGCGACGTTAGTGCTTTTGTGGCGGCGTTCGTAGCGACAAACACTTCGCTGTAGAAACGGCTTACGCAGTCACCGCCACACTTTTAATAGCGGGCCAACCGGTCCGCTGGAACAGTGAACAGAAAGATGAAAACCCAAACACTCTGATTAAATAAAAGTCGGTACTTATCTTTATTAACGAAGATACAGAAACACAGTAGTGAACTCCGTGTCTACAGAAATCTGTCTAGTTCGAGTCGGAGCGGCTAGGTCAGCGTCGGCTGACGACAAACAACTACTCTGCTGCGATGAACACACAACTGACTAGCAAGTACACAACTGAGTGGCGAATACAGAACTGTCCTAGCGCTCGCGACTCCAGCGCTTAAGAAGCCAGCGGTGGCGCGCGCAGACTTGCGGCGATTTCTTGTATCGCTGGCGCTGCTTATGCGGACGGCGTCCGGACTTTGATGCTGCCAACCTTTTGGCAGCGGGCTCGGTTGGCATTACTGGCTAGGATATAACACTCCTCCCCCAAATCGCCGCACCGTCGTTGAATAATGACGTGGCGAGCGACGGCGGGGGAGGGGTCTGGCCGCAGGCGTAGCAGAAGAGACCGGGGCGGAGACTGTTGTCGGTGGCAGTCCCCGGTCCGCACCCCAGCATTGGCTGTGCGGGGCCTCGGGAAACACCGACTGAAAACCGAGGTCAGGGTGCACGCCTGTGACCACGGGCGCAGCTTCTGGTACTGGACGCGACGGGGCGTCGGGACCCACGAAGAGAGGCAGCGTCTCCTGACGCTGCGTCGACGGCTGCTGAGTGGGCGCCGGACAAGGCGCTGCGGTGTCATACTCCTTGGGGGTGCCCAAGGAAAGCGGCTGCAGGACAGGCTGCACAGCCACCGCTTGGGATGGCGGCCCGGCTGAGGGGTCGACGTCCATCTGCTCCGAAGGCGGTGGCGACTGAAGAGGGACCGCAGGCGCCGGAGCGACCACCTGGGGCGCTCCCGAATGAAGCTGCACGGGAGGCATCAACGGGACGGGCTGTCGGCGTGGTAGCGGCGACGGCTGCTGCTGCTGCCCTGGTGGCGGGCTGCTGCTGCTGCCCTGGTGGCGGCAGCGAAGTCGGAAGGCGCGGCTGGAACCCGCCGCGGACCAAATCTGTGGACAAAGAACGATCGGCAGAATCCGGGCGGCCAGCGCGGCGCAACTGGTTCTGATGCCTCCTGTGCACCCCAGTAGCACCTTGAACAGTATAAAAACCGCGACCTTGGACACTTATCACGGTGCCTCGTTCCCAACGACGGCGACCGTGATAAACTCCGAAAAAAAGGGCGTCGTTGCGCTGAAAACGCGTGCGATGCTCAGAAGCGGCGGGTCGATCCGGGGGGGGTGCGTGCAACAACCGTAGTAGGGTGCGATGACGACGGCCGTGGAGAAGCTCCGCAGGCGAAGGGCCGTCGCGTGGCGTGGTCCGGTCCGGTACGACGACAGGAGCGTGATGAGGGCCTGCTGACGAGAGTGCGTAGCACGAAGGCGGTCCATATGATCCTTGAATGTGCGTACAAAACGTTCCGCTGCACCATTCGATTGAGGGTGGAACGGCGGAGTAAGAACATGGCGAATGCCATTGGCAGAACAAAAACTTTCAAATTCAGCAGAGGTAAATTGTGGACCATTGTCAGACACTAAAACTTCTGGAAGACCCTCAATACAAAAAATTGAAGTCAACGCCTGTATAGTTTGTGCAGACGTTGTAGACTGCATGGGCACAACAAACGGAAAATTACTAAATGCATCTATCACGATGAGCCAACGATAATTCCAATATGGACCAGCGAAATCAATATGTACTCGCTGCCAGGGACCGGCAGGGCGTGCCCACTCAAAATAGCGTTGAGGCGGAGCAGCTTGGTGTTCGGCACACGTCGAACAATCTGTAGACATCTGCGTAATCTGCTTATCAATGCCGATCCATGTACAATGACGGCGGGCAAGCTGCTTGGTGCGGACCACTCCCCAATGACCTTGATGCAATAAGTCGAGGACCTTGGTTTGGAGCACTTGGGGAACCACTACACGAAGCTGGTCATTCTCGGTGCGTAACAGCAAAACTCCTTGTGAAACAGACAACAGATCACGTTGCGGATAATAGCGACGAACCACAGGATCCGATATGTCCTTTGCCTTGGACGGCCAACCACGTTGAACAAAACGTAATAGTAAACTCAGATGAGGATCCGTAGCTGTCTCACGTGCCACCTGACGATAATCAATCGGAAAATCCCGGAGGGATTGATGCTCATCGGCGTCAATCTGATGGCAAGAGTCTTCAGAGGAATCGAAGACATCATCCGCAGCAATCGGCAATCTAGAAAGCGCGTCAGCGTTTGCATGCTGAGCTGTAGAGCGATACAGTATCTCATACTGGTATTGTGATAACAAGAGCCCAACGTTGTAGTCTCTGAGCTGTCCGCTGAGGAACTGGTTTAGACGGATGAAACAGTGACGTCAGAGGCTTGTGATCCGTTACTAAATAGAATGGTCTACCATAGAGGTAGTGATGGAATTTTGTGACACCGAACACAATAGCCAACGCTTCCTTGTCCAATTGGCTATAATTACACTGAGAATTGTTTAGCAATTTAGATGCGAACGCAATAGGACGTTCGGTGTTACCGACTCGGTGAGACAACACAGCACCGAGGCCGAAAGAAGAGGCATCACAAGCCAACACTAGAGGCTTGTTTGGGTCGTAATGGACCAAACAACGATCATTCAATAAAGCCTCTTTAAGCTGCTGAAAGGCTGATTGGCAATAAGCTGACCACACAAACGGAACATTCTTACGGCGGAGACGATGCAACGGTGCAGCAATCTGTGATGCATTAGGTATAAACCTAATATAATAGGTCAATTTGCCAAGAACTGCTTGCAATTCATGCAGATTGCGAGGGGCGGGCAAATCACGAATAGCTGCTAAATGTGACTGGGAGGGATGAATGCCTTGAGCATTAACATGTCCCAGATACTCCATCTCCATAAGGAAAAATGAACATTTATCGATGTTGCAACGTAGGCCTGCCTGAGACAACACTGTAAACAAACACTCCAAATTACGGAAATGTTCAGCAGGCGTCCGACCGGACACAACAATATCGTCTAAATAGTTGCAACACGATGGCACATTAGCCAGAAGTTGTGACAAAAAACGCTGAAAAGCAGCTGGAGCTGACGCACAACCAAAAGGCAACCGCAGAAAACGGAACAACCCCAACGACGTGTTTATGACAAAATACTGTTGTGATTGCTCGCCGAGGGGCAATTGCAAATATGCTTCACGGAGATCAATTTTGGAAAAGAAACGAGCTTCCCCTAACTTATCCATCAGCTCGTCCGGTCTAGGCAAAGGAAAAGAATCAATGACAGTCTGAGGATTAACTGTCGACTTAAAATCAGCACACAAACGTAACTTGCCAGACGGTTTCTTTATAATAACTAAGGGAGAAGCCCACTGGCTCGCTGAAACGGGTTGAATAACACCGTTGTTCTGCCAACGACGAAGTTCATCTTCTACAGGTGCCCGGAGGGCGTGAGGCACTGGACGAGCACGAAAAAATCGAGGCTGAGCATTATCTTTTAACGTAATATGAGCGGCAAAGTTCGCAGCACAACCTAGTTCGTCTTTAAATATGTCACTGTATCGGTTACACAAATCGGTTATGCTGTCTTGAACAACAACAGAATTAATTTGCAACACATTGTCTTGGATAGACAGGCCAAACAAGTCAAAACAGTCTAATCCGAAAATGTTTACACTGTCTGTAGCGTGGAGCACTGTGAATGAAACTGTTTTTGCATTGCCACGGAATGTGGCTGGCACGCGACATACACCTAACACAGGAATTTGTTCTCCACTATAAGTAGCCAAAGAATGTTTTGCCGCTGAAAGTTTAGGGCGGCCTATAGCTGCATACGTAGCACTATTTATTAGTCACAGACGCACCAGTGTCTAATTGAAAATTGAAGGTCTTATCCTGGATGCGTAGCTTCACAAATAGTTTATTACTGTCCCGGGATCGGTGCAGTGGAGGCGGAAGACACCAAATCAGCGCGTTTAGCGCGTGTTCGCTGCTTACAACTCGTGGGTTGGGCAGGTGGGACAACAATTCCCTCTTCACTTGCAGTCTGTACATCACTTTTTACAGCGTTTGAATTACGCTTGGGTCGCATAGCAGAGGGCTGGGTGGGTGGCTTATTGCGAACAAGTTTATTACCCACACGAACCGTGGAAGAGTCTTTAAACGCGACCTTCTGGGCGGGCTGGCTTTGAATAACATGAATATCCATGGGCTGGGCAGCACTAGAAGTGTTCTTGCGTTTACGCAAACAGTCTGGATGTGTCCTTTCCTTTGACAAAAGTGACAAACCGCGGTTCTTAACGGGCAACGTTCACGAGGATGAGCAAGAACACACTTAGGGCAAGACTTAACTCTATCATTTTGCACACGCGGCCGACGAATGTGTTTAACATGACGCGGCCGGCTAGTGTTTACAGTCTGACGCTGCCGGTGGGGCCGCGGGCGTGACATAACTTGCTTAGCACAGGCAATTTGAGAAATACATGGCTGATCTAACTCACACTCAGCATAGTCAAAAGTATCTTAAGCTTCAATGATGTTCATCACAGTCTCTAATGACGGGTCAGGCAACTTCAAGATAGCAGCACGAATACGAGAATCGGCAATGTTTTGAGTAATAGCGTCTCGTAACATGACATCACTGTAGGAAGCTCCACACACACAATTAAATCGGCACTGACGGGTGAGGCCCCGTAAATCTGTTAACCACTGTTTATTCGATTGATGTGGCAGTTTCTTTAATCTGAAGAACTTGAATCTGGCTGCTGCCACATGAACTCGCGACTCGAAATACTCGGCAAGCTTGTGAACAACAACGTCATAGTCCAAAGCTTCTGGCTTGGATTCCGGGAACAACTTACAAAGTAGTCTATAGACTTCCACGCCGGCAGTGGAAATTAAATAAAGCTGCCGCTCATTACCTGTGATTTTGTAGACTGTCATGTGCGTCTGCAACTGCGCGAAATATTCTCGCCATTCTTCTCTTGATGCATCAAAAGCACGGAAAGGTGGTGCTGCCTGTGCTTGTTCCTTTTGTGTTGGTGGATTAGCCGCTTGTTTGGCGATTGCTTCCACCAGACTTTGTATTTGCTGACTCTGTAACAAGATCAACTGTTGTAATTCGGCAGACATAATGAACAAAAATTAAACCAGCCCCCAAAATTTTATCGCTATAATTAGTATAACAAGAAACAAGTTGAACCAGCCCTGCACACGAGTTCGGAAGTCCTCGTCGCCAGTTTTGTGGCGGCGTTCGTAGCGACAAACACTTCGCTGTAGAAACGGCTTACGAAGTCACCGCCACACTTTTAATAGCGGGCCGACCGGTCCGCTGGAACAGTGAACAGAAAGATGAAAACCCAAACACTCTGATTAAATAAAAGTCGGTACTTATCTTTATTAACGAAGATACAGAAACACAGTAGTGAACTCCGTGTCTACAGAAATCTGTCTAGTTCGAGTCGGAGCGGCTAGGTCTGCGTCGGCTGACGACAAACAACTACTCTGCTGCGATGAACACACAACTGACTAGCAAGTACACAAATCGGTGGCGAGTATACAACTGAGCGGCGAATACAGAACTGTCCTAGCGCTCGCGACTCCAGCGCTTAAGAAGCCAGAAGCCAGCGGTGGCGCGCGCAGACTTGCGGCGATTTCCTGTATCGCTGGCGCTGCTTATGCGGACGGCGTCCGGACTTTGATGCTGCCAACCTTTTGGCAGCGGGCTCGGTTGGCATTACTGGCTAGGATATAACAAGTGCATCCTTTAATCTGCCTGAGAACGGTAACATGATATTTGAAGTCAGCGGAAAAGCGTCCACTGCACAAAAATATGGCAGCATATGTAGAACTGCGTTATGATACGTTTGTCACGGATGACTTCTACAGTTTCAGAACTGCCATGCATTAGACAGTCATGGGCGATACGTAACCAGTAATTGGTTGTTTCATGAACACGTGTCTTATGGAAAATGATACAAATGTCAGTGGCCAAAACAGTAGTACAACTTCATCATTTGCCGACAGTCGCCATAAGAAAACTGCATTCAAGTTGTAAGTTTCCTAACGTAAGGCTGTTTGCAGATAGTAATAGGGATGTATTGGTGTATACATCACAGGCATATGTGCTAGAGGCTATATTAAACATTCTGGCAATGAATGCGCAACAGACCTACCTAATGAAAGGTGACGTTATTTGCTGTTGGCCTGTATTAACCAGAAACAAAATTAGTCTGTTGATACAGTGTTTCGCAGTAGTCGAGCCTGTGTAGGCCTCTTCACCTCTACGTAACTACTGCATCCTACACCCATTCTAATCTGCTTACCGTTGGCCAGCCGTGGTGTCTCTCTACAATTTAGCCTCCATTACCAAACTGACGGCTGGCAGGGGTGGCAGAGCGGTTCTAGGCGCAGGTTCGAATCCTGCCTCGGGCATAGATGTGTGTGATGTCCTTAGGTTAGGTTTAAGTAGTTTTAAGTTCTAGGGGACTGATGACCACAGATGTTAAGTCCAATAGTGCTAAGAGCCATTTGAACCCAGCTGGAGTTCGCTTGAGGCCTCATATGTCCTGTCATCTGACCCCTCTTTTAGACAAGTTGTGCCATAACTTCCTCTTCCTCATCTGTTTAATTCAGTACCTCTTCTTTAGTTATATGATCTTTGTATCTAATTTTCAGCATTCTTCTTTATCCCCCAGGGGCAGACAGTTCTTTTGTGGGTATGCATGTGGCACGCACAGGACCCCAAGCTACTGCAGTTTCCTTTCCTTTGAAGACTGCATTACCATCCCTGTTCCTCTTCCTCCCTCTCCTTGTTCCTTTGTCCCTGCCCCTCTTTTCCCTCTTAGTTAGTGGACTTCATGTCGACCTGGCTATCCTCCTGGCCTTTTTTTGGTCTGTGCTATTGTTTAATTTGCTGTTTCCATCTACATTTCGGTGTTTATGGTCCCCTTGGGGTTTGACCATTTCCAAAAATTTTCAGTGTGGTACATTTGGGGATCAACTCACTACCTAGTTAGGTGCAGGTTCTTCTCCCCCCCCCCTTCCCCTTTGCACCCTGGCCCCCATCCTGCTAGGTCACCAGCATGATAGCCAGTCTGTGTGGTGGGGCTGTTAAGTACCCACTTGGCTGAGCCCCCTGAAACCACAGGGATTGGAGTGGGTGGTACTAGGGCGGACACCTTGCGCATGAAGCAACAAAAGCTTCACCATCCTGGCCATCTCTAAGAGTGGTAGCAGACACTCCTTCCTCTGATCCTTCAGCCTTCCCCTCCCTGGCCACCCCGTGGGAGGAGGGGCAAGCTTGGCAGTCTTGGGTTGAAACCTTTCCTTGGTACCTGTTGTGTACCCGGATGGATGGCGGTAGTTTTGCCACGACCAAGCCTTTGTTTTTCGTGGAGACAATTGAAGAAAAGTATGGCGAAGTTGAATTGATGAGTAAAATGCAGTCCGGTGCTTTGCTCATAAAGACATCTTCTACTGCCCAATCTGACGCCCTGTGCGCTTGGGACAATCTTGGTGACATCCCAGTCTACATCACGCCCCTGCCAATCTTTGAACTCAGTACAGGGCATTGTTTCCCACTGAGGTCTCCTCCTGCAAACTGACAAGGAGCTCCGTGCTAACCTCGAGCGGTGAGGCGTTCATTTTATCCGCCATGTGCAGCGAGGCCCTCCAAACAATTGCATCGCTACTGGCACCTTTATCCTGGCCTTCGAGTGGGATATCATCCCAGAGGTCAAGGTACAGGTGTATTGGTGTTCTGTCAAACCTTATATTCCACCACCGATGAGATGATTTAAATGCTTGTTTGTGCATGTCTTTCTGCTGCACCACTGATCGCGTCTGTGGTGACTGTGAGTGCCACCTCCATCAGGGGAGTGCCTGTGCTCCCCTGACAATGTGTGTAAATTATAATGAACAGCATTCTCCATGCTTGCCTACATGTACGGTGTTCGTGATAGAAATGAGGGTTAGAAAGTACAAAATCTTAGATCGGCTCACCTACACTGAGGCTTGTCAAAAATGAGACAAGCCCATTCCATGTATGACCTCTACTTTTGCTTCAATTACGTCCATTCCCCTCCTACCCCCTCCTCTTCCCATCCCCACCCCATTCATCCCATGCCTTCAGTCGCCTCCCCCTCCTTCCCCTCCTCCCCCACTCCCCCTCCCCGTCAGTGCTCATACCCACCTCTTCGGGTGCTGCTCCCCCTCCCCTGCCGGAGAAGTGCTCCTCTCCTTTGGCAGCCGCTGGTACTGGAGCTCCCTCCCAGGTCCCCCTGCGGGTTCGGGGGTTAGAATATGCCCACAGTATTCCTGCCTGTCGTAAGAGGCGACTAAAAGGAGTCTCACATGTTTCGGCCTTATGTGATGGTCCCCTCTCGGGTTTGACCTCCATCTTTCTAAATTATTCCGAAGAGCGAGCCAATTGGTGAAGGGCGTGGGTGCGATTCCCACGCTGCACTCGGCAGTGTTTCTTTTAACTGCGACGACGACCTTGGACAGTTTTGCACCTAAGATCCAGCACGGTAGCCAGTCCGTTGTGGTGGGGCCGCCATGTACCCTCTTGGTTGTAGCCCCCTGACAACACAGGGATCACTCTACTGATGCCTGCGCCGTTAACTCCCCACGTATGCCAAGGAGTAGATGCCCGTCTCCCTGGGGCATCAGGACTCCTGGCAATGGACATCCTGCCAGGTGGCTATTGCTGCGGCTGGGTGGCGCCCGTAGGGAGGGCCCTTGGTCGGAGTAGGTGGCATCAGGGCGGATGACCCGCAATGAAGCGTGGTACATCATCTCTCGCTGGCGGCCAGCCGCCAGCAGTCTCTAAGCGTTCTCGGGCTCAATTTAATGCTGAAAAGTACAATCCGAAAACGTTCCCCTCTCTGGCCACGCCGTGGAAGGAGCGTAAGTCTCAGGATGGAGGTAATAGTTATTCGCCCCGATTCTTAGTTTGTACGAGAGCTGATGGGGAGTCTTTTCTCTCCACAAAGCCTCAGTTCTTCGTCGAGCATTTAGAGGACAAGTTTGGGGAGGTGGAGGGCTTGTCAAAAATGCACTCTGGATCGGTCCTGATCCAAACGGCATCCTCTGCCCAGTCACGACGGTTGCTTGCTTGTGACAAGTTGGGGGATGTCGCTGTTACGATCACGCCGCATAAGAGTTTAAATATGGTTCAGGGAGTTATTTACCATAAGGACCTTGTTTTGCAGTCTGATGACGAGCTGCGCGCCAACTTAGAGCGCAGGGGTGTATATTTCGTCCGGCGCGTTCATCGGGGTCCGAAGGAAAATCAGATAGCTACCGGTGCCTTCATCTTGGCCTTAGAGGGTGATACATTACCGGAAAAGGTCAAGGTGATGGTCTACCGATGTGACGTCAGGCCCTAAATTCCTCCCCCGATGCGGTGCTTAAAGTGCTGGAAGTTCGGCCATATGTCTTCCCGCTGCACTTCCAGCCTCACATGTCGAGATTGCGGGCGCCCGTCTCGTCCCGATACTCCATGTGCCCCGCCTCCCATCTGTGTCAACTGCGGGGAGCACCATTCACCTTGCTCGCCTGACTGCGAAGTCTTTCAGAAAGAGCGCAAAATTATGGAATATAAGACCCTGGACCGGCTGACCTATACTGAGGCCAAAAGGAAATGACAGACTCATTCCTGTGAGAATGACATCTTCTTATGCAGCTGCTACGACAACTGTGCTAGCCCCATCAGTTTCGAGACTTCCAGCCAGCTCGATAAGCAGTAAGACTCCTCCTGCCCCCTAGCCTGTGGGGGGCTCTACCCAACCGGTTGCTCCTGCACCACCTACCTCAGGAGCAACCTCCTCCAACCCATCGGAGACGTCCGTCCCCGCTTCTCAGCCGGAGAAGCGTCTAACTTCTTCGGCTACCCTCGCCCGTAAGAGTTCCCTTGGGACCCTCCCTTCCCAGGGTTCCACCAGCGGGAAGGATGACGGCTGCCAGTGGCATAAGTCCTCACCAGCGGCCGGGCGTAGGGCTTCACGATCCTTCTCTGTCCTGGAGACTGAATCGATGAAGCCTTCCCAGCTGGTGCAACCCAAGGTTCAGTGAGAGAAGTCCAAGAGAAAGACCTCTAAGGCCAAAGAACTTGCGGTGGCGCCAACCCCACCGCACCTTTCGCGCTCTGCGTCTGAGGATGCAGTCGAGATTCTAGCGCCCGCTGAGGACCTTGATCTCGCTGGTCCCTCAGACGCCATGGATGCCTCTCGTATGGGTACTGAATCGGTGGCAGTGAGTGAACAAGCGGCGTAAATTGCCTTCCCAGTCCTTTCACGCCTTTCTCAGCCATGGACAATATCATCCTCCAGTGGAACTGCGGCGGTTTTCTCCACCATCTAGCTGAGCTCCAACAACTTATCAGCCTTCACCCTTTCTTCTGCATTGCTTTTCAGGAAACTTGGTTTCCAGCAATGCGAACCCCCGCCCTCCGTGGCTATCGGGTTTATTATAAGAACCGGGCAGCATATGAAAGGGTGTCGGGTGGCGTCTGCCTCTGTCCTTCACACTCTGCACAGCGAGTCTGTCCCTCTCCACACACCTTTAGAGGCTGTCGCTGTGGACGCCACAGGCTGTTACCATCTGCAGTCTTTACCTTCCACCGGATGGTGATGTCTCGCAGCATGTCCTGGCTGCGCTGATAGCTCAATTGCCGCCACCTTTCTTGCTATTGGGAGACTTCAACGCCCATAACCCTCTGTGATGTGGGTCAGTGGCAACAGGTCGAGGCGCCATCGTTGAGCATTTATTGTCGCAGCTCGATCTCTCGATTTTAAATGATGGTGCCTTCACACACTTCAGTGTGGCGCATGGCACATACTCCGCCATTGACCTTTCAATATGTAGCCCTAGCCTCTTACCGTCTGTCCAATGGAGTGTGCATGACGACCTGTGTGGTAGTGACCACTTTCCGATCTTTGTGTCACTACCACAGCGTCACTCTTTTGGGCGCCCTAGCAGATGGGCTATGAATAAGGCTGACTGGGACTTGTTCTCCTCCACTGCCGCTCTTGAGTCTCTCTCTAATGAGGACATTGATGTGGTGGTTCAATCGGTCACCACCTGCATATTTACTGCCGCCGAATCTGCCACTCCCCGTTCTTCTGGGTCCCCTCAGCGGAAGGCTGTGCCTTGGTGGGCACCTGAGATCGCTGAAGCGATTAAAGATCGCCGGCGGGCGCTCCAGCGTCACAAGCGACATCCCTCCTTAGACCACCTTATCGCCTTCAAACGGCTGCGTGCGCGGGCCCGCCTCCTTATCCGCCAAGGCAAGGAGGAGTGCTGGGAGCGGTATGTGTCCACCATTGGCCTCCATGTCACTCCTTCGCAGGTCTGGGCCAAGATTCGACGCGTCTACGGCTATCGGACCCCTGCCAGCGTCCCTGCGCTCTCACTGAATGGAGCAGTTTGTACTGACTCCGACGTCATTGCCTATCGCTTAGCAGAGCATTTTGCTATGAGTTCCGCTTCTGCGAATTACCCCCAGGCCTTCCGCTCCATTAAAGAGCGGATGGAACGTCGGAGCCTTTCGTTTCGCACCAACCACCCAGAATCTTACAATGCTCCATTCAGTGAGTGGGAATTTCGCAGTGCCCTAGCTGCTTGCCCTGATACCGCTCTTGGGCCAGATGGCATCCACTGTCAGATGCTGAAACACCTTTCAGTGGACTGCCAGCGGCGCCTTCTCGATCTTTACAACCGTCTTTGGGTCGAGGGGGTGTTTCCATCGCAATGGCGGGGAGGTGTTGTCATCCCCATTTAGAAACCTGGAAAGAACCCTCTGGAGGTGGACAGCTACCGCCCCATTAGCCTCACTAACGTTCTTTGTAAGCTTCTCGAACGGATGGTGGGCCGGCGCTTAAATTGGGTATTGGAGTCTTGGGGCCTTCTGGCTCCGTCTCAGGGTGGGTTCCGGAAAGGCCGCTCCGCCGCCGACAACCTGGTGAGCCTGGAGTCGGCCATCCGTACTGCCTTTGCCCGCCGTCAGCACCTGGTCGCTGTCTTTTTCGACATGCGGAAGGCGTACGATACGACATGGCGTCATCACATCCTTTCTACGCTTCATGGATGGGGTCTTCGGGGCCCTCTGCCGATTTTTATCCACAATTTCCTGTCGTATCGTACCTTCCGCGTGCAAGTCGCAGCCTCCTATAGTTCCCCCCACGTCCAGGAGAACGGTGTGCCACAGGGTTCTGTTTTAAGTGTCCGCCTGTTTTTAATAGCCATTAACGGGCTCGCTGCGGCCATGGGAAATTCTGTCTCTGCTTCCCTGTATGCTGACGACTTCTGCCTTTATTACAGCTCTACTGGCATTGCAGCTGTTGAACGTCAGCTACAGGGCGCTATCCGTAAGGCGCAGTCTTGGGCTGTAGCGCATGGGTTTCAGTTTTCGGCAGCCAAGACCCGCGTTATGCATTTCTGCCGGCGCCGAACAGTCCATCCTGAGCCGCGGCTTTATCTTGCCGACGAACTCCTTGCTGTGGTGGAGACCCACAGGTTTTTGGGGGTGGTTTTCGATGCCCGGTTGACTTGGCTGCCTCATATCCAGCAGCTTAAACAGACGTGTTGGCGGCATCTAAACGCTCTGAGATGCTTGAGCCACACCCGCTGGGGCGCCTACCGCTCTACCCTGTTGCGGCTCTACCAGGCGTTAATCCAGTCCCGTCTGGATTATGGGAGCCTGGCTTATGGCTCAGCATCCCCATCTGCGTTACGGGTGCTGGACCCAATTCTCCACAGCGGGATACGCCTTGCCACTGGTGCTTTCCGCACCAGCCCTGTGGACAGCGTACTAGTGGAGGCAGGTGTACCTCCACTGCGGTTCCGGCGCCAACGTTTGCTGGCCACTTATGCTGCCCATGTTCTAAGCTTGCCCGGGCATCCAAATTATCGTGTCCTGTTCCCGCCGTCAGTCGTCCATCTGCCAGACCGTCGGCCCCGGTCGGGTTGTCCGATCGCCGTACGCGTCAAGGAGCTTCTCTGCGGGCTTGGGTTTTTCCCTGTTCCACCTCCTTTCCGGGCGCCTCTGCGTACACCCCCGTGGTGTGTTCCTCGCCCTTGCCTTCGGCTCGACTTGGCACAGGGCTCGAAGGACTCTGTCCCTCCAGAGGCCTTCTGGCGCCGCTTTTATTCCATCCTGGCCACGTATCCGGGCTCTGGAATTGTTTACACCGACGGTTCGATGGTTGCTGGTCGTGTCGGGTATGCGCTAACTCTAGGGGACCATTCCGAACGACGGTCCTTGGCGGCTGGCTGCAGCGTTTACACTGCTGAGCTAGTCGCCATCTTTCGAGCCCTAGAGTATATCCGCTCCTGCTCAGGTGAGTCCTTCGTTATCTGTAGCGATTCCCTGAGCGGTTTACGAGCTCTCGACCAGTGTTTTCCTCGTTCTCGTCTGGTGATGGCTATCCATGAGTCCCTGCATACTCTTGCGCGTTGCAACCTCTCTGTGGTCTTTGTGTGGACCCCCGGTCATGTCGGTATCCCGGGCAATGAACATGTTGACCGCCTGGCGAAAGAGACCACGAGTAAACCATCTCTGGATGTTGGCCTCCCGGAGGCTGATTTGCGGGCAGTCCTCCGCCGAAAAGTTTTTGCGCTTTGGGACGCTGAATGGCGCGATTGGATTACACCCAATAAACTCCGTGCCATTAAGGAGACGACGACTGTGTGGCGGTCCTCCATGCGAGCCAACCGCAGGGACTCGGTCGTCCTTTGTCGGCTCCGCATTGGCCACTCCCGGCTAACACAGTTATTTACTGCGCCGGGAGAACCCTCCTGTATGTCGCTGCGGGGCGGCTTTGATGGTGGCCCACATTCTGTTGGCCTGCCCCCTTTTAGCTGTGGTCAGGCAGACATTTGCGCTGCCTGATACGCTCCCTGCCGTTTTATCTGATTATCTGATGACCCTGTTATGGCTGCCTTAGTTTTACGTTTTATTAGGGCAGGGAGTTTTATTCTTTCATCTGAGTGTTTCTGTTTTATTTTATTTTTTGTGTTGATTCTAGCCTTAGGCCTATGATTTTAAACTGATCTTTTTGTGTGTTTCTAAGTGGTTGGCTTTTCCTTTTTTATTTCTATGGTCGGCCAACCACTGTCACACTCTATGTGGTTTTAGTTAGTTTTGTTTTGTCCTTGTCTCCGTTTCTCTTGTTCTGTATCGTCTGTGATCTATTCTGTTCCTCGTTTTTATTCTCTGTGGGTGTTCTTTGTATTTGGAAAAAGGGACCGATGACCGTAGCAGTCTGGTCCCTTTCATCCACCAAACCAACCAACCAATCCCCGCCCTGGGTAGACATGTAAGGCACGCGCGTAACCCCTGTTAAAGGCCAGGCCCGGGGAGGGGTGATATCCTGAGCTGATACCATCTGACCATGCTGATTGGTCCCTCCGTCTCTTTCTCGGGAGGTGTGACCTGAGGTGTACACATTCACCTAAGGCGGGAGTGCCCTCTGAGAGGGTCCCCACAAGGAAGGAGCGCGCCATCAGAGACGCTGGCAATCATGGAGGATTCCTCTGCAATGGATTCTACTCCATCTCTCTCGACTTCTGCCCAAAAACGAAAACGTGACCAGCCACCAGTGACAAAAGGACTACCGCCTGCCCCACAGTTCCTCGTAGTTTCTCGATCTGAGGACGGGAAGGATTTTTCCTATGTCAACCCTTTCGTTATCCAGAAGGGCGTCGATGCCATAGCCGGATCTGTCAAATCTTGTACCAGGTTGCGTAACGGTACCTTATTACTAGAAACTGAGAGTGCCTTTCAGGCACAAAAACTGCTTCGGGCCACACTCCTGTACACGTTCCCTGTCCGGGTGGAGGCCCACCGAACTTTGAATTCGTCTCGTGGTGTAGTGTATACTAGCTCCCTCGACGGATTGACTGACGAGGAGATTCAATCTTCCTCGCTGAGCAGGGCGTGACGGCTGTCCATAGGGTCATGAAAAAGGTCAACAATGACCTTGTACCGACCCGGACACTTTTCTTGACCTTCGATAGTGTTAAGCTGCCATCGCGCATCAAGGTGGGCTACGAGGTTATTTCTGTTCGCCCCTATGTCCCGACACCTACGCGCTGCTACTAGTGTCAGCGTTTCAATCACACTCGACAGTCTTGTTCCAATGCGGCTAAATGTGTCACTTGTGGCAGGGATGCCCATGAGGGTGACTGTCCACCTCCGTCTCCTCGTTGTGTGAACTGTCTGGTGACCATGCCGCATCCTCCCGCGACTGTCCTGTCTATAAGGAAGAACGCTGTATCCAAGAAATTCGGGTCAAAGAGAAAGTGTCCACCTCAGCTGCTCGCAAGCTATTGGCTAGTAGAAAGCCCGCGCTGCTCCAAGCGGGTAAATACAGAACTCTCCTCGCCTGTCCTCGGACTACCAGGGAGGTAGCAACCCAGACATGCGATCTGACCTTCAGCACCACGGTCGTCCGTTCGGCCAGTGCTAAGATCGCACGGTCGACGTCTCCTCTTCCTCCCATCACCCCACAGACTCCAGCCCCTTCATCAGCTTCTGCTAAGACGAAGACCCCGAAGTCAGATGCACGGGCCTTCAAGAAGGAACCATCCCATGCAGACTTCCTACGTACCTCGACCTCCGACCGGTACTTCCACCAAACGTCCTTCTAAAAAGGCTCATAGGAAGCACAGTTCTCCTTCTCTGCCACGGCGCATTTCTTCTCCTGCGCCACCCAGTGGTTGCCGCCCCAGGCAGTCATCCGTTTCGCCTGGCCGCACCGCTGGTAGCCGTACATCTGGCCTTTCATCGGCGGAGGAAGCTCCCCCTCCTGGCCATCCTCCCGAGATGGCCGATGAACCTATAGACACAATGGACGATGACTGTCCGCCTACTGATAGCGGCGGCAGTGCTCGCTCGAAGCCAGGCCCTCAGCGGCCTTCGAGGTGACCCCTTCTTTCATCTTCCTTTTCTTACGATGGCACTTATTCACTGGAATATTCGCAGCATTCGCTCCAACCGAGAGGACTTGAAGTTGCTGCTCCGCTTGCACCGTCCGCTCGTCATAGCCCTCCAGGAAACGAAGCTACGCCCATGCGATCAAATAGCCTTGGCACACTACACCTCTGTGCGTTTTGACCTAGCCCCTGTGGTAGGTATCCCAGCTCATGGAGGGGTTATGTTGCTGGTCCGGGATGATATTTACTACGATCCCATCACGTTGCACACCGGCCTGCAGGCAGTTGCCATCCGCATTACTCACCCCTCTTTTACATTTTCCATTTGTACCGTTTACACTCCATCGTCATCTGCCGTTACCAGGGCAGACATGATGCAACTTATTGCTCAGCTACCTGCACCATTTTTGTTAACTGGAGACTTCAATGCCCACCATCCGCTTTGGGGCTCTCCAGCATCCTGCCCGAGGGGCTCCTTGTTAGCAGACCTTTTAAACTAGCTCAATCTTGTCTGCCTCAATACTGGCGCCCCTACTTTTCTTTCGGACACATCTCACACCTATTCCCATTTAGACCTCTCTATATGTACTCCCCAACTTGCACGCCGGTTTGAGTGGTATACACTTTCGGATACATATTCGAGCGACCACTTCCCGTGTGTTATCCATCTCCTGCAGCATACCCCCTCTCCGTGCTCCTCTAGTTGGACCATCTCCAAGGCAGACTGGGGTCTCTTCTCTTCCAGGGCGACCTTTCAGGATCAAACCTTCACAAGCTGCGATCGTCAGGTCGCACACCTCACAGAAGTCATTCTCGCTGCTGCTGAATATTCCATCCCTCACCCTACTTCTTCTCCACGTCGCGTACTGGTCCCCTGGTGGACCGCAGCATGTAGAGACGCTTTACGTGCTCGTCGACGTGCTTTACGCACATTTAAACGCCACCCTACAGTGGCGAATTGTATCAATTATAAACGATTACGTGCTCAGTGTCGTCGTATTACCAAAGAAAGCAAGAAAGCCAGCTGGGCTGCTTTCACAAGCACCTTCAACAGTTTTACTCCTTCTTCTGTTGTCTGGGGTAGCCTGCGCCGGCTATCTGGCACTAAGGTCCACTCACCAGTTTCTGGCTTGAAGGTCGCGAATGACGTCCTTGTGGCCCCTGAGGCTGTCTCCAATGCCTTCGGCCGCTTTTTCGCAGAGGTTTCGAGCTCCGCTCATTACCACCCTGCCTTCCTCCCCCGCAAACAGGCAGAGGAGGCTAGGCCACCTAATTCCGCTCCTCGAATTGTGAAAGTTATAATGCCTCATTCACCATGCGGGAACTCGAAAACGCACTTGGCCGATCACGGTCCTCCGCTCCAGGGCCTCATTCTATTCATATTCAGATGCTGAAGAACCTTTCTTCTGCGGGTAAAGGTTTTCTTCTTCGTACTTATAATCGCATCTGGATTGAGGGACATGTTCCCGCATGCTGGTGCGAGTCTATTGTTGTCCCGATTCCTAAGCTGGGGAAGGACAAGCACTTGCCTTCCAGTTATCGACCTATCTCGCTTACCAGCTGTGTCTGTAAGGTGGAGCGAATGGTTAACTCTCGATTGGTTTGGCTGCTCGAGTCTCGACGCCTACTTACCAATGTACAATGTGGATTTCGTAGGCGCCGCTCTGCTGTTGACCATCTGGTTGCCTTGTCGACCTTCATTATGAGTAACTTCTTGCGGAAGCGCCCGACCGCGGCTGTGTTCTTTGATTTGGAGAAGGCTTACGACACCTGTTGGAGGGCGGGCATTCTCCGCACCATGCATACATGGGGCCTTCGCGGTCGCGTCCCTCTTTTTATTCGTTCCTTTTTAATGGATCGACAGTTCAGGGTACGTGTGGGTTCTGTCCTGTCAGACACCTTTCGCCAGGAGAATGGGGTGCCACAGGGCTCAGTTTTGAGCGTCGCTCTCTTCGCCATCGCGATCAATCCAATAATGGATTGCCTCCCAGCTGATGTATCAGGCTCCCTTTTCGTGGACGATTTTACCATCTATTGCAGCGCGCAGTGTACACGTGTCCTGGAGCGCTGTCTTCATCGTTCTCTTGACCGTCTTTACTCCTGGAGTGTCGCCAATGGCTTCCGTTTTTCTGCCGAGAAGACGGTCTGTATTAACTTCTGGCGCTACAAAGAGTTTCTCCCACCGTCCTTACGACTCGGTCCCGTTGCTCTCCCAATCGTGGAGACAACCAAATTTTTAGGCCTTACATTTGACAGGAAACTTAGCTGGTCTCCACATGTCATATTTGGCCGCCCGTTGTACCCGTTCTTTAAATGTCCTCCGTGTTCTCAGTGGTATGTCGTGGGGAGCGGATCGAACCGTCCTACTTCGTCTATATCGGTTGATCGTCCGCTCCAAGCTGGATTATGGGAGCTTCGTCTACTCCTCTGCACGGCCATCCATCTTACGCCGCCTCAACTCCATACAACATCGGGGTTTACGACGTGCGATCGGGGTATTTTATACTAGTCCCATAGAGAGTCTTCATGCTGACGCTGGCGAATTGCCACTCACCTACCGGCGCGATATAGTGCTTTGTCGATATGCCTGTCGGCTACTGTCAATGCCCGACCATCCGTCTTATCGTCCCTTTTTTGACGACTCTCTCGACCGTCAATACGGGTTGTATGTCTCTGCCCTGCTACCCCCTGGAGTTCGCTTTCGTCGCCTCCAACAACACCTTAATGTTTCACTCCCTGCAACCTTTCGAGTGGGCGAGAGCCACACGCCACCTTGGCTCCAGGCTCAGGTCCGCGTTCACCTTGACCTCAGCTCGCTCCCAAAAGAGGTTACCCCCGGTTCGGTCTACCACTCCCGTTTTTTGGAACTTCGTTCGAAGTTCATCAACAAGACTTTCATTTATACAGATGGCTCTAAGACCAATGACGGGGTCGGGTGTTCCTTTATTGTCGGGGCACAAAGTTTGAAATGCCGGCTCCATGGCCATTGTTCGGTCTTCACAGCTGAGCTCTTTGCCCTCTACCAGGCTGTTCTTTACATCTGCCGCCACCGACATTCTGCTTATGTCATCTGCTCAGATTCCCTGAGCGCCATCCAGAGCCTCAGTGATCCGTACCCGGTTCACCCTTTCGTACACCGGATCCAACGCTCTCTTCAGCAGCTGGTGGACGTCAGTTCTCCGGTTAGCTTTATGTGGGTTCCTGGCCATGTCGGTATCCCTGGGAACGAAGCTGCAGATGCCGCGGCCAAGGCTGCGGTCCTCCAGCCTCGGACAGCTTCTTGTTGTGTCCCTTCGTCCGATTTTAGCAGGGTCATTTGTCGGCACATTTTATCGTTGTGGCATGCCGATTGGGCTGCACTTACAGACAACAAGCTTTGGGCCTTAAAACCTCTTCCCGTGGCTTTGGACGTCCTCCTCACGCCCTTCTCCCCCCCTGCGGGTCCGGGGATTAGAATAGGCCCGAGGTATTCCTGCCTGTCGTAAGAGGCGACTAAAAGGAGTCCATCCCCCTCACGGGGGTAGTTAGCGCCTGCGTCCGGAGACGGACGATCTTCACGACCTATAATCGTGGTCTTTTTGGTTTTAAACTTCTCGTTTCTTCCTTCCTTTTGTTGGTCCCTTTCTTTGCTCTTCTCCACCTCACTGTCTTCCTTACTCTTTCCCTTGACTTCTCCTTGCCTTCTCATTGCCTTTTTCTCCTTGCCTTCTCATTGCCTTTTTCTCCTTGCCTTCTCATTGCCTTTTTCTCCTTGCCTTCTCATTGCCTTTTTCTCCTTGCCTTCTCATTGCCTTTTTCTCATTGCCTTCTCATTGCCTTTTTCTCCTTGCCTTCTCATTGCCTTTTTCTCATTGCCTTCTTCTCCTTGCCTTCTCTGGTCTCCGCCTCGGCGTTTGAGACAGTCTGTCCTCTTTCTCCCTCTCTCTTCTTTTTCCTCTTCTTTCTTCCTTCCTCCCTGTGCGTGTCTGAAGGCCGACCCACGCGTTCGCACGCGTAGCCGGTGACGGGGTAACGCGTAAGTCCCCGCCCTGGGTAGACATGTAAGGCACGCGCGTACCCCCTGGTAAAGGCCAGGCCCGGGGAGGGGTGATTGCCTGAGCTGATACCTTCTGACCATGCCGATTGGTCCCTCCGTCTGTTTCTCGGGAGGTGTGACCTGAGGTGTAAACATTCACCTAAGGCGGGAGTGCCCTCTGAGAGGGTCCCCACAAGGAAGGAGCGCGCCATCGGAGACGCTGGCAATCATGGGGGATTCCTCCGCAATGGATTCTACTCCATCGCTTTCGACTTCGACCCAAAAACGGAAACGTGACCAGCCAACAGTGACAAAAGTACTACCGCCTGCCCCACAGTTCCTCGTAGTTTCTCGCACTGAGGACGGAAAGGATTTTTCCTCTGTCAACCCTTTTGTTATTCAGAAGGGCGTTGATGCCATAGCCGGATCTGTCAAATCTTGTACCAGGTTGCGTAACGGCACCTTATTACTAGAAACTGAGAATGCCTTTCAGGCACAAAAACTGCTTCGGGCCACCCTCCTGTACACGTTCCCTGTCCGGGTGGAGGCCCACCGAACTTTGAATTCTTCTCGTGGTGTAGTGTATACTAGCTCCCTCGACGGATTGACTGACGAGGAGCTTCAATCTTTCCTCGCTGAGCAGGGCGTGACGGCTGTCCATCGGGTCATGAAAAAGGTCAACAACGACCTTGTACCGACCCGGACACTCTTCTTGACCTTCGATAGTGTTAAGCTGCCATCGCGCATCAAGGCGGGCTACGAGGTTATTTCTGTTCGCCCCTATGTCCCGACACCTACGCGCTGCTACCAGTGTCAGCGTTTCAATCACACTCGACAGTCTTGTTCCAATGCGGCTAAATGTGTCACTTGTGGCAGGGATGCCCATGAGGGTGACTGTCCACCTCCGTCTCCTCATTGTGTGAACTGTCAGGGTGACCATGCCGCATCCTCCCGCGACTGTCCTGTCTATAAGGACGAACGTTGCATCCAAGAAATTCGTGTCAAAGAGAAAGTGTCAACCTCGGCTGCTCGCAAGCTATTGGCTAGTAGGAAGCCCACGCTGCTCCCAGCGGGGAAATATAGTACTGTCCTCGCCTCTCCTCGGACTACCCGGGAGGTCGCAACCCAGACATGCGATCTGACCTTCAGCACCACGGTCGTCCGTTCGGCCAGTGCTAAGATCGCGCGGTCGACGTCTCCTCTTCCTCCCATCACACCACAGACACCAGCCACTTCCTCAGCTTCTGCTAAGTCGAAGACACCGAAGTCAGATGCACGGTCCTTCAAGAAGGAACCATCCCGTGCAGACTTCCTCCGTCCCTCGACCTCCCAGCCTTCGACCGATACTTCCACCAAACGTCCTTCCAAAAAGGCGCATAGGAAGCACAGTTCTCCTTCCCCGCCACGGCGCATCTCTTCTCCTGCGCCACCCAGCGGTTGCCGCCCCAGGCCGTCATCCGTTTCGCCTGGCCGCACCGCCGGTAGCCGTACATCTGGCCGTTCACCGGCGGAGGAAGCTCCCCCTCCCGGCCATCCTCCCGAGATGGCCGATGACCCTATAGACCCCATGGACGATGACTGTCCGCCTACTGATAGCGGCGGCAGTGCTCGCTCGAAGCCAGGCCCTAAGCGGCCTTCGAGGTGACCCCTTCTCTCATCTTCCTTTTCTTACGATGGCACTTATTCACTGGAATATTCGCAGCATTCGCTCCAACCGAGAGGACTTGAAGTTGCTGCTCCGCTTGCATCGTCCGCTCGTCGTAGCCCTCCAGGAAACGAAGCTACGCCCATGCGATCACATTGCCTTGGCACACTACACCTCTGTGCGTTTTGACCTACCCCCTATGGTAGGTATCCCAGCTCATGGAGGGGTTATGTTGCTGGTCCGGGATGATATTTACTACGATCCCATCACGTTGCACACCGGCCTGCAGGCAGTTGCCATCCGCATTACTCTCCCCACTTTTACGTTTTCCTTTTGTACCGTTTACACTCCATCGTCATCTGCCGTTACCAGGGCAGACATGATGCAACTTATTGCTCAGCTACCTGCACCGTTTTTGTTAACTGGAGACTTCAATGCCCACCATCCCCTTTGGGGTTCTCCAGCCTCCTGCCCGAGGGGCTCCTTGTTAGCAGACCTTTTCAACCAGCTCAATCTTGTCTGCCTTAATACTGGCGCCCCTACTTTTCTTTCGGACACATCTCATACCTATTCCCATTTAGACCTCTCTATATGTACTCCCCAACTTGCACGCCGGTTTGAGTGGTATGCACTTGCTGATACATATTCGAGCGACCACTTCCCGTGTGTTATCCATCTCCTGCAGCATACTCCCTCTCCGTGCTCCTCTAGTTGGACCATCTCGAAGGCAGACTGGGGGCTCTTTTCTTCCAGGGCGACCTTTCAGGATCAAACCTTCACAAGCTGCGATCGTCAGGTCGCACACCTCACGGAAGTCATTCTCGCTGCTGCTGAATATTCCATCCCTCACCCTACTTCTTCTCCACGTCGTGTACCGGTCCCCTGGTGGACTGCAGCATGTAGAGACGCTTTACGTGCTCGTCGACGTGCTTTACGCACCTTTAAACGCCACCCTACAGTGGCGAATTGTATTAATTATAAACGATTACGTGCTCAGTGTCGTCGTATTATTAACGAAAGCAAGAAAGCCAGCTGGGCTGCTTTCACAAGCACCTTCAACAGTTTTACTCCTTCTTCTGTTGTCTGGGGTAGCCTGCGCCGGCTATCTGGCACTAAGGTCCACTCCCCAGTTTCTGGCTTGAAGGTCGCGAATGAAGTCCTTGTGGCCCCTGAGGCTGTCTCCAATGCCTTCGGCCGCTTTTTCGCCGAGGTTTCGAGCTCCGCTCATTACCACCCTGCCTTCCTCCCCCGCAAACAGGCAGAGGAGGCTAGGCCACCTGACTTTTGCTCCTCGAATTGTGAAAGTTATAATGCCCCATTCACCATGCGGGAACTCGAAACCGCACTTGGCCGATCACGGTCCTCCTCTCCAGGGCCTGATTCTATTCATATTCAGATGCTGAAGAACCTTTCTCCTGCGGGTAAAGGTTTTCTTCTTCGTACATACAATCGCATCTGGATTGAGGGACATGTTCCCGCATGCTGGCGCGAGTCTATTGTTGTCCCGATTCCTAAGCCGGGGAAGGACAAGCACTTGCCTTCCAGTTATCGACCTATCTCACTTACCAGCTGTGTCTGTAAAGTGATGGAGCGAATGGTTAACTCTCGATTGGTTTGGCTGCTTGAGTCTCGACGCCTACTTACAAATGTACAATGTGGATTTCGTAGGCGCCGCTCTGCTGTTGACCATCTGGTTACCTTGTCGACCTTCATTATGAATAACTTCTTGCGGAAGCGCCCGACCGCGGCTGTGTTCTTTGATTTGGAGAAGGCTTACGACACCTGTTGGAGGGCGGGCATTCTCCGCACCATGCATACATGGGGCCTTCGCGGTCGCCTCCCTCTTTTTATTCGTTCCTTTTTACTGGATCGACAGTTCAGGGTACGTGTGGGTTCTGTCCTGTCCGACACCTTTCGCCAGGAGAATGGGGTGCCACAGGGCTCAGTTTTGAGCGTCGCTCTGTTCGCCATCGCGATCAATCCAATAATGGATTGCCTCCCAGCTGATGTATCAGGCTCCCTTTTTGTGGACGATTTTACCATCTATTGCAGCGCGCAGCGTACACGTGTCCTGGAGCGCTGTCTTCAGCGTTCTCTTGACCGTCTTTACTCCTGGAGTGTCGCCAATGGCTTCCGTTTTTCTGCCGAGAAGACGGTCTGTATTAACTTCTGGCGCTACAAAGAGTTTCTCCCACCGTCCTTACGACTTGGTCCCGTTGCTCTCCCAATCGTGGAGACAACCAAATTTTTAGGCCTTACCTTTGACAGGAAACTTAGCTGGTCTCCACATGTGTCATATTTGGCCGCCCGTTGTACCCGTTCTTTAAATGTCCTCCGTGTTCTCAGTGGTATGTCGTGGGGAGCGGATCGAACCGTCCTACTTCGTCTATATCGGTCGATCGTCCGCTCCAAGCTGGATTATGGGAGCTTTGTATACTCCTCTGCACGGCCATCCATCTTACGCCGCCTCAACTCCATACAACATCGGGGTTTACGACTTGCGATCGGAGCATTTTATACCAGTCCCGTAGAGAGTCTTCATGCTGACGCTGGCGAATTGCCGCTCACTTACCGGCGCGATATACTGCTTTGTCGGTATGCCTGTCGGCTACTGTCAATGCCCGACCATCCGTCTTATCGTTCCTTTTTTGACGACTCTCTCGACCGTCAATACGTGTTGTATGTCTCTGCCCTGCTACCCCCTGGAGTTCGCTTTCGTCGCCTCCTTCAACACCTTCATTTTTCACTCCCTGCAACCTTTCGAGTGGGCGAGAGCCACACGCCACCTTGGCTCCAGGCTCAGGTCCGCGTTCACCTTGACCTCAGCTCGCTCCCAAAAGAGGTCACCCCCAGTTCGGTCTACCACTCCCGTTTTTTGGAACTTCGTTCGAAGTTCATCACCATGACTTTCATTTATACAGATGGCTCTAAGACCAATGACGGGGTTGGGTGTTCCTTTATAGTCGGGGCACAAAGTTTCCAATACCGGCTCCATGACCATTGTTCGGTCTTCACAGCTGAGCTCTTTGCCCTCTACCAGGCTGTTCTTTACATCTGCCGCCACCGACATTCTGCTTATGTCATCTGCTCAGATTCCCTGAGCGCCATCCAGAGCCTCAGTGATCCGTACCCGGTTCACCCTTTCGTACACCGGATCCAACGCTCTCTTCAGCGGCTGGTGGACGTCGGTCCGCCGGTTAGCTTTATGTGGGTTCCCGGCCATGTCGGTATCCCTGGGAACGAAGCTGCAGATGCCGCGGCCAAGGCTGCGGTCCTCCAGCCTCGGACAGCTTCTTGTTGTGTCCCTTCGTCCGATCTTAGCAGGGTCATTTGTCGGCGCGTTGTGTCGCTGTGGCATGCCGATTGGGCTGCACTTACCGACAACAAGCTTCGGGCCTTAAAACCTCTTCCCGTGGCTTGGACGTCCTCCTCACGCCCTTCTCGGCGGGAGGAGGTCGTTTTAGCAAGGTTAAGGATTGGACACTGCCGGTTCAGCCATCGCCATCTGCTGACGGCTGCGCCGGCGCCGTTCTGCCCATGTGGGCACTTGCTGACGGTTAGACACATTTTAATGTCCTGTCCCGATCTTAACCAACTGCGCCTCGATCTTAACCTGCCTATTACTTTCGATGCCGTTTTAGCGGATGACCCACGAGCAGCTGCTCGTGTTCTTTGTTTTATCAATTTGACACACCTTGCTAAGGACGTTTGATGAAGTTTTTTAATCCTATGCCTGTCAGTCTGTCTTTTATTGTGTTTTTCCTTTTAGTTGTTGTTGTCAACTTGTGGCTCGCGGTGCATTTTTAGAGTAGTCAGGGCGCTAATGACCATTGAAGTTGTGCGCCCTAAAACCACAAAAAAAAAAAAAAAAAAAAAAAAAACGCCCTTCTCGGCGGGAGGAGGTAGTTTTGGCCCGGTTAAGAATTGGACACTGCCGGTTCAGCCATCGCCATCTGCTGACGGCTGCGCCAGCGCCGTTCTGCCCATGTGGGCACTTGCTGACGGTTAGACACATTTTAATGTCCTGTCCAGATTTTAGCACACTGCGTCTAGATCTTAACCTGCCAAGTACTTTCGATGCCATTTTAGCGGATGACCCACGAGCAGCAGCTCGTGTACTTAGTTTTATCAACTTGACAAACCTCTCTAAGGACATTTGATGATGCTGTTTTTTAATCCTATGCCTGTCAGTCTGTCTTTTATCGTGTTTTCCCTTTTAGTTGTTGTTGTCAACATGTGCCTCGCGTTGCATTCTTAGAGTAGTCAGGGCGCTAATGTCCATTGAAGTTGTGCGCCCTAAAACCACAAAAAAAAAAAAACAACCAAGATGGGCTTTAAACAAGGCAGATTTGGAAGCTTTCACCTCTGCTGTCACCACTGAATCTTCTCAAGGTACCATCGATGTTGTAGTTGATCGGGTCACAGAAACTATTGTTTCTGCGGTGGAAAACTCGATCGCTTGTTCTTTAGGGTGCCTCGTCAAAAATCAGTACCTTGGTGGTCGCCGGAAATTGCAGAGGCCACCAGAGCGCTGGCGAGCCTTTCAGCGACGTTAGTAGAATCCTTCCCTAGAGTACCTAATAGTTTTTAAACAGGTCCGTGCCCGCATTTTCCAGCTTATAAAAAGACTGCAACAGGCTTGTTGAGAGGTACATCCTGACCATTGGGTGCCATACATCGCCTCCCCAAGTCTGGGCAAAGATCAGACATGTTTGTGGGTACCAGAGCCTGAGAGCTGTTACTGACATTAACATACATGGCGTGTAATCTACAGACGCAAACGCAATTGCCGAGCACTTCGCTGGAGCCTCTGCATCGCAGAATTACCCCCCAGCCTCACCCACGCTCAAACGGCGGCTGGAAGGGAACATCCTCTCATTCACTACATGCCACAGTGAATCCTATAACGCCCCATTTACAGAGTGGGAGCTCCTCAGTGCCCTTGCACATTGCCCTGGCAGATCTTGGGCCTGATCGGATACACAGCCAGATGATTAAACATCTCTCATCTGACTACAAGCGACATATGTTCGTCATATTCAACCGGATATGGTGCGATGGCGTCTTTCCATCGTATTGGCGGGAGAGTACCATCATTCTGGTGCTCAAACCCGGAAAAAACCCGCTTGATGTTGATAGCTATCGGCCCATCAACCTCACCAACGTTTTTAGTAAGCTGTTGGAACGTATAGTTCGTTGGCGGTTGGGTTTGCTACTGGAGTCACGTGCCTGCTGGCTCCATGTCAGGGTTGCTTCTGCCAGGGTCGTTATACCACAGATAGTCATATGTCAATCGTCTGCCATCCAAACAGCCTTTTCCAGATGGCAACACCTGGCTGCCGTCTTTTATGACCGACATAATGCATACGACACGACCTGGCGACATCATATCCTTGCTACAATTATGAGTGGGGTCTCCGGGGACCACTCCCGAATTTTATCCAAAACTTCCTGTCGCTCAGTACTCCCTGTGTCAAAGTTGGTGACGCCCATAGTTCCATCTATATCCAGGAGAACAGTTCTGCAGGGCTCTGTATTGAGTGTGTGTCTATTTTTTAGTGGCCATTAAGTTTAGCAGCAGCTGTCAGGCCCTCTGTCTCACCTCTGTATGCAGACGACTTAGCATTTCGTACTGCTGCACCAGTACTGGTGTTACTGAGCGGCGCCTACAGGGAGCCAGCCACAAAGCGCAATCATGGGCTCTACTCCATGGCTTCCACTTTTCAGCTGCAAAGTCGTGTCATGCACTTCTGTCGGCGTCGTACCGTTCATCCAGAACCAGAACTTTACCATAATGACATCCACACTGTAGTAGACACACACATTCCTAGGTCTGGTTTTCGACGCTCGATTGACTTGGCTCTGTCATTTTCGTCAGCTTAAGCAGAAGTGCTGGCAGCACCTCAATGCCCTCTGTTGCCTGAGCAACACCAATTTGGGTGCAGATAGCTCTATGCTGCTGCTGCTGCTGCTGCTGCAGCTCTACAGAGCCCTTCTGCGGTCCCGAAATGACTGTGGGAGCGTGGTTTATGGTTGGGCAGCGCCTTCAGTGTTGCATTTACTTGACCCTGTGCACCATTTCGGGGATATACAAGCGACAGGAGCCTTTAAAAAGAGTCCGGTGACCAGTGTACTGGTGGAAGCTGGTGTCCCTCCATTTCAGATCAAACATGCGCAACTATTCGCTAGTTCCACAGTAAACTTTCGTAGTTCCCCCTGACCATCCAAATAACTCTTTTTCCCGCCCACAGCAGTCGATCACCTATATCGGCGGTCCAGTTTGGGGCTAACGATTGCAGTTGGTGTGTGGTTCCTTCTCTCTGAATTGGAGTCCCTTCCTTTACCAGCTCTATTTGTGGTTCGTTTACAATGGTGTATGCCTCGGCTGCAACTTCATCTAAACCTTCCACGTGGCCCCAAGAACTCCACTAACCCTGTAGCTCTCCGCTGTAACTTCCTTTAGATTCTTGACGTGTTCTGGGCCCTTAAGTGGTTCATACTGAGGGCTCGATGGCTGATAGTTGTTGGCTTTGCCTATGTGCACGGTGGTCATATTGAACAGCATTCCTTACCCGATGGCTGCAGTGTAATAACTGCAGAGCTTGTGTCGATTTCTCATACACTTCAGTATCTCCATTCATGCGCTGGGGAGTCTTTTCTCTCATGTACCGACTCATTGAGCAGCCTGAAAACTGGTAGCATCCTTCCAAGAGTCCATTTATGCCCTGGAACTGTCCAGTCGTTCAGTGGTGTTAATCTGGACCCAGGGTCACGTTGAAATGCCATGAAATGAAATTCCTGACAGGCTGGCCAAACAGGCTACATGGAAATCACTTCTGGAGATAGGCATCCCCGCAACTGACCTGCATTAGTTGTTATGTCACAAGGTTTTCAGCTTCGAGAGACGGAATGGCAAAATCTCAGTATGCATAACAAACTGCGAGCCATTAAGGGGCCACGAATGTGTGGAAGTCCTCAATGAGGGCGTCTTGCAGGGGCTCTGTGGTTCTCTGCAGGCTCCGCATTGGCCATGGATGGGCGACCCAGGGCTATCCCCTGCGCCGTGATGACCCACCTCACTGTTGGTGCGGTGTCCGGTTGGCAGTGGCCTATATTCTTCTGCTGTGTCCATCTTTGGTTGCCCTGTGACTTCATCTCCAGTTGCCGGACTCGTTATCGATTTTAGCAGACACCTCATTGGCTGATTTGGTTTTAGGTTTCATCTGTGAGGGTGGGTTTTATCATTCAATCTGAGTTTTAGCGCCTGTCCTTTGCCCCTCTGTGTCCTCCACCCTAGTGCTTTCAGGGTGAAAGTTTTAATGTGTTGCAGGGTGGCTGGATTTTACTTCTTAGATTCGTGGTTGGACAGCCACTGCAATCTGCTTCCTTGTTTTACTCTCTTCTGTCTCTTGCATTTCTGTTCTCTTGTCCTCTTTCGTTCCTTTTAGTGTGCATTGTATTTTCTTCGTTCTTGTGTTCTTTCTTTCCTTCCTTTGTTGTGTGTCTCGTCTATTTTATTCTCACGCTTGTTGCATTGTTTTATTATGAACAAGAAACTGATGACCTCGTAGTTTGGTCCCTTTCCCCCTCTTTTAAACCAATCAACTCGACCTCTGCCTCTTTAATACTGGGGTCCTCCACACACTTCAGTGTGGCTCATGGCACTTACTCGGCCATCTGTTCACTGGAGAGCCCACGATGACTTATGTGGTAGACCACTTACCCATCTTTGTCACTCCCCCAGCGCCATTCCCCTGGTGGTTTTAAACAAGGCAGACTGGGAAAAGCTTTCACCTCTGCTGGCACCGTTGAACCTCCCACACGAGGTACCATCGATACTAGGACTAGTGTTTCTGTGGCAGAAAACACGATCGCTTGTTCTTTGGGTCTTTGGGGTGCCTTGGCGAAAGTCGATACCTTGGTGGTAGTCAGAAATCGCTGAGGCCATTAAAGAGTGCTGGCGAGCTCTTCAGCGACATCGGCAGCATCCTTTCCTAGAGCACCTAATAGTTTTGAAATGGCTCCGTGCCCGCATTTTCCAGCTTATAAAAGAGGGCAACAGGAGTTTTGGGAGAGGTATGTCCCAACCATTCGGTGCAATACGTCGCCTTCCCAAGTCTGGACAAAGATCAGACCTGTTTGCGGATACTAGACCCAGACAGGTGTTACTGGCATTAACATCAATGACTTATCTACCGACGCAAACGCAATTGCCGAGGACTTTGCTGAACACTATGCCTCCACACCGGAGAACTATCCCCCAGCATTTTACGCCCTCAAACAGCGGAAGGAAAGGAAAGCTGTCTCGTTCACTGAACATCTGAGTGAACCGTATAATGCTCCATTTACACACAGTGAGCTGCTCAACGTCTTTGTACCCTAGGCTGCTAACACATGAATGAAGTCAAAGATATTGCCATCATTTTTTGAAAGTTTGCTTCAGTATGTAATGGCAAAGACTTGGCATGCACTGTTTCATATGGGGGCAAAAGCTAGCTACTTGTACATTTGTCTGACCAATCACAAATATCAGTCCGGATTCCAGAAGTCTGTAGAAGGGGGCGATAAAGTTATTTCATTACTGCTGCGTGTCTGGAACAGTTTGTAGAGCACTTACACATTAAAGGTAAAGGTCCCGAGTTGGTCTGTCCAGTACAGTTTTAATCTGGCACGAAGTTTAAATTGTAGAGTTCCTCACATTTCTTGCCTCTGCCTGGAATATATTCTTTAGATATCTTCAGGGTATATGCATCTTTGCTGTTACAGTAACTGCCCTCACAAAGCTGTTGCTGTCATGGGCAGAAAGAATTAAATCCAGGCACTAATCAGTTTTTAACACCAAGTCATACCAATCAGCTGTTTGTACGTTCCCTTTGCACAGAGGAATTAATATTGAGATAGTTGCCCTGATTTCTACTGGAGTGAGGAAGTAGTGAATGAGGGAAAGCTGACAATTTTGAGTTGTGACAAACTGATGGTTCCCATCAGCAATGACAAAACAAAAGTTTGTGTCGTTCCCTAGTTCCAAGTGGCTTAACTGAAGCCATCTGTCTACAGCGTTGAAAACAAAATGCTTGTTTCCTACTGCCTCCTTAACAAATGTTCGAAGAACATGTCGGCCAAAGGAAGAGATTGTAGATACCAGTTGAGATTAGTTCACCAGTTTTGGTGGTAACTTAAGTGTCTTGAGATGGTTAGCAGGTAAGCATTTCTATTGTAGTCCAGACATGTTGGCTACTCCGTAGGCATGGTGTATGTCGCACCAACAGTGTTGTATCACAGTATGTTCTCCTCTAGAGATTAATTGATCTCCATTACCTGTATGACTTCCCTGTAGGACATATCGTTGCTTTTGAACAGAATGTTCCGTAGAATTTCTGCTAATGCTCTCGATGTTCATTTGACAAATACTTTCTCCCATTTCCTAGAGATATGGCCCTGTGAAAAGATCTTTTGATGTACTGTTGATTCATTCCTTCTATGTTAGATGTCTTGGCATACATTCAGGAGACGTTCAGCTATCGTCTGGCACACAGTTGTTGCTCTCCCAGTACCACATGGGGGTCACATGTAGGACACTTTTAGGTAACACCTATGGATGTGAAGCTACATAGACCCCTGAAACAGCTGTAAATTGTGAAACTTCTATGCTTCATGTTACCTTAGGTAAGAACTCCGTTCACAACAGAGTAGCACAAGTGGTGAGAGACAATGCTGTAGTTTAGTTATGGAGTAATATTCCATGAACTTTTGAGCTCAGTGGAAAGGAGAGGAAAAAGTTACTGAGCAGCATATTTAGCATCTCCACAGAGCAGTGACCTGTTATCATTTATTTGGTGTTACACATGTGAAATTCTGAGTTGTTCAGACAATGGAATCCTTGATAGTGAAACACATTAGAGAACTATATGTATTTAGGTGCACTGGCAAATCAGTTTAGCCAACTGAGAATACTGCAGATTCTTGTGCTTACTTTACACATGAGTCTACTCACTTCACTAAGCAGTGAAGATGGTCTGGGAAGGAGAATAGGTGGTCCAGAAGACAATTACGTAAGACTTATAGATGGCATGGAAACAAACTATGCTGCTTTTGTGACTGTTTCTCCAATATGAGAAAGCCTTCTTGATGCAAAAGTTGCTGAGCTCATTTTTTCTCAGTTTGAGTGTCACGCTCCCAGTGTAGTTCAGTTGGCACAAATGCCCAGGAATGTGGTGCTACCAACTCACCTGGTGGCTGTTGACTGTCTTTCTCTTATGACTTGATCTAAAATTTCTTAAATCGAAAGGTAATCATACGTGCAAGTCAGTAAACAATTCGGAATAAATTAAAATATCAACACTGTTTACACACCTTAGACCCAAGAGAACCTTGAAATGTATGATACAGCAAATACAATAGCAATGATTTGAGACACAGGAATAAAAGTTTAACAAAATGCAATGTAGCTTTCTCTGACGAAACCTTGGCCAATGCAAGACACCACAGTCAACTTTGGGGCTCAGTGTTGCTAACAGCTGTTAACCTACAGTTGGTGGCAACTGATGTCACATTATTTCAGATGCCAACATTTACCGGACCTCAAATGCCCATCCAAGCACATGTTGGATACATTTTACACAATCTCAAATGAACCATAGTTAGTTTCTGGAAACCAACATTCATAAAATTGATAGCCATAGCAAGGACAGTCACAAGATAACAATGACAGCATTAATGAGGCTATCCTTACTTTAAAATTCACTTCCCTTGATAATCGCATGGCTACTTCCATCAGTTCGTCACATTCTCCTACATTCTCCTACATTCTTCAGGTAAACCCACATCTCTACACAGTTACATCAAACCCATCAAAGGTTAGCAGCAATGCTTCAGGAACCTTCCATTCAATAAAACTAGTGAGAACCTATGTTTAACATAGTCATGTTCTCTGTCCATCGGTTAATGAAATAAGAATTGACTACCAACACTTCCCACGCACAATGTCATATGCTGTATCTGACAAAGATGTGGAGTGTTAGGTAACACTCTGGAAGGGTATTGTGAGATGAGAAACATCTTAGGTAACTCAAACTTACTATCTTGATACTGCCACGACCATCAGAAGTAAATTAATACAGGGAATAATCTGCCTTCTGCTACACCAGTTGTGAGCCACCCAAGTGCAAGAGGTCTTTAATCACAGTGGAAGTATAGAAATGTATAGGGATGTGCAAGCTGATATAAAGAATTAATCCTTTGCCTGCCAAAAGTAACACCATATTTCGCCATAGGGAAGTCCAATAATCTTGACTAACCTCTGCCTAAAATCTGCAATTGTAAGAAGTCTTACCATGCAAGTAAGGACATCGTTCCAGGTAAGCACTGGCATATCAGCAGAATCAAGGCAGTGCCATTCATCAGACACATACTTCAAATGCACCATCATTGCTCATATACTGCAGCATTGTCTTGCCCAGCCAGCCTCCATCACTTGACTCCACACTGCTCTCCTTTGATCCCCTTTGTGCCACCAATGCTGGTTAAGGGGGCTGTAATTTGCAGATGTCACTCATCGTCCTAACAGATATACTGTTACAATGCTAGTGTTATGTGCAAATGTAAGTTTATTCTACACAGACAACTGCATGCAGATCATGAAAATAAATCAGATGAGGATGGACACAGGACCAAAGACAATTTCTTCCAATGACTATTCCACTGATCTTACTAAAAAGGCTAATCAGATTCATGACAGTACCAGTTCCATCTTGGATATGTGATAGCTTCCTGGGTCAACAGAAATTTAATCTTCTGAGATAAAAATATATGTAATATTGAAAATAAAATTGCCATGATTTACTCAGTAATAGGTATGATCTTCCATCAAGCATTCAACATATGAAGAAAAGTATTTGTCAGAAACAGTGTGTCGTCAGGCAGTGCAAAACTTAAGTGTTCCATAATGAGCACTTCATTGCTTCCACAAACATTAAACATAATTTCAAACCTTTCCTAAATGCTTAATGGCAGACATGTAAACCATTATAATCCCCAAAGTATCAGAAGTTCAAAGAAACTGCAGTGTATAAAACTGCTTCAAATAATTGTAAGTTAGTGAGCAGCAATTAGAAACAATAGCAAACGTTTTTTTTCTCCTAGTTGGTATTTGCCGTCCTTCCATAACAGTTTCAAAGTTAGTGCTAGTAAATCCTGGCCAATGAAAACCATATTAGTAGTGTGAGATTTTAGCACACTTCTGTTCGAATTCGATCATCCATTTAAAATAAAAAAGGCTTAAAACAAATGTATTAAATTTCTGCTTTGTGCCCTGTAGCCTTTTCATTATCCATGGTTTTTATTGCATTATGTTGAAACTTTAAGAACATAGAAATAATATGAGACTCTTGTCCCTGTCATTAATAGATTATAGTTATGTATGAGGGTTGAATGAAAAGAATGCCTCCACCTTCGTTAATTGGGTTTGGATGGGAATATTTCAATAAACCAAATCCAGAAATAAAACATAAAATGTAGTCTTTAATTACAAATATTCATTTTTCCACATACTCACCAGTGAATTGGATGCATTTCTGCCAACGACGAAAAAGTATTCTGAAGAAGCCGACACTGTTTCCGCAACCAGTCTGTTCTCTCAGCATCATCAGAAGCATGATGATTATCATGCTGATTGTCCTTCATTATGGGGAACAGATGGAAGTCAGATAGTGCTAAATCTGGACTGTATGGAGGATGCTGTACAGTGGTGAGATTGCCTCTCAAGTTCTGCTGTGCTGTCATGCATTATGCATGTGAAGTAACAATGTGACACACATGTTCTTGTGAAATGCTCATTGTGCTTGCATTTTCTCTCAGCGTGATAAGACGATCGTCCTGAATCGGTCAATATTCTGCTAGCTAAATTTGGTGGTTGCTGTCACAGGACGTCGTAATCTTTGTTTGCCATGCAGGTCAGATGTTCCCACCTCAAAATCTTTAAACTTACTCGCCCAACGACTCAGTGCTCACATCAACACAATCACCATAAACTTTCATTCTCTGAATATCCTTTGGGGTGACACCTTCTGTCAAGAATTCAAGGCCTGCATGTTGCTTAAATCGCATTGAGTGACCGTCTGCACAGGGTTCTATACTTTATACTGTAAATACAAAACTGTTCAATGCTAAGGCTTCCTGCCAACTGGAGTTGTAGAGAAAAGGCTACAAAACAAGTCAGTACTGGCTGCATACCAGTGCTGCTAACTGTTTAGGAGTTACAAACGTGGAGGCATTACTTTTCAGTCAACCCTCGTTAATGACACTAGTTAGAGCTAGCTATTTATAAATGTAATGTCTATAGTGTTAACTGAACTGTGAGCGTGTGTGTGCCAAATTTGTGGTCTTCATATTATATTTTCTTGTACGTTTTTGTACACACTACTGTAATTCAGTTGCAAACGGTTAACTTTAAAGTGAACAATTGTGCATAGATAAATGCCACAAGCACTTGCCTGTTGTTCACCTCCCACCCCTGGTCTTAAGTACTACCACATTGATGTATGGTTAAATTTTAAAGAACTCGCTGTTATTTTGATGGGTTGTTTGTCTATTTAATGTGATTATGCATAAGCTCATGGAAGGCTAGTTACTTGAAAAGATTGTTAGATACACACACCGCCATTTCTTCATGTTGTTATACTTCATAAATATTAGTAGTAATGCATCTATGTTTCTTAAGATATAATTACATCGGACTTCAGTGTGTTTAGTGATTGAGCTGCTTATGACACAGGAGTTTTGTTCCTCCTACATATGTTAGTTTGTACACTGCTTTTTTACCTTTGTATAGCATGTATACGTCATGTGGGTGACTTTTAAAAATGCTTTTGTTGAACAAAGCTTTTTTACTGTCATACATTTGTACAAACATAAATTAGAACTGTTTCTACCTAATATTATGTATTATGCACATTTGTGCTCTTTGTTCGTATTTGCTTCAAATTGTTAACTTTAGCACTTCATATGGTACCTGCATACCTCAAAGGCAGTGTTTTGCTTTAGAATTAAAAAATTACGTTCACTGTTTCATATATTTTCATTATGATGATTGCTCTTCATATACGACAATGTTTCAGTTCTGATGTAATAGTAATTTTCTCAAAAAAGTCAACTTAGTAATGTTACTGGTTATCCTGATCTCTTTTGATGTTAGATTCCATTTCTTCTGTTTCATCGTTTACACAAATGGTAATGACCAAAACCAGTCGTAATAAAAAGTAACTTCACGTTACAGTTTTCTGTCCGAGAAAGGAATTATTAGTTTAAGAAGCCATAATGTTCTGTTAAATTTTTCTGTTATCATTACTGTCTTCATATGACTTGCATTCACACTGTTAGTTACAGGACATGTATTAAACAGTTGATATAAAATTAATTTTTCATGTTAATTATTCTAGAATGAAATTTTCACTCTGCAGTGGAGTGTGCGCTGATATGAAACTTCGTGACAAATCAAAACTGTGTGCCAGAGCAAGACTTGAACTCAGGACCGAGTTAGTCTCGGTCTGGCACACAGCTTTAATCTGTCAGGAAGTTTGTTTACATTCTGACAACTTGAATTTGTAGTATACACTTGCAATTTCAAAAGTAGTTAATGTAATTGGAATTTGTGTGCTTGGACATGGTTCCCTTATCCAGAGACACTCATCAAAATATTTGTATTCCACAAATTTGTTTAAATTTGTACTACTAGTCTTTGCAATTTGTTCTCTTTCAAAGGAAACAAGAGTACTTCCCATTGCCATTAAATTAGTGTTCATTCTTGCAAACACTGTAAAATGTCTGTTGCAAATATTTAAACGAATCAGAACTTCATAAAGTTCAGTTAGATGATGCAGAGCAAAGCAATGGAATGCAATGTTATGGAGTCTAGATGTAACAATATTTGCAGATCAACACAATAAATTGTAGACTGTTGATGTAGAAAATGTTAGTTACTCTTCATGTAACATACAGCTACTATTTAGCTTGCATGTTCCATAATTTGAAAATATTTAAATTGTTATTCCTCACTTGCCTCAAATCTTCACTCAGCTAGTTGTAAAATATCCTATCTTACCTTTAAGGATGTACATTATACCTTCTGTTACGGGTGCTTACATTGATTGACTTGTATATTGTCTTAAATGCATGTTTGGCAGAAGTTAGAACAGCTAACTAGGACTTAATGCTGTATGTTGTTACTAGTAGATCAGTTGTGGTTTGCACATTGAGTGTGGTTCTGAAGTAAAAGGCCAGAATCTTTCATAAAATTATATTGTCTACCATTCTTCACATTGTTAAATGCTCTTCTGTTGCTATTTGATAAACATACCATTATGCATACATGGCTATATATGTGGACTGATGAGTGCACCACATCTTGTGGGATGTAATGCATACTGTTAATATATTTTTAAATAATGCAAACTGAAATTAGGATTGTCATGGCGTTTCTGAGTTTTCTAGACAGAATGAAAGTTACATATTACTCTGTTGGTATGCTCTCTTCATAGGTGGTTTATAATAGCATGGTAGTATAAACTGGCCAATAGCACACTAAATCAATTGTAAACATTCAACTTACATTTTCTTTTGTGCAGTACTTGAAGAGTCACACAAGTCAATAACAAATGATAAAATTTGATAAGCAGTAGATAAAAATTGTTAGCCCAGATGGTGTAGCTACAGTGGAGGTGTTAACATTGTAAATGTAATTTGTAAATTTTGAAATTAAAAAAAAAAAACATTACTACTTCTGTAAGTATTATAGAAACACATGGAAACTACAGAAAAATTTTTACTCTTCTATAACCTATGTATTAAAGTCTTGGTTGAAGTCAGTTGTTACCCGAACATGCATGGGCTGTCATGACAATACATTTCACTACAAAATTTTTCAGCTGATGGAGACACATCAGCTCTAAAATGTCAGGTTCATGATGAATATTCAGTGTTACTGCTGTATGATGCATTTCTGTAGGTACACATTGAATATCTAATTTAGTATTTTAGACAAAGATTATAACATCTCAATGTGGAACCATTTCAATTTTCTAATGAGGAATATTATCTTTTGTACCAGACCAAACACCATGTGTAGTTATTTCCACTACAATTAAAATGAGGAAAATAATTTAGTGTGAAGTAGTTCTAATTTTTAGCTAATGAGTGACCTGTGTGTAGCAAATAAAGTTTTCAATGTCAAATTGAATCATACATGTAACAAGTATCTGTAAAATGTCAGCATGTTGTAAAAATTACATTTATTGAATAACAGTTCGGTTCCTGTTAAACCTTATTTTTTATGTGCTGACAGAAAAACACTTAGTACTAAAGTTTGCTTACATGGATTGAGTGTACTATTCATCATCTAACAATACAAGAATCTTCCTTCTCTTTGTGTCAAATAGCCTTACATGATCCAGTGCTCAGACACTGCTTCTGCTCACTTGCAGACTTCTGTTTTCCTTTCCTATCGGTCTCTCTTGGCCAACTCTTGATTTTTCGACCCCGACGGTATTAGGTTGCGAGGCCCAAGGGTGTCGTTCATTTTCTTTCTCTAATCTTAGATTACATGGGGGAGGAGAGCTTCCATAGATGAAGTCAGCCCTCCTTGGGGTGCAAGCCTGTGAGACAAAATGTGGTCCTCCAAACTGAGTGTCATGACAATGCTGGTAATCTGTGCAAGAATCTTAGTACTCAGAAGCTGCAGAACAAGCCCCAGAATATGGAGGTTCATGAAAAGATCGTGAGAACAGGCCATACTTCGTGTGTACACATCATTCGCCTCGACTACTCTCATTTGGGAGCAATGTGACCTGAAGTTGGGGACATATCTCTGCATCAAAGTGGACATGTCAACGACATCAAATGGTAACTGTTGCTGCCCTTGTAAGTATCGTCACCAAAAGAAGTGGGAATAATGAGAACTGGTAACCCCCATCTTGGAGCCATTACTAGAGGGACAATCCTGGAGAGAAGCAAAACACTGTGCCGAGAGAAATGAACAAATGAGACAGAGGAGGTTGGTGTTCCAAAACTACTGTGAATTCATGCACTGGGTTGGTCATTATGGAGGGACAGAATGAAAGTAATGTCGGTGCTAAATGTGAAGAGAAGACTTGAGTGAAAGTGACAAAACATTGTGGGGGACTGTAGCTGAAATTGAGGCACCAGTTTTCATTCCAAAACAGTTCAGTACACAGCCTCTCAAAAGATGCAATGTTCCAGATTGTCAACCCAGACCTAATGGATGTATGCACTAATAGCCTTCATTTGGAATTTGGTGACCACTACTAGGAGAAATGAATGTTACTAAAGATGATGGTTCTGCACCTTTAACAGGAAGATGACATGATGTACAGTCAGCTTGAGAAGAGGCCTGATGTATCTTCACCTGCAATCTTCTATTTGGGAGAGGGACATACATTGCCTGTGGGTCAAAATGGTTCAACAAGTGTTAAAACTGTGACAAATCAGCTCTCCCTGCCAACCAGCCAGCACGTTACTTCCTGCTGTGTACTTGTTTCACCTTTGCTGGAACGTCCAGCAGAAGAGCCAAGAAACCAAGGTACAAAGAACAGTTGACGACGACAACTACCTGTGGCTACATGCTGTGAAATTGACGTGCTTCTACATCAGTCACTCGTAACACATCGTATCTCAGAATATTCAGCTGAATGCGGTCTTAAATACCAGTGTACTACTACTTTATCGAGTTTGGAAGCACAGCTTAGAATTTATGTAGTGCGAGATGCCAGTCTAGGACGTCTCATCCCAATCAGCGAGATATGTTCGTACTGTGCATGTTCTATAAAAAGTCAAAGAACAGTTATAGCTCCATGGGTGGCTGTTCCTAAGTTGGCCTGGCCCTGGATTTATATCTCAGTATTTCTTGAGGGTGACAGGATAACAAGAAGAGTGCAATGTGCTGTGTGGCACAAGAAACTACCACGTTTTCAAAGATCTGTAGACTTTGCACTGAACTACAAACAAAATACCATCCAGAATTTGTAATACATGGTAACAGGGTACAAAGAAACATGGTGTGAGGAGGAAATTGCCCCAATCACTTCTGTTAACATGTCTCCAGTGTAATATCAGCCACAGTTACCACAGGTGTGATGTATTGCTATGACATCAGTTGTGACCAGGACACAAACACCTCACGAGCAAGAGCAGTATTACTGTAAAAACAGGTTGTTTCACTTCATATATTCCTCACAAGCTATTTATGTATGTGCATTTCCTGCAGCTTTGCTATTTCTTCTCTTATTGATTAAATACAATCATAGAATATTATGTACATAAACGTTACCTGAGCATTGTTCTCCACCTCCACCTCTGCTCTGCAACAATTTTGCAGCAGATAGCCTGTGGAAGACCCCAACTGATGCAAGTGATGAAGTGTGTTAACATCTTAAGATAACTTATGTTGTGTATGCACTGAATAAGTGAGGTAAATTGGCAGCTATAATATAACAAAACCTATGAATATTTTTCTGATAATAGGTGGCAGAAGGCCATGATTTAAGAATTAAATATACTGGAAGTAACTGGACATTATTTTGTCCATTCACTTAAAAACGCTGAACCAGTTTATTGCTCCTCATGTTCAGCACTGATAAAAACATTAAATATAGGTGTATTTTGTAGTAAAAGTAGCACTCAAAGCTGTTGAACGTTGTTTTATTACTCTGGCTACTTTGGCGTGGTTATTTCACACCAAAATGCGTTCCATGCAGTCTGTGCAGCAGAACTTTCATATTTAAGTGTATGTGTTCTGATCCCATGTTTTCCATTGTCATATTTAGGGGTCAGTGATAGACTTAACAGGTGATTGAGCTAGTGGAATGATGTTTCTTTAATACAGTAGTTTGTAACAGGTAACCATATGAATGTAGAGTTCCTATTTAATACTTTATAATGTGAAAATTGAGAGGCTCGTTTGCACATTATAAAGTGCAGTTATCCACTCAATTTTTAATTACAAAAATTATATCTATGAATTTGAACCTTACCAGCTGAATGGGACTTGTTAGTTGTGGCACTACAGTCAAGTGACTCGCTATAATACTGCCAAGCTATACAAGAATTGATGAGGAGTTGTAATTTTGTTAATACACAAATTATGTTGAAGTATACTGAGAAAAAATTCTGAAAAATTTGGAGACTGCCAATTCGGCAGTTGCATCTGTTCATTAAGGAGGTCTTACTGCTCACTGTATGTGCTGAAGGTGATCCACAGTAAGTTTCTCCTTGCCAGCCCAAGAAAGGTACAAAATCTACAATTTGCTCTCGCTATTGTCCGCTGTGTGAAGGGTGTTCCACAATTCCGAATACAGGTCTTCAGGGGTTATAGAGGACACACTGTACATTTCTAGACATGAGTTCCTTACCAAAACTTCATCTACTGAGCTTTCTATCTAAGCCTGTGACAGGAATCGTGAAATGCCCTGCGTTTATTAGTGATCAGATTGATGACAAATGGTTTGCATGGATTATTGTGCCTCAGTAATATAGTGTCTTGTCTATCTAGTTTTGAAACATCTGCTACTATGTAGCAAGTGGAATTATGTGGAATTATTAGATTAAAAATTATGAAGTTAACGTCTAATTACTGTTTCTTCCAATGTTGGGGTCTTTGGAAGTTTGTTGTTCTTTAGAAATTAGTTGTTCGTTGAAAAGCTAACATAAGTAATAATGTAATGAGTGAAGTTTGGATATTTTTAGATTATGGAATCTTTGTTCGGGAGAAATTTACTTGGCGGTCAAATAAATGTGCTTCCACTTGACAAGCTTTCCGTCAGTCCTCCTTAATGAACATCAGTATGCAGTAATAGAAATACCTTGTTATTATGTGGTGCTAATACAATTGACTGTTGTGGTTTCACTGTAGAAATATTACCGAAGTCTGCAAAATTTATAGCAAAGTTCCCCATACGAATTAAATCGATGACTTTAGTGTTTATGAATGTGAACAAAACACTTAGTTTCTTCGTAGCAGTATTCACACTCCGATAATGTTTACAAATGAAGTAATGTATTATGCAAATACTGGTTTGCAATATACTGTAATTCTCTTACAAAGAAAAAATAAGTTTAATTTATTGCTAAGCGGGCTTATGTAATTTTGAATGCAAATGTATTACTGTAGTGATATTACCATGTTTGTGTAATGTGTGTGAAAATTCTGTGCCTTACACGGGTCTTAAAAATGTACCAATAAACCTTGTCTAAAGATGCCCAAGCATAAGCGGAGCAGACTCACCGCTCTGTAAATTGTGTTAATTGACTTGAAACATGTAGTGAAGGAAAGTTCAGGAAAGGTTTGAACTTGTGTCAAGTTTGATGGAAGTCGGTAAGTGCTCTTTTGCCAACACTGGATGGATAGTTCACGTATATGCATGCAGTCTAGTGTTATGCAGTGTGGGTCAGCCATGGTTAGACTGGAAATAGAACCCTACTTTGGTTTCATCACAATTGCAGGTGGTAGAAGTACCCCTTCCATCTTATGGCGATTTCAGTTGTCCGCAACGATTTTACAATCTCTGACAAAATCTTTTGTAGCCTGTGACCCTTTAATAAAACCCTTCACCATTATAAACTTTACTGTGATCCTGTTTGCTCTAAAATGTTTCTGCCTCCATGATGCCTACATACTTCCACTTGACTCTTCTCAGAGTCATTAGTGTAGCTAAACCTCCTGAAATAATGCTTCATCCTGAACAAGATTTGTCTCCAGCTACCACCTTCTCATGGTTTCAGAACAAATTAAACCTCAAACAAGATCTGGTCACATTATTGGTAAATGCTCTGTTGCTAGCTGCCCCAGTGGCATCACAGAGAAGATAAAGCTATACGTGATATTAAAGCGTTAACCGAAGTTAGAGGTTTTTACGTATTTTTCTGCAAACAGTTTAGCTCCTTAGTGATGAAAAATGCAATTTCAACTTCTAAATAACAAGGAATTTTGTGAATGCTGATGGTGGGAGCCTTGCAAAAGAGGATTCTTTCATGTTCCACCTATTTAAAGTGGCGATACTCACAATCAAGACATTTTTTCCCCTGCTCCCTAATGCATCATTAAACTCACTTAAAACTAAGGAACTGTAAATTATTTTTTTTGAGAATGGGGTCTGTATAGTATAGGTACAGTGACTGTCATAAACTAAGATCCAAAACACGATAAAATCATTCTAGGCAAAACTTAGAGCTAATTTCCTGTTCAGAACACCCTTCTTAGCAGTGATAGTGCATCCAGAAAACACTCAGTGGCGCAATGGATAGTGCACCTGACTGTAAAAAATGGTCATATGTTCAAATTTAGGAGGGTAATATGTTTTTAAGTCTTACACGAAATATGAAAACAGCAGTTAGCAAGAACGGATTGTAACAATTCTTTAGATTGTGGGATGCATTATACATAGCGGCATGTTAGTCTGTCTGAGAAATGGTCAATGGACGATAAATTCATTTACTTTGCGAACAAACAGTTCACTTTTCTGGAAAGCATTGCTAGTAGTGAAGATCTCCATACGCCCACAATAAGAGGTATTTTGGGCTGTATTGTTTGAGAGTGTAACATTAGCGTCTGAAGCAGACTTAGGCTTACTTCATCTTTATGTGAGATGACAAAATTGCAAAAGTTTAAACAACCAAGATCTTAAAGTGATAGTACAAAGATAATTGTTTCTAATAAAGTAAAAATGGTTTGAGCACATAAACTAGAAAATATCTATATGAACGTAATGTGTGTGAAAAGAGATTGCAAATTGGTCATTCCATGTCAGTTCAACCAGGGGCTCCAGTTCATAGTCTGATTTGACTGAAATTCAGTACACACAATTCTACCATGTGTGGAACACTTGTGTACAAAGTATTGGTTTCCCCTGCCAATTAGTTCCAGAATTATGACTTGTGAAAGAAGATGGCGTGACCTGGAAATTGCAATCTGCATCTGGCAATCTATCTGAAGACCCAACTTCAGGTCTTAATAACTTTGAACTATTCTGTTCCGCACAGTCCAGTGAAATTTTTACAACCCAGTAACATCCATTTAGAGAACACACTCCATGAATCAAGACATACTTCTGAGGGAAAATAAAAAATTCCAAAATGTGATTAAAAAATGTAATACGTTAAAAGGTACATTTCGTAGGTGCCCTGTATGCCAAATACAATTCACTCATAAAGGGTATAAATTTTTTGTGGTAAGCTTAATGTGGCCTAGACACACACAGAACTCATCATACCCATATCAGTCACAAAAACTGAGTTATATGCACACGAAAATACAAATTTGAAAAATTACCTGAAAAAACATGGATTTTCGAAGTGTGGTAGCACAAAATGGACAAATGGTATTCAAGCCAAATTTCACACACTGCATAAGTAGACCGTAATGATATATATCTTAATTTCAGCATGTTATCGCAAGACATTTGTGTACAATGGAAGTTGACAGATGTTTTTTGTGATGTGACCATTGTTCCACAACACAATTTTGTAAAAACATTGTAAACTGTTCTGCCTCTTCTTATCCTCTCCAACAGCTGTTTAATCACTAAGCAACAACATATAGACAGATTAACACAACCTGTCATTAATGTTTACTGCACCTTAACTGCTAAAAATCAGTCAATTGTGCTTCGTACAGAAGTTCTCCCACACTTCAGCTACTGTACACCGTACATTGAGTGGCAAATTGTACTGTCTTCCTGAAACTGTGGTAGGAATTGGAACTGCCATAAGAATATGTTCAAAAGGAATCAAACACCTGTCAGCCAAATGTGGCCAATGAAATGATCTTTCTGGTCCTACTGGGGCCATGGAATTCACAAATACAGGGTTATTACAAATGATTGAAGCGATTTCACAGCTCTACAATAACTTTATTATTTGCGATATTTTCACAATGCTTTGCACACACATACAAAAACTCCGTTTCTTTAGGCATTCAGAAATGTTCGATATGTGCCCCTTTAGTGATTCGGCAGACATCAGGCCGATAATCAAGTTCCTCCCACACTCGGCGCAGCATGTCCCCAACAATGGGTTCGAAAGCATCGTTGATGTGAGCTCGCAGTTCTGGCACGTTTCTTGGTAGAGGTGGTTTAAACACTGAATCTTTCACATAACCCCACAGAAAGAAATCGCATGGGGTTAAGTCGGGAGAGCGTGGAGGCCATGACATGAAATGCTGATCATGATCTCCACCACGACCGATCCATTGGTTTTCCAATCTCCTGTTTAAGAAATGCCGAACATCATGAAGTGCAGTGGAGCACCATCCTGTTGAAAGATGAAGTCGGCGCTGTCTGTCTCCAGTTGTGGCATGAGCCAATTTTCCGCGGGCTACGCGTGAAACTTGCCCGCACGCGTTCAACCGTTTCTTCGCTCACTGCAGGCCGACCCGTTGATTTCCCTTACAGAGGCATCCAGAAGCTTTAAACTGTGCATACCATCGCCGAATGGAGTTAGCAGTCGGTGGATCTTTGTTGAACTTCGTCCTGAAGTGTCGTTACACTGTTATGACTGACTGATGTGAGTGCATTTCAAGCACGACATACGCTTTCTCGGCTCCTGTCGCAATTTTGTCTCACTGCGCTCTTGAGTGCTCTGACGGCAGAAACCTGAAGTGCGGCTTCAGCCGAACAAAACTTTATGAGTTTCTCTACGTATCTGTAGTGTCATGACCATATGTCAATGAATGGAGCTACAGTGAATTTATGAAATCGCTTCAATCATTTGTAATAGCCCTGTACATTACCTTCTGCTTCACAGCACTCTGTAACACATCCTAAGTACCATTTGTCATCATAAACAGCAATAACATAGCAACCTGGTTGTATGTTGTTGCTTTTGCTTCTGAATGCCGAGTCACACTGTGAAAACACATGTTGTGCATGAACCTATACTTATAACCCGACAGTTTGCTCATCTGCACATTGTCAGTCTGCTGGAGAGAAGTGATGGCTCCTTGTGCCTGCAACAATTTTAATATGTTCTAGTCTGGTTTTTAGCAACTCTCTGATTTCACCTCATCTTTCAAAACATAGAATGACTGTATGCCAGAGATACTTTTCTGTACCCAGGTAAATAATTGGAGGTGTTAGAATGTGACCTTCTGTAGGGTGCTGCAGACTAGATTGTGATGCCACACACTTAATGGTAGCACCAATACCATCACATACATTTTTACCGTGACTCGTTGCGAAAAAATTCCATTCTGTGTGAATCTGAAAATGATTGTAATGCATGAATAAATTTTTGAGATTTTTACAGTTTTTGTAGTGACTAGCTGCCCCATCACTGAAATATTTTGCAAAATGTATGTGAGGAAGCTGGTTTTTTCACATATACCATGACAGTGCGAATGTGGGCATGAAATGCAATGGCATCATGAATTAAACAGTCACTAAAAATGCACAGGTTCATGACACACATCACCTGATTCACCTATAGTAAATCACAAATGGCTGGAGAGTTGCATGACTGTTGTCCTGATATCTTTGGATGGCATCTTGAACTATAAATGCATAACTTTCAGAGAAGTCTAGTATTACTATAATTTCATATTTCAAATTATCCTTACAAAACTGGAGATAAGCTGATTGTGCTGTTGCTGTGAAGCTGTGTGTGGTCAGTTTTATTTTTTTACAGCATTTCAACAAAATCTTCAACGGTACTTTCCTTTGCTTCATGACTTGTGTGATCCATGTGTATCCATTGTTTATAGGAAAAAAGTTCATCTATAAGGAGTTCTCTTACGATCCTACTCGCCGGTCATCTTCTGTCTTCAGGAAACAAAGCTGCGTCCCCATGACCACTTTGTTCTCCCTCATTTTCAGTCCGTCCGATATGACCTCCCCTCTGTTGAAGGCACTCCAGCCCATGGAGGACTCATGATTCTTCTCCATTATACTCTCCATTATCACCCAATCCCCTTAAACAGTTCCTTCCAAGCTGTCGCCGTCCGTCTTTCCCTTTCTGGATACACGTTCTCTCTTTGTACTGTATACATTCCATCATCCACACCAATGGCACGAGCTGATCTCCTTCATTTTCTTGGTCAGCTTCCACCCCCCTATTTGCTGGTTGGGGACTTCAATGCCCACCACCCGCTTTGGGGATCTCCACATCCTTGTCCACGTGGCTCTCTATTGCTAGACATCTTCCACCAAGCGGATCTAGTTTGCCTCAACACTGGGGTCCCCACATTTTTGTCTGCCTACACGACAAATTTATCTCATTTGGACCTTGCGGTCGGTACTGTTCCGCTAGCTCGGCGCTTCGAATGGTTCGCCCTTGCTGATACACACTCGAGTGACCACTTTCCATGTGTCCTTAGACTGCAGCCTCCACTGCCATATATGCGCTCGCGACGCTGGAAATTTGCCCAAGCCGATTGGACACTTTTTTGTCTCTAGCGACATTCGATGACCGTCGCTTTCCCAGCGTCGACGATGAGGTAACACATATTACCGACGTTATTCTTTCAGCTGCGGAACGTTCAATACCACGCACCTCCGAATTGCCCCGGCGCCCCCCAGTTCCTTGGTGGAACGAGGCATGCCGTGACGCAATACGTGAGCGGCGACGTGCTCTTCGCATTTTCCGTCACCATCCTACTTTGGCCAACTGTATCTGCTATAAGCAGCTCCGTGCGCGATGCCGTCGCGTCATCCGCGATAGCAAGAAGGCAAGCTGGAAATTCTTTATTAGCTTATTTAACACCTTCACTCCCTCCTCGGAAGTTTGGAGTCGGCTTCGACGGTTCTCAGGCGCGCCTAGTTTCTCCCTGGTCTCTGGGCTCACTGTCGCGCATGATACCTTAATGGACCCCGTCGCAATTTCTAACTCGTTGGGTCAGCACTTTGCTGAGATTTCGAGCTCTTCAAATTACCCGCCAGCGTTTCTCCCAAAGAAACGTGCAGCGGAAGTGCGAAATCTTGCTTTCTCCTCTCAAAATCACGAAAGCTACAATACTGTTTTCTCCATGCGGGAACTCCAACATGCCCTCTCTTCTTCTCGCTCCTCCGCCCCAGGACCGGATGGTATCCATGTCCAAATGTTGCTGCATTTATCAACCCATAGTCTGCGTTACCTCATTCGCCTTTATAATCGAATTTCGACCGTCAGTACCTTTCCCAGACGGTGGCGGGAAGCTGTTGTCGTTGTCGTTCCCGTTCCGAAACCTGGAAAGGACAAACATCTCCCCTCTAGCTATCGCCCCATTTCTCTCACGAGTAGTGTCTGTAAGGTTTTGGAGCGTATGGTGAATTACCGTTTAGCTTGGTGGCTGGAATCCCGCAGTCTTTTTAACACCAGCCCAATGCGGATTTCGGAAGCATCGTTCTGCAGTTGACCATCTTGTTGCTCTCTCCACTTATATCATGAACAATTTTCTCCGGAAACGCCAAACGGTAGCAATATTTTTTGATCTGGAGAGAGCATACGATACCTGTTGGAGGACAGGCATCCTCCGCACACTGTTCTCTTGGGGCTTTCGAGGCCGGCTGCCCCTTTTTCTTCGCGAATTTATGGCAGAGCGCACTTTTAGGGTGCGGGTGAACACTACTCTCTCCCGTACTTTCTCCCAAGAAAACGGGGTACCCCAGGGATCCGTGCTGAGTGTTGTACTGTTTGCCATCGCCATAAATCCAATTATGGATTGTCTCCTTCCTGATGTCTCGGGCTCCCTCTTTGTGGACGATTTTGCGATCTACTACAGCTCTCAACGGACCAGCCTTCTTGAACGGCGTCTTCAAGGATGTCTCGATCGCCTCCACTCGTGGAGCATCGAAACCGGCTTCCGTTTCTCACCCAGTAAGACCGTTTGTGTCAATTTCTGGCGACGTAAGAAGTTTCTTCCACCCTCCTTACATCTAGGTCCTGTCAACCTTCCGTTTTCAGACGTCGCTAAATTATTGGGTCTTATGTTTGACAGAAAACTGTGCTGGTCCTCCCACGTTTTCTATCTTTCGGCTCACCATCTGCGATCGCTTAACACCCTCCGTGTCCTGAATGGTACCTCCTCGGGAGCGGACCGAGTGGTCCTTCTCCGCCTCTATCGCGCCTTAGTGCGCTCGAAATTGGATTATGGAAGCATAGTCTACTCCTCTGCTCGGCCGTCTATTCTTCGGCGTCTCGACTCTATCCACCACCGTGGATTACGTTTAGTGTCTGGAGCTTTTTACACTAGCCCTGTGGAAAGCCTTTATGCTGAGACTGCTGAACCTCCGCTGTCCAATCGGCGAGCAGTCCTCCTGAGTCGTTATGCTAGCCATCTGTGTTCCATGCCTGCTAATCCAGCCCATGACCTTTTTTTCGACGCATCCTTTGATGTAGGATATGCAGGCTGCTCCTCCTCCCTACTACCCCCGGGAGTCCGCTTCCGTCAACTGCTCCATTCTCTTTCCTTCAGCTTTCCTAAAACCTTTTTGACTACTTGGGGTACAGCACCGCCTTGGCTCCGTCCCCGGATCTGCCTGCTCCGTGACCTTTGTCAATTTCCCAAGGATGGTACCCCTACACTTGTTTATCGTCGGACATTTGCTGCTCTATGTGCACAAATGACGGACGCCACATTTATTTACACCGACGGCTCGAAAACATCGTTAGGTGTAGGGAGTGCCTATATTGTTGGCGACACCCCAAATCGCTTTCGGCTTCCCGACCAGTGTTCGGTTTATACTGCGGAGCTTTACGCTGTTCTCCAGGCTGTCCACTACATCCGCCGCCATCAGCGGATACAGTAAGTTATCTGCTCAGATTCTCTCAGCTCTCTCCTCAGTCTCCAAGCTCTTTACCCTGTGCACCCTCTGGTCCACCGGATCCAGGACTGTCTGCGCTTGCTCCACCTGGGGGGCGTCTCGGCGTTCCTCTGGCTCCCGGGACACGCTGGTATCTATGGGAATGAGGCGGCCGATATAGCGGCCAAGGCTGCAGATCTCTTCCTCGGCCAGCTATTCAGTCGCTTCCCTTCACCGATCTACGGAGCGGTTTATGTCGCAAAGTTGCTCATTTATGGCATGCGCATTGGTCAACACTTTCCCGTAATAAATTGCGGGAAGTGAAAGCCCTTCCTTGTTCTTGGACCTCTTCCTCTCGAACGCGTCGTCGGGAGGAGGTAATTTTAGCTAGACTCCGGATAGGGCACTGTCTTTTTAGCCATCGACATCTTTTAAGCGGCGATCCTCCCCCACTCTGTCCCCACTGCTCTCAGCTGTGGACGGTAAGACACCTTTTAATTGAATGCCCCTATTTTAATCCGTTACGCTCCCGTCTACAGCTATCGTCTGATCTATCGTCGATTTTAGCAGATGACACGCGCTCAGCCGACCGCGTTCTCCAGTTTATTAGTGACAGTGAAATGACGTCAGTCATTTGAAGCTTTTTTTGGGGACAACCACCCCCTTTCTGTAGTGGATTTTTAAGAATTCCTTCTATTTTTAGTTTCTCCAATTTTATGATTTCGTTCCCATTGCTGCTGGTTTTCAATTTCGGTTTTTTACTGTCTTAAGTCACGGGCTGGGCGCTAATGACCATAGTTTTGCGCCCTAAAACCAAAAACAAAAAAATATGAGTTCACCATACAGTTTGTTATTAATTTGTTCTGCAAGATTTGCCTTACCAGGACACTTTTCACACCTGTTTATCATGTACTGGTAGGAACTGATGTCACACACTAGCAGCTTCATTGCACATTTGTAATCCAGACCAGAATCCTTTATAGCAGCAAACATCAGCTTAGCATTTTGATGGATCTCACATAAAAACATTGTATGTTTCCCTTGCACTTACAGGCACAACCCATTTTGGCCGAAGATTGAAAAAAGATGATAAACCTACTTCAGTATTGGGATACTTTTCATTGAATTCTACATATAGTGCTGATATGTTGCATAGCAACAGTCTTTTTTGCATCTGTACATGTACATTTCCCATTTTCAACGTTACATAGTCTTTTTTTTTCCAGGCATTATTCAGATGTAGTCATTATTTTCCATAAAACTCCGACACTGGCACCTTTATTTCTGAACTCAATTGCTTACCCTGAGCCTGCTGAAGTTGTGGAAGCACTCCTTGGGTTGCTTTTATTTTCCTAGCTTGCTTTACCATATATGGAGAAACATCGAATTCCTTTGCCGTGTAGTCAATAGACCAGCTGGAAGGTGCAAGGGTATGAATAGCTACTTTTTCTGGCGTGTGGATATGGCACATTTTTCTTTCAAATCGAGCACAATTTTGTCCAAATCGGAGCATTTCTGGCATGATTTCTGTTCCTTTGGAGCAGATAGTACTTACTCTTCAATTAGTGTCAGGTATTTTGTGTTTTAATTCCATTTCAGCTACTTGTGGTTTTTTTACCATAGCAGGGCCTGTCTCTCTTCCCAACTTTGTGTGTCTTCATGGGAGACAAACCAAGAGCAGTCACTGAAGTATTCAATTGCTCATCTGCTGTGGTTGTAGGTGGCTGATACTCTTCATCACCGTCATGTAAATTATCAGAATATTCTTCATTTTTTAGCAGTGTAACACACCTGGAACATAACTTTTGCCCTGGTTTCATGTTAAGTCCCATGCACTGATTCACTTTCAGTACTGATTTTATCAGTTTCTTAGGCTACACTTCACTGTCTTATTATGAATCCAAAATGGATCAAAAAAACTTCTTTGTAGGAAAGAATACTTATCCAGAAACACTTTCGTATGATAACTAACACTACAGTTTCCTGGAACTGTACTTCTTGTGCCCACAGGGTGTTACATTCAGAATTGGGCTGCATACATGATAATTTTCCATGTGTTGGTTCCGCATGGTTTAGAAATGTTGACATCTTTGCCATATGGAGTCATGCTGAGGCTGACCTGTTAAAATCCCTGGTATCTCTAAAGACCTTCTCCCAATTAAATAGTTTAGATTACTACTGAAATTAAATATGGTAAAGAGAGAATAAATTTCTTGGACACATTATTATGCCCCAGGATGTCCTAATTGAGGAAACAAAAATAAAACATGTTCATAGCTTCCTTGTATCTGAGAGAAAAAGACAAAAGTATCTTTAGATTTAGGCAACTTCTGTCATTTCATTCCAGAATCATTATTAAATGCAGAACCATTACTAAACTTTATTATGAAACGGATACTATACATTTTGTCAGAAGTATGCCAATCTACTTTCAGGAAGATCAAAGATCTACTAGAGAATACAGTTGTTGCACTATCTAGATGTCTCAGGATTTTTGCTTGACAACTGATACTTCATTTACCAGATTGGGAGGTATTGATGGCAGATGAACTTGCTAATGGGCCTACACAGCCACTGAATTGGAAGTTCTCACAATTGTGTGCACTTTTAGGAACTTCCATCACTATTTTGTTGGTAATCGCACCATAGTATTGACTGGAAGTTTCTTCATGCATGATCATTTCAATTCAAGAATACAAGTTTGGAATAGTTTACATAAAGGGAGAGAACAACGTAGTACCTGAGTCATTATTGTGTGTGCCTGAAGAAATGTCAAGTAACTTGGGATCTAAGGAATGAAGTACGAAATGAGGTCTGAGGCAAAAAATATTTATCACCTGCATTACACATCTGCAGTGACGTGTGTAATCTCAAATATGGAAAACCTATGTGGAGAGAAATCGGAACACAATTTACACTTAACTGACTTGAGGCACTAGTTAGATACTATATGCTTCACAAAATGTATTCACATGATATGAATGGTATAACAACTTGTATGATTGCATTCCAGAGAACTGACTGGAGAACCTAATCTTGTACACCCACAGAGCATTGGGGATCCTAGAGTGGCTAAATGTGCCTAGAAAATCATTGACTGTTGCTATTTTCCTTACCTTCAAAGGAGAGTACAATATATTATCTAGAGATGCCAACTTTGTCAATGTGAAAGCTTCAAACTATGGTGCCAAAGGTGACACACCCAATCATTACCAAGAAACACATGAAAATCCTTGCCATTAACTTTGTGGCCCCCATTCCTCGGGGCCACATAGGTGTTACGCATGTTGTTACAATACATGACCTATTTTCCAAATATATTTAATTACATATCTTGAAAAGTGCCTCTGTGCACTGCAAATCTGATAGTGACAGTACCACCCTGAAAGTAAACCTAAAGAAAGTGCTTTGAGAGTTGAATAGATTAATGATACCTTTCTGCTTGAAACAACACACGGGAGCCAAATTACTTTCCATTATTTTAATGATAGATTATTAAAATTTGTCATACCTCTACAGAAAATCCTCTTCTCCTGGTGCTGCTCTCGCCACATTCTTTGGGTATGTGTGGCAGCACCAGCTCCTGCACAAAGAAATTCTGTATGAGAACAGACCTACGTAAAGTAGTTAAAATATGATCACAAAGAGAGAAAAGTGTTTCTGAAAGACATTTTGCTTTAACTCTATAAAGAAAGGTGTGAACATGGGTCATGACTTTCCTTGGGTATCTGTTGGTATAGTACATGCCCACAAAAGGCAAAGGTCTTGGGTTCATGTCCCGGTGCACCACCACATAGTTTTAATCTGCCAGCAAGTTTGATATTGAATCACACTCGACTGAAGACTGAAATATTCATTATGGGGACATTTAACACAGCTTCAGTAGCCACAGGTATTTAACACTGAAGACAAACCCACAAAAAATTTCAGTCTTATTACTAATTTTTTTGAAAACCTTCACATGTCTCTGAATATCATAAAACTGTTTACAATCAACAAATGAGAACTGTCATTACCTAGCCAATGGATGACCGCGTTCACTTGTAGAGGTGGGACACATTCTATGTAATGCTACTTTTTAGTAGTATAATAGTACTTAGTTGTAAGATTATTTGTGATGAAAATAAAACCTCTAAATTATTTCAGATGTAGAATAAAAAATTCTGAAAAATTTTAGTAGTGCATTTGTAATACACTTCATAGGTTAAAAATATTTAACTGAAATGTGATTCAAATCGAATTTAAATTCTTATCTTGTAAGTCCATTGGAGATAAGTAACATACTGGGTTACGCAATATGTTAATATTGATTGTTTTATTTTTATTTAGTTGCATGTCTCAGTTGTTACTCTGAAAATCTATTCTGATATGAGCTAAGAGCTGCAGCAGCAGCAGTGAAAGGGGGAGGGGTCAAGAACCTGCAACTATCAACCATAACAGCCATGCTTGCAGAATTTTGAACCGTCATCTCTCCTCAGTTGCTCAAGGAGGAGATGAGCATGAGATTCAAATGCTTTTCGTTTTAGCAGCTGACAGTCTCATAACAAGTTTAAAAAATTGGGTAGTCAAATATGCCTCACTAACAAACTTATTGGTGGGTAAACGGTTGGTGGTATAGCTGTGTAAAAGTGTTACGTTGAAATTCTACCCCAGAAGAACAAGATATGACATGATACTAAAAGGAGCCAATAATTATAATGCAGAACTACAACAGAATTTGCCAAACATCAACAGATACGTTAAGGCAGAGGGAAGAGACTTGTGCAACAATACCATGCACTGTAGAGAATTTTTCCAACAGTGGTTCTTAGATGCTGTACACATTCAAATCACCCACTAGATGCAACAGGTGCTCGCTGTAATCTAAAGTTTAGTGATCATTGTGCCACCAATGAATGCTATTTTCACATCTTGTACATAACCTTATGTGAAAGCTTTTTTAAAGAAGCTTTGTAAAATAGGCAAGTATGGTCTGTTCCCCACAAGCTACATTAATGCACTTTAAAGTATGTGTGATGAATCATTATTCAGGTTTTAAGCCTATAATCAAACCTATGTCCCAAAATGGTGAGTGTGGAGGAGGTTGTTAAATAGAATGCCTTCTGCCTCCCAATTGACAGTAGCTATTACTCCACCATCTGAGGGTACTCCTTCAAAATACTTCTTTAAAGGAGTTGCGTTGTACCAGAATGTGGATTGACATTTAGTTTCTGGCTGAACATGACGAATCCACATTTTGACATTGACAATGTTTCACAAGTCACTGTCAGCCTCATAATGAGCTTTCATGTTGATGCTCTTTGGTTAGGCATTGAGGAACAAGGTGGCCACAGAGCTTAGAAACTGGTGGACAGTTGTCAGCTCTACTGGCAAAGATGAAAAGGTGGGCACAGAGTTGTTTGATAGTTACTCGTTGATTACCTTGAATAAGTGTGTCTGCACGAAGTTGTGTATAGCTCTTCATTCCATGGGAGATAATAAAGATATCCTTTTTCATGGTCTTTCTATGAACTTTCTCGGCAACTTACCACTATTTTTATTCATTGCCTGGTGTCTGTAGATGGCTGTGAAAATTTGTGACAATCTGGTTTTTTGCAGAAATAAATTTGAAAACTGCAGTTTGCTTGGAATGTACCTCAGTTCCAGTGCACCATTTGGAGGACCAGTTAAATGCTACTATCTGGTGGGAGTTTGTGGAAATAGATGATACATGAATGTTTAAGGATGTCACAAACAACTTTCTTCTCGTGTAAATATTTAAGGGACAACATCACTCTTTCCGTTTCAAGATGGAGCATGTTGGGAAAAAGAGGTGGTTCTCATGTTTGCCTGAATTTGGAGTGAGCAGTTTGGATTCGATCCATTATGGATAGTCAGGGTCACTGTCACTACTCATGCTGTTACCACCTTCAGCTTAAAACAAAATGACAGTCCACTTCGTTCCCATATTACCCAAAGGGATCTTTTGCGGAAAGGGTGAATTGCAATTTGAAATCTACTATTATATACCATCAAGACTCTCTCAAGGTGGATTTAAGTCTCCAGTGGATTAGTTTCGCCTTTAACACCGTGTGTCATGTAGCTATGAAGGCAGCCCCGGCTTCTCTGGTGTTTGCTTTCCCTGTTAATTCTCCTCTTGCGAATCTGTGGGGAATTAAAGATTTAATTCTGGCAGTGATTACTCCCCAGTTGATTGAAGACAATTGGAGTAGAGCTAGGCATAACATTATGGCTGCTCACAACAGACAAGCTGTTCGTTAGAATCGGAATATGCAGGAGTTTCAGGAAAAGCCCAGTGACGAAGTTTATGTTCATAATTTCCCAGGGAGGAAGGTACGTGTGGGCTGATTTGGAAAATTTACTCTGAACCTTTTGGATATGTGTACTATTGAAAGGAAATTAGGCCCAGTGAGTCGCCTAGTTAGTGAGAAATCAGGGAAAAGACAGCAGGTTCACCTCAGTCAGGTTAAGCTGGGGAAGCATCTCCCTTAGTAGGGCTTGGGGAGGCATGCTTGCAGTTTAAAAGGGGAGGTTGCGCCGTGTGTCGGCTCTCAACATATATCGCACTGTTAAGATTTTTCAGAGTTCTTCCATTCCATCGTTAATTGTTTTATATTTATCGTTATGCTGAGTACGATCCTGTTGAGATTCCCCTCTGGTGGTGTCTGGTCTAATCGGTCTTAGTCTTTGATTCCTGTTAGATTTATGTAAGGGAATAAGATCTTTGGGGGGATGGCCGGTTGGTTGCCTAGTGGTGACGAGTCTGTTGGTTTGTTTTTTAAAATCGGGAGTTGGAGAATGTCGTACAAGGAGACCGCGACGTGGCGTGGTGGTGAAGAGTTGGCTGCTGTTCTGAGAAGCCTCGTGGTCTATCCCGGCGGTGCCAGACATGTGGGATGATTTGACGGGACAAGGCTGTAAGCTCTTGATGTGAACACCCGGGGGCCACGGCTGTGGTTCTGAGTCACTACTTCGAGGGAGCGGCAACAGATGTCTTTAAATTGTCCGTCTGGAGGTGGGAATGATGGACTAGTAACTCGCTTAACCCGAGTAGTGGTGTTTCGCCACCGTGGGTGCAGAGAAGACGAGGGCTCCGGTTACAGAGCGCGTGGCTGCGTGACTGTGCCCAGTTGGGTACGCTGGCGATGTGGACACGGTCGGGTGTGAGGAACCTTTGCATCAGAGTTCACCTGCTGTTTCTCTGATAAACTGCATGTTAAGTTGGTTAAAGGTTTAGATGTTAATTGAAGAATTTTGGTTTGTGCAACCAGCGTCTCTTCTGCCTTGTGGCCTCCTGCGTTCAGGTTTCCTGTCCCTGTCGCTGGTGTATTTATAGACAGTGATATTTCCCGCTTCTTATTAGTACTGCCCGGTAGGAAGTGTATTTTTGGGCAGGGATTATGGTTCCTGATTCTTCTTCCTCCTCCTCCTCCTCCTCCTCCTGGCAAGTCGATGTGACGGCTGAATGTGAGGCGTTGTGGGTCTGTTAGTCCGCTTCTAACCTGAGCATCCTTCAGGAGACAATTGTGGCTGCCCTTAAACCCAGTCGGTTAATTATTTCTATCCCAGGACATTTTAGTGGCAGGGCATGGTATTAAAGTTGTTAGTTGTGGTAAAATGTTAAATAGTTGTAGTTTGCTCTGTTTTCGGCCACTGTTTAAAACGGTTAAGTTTACCTTCCATTGGTGGGTTTTTAAAATTACGTGACTTTAAAATTGTTAGTTATTGTAAAAGGTGAATGACTGTGTCTTTACTTTGACTGTTTTAACCTACTTGTCATCCTTTGAAAATGCTAGTTCTGCCTTGCTGTTAGCGAGCTCTTGTAATTTAATATCTTGTTGTGCCGAAATTTAAAAGAAGTGGCTCCCTACATGTTCGGTAGCGAAATAGTATGCAAATCGGTGTTTTTGTTTCATTACTTGGAAAGTTTTAATTTCGTTATTAAATGCGTTATCAAAGTCCGTTTTAAGTAAACTGGCTTTGCTATTAATGGTAAAGTAAAGTTTTTAATTTCATTAATTAGAAAATTTTGATTTGTTATCAAATGTTCTATCAAAGGCGGTTTCAAGTAAAATAGCTTGGCCGTTAACTGTAAATTGTTTCAAAAAGGCATGCATGACGGCTAGCTTTTTGGATCTGTTCCTAGTAGAGTGGTAAAGATATGACTTTTAATGGTTGAAGTAATAAATAAAGAAATTGTCAATTGCAACTCGACAGTAACCAACCAATTTTGGCCCCGTTTCCCAACTGGGGGTTTTACTTAATTAATTGTAACACCCATCTCAGCTTTGGTAGCAGAGTGTGGTTACGATCCACGGACCTCTGGGTTATGGGCCCCAGCATGCTTTCACTTTCTTAAAGTGCATGTCATATTATGGTGGTCCGCAGCTCGTGGTCGTGCGGTAGCGTTCTTGCTTCCCACGCCCGGATTCCCGGGTTCGAGTCCCGGCGGGGTCAGGGATTTTATCTGCCTCGTGATGACTGGGTGTTGTGTGCTGTCCTTAGGTTAGTTAGGTTTAAGTAGTTCTAAGTTCTAGGGGACTGATAACCATAGATATTAAGTCCCATAGTGCTCAGAGCCAACTAATGTTGTTTCCTTAATGTCGAATGTCAGCGTTGTCTCAGTATATCCACCAGCTGCTGCTTTCCGCCCCTGCCACCAGCAACTCACTCAGCTCTTCTGCCGCCCCCTCCTTGGCCACCTCTATCAGCTTCCCCCCTCTTTCCTCTTCAGAGAGACTCTAAAGGCGAGAGATCGCCGCGCCGGGAGTGTGGCGGGGAGCCGCACCGGGGCTGAATTCGGGTGGTGTCTCCGCCAGCAGCCTGCTGACCTCTGACGGCCACGCAGGGCTGGGCTGATGAAGTGTGCACGCAGCCAGAAAACATCACTTGGTGCGCGTGGCCCTTTACGAAGGAGATGGCGGTCTGCCTAAGGCCAGGGCACCAGTGTTGCACCGCAAGAACAGCTGTGGCCGCTGCGTTGTCCACCGTCAGTCCAGTGGCCGGCTGCTGCTCACACTGGGCCTTGAGGCTTGCCACACCGCACTTGACGGCAGTGAAGAGTAACTGCAGGGCCAGGCTCACTAGCTGCGTGGCATGGAGGGTGTACGTGTACGTCAGCAGCATATATATATATATATATATATATATATATATATATATATATATATATGAGAAGCTCCCGGATAAACGAATCGGAAGAGGAGCCCCCCATCTCGGGATGGCGTTTATCATACACAAGAGCGTGCTCAGCTCCATCAAGGAAGTTACTCCCGTAAATAATAGGATAATGACGATGCGCTTACAATGTGCCAACAAAACATACACAATGGTTAATGTTCATGCTCCCACAAACTGAGACAACAAGAAAAACCCCATAGAAACAGAAAAGTTCTGGGAAAATTTGGAGAATATAATGGCCAAGATTCCAAAAGATGATACAAAAGTTCTACTCGGCGATTTTAATGCCCAAATTGGTAGAGAGAAAATCCACCAAAAAACTGTAGGCAAATATCCTGCACATAAATTTACCAATAAAAATGGTACAAGGCTCGTCGAACTATGTAAGCAGAATAACCTGAAGATAATGTCAACATCTCTAAGAAAATGTCCAAGAAAACAAAAGACATGGAGATCTCGTATACAACAAATTGGCGAGTTTCAAATAGATCATGTGGCGATTTCATACCCAGTACAAAAAGAAATTTACGACGTCCAAGTACGCAGAGGAGCAAACATTGATTCAGACCATTACGTAACTAGAATTAAAATCAAGTTTACAGCACGAAGAAGTCATCAGAAGAAAACAGAAATACAGAAATATGACACCAAGAAGATAAAAGAATCTAAAGTAAAAGAAGAATGGGAGAAGGAAAAGGCAAACACATGGGAAGAATTTCATTCTAAAATCACGCGAATAGCTAAGGAAACTATTCCCTTGAAAAAGATATTCAAACACCCTTGGTGGGATTTAGACTGTGAAAATGCATTGGAAAGGAGGAAAAAGGCATTTCAAGAATATAACAGTAAAAAATCACAAGAAAGTCTACATTTATTTAACGAGGTTAGAAAACAGGTTTCAAAATCTATTAGGCAAGCAAAAAGGAAGTACACAAAGGCACAACTGGATGGCATAGAAGAAAATTTCCAAAACTATAATACAAGAGACTTCTACAGAACTTTCGCAGATAAAATACGAGGATATATCCCTCAAAATTTAAGTTTCAGAAAACTAGATGGTAAATTAGCCCTAACAAACCAGGAAAACTGTCAAGTATCGGCTCAATATTTTTCTAACCTACTAAATTGCCCAGAACCTAGTTTAAGGTTTCCCAAAGAAATCAGTGCCAACGCTCAACCGGATTCATTACCACCAACACAGGAAGAAATCAAATGTCACATTAAAAACTTAAAAAATAATAGAACATCTGGCGAAGATGGCATTGTTGCAGAGCTATTAAAAAACCTAGGACCAAAGACGTTGCAAGAGCTTACAAAAATAATAACAAAAATATGGGAAACAGAAAAATTACCAAAGGATTGGAAATGTGCCCTTATTCACCCGTTACATAAAAAAGGAGACAGAACAAATGTCAATAGCTACAGGGGAATCTCACTTTTACAAGTCACCTACAAAATTCTCTCAACATGCCTGCTGAAAAGAACACAAGAGCAGCTGGAACGCCAAATTGGTGATTATCAAGCAGGCTTCCGCCCCGGTCGCTCATGCATAGAACAAATATTTAATTTAAAGACAATATTAAAACACAAAGCAATTAGAAATGCCCCCATAATTTGTACATTTGTAGATTTTAAGAAAGCCTATGACTCAATTGACCGGCAATCTTTGTTTAACATTTTAGAGGAACTTGGACTTGACTCCAAAACACTAAGGCTTATAAAAGAATCACTGACAGACACTGTATCTAAAGTTAAATTCAGGGGAGAAATCTCTGAACCTTTTCTCATAAAAACTGGAGTACGTCAAGGTGACGGGCTATCTCCACTTCTGTTTAATATAGTCGTGGATAAAGTCATTAAGGAATGGGAAAAAGAATTAAAAAATCAATCCTACTGGAAACCAATCCATCTTGGTAGAACCAAAGACAACGTGGAGATATCTTGTTTAGCATTCGCGGACGACTTGGCCATACTTGCAGAAGAAATCGCCACCAAACAGAGATCCTTAAGGAATGCGCGGATAAAGTAGGTTTACAAATTTCGTTTCAAAAGACAGAATTTTTCTGTACGAAATTCCATATAAACAGTTTGAACACAAAATATGGAAAAATAAACAGAGTAAAACATTTTAAATACCTAGGTGAAATTTTGGAGCCAACTGGAGGAGAGAAAGTTGCACAGAAGATCAGACAACAGAAAATGAAGAGAGCATATGGTAAGACACATGAAATATACAATAAAAAATGCATCTCCTCGAACACAAAAATCAGACACTACTGCGCAGTAATTAAGCCAGCAGCACTATATGCTAGTGAAACGCTCACACTCCACACAAAATGTGATTTAGAAAAAATACTAAAAGAAGAACGCAAAATTATGTGAAAGATTTTAGGTCCAAAATTAACAGAAGGATACCGGATACAATCAAGAAGAACCACAGAAACTATATCAAACCTGGCAGCAGACATAAGAAGGCGAACATTAAAATTTTATGGACATGTCACTAGACTTCCCCCCAAACGACTCACCAACAGAATTCTCATTTACATAGAAAAAGTCAAATCAACAACACCATGGATTAGCCAAGTAAAATTAGATTTACGAAAAGCAAATATTGAACTTAAAGATGTCAAAGATAGAAAAACTTTTAGAAATAAGGTGGAACAGTGGATTGTATTGTCGGAGAAGGAAGCACTAAAGAGACCAGGAACAAAATGGACAGAAGAAAGAAAAAGAAAACATGGAGAACGAATGAAAGAAGTATGGAAGAAACGACGTCAGAAAGCTTTGCGTGATCCTTCTGGGTCCATTCGCGATAAGTAAGTAAGTAAATATATATACTAGCTCCATGAACTGCATGTAAAGATACTTGCTTTGCACGGCCGTCTACTTGTTTAATTCCAGGTATCCAAGAGTGGCCTTTCATCGATACCATCACAATGTTGTGACACTTCCTCTGCACGCGAAACAACGTCTGCAACTGCTGAAACTATAATGATCGTTCCAAATCAGGGATGCAGACTGTTTGCTGTCTACGTCTGTGTGAATAGTAGATTCGGCGCAGATCCCTCAGAGTAGTTGGTGGGTGTCGTCCATAAACAACCCTTTCCAAACTATCCCAGGCAGGTACGATAGGGTTCTTGTCTGGAGGACATGCTGGCCACTAGTCCAGTGACGTTACCCTGAAGGAAGCCATTCACAAGATGTGCACGATGGGGGGCGCGAATCGTCTTCCATGAAGACAAATGCCTTGCCAATACGCTGCCGATATGGTTGCACTATCGCTCGGAGGATGGCATTCTCGTATCGTACAGCCGTTATGGCGCCTTCCATGACCACCAGCGGTGTACGTCGGCCCCACATAACGCCACCCCAAAACAGCTGGGAACCTCGACCTTGCTGCACTCACTGGACAGTGAGTCTCCAACGACTGTCTCGAAGGCATATGCGACACCCATCGGTGAAGAGAACGTGATGCCAATCACGAGCGGTACATTCGGCATCATGTTGGGCCCATTTGTTCCGCGCTGCATGGTGTCGTGTTTGCAAAAATGGACCTCGCCATGGACGTCGGGAGTGAAGTTGCGCATCATGCAGCCTATTGGTCAGTTTGAGTCTTAACTCTATGTCCTGTGGCTGCACAAAAGCGTTGCTGTCAGGGTTCCTTCGAGCCATAATCCGTCGGTAGCGGTCATCCACTGCAGTAACAGCACTTGGCGGGCGGGGGGGGGGGGGGGGGGGGGGGGGGGGAGCGATGCGTGCCATCGGCAGTTCCTGTCTCTGTATCTCCATGTCCGAACATCCCTTTGGTTCACTCCGAGACGCCCAGACACTTCCCTTGTTGAGAGCCCTTCCTAGCGTAAAGTAACAATGCGGACGCGATGGAACCCCAGTATTGACCGTGTAGGCATGGTTGAACTACAGAAAACACTAGTCCTGTACCTGCTTCCTGGTGGAATGACTGGAACTGATCGACTGTCGGACCCCCTTGTTTAATAGGCGCTGCTCCTGAATGGTTGTTTACATCTCTGCGTGGGTTTAGTGACATCTCTGAACAGTCAAAGGACTGTGTCTGTGATACAATATTCACAGTCAACATCTATCTTCAGAAGTTCTGGAAACCGGGGTGATGCAAATGGTTTTGTGACGTTAATTTACTGAATACGTATACGTATATTTTTTAGTCAGAGTTAGAAATGATACTAACGTGTACATAGACGATTCATATTTCTCATCACGGTACACGTGAAAGATTGTGAGTGAAACTGGATGAACAGGATAGGGCGCAGCCCATACGCTAGTTCGAGAACTACGGATTGAGGATGAGCACGAAGCCGGGCCATTTCTCCGATTGACGAGCGGCGAGGTGGCATTTCTTCTAGACTCCGTTCATAAAGGGAGAAAAGTGAGGCAAGTAGTAAGATTGCACCACAGTAATACCTTCCGCTTCACTGCAAAAGCTGGGACAACCTTACCTTAAAATATTTTATTTAACAAAAACCGTACATTTAAATGTACTGCGTTCCAATACCAATTAGCATTTTTCATGTGATTCGTGCGGCAGCCTACAGTATCCCTTTCGCGACCCTGTTTGCAGAATCGGCAGGATCATTAAAGAAGCAACTACGGTGCTCTGAAAGCTAAATATCTGCATGTAGGAATGTGAACATCTAAGCAAACAATCTGACTGGAAAAGAAATAAATCTCATTATTTATAATGAATTACAACGCTGGTAATTTTTCATTGATATTTTTGAAAGTTCTGGTTCTGTATTTGCTTTGTAGCGTAATACGTGTTCATTATTTTTTCAACTATGCTCAAAATACAAAGAAATTCCGGCTTTTTCTTTCTTGCTGAATCCAGGCCCTATTAGACGTCAACCTGCACCAGAGCGTGTTTCTAACCGCCGACTCTACAAAAAGTTTCGGAATTTTAGTTATCAGTTTTAGAGTATTAAGAAAGCCATTGTACTTTAACCCAAACACAGTATCAAACAGTCCTGACTAAGTGTTCAGTCCATAGCTTCTTACTGGTTCAAAACGTGTCCTCTTGTATGGGTAATGGGATGCGTGACTGTGGATTCCATAAACAGAGATCTCGTGCCAAATCACAAGCGTGATGGATGTAATAAAGAAAATTGCTTTTCCACTGCAACGAGGGAAACTAAAAAACGCGCCAGTATCGCGAAAAGATGCGAGAGACGCGTTTAGGGACTACAGCTATTGAAAGTGAACGGAGCTGTCAGCGAACCAAGAGCTGCAAGCTTTCTGAGAATAATGGCTTTCGGGAGACAAATAAGGCCAAATACTACTGTGATTTTCGTCTTGTCTGTACCTACTTTCTCGGTTTCTCATACTACCTAGTTCATCGTCAATCTCATAATGAGAGCAAAATGAGGGTAAGCGTATTTACTACCAATCCCATGCCTGCTTTCAGTGTAGTTTAAATAAAATTGAATCGAATAATTCACGAACTGTGCACCTGCCTCTGAAATACCCTGCGGAAAATAAAAATTCATCTTCAACTACCCCTGAGCTTCATTTCCTTCCTTCTGCACAGTCAATAACAGAACCGCAAACTAAAGCAAAACAATTATGGACTTACCCGCGTACTATATAGCATAATTTTTTTAGGTGATTCTTAGGCAATCTGCTGAATGTTTAAGTTGTCCTCAGATGTATTTCCAAACATGTTAGTTTCTTGAGCAAGTAATTGTCCTGCGTATGCGATTTTTAATTTTGAAACGAACACTTATTTCATGATTTTTCGCTATTAGCTAATTTTGTCACATTGTTCATATTCAAGCAACCTGATTGTCACATGACGAAAGTTGCAGCAGCTTCAAGAAGTCACTTATGAAAGCGGTGGTAACTGTCACAACCTACAGATATCACTAGACAGCACACTCCACATAAAATGTAAAAACATGAATTAACTTTGGTATCACCGTTAAATGACGTTACAGCTTTCACAGATGCCAATTCTGTATGTCAAGTGATTAATTGCAACCCTTGTAAGGGTCTCTGTCGCTGTTCCACCATAAAACGCATTAAAATCCGTTGGCTCGCACTTCAGATCCTCCCAACAATAAGACGAAACTTTATGGATGTTTCTACCACATGCAGTATATGATTCACAGACGTGAGAATTTTTTCTTTAGAACGTAGTCGTACCTCCATCCGTAGTTCAAGACAGTATTTTGTCTTTAAGTTTCGCATCTCTCTCAAACATTTTAATCATTACATTTTCTGCCTAACTTAGTTCAGGCATACGTAGTAATGAGCCTTTGACCAAGTGTTATATCTTTTGTTTAAGCTTCTTATATCTCTGACGAAACTCGTGCAGTTGAATTCGCTGAATGAGTCATTTAATTTTAAAACGTTGACAGTGTCATATACAATTTTATTTGAAATGCGAGCTAACGGATTTTAATGTGCTTTTGGCTGGCATAGCAACAAAGACCAATCATTTCAACCTGAAACTAGCGTTTAACGAATTTTTTTTAGTACCTGTCCTTTTAGCATGAAACCACCGATTCTGTGGCAAGACAGACCTTGTGAAGATGCAACCCATTTTACCTACAGTTTCAGTGACGAAATTAAACAGACTGGTTCCAATGACAATGTACTTTGAGACTAACATTGATGTCAGCTTCAGCAAATTAGCTATCATGAAACTCAGCTATATTAAGAACATACAATCGTAAAATATACTTTGACACCAAGGTCTCAGCTTCTAGATCTACCTGGATAAATCACGCAACAATTCTCAAAATTGCTGGGGAGACTGCTTAAGTAACGTGGACTTCCCATTACTCAAACGACCTTCCACAACACACACAATAAATAACAGTTCTTACAAAACAACAAAAAGTGTTGAAAAGAACGAGCTTTGAATAACAGCAAGCTCAAATTTCTTTAAAAATAAGGTAGCTAAGGAGGGATTGGATACACTATTCCAGGCGGAAGCGTCAGATAAACGGAATCAGCTTTCGCCATTTTACCGGCATCCTGACTGCTGATGCTCCATTACAGAAATAAGAGCCAACACACACGGAGTAGAAGGAATGACAGACATCCAGCCAAACTTGTTAAACATAAGGTGTCCCGTACAAAACAAAAAACTACATATTTTCCAGTAAAAATGTAACAGTACAAAACGTTTAAAGCAGAACTTTCTAACGTTGGGAAACATTAACAGTGCCGAAATATTGCAATCTACTAACGTCAGCAAAGCCTTCTGAAAACTGATTGAGGCATCTGGAGTCAACAAGCCTTTATGCATAGTGCAGTTCGGTAATATCGTAAAAGAATCCAAAGCAGTATGTATTCTTTTTAATAAGAATTTCGTATCACCAGCAGAAAATACAATACTTCTTATGGGCATCTACCATCAGATACCAAATCACACCACTCAAAACCGTGAAATTTCAACCAGAGGAGGTTAAGGGAAACGAAATAAGCAAGGTAATCCTAACATTAATGGACAAATACTCAGCTGTTATGTCGAGCCCTGAAGAAAGTGCATAGAAGGAACCACAACTGGCCTCAATCTGTAGTATTAAGAAAAACAGTAATCTAAAAATAAACACTGTTAAACCAGTGCTAAGAAGCGAAGTAACCTACAATAGAGGCTTCAAACTACAGCTCAGTATCATTGTCCCCTAGCTTTAATATGTGATATTACATAGGAAGAAATAGGTAACAAATTTCTTTGTGTCCTTCTGGACTAAAGTTTTCGTCACGTAAACCACATCTATTCTGTGTGCGAGAAAATAAGCGGTAGGTTCCACCTGATACGCGAAGTGGCAAAAACAGTTCCAGCTCGATCCTTAAACATGGGATAATTTGTTAATCACGATACTGAAGTGTGCGGCTGTGTGGCAGGACTACACCTGAATACACAGTTGGTACTGTAAACAAGGTCAATGAGGTTATCGCACAGGCTAAGGTCCGGAGAGTCCTCGTGTGAAATCCTTGTCTGACAGATATTTAACAATATATTCCTTATATTTGTATTAACTTACTATAGTTTTTGTGAACGGTAAAAACAAAGCAAGCAAATGTGATACACACAACTATGACACTACAAGTGGGATAACAATATCATGCAGAGGACAAAATTAAATATAATAATAGTCCATATTTTAATAGGTATGTATGGTTCAACAAGCTGCCACATACTTTAAAAATTTGTGAAACAGGGGGGTTAGCTTTCCTAGCAAATACGTGTTTGCACTAAATGGATTCCATGGATTCCAAGCTGAAGGCACGATTGTAATATGTAAAGATGAATGTATTGTATATCACTACTGTATGTATTATTTATATTAACTGATCACCCAACTAACGAATGACGTTTGGAAAAGCGACCAGCTTAATGACGGTAACAGAACTTACTCTACCCAACACCACATCGAAAGTAGTTCACAGGGGTGACTTCTGAAGCATCCCATATAAAAACTGGCTTCAGACAAAGTGACAGGCTAACACTACTACTACTCTTCAACTGTGCACTGGAATATGTAATGAGCGAATGGTAAGAAGATAATCAAAAGAAAATAAGAATTGTGTGTGCGACAAACGAAGTTTCAACTTCTTGGGATTTGCTGATGCTCTTGCTCACCTAGCCAACAATACTCAAGAAATAATGCAAGTTAAATCGCTACAAGAAACAGCACAGCAAATTGGCCTTAAAATATCATTTGGAAAACAAGATTACGTTGTCTTATCTGACTTGCAAATTAAATTACAGTATAACAGGGAATCGAAACCGAGTTACGTATTGGACACCTCCTCTCCCCCCTGAATTTGTGGCCGTGGCGACAAAGATCTGTAGAACAGCCCTGTGTCTAGGTTATGTTACAAGGTGGCAAAGCCAACTAATGTGACAGTAGAAAGTATGGTCGAGGTAACAAATTAACTAGTAGCGGAGAGTAATATCTACATCTGTGCCATACTGAAAAACGGATGGGGGGCGGGGGGTGTCCAATACGCAGCTTTTACCCAAACCTGTTAATAAATTTGAATATTTAGGTGAAATCGTAACAAACAATCTAAATGAGAACCGAAAATGGCAAAATACAACAATTGAAGAAAGAAAAATACATTATTAAAGAACAAAAAAGCGTGTCTATAGATGCTAAATTAAAGAACTATGAAACAGTTACAAGACCAGAAATAACATATGCAGCTGAAAAATCTTCAAAACTACTACAGCAGAAATGGACCAAAGACAGAAAGAAGAATTAGGAGACCAGCAATATCTCATTAAATGGGCATCGAAGAATGTACATAGGCATACATAATATCATTGGATAGTAACTCCAAAGTAAACAATACGCAAGAAAACAGAACTAATAAAGAACACCATCAGGAAGAATCGCGAATCGTTCTTTAGACATTATGAGAACACCAGAGAAAAGAATTAGTACAAGAGTAATAGAAAAGTTGTTGAATAGTAAGAGCAACATTAAATGCGTCACAGAAATTTAGGAACACATAAGAACACCAAATTATAGAGGATAATTAAAAAAACCAAAATACTGGAAGACAGGCAAACCAGACCCCAAACGAAGATCAGGGGAAGAAGTACAGGAAGAGTCGTCTCGTAAGAAGAAAGAAAACATCCGAGAGAACGAAGAAATATCGACCAGACAGAGTAAAGCACCCTTTACGTAACAATAAATTTTAACACTACTTGCACAACCACTGTGTTATTAATCGCCATATTGAATTATTACTGAACAATTGTATTGCAAAACACCACCAACAAATTCTATAAACCTTCGTAAATTTAACGGATGTGCTTACATGAAGTCCATAAATTAATAATAATAATTAAATAGTCCATGGAGCCGGTCGAAAATGGAAATAATTGGTGAAGTCTCAAATTTTTGAGCAGTGGTAAAAGGGAGCGCCATGAGCAACATACTAAGAATTCTGACAGGAGGGAAAGCCTCCTGCCCACTCGGTCCCCACCTGTTTAAAAAAGTGGGAAGTGTCGAAACGTGCAAATGGTTTAGAAATAAAAACAATAAAATCCAGAGTCCGCTCCCATCGCCGGTAGAAAAAAAGTGGTAGGCGTCGCGCAATGTGGATATGGAGTTTAGCGTTCACTCCATTCCATACTTCCGCCTGTCGCTTCACCTTCCAGCGAATACGTGCAGAAACAGCTTGTGGCAGCGGCCAACCGCAGCTCACCGCTGACGTCACTCACCTTCCGAGGAGTGTGTTTAGCAACTGCCACCTCCTTATTTCAGCTTGGAGTATTTGTCTTCCAGTTGCGTGTTGGAGTTTGCGTACTTGAAACTTACGAATGAAACACTTCATGATTAAAGGAGACGACTCCGCGGAAAGCGAAAGTGTTGACTTGTTGCTAGGCACACATTAAAGGCCGAAAAGTTGCTAACTTTCGGATTTTATTTACTCTGTTTTACTTTTATTGCTCTAACTCGTCAAAGGATAAAATCCTGAAGCTAGCAAGTTTTGCCCCTTTCGTGTGTGCCTGCTTTTCTGTGAGGGAGTCACCTTTAATCTAAATTATTAATTTCAAGTATTTGTATTTTACAAGAACCTCCCTGTAACACAAACTCCATGTTGTTCGAGCTTTTAAAATAGTCTCATGCGCAGAAAGGTCCAACGCTTGCAACATATTACTCACTTTGGGTACCACAGAAGGCAGCGGCGGGAGCGCTAAACTTGTATTGTGTGAACGAGGCGAGTGCTTTTGTACAAAATACGTCAGAAAAGCATTTTCTTCTTAACAAAAAAAATCTTTCTAGCACGAATGATTTTAAACATTCACGAACATAACAACTGACACGTGACTACTTGCGACCATTTAAGTGTTGTGCGACATTTGCATTGAATAAGCCAAGTTCAGGAGTTGCGAGTAGGAGTACCGCAGGCTCTAATTCAGAGCAAAAAAAATCGAAGGGATGACTGTTACTGCATTGTTCCTCGAATATCCTCAGATAGCTCACTGAGCATTCGTTTGCAATATTGTTACTAGTGGCGAGTTACTAAGTCTTTGTTACCTTTTTATGAAGAAATTAATGAGCTGTCCCAACGAAATACATACTCCAGCGGAGGGCAATGAGAGAATTTTGCATCGTACGACTAAAATAGGGTTCTGTGTGCTACAAATCCCTCCCCAGGGGTGTGTCCATCTCAGCTGGTATTTATTAACAACTACTTTTGACACTTTATGGTCGCAGTGTTAAACAAAACGACCGACAAAACTACATCACGTGTTATTGCTACACGTAAACGGACTCTGCTTATTTCACAAACAAAACTATCCAGAAATTATTTGGCTAGTAACTCATGTATTTAGTCTTCTCGTGTTAGGCCCTCAAATGGTTTCAATCTCCTTCCGTAACGAAAAACGGTCACGAAAATCCATTTCACTGCGAAAATACTCTTCCCACCTGATTTTTAGGCATGTTTAACTCAGATCCAGTGGAATCAGTAAAATATCTGAGCACTGTCAGACCGTTTTAGATAAACGTAGATGTATTGTGACGCTTTATTTCCCTCTGACGTTCACTGTTTTTTTTCCCAAGAAACTAAAGGAACACTTAAAATATGCACTGTACTAAAATAAGTGGAATACAGAATACCAAAATAACCTTAGTACGAAAGTCTATTTCAATAAAATTTAAGGTGTCTGCAACTAGAATGTGCCTATATTAACACGAATTATTCACTCCAGACTTGAAAACGGTCTGTGTGTACTTGCCGACGTGGGTCACTCAAGTAGTATGAAAATGTGGCATGTCATAAACAAATAAGACTATTATTGATTTTCGATTTGGCTCCCTGTAGCTGTATCACGAAAAAGGCTAAAAATCTAGTTTTCAGTGAGCCTGAAACCACACACCAAAGCAGCCTTCGATTTAAGGGCGACCACATTACCACAGAACTAGCAAAGCGTCATACATTTTTCTATCCCTTATTTCCCTAGAGGTGGCTAGGACAGTTAAATCACAATGTAAACGACGATACAGTTGCGACTATCGTCTGTAACAACTTTCCTGAGCTCGAAACCATATATTAATCGCGTTATTTCACACCTTGTGTAAATACCACTCAGCGTTTTCCATGGAAATTATCCTGCTAAATTCACATGATATTTGTATAATTCTGCTACATCGTGGAAGTAACTCGTCGGTCACAGAGTTGCCAAACATATCTTGCGTTGGTCCCAAGATTCAGTTACACTACTAGTATGAAGAATACCAGGCAATGGATTCCTGTAACATGCTGGGAAGTGAGCACAGCTGGTGTCTCGAGGACGCAGCTGCTGAGGGCTGGAATACACACACGATACGTGATCGAGCCATATTTGCACATCAGTAACCAGGTCTGGAGACTAGAGCGTAGTTTTAATATCTTAATATTCCCAGTGATTCGTTGTCACCTCGTTCATATTGGGTGTTCTGCCAAAGGTCCGTTTCTTCCCAACTCGCCGTAACTACGTCCTCATTAGGTGTTCCCTGACATGGCGTCAAAGTATCGTGTGGGGAAGATGCAGACCAATGGCAAAACAGCTGATCTCAACAAGATGGAACATGGTTACTAATAATGCTCAGATGCATCGACTGTCAACTAAACATCTCAAATGAAGAAATGTCACAATTATTTGTGTTTGTCTGTCTTAAGCCTACTGAAAACGTCATTCACCAGACGCGATTCACGTATCTGGAGCATCCCCAGTGATTATACTGCTTCCAGTGGTTATACTGTAAACATTATGAGCAGGCAGTACATCTTTATTATAGTTGTAGACCCAGAAAAAAGTACTTAAGACGCCACTGTGACTCTTCCCAAGAGATAACCACACTAATAAAGATACAATAATACAGAAATGAATCTAAAACATGCCCATCCACAGGGAGACTTCGTAAACTAGGATCAACAAAGTTGTAAATCAAGAAATGCTACTGTGCAGGAAACCGTACGCAATAGCAGAAAATGTGGGCTCAAGAATCTTTTGAAAATATAACCAGCGAATGCATGCACTCCATGTTCGATTCTAGCTTTTGCAAACAAGAAGTTATCAGAAGGCGGAAGAAGCATACCTAAAACGCTGACGGAAATAACTATAAGAAGTCGTCCTTAAGCAAACCTGCCGTTCAGTCTATGAACAGTGGAAGAACGACTTGTATCATCTACTCGCCACGAGTACATGAATTGCCAATAAAGTGAAAAGCGCGTATTTTAGGACAATTGAGACAGGGAGTACCCGAAACAACACCAAGCTGGGCGTGATGCTGAGATTCTAAGCAGCTTTCTCATTTAGCCCGACGCTTTCATGTGAGCGACGCCCCTAGGCTACCGCAGTATCCATGTTAGAACTGTCGAGCTGTACTGCGACGACACAAATGGCCAGATGGTTGTAAAACTTGCCGAGACTATCCGTACACTGCTTATTTGTAACGCCAAACTGCGACTACGTCCGATTTTAGCACAGACCTTCTGCCTGTGAAGAAATTGCTAAACAGTGGGTGAATAGTATCGACAAACCTGCGCCCCACATACAACACGGACTCATTACGTCCCAATTAATCGCAGCAAAATGTATCTCTGTATCTTTCTGCCAGAGACATAATTCTTCCACAGCAGAGTATCACCCCGTCGTGGAGGCGAGAAACAGGTGCTGCCACCTAACCCGCAATCGTTCACGCCCACACCCTCCGCTACCTACCACATTCATGTGGATGTTTCACAACTTATGACAACGAACGCAGATTTATACCTATTGGCCGATTTCGTGATGGCAGTACAAACCTTCAGGGATGATGGAGGAGAGTAATTTTTTTTTAATTTAAGGAAAGGGAGCCTGGTCTGGAAACAACCAGGTCATCAGTTACAGGCGAAAACCGTTTCGATACCTCTACCAGTGGACCTTTGCTGCTGCAAGCTCTTTGCTTTCCAAATTTATGAGAGGTGGTAGTAGTAAACATGGGTTGCGAAGTCAGCCGTAAGAGCAATTGCTCATCTCTGCTATTGTGGAACGAACTCTTCCAGTGACCGTGGGATCGAAGCTTTTCAGATGTGCATTTGGCTGTCCATGTTCACTAGACTTTTTCTCGTTTCAATCCATACTACACATTCACGAAATATAGAAACTTAAGAGCTGACAGGTCCAGTCAGAGGTATGAAAGATTTTCGCTTATAACTCTCTACTCTTTTTCCTGACTAGGGTCATTTACTTCAAATTCATACGATTACTGTTCTCCACCATCCCTGAAAATTTGCACGATCATCGTGGAATTATGCTGTAACTACATATATCTACATCTCACTGTCGTAAGTTAAGACATCCACAGTGTGTGTGACGGATAGAGGAAGGGAGTGGGTGTACAAAACTGTCTAACATACTGTAGAACGTACTTCTCACCTCCACAATGGGGCGACAGTCTGCTGCAAAAGAAAGTCATTGGCACAAAGATACAACCACAGAGTATTTTGCTGCGATTCACTGGCATATAACGGGTCTGTTGCGGGTGGGCCGCACACGGCTGATGCCATTCACCCACTGTTCAGCAGTTCTTCCACAGCCAGAAATTACGTCTGTGCTATAAGCCGACGTAGTGGCATTAAGTATCAGCAGGGCACGGACAGCTGCGTGTCCCAAGAAATAGGGTAGATTCTTTTGCGAACTAAAAACAGCTACCATCTTTTTTACGCTTGTACATGGCACCTGGAGTTCTTTCTGTGTCTTCTCAGAGTATCACAAAAAACTGTCAAGTCGCAATAGCCATCTCTGACAACTACTTTGGCCCGTTCAGTTCGGTAAGACGCGAGCAGATTGTCCATTTCGGAGACAGTCGAGTGTAGAGCAAGGTTTCCTTTATACCACTGTTTTATGTGGATCGACACTTTTCCAGTAATACCGGAACTTTTAAAAAAGTTGAGTTGAACATCAGGATTTGTTTTGACTAACTTACTTCGATCATGTATTTTAACACCAGTTCATAAACTTGATGGCAGCAAGAAGACAATAAGCAGATTTGTATTACGTTTTTGTTCGAGAAGCACGCAGGCGCCAGTGATACGACCTGTATTCGGAGCCGCAGTGTCGCAACAAACTGCGCCTTAGCTTCGAGATTCCAGTCTACAATCGCGTTCCCAACACCCTCCATCTGTTGGCATACTGAGGAACTTATGTTTGCCAGCAATAGCTTGTTTCTCATTTCCATGAGCAATAACTATCGGAAGATGTTCCTTTGATTTCTGATCATGTAAAGAAGGCAGCAGTTCGCCATTCCAGTGATTGCGCAACACCCCACACCCTGTCTTTTAAATTAGCTTTCATAGCTTCCACACTCTCCTCCCGTACAAATTCTTTGAATCGAGCTCTTAGTTGTACCAAGTTCTTCAGTATTGCATCCAAGTGTCTCAATGGCAGTTTCTAGAATAAACTTCGAATCTCTCATACTTAACTGACACAGATACAGGGCTGTTATTAATTTTGGAGTAATGAGATTTTTTCGCAGAATTGTTTCACTGGTTTCAAATTGTATATTCTCAATCACAGACGGGAAATAATCTTGCAAATGCATGTACTTTTCATTACCATCAGAAGATCAGACTGCCTCAATCTCTGTCGCTGTAAGACATTTCTGTCTATATTTCTTTTCATCAATTGAGATGCATCGCCGTATGCAATGTCAAACAAATCACCTAACTTGTTGACAAACTCATCGGCGCTGTTCAAATACGTTAAAGTTTCTTGTGCATTTTTTAACTCTCTCCAGCATTTGAGTAGGCTGCTAGTTTCTTCACACTTATGCAAAGATCTGGCAGGTACACGCTCCTTTACGCTAAGGACAAGGCATTCGTGAATAGTGAGATTTGCACGTTCGTTGACAGTTAAATTCATCTCACGGATATTATAAAATCAAACTGCCACAACCTTTCCATCGGAGGGCGGTTCTGAACATTTCATTGCAATATTCACTTTTCGTAACACTACGCCATTCAACATGTTCACCGACTAACAGCAATATGTTTACTAACAATTTACGAAAACACAGACGCGGAAGTGCGCTTCCGCCTTAGCAAATACTGACAACCTGACATGTTCCACTTACAACTCGGCACGGGTTGCCGACGTCCAACGTTTCTGAAATTTTATTTACATCTGTTTTGACATTGTACAAGTAAGAGGGTATGCGTTAAAAACAAAGGACATCAGTTTCTCTGGAACACCCTAATGGACAGTTTCGGCAAATTCTACAACCGTCTGCCCACCTACACCGTCGCATTACAACTCGAAAATTCTCATATGAATATTGCAGTACGCTACACTCGTCCCTCGGATGACGGGCTAAATTATAACACACTGCGCAGATGCTATATAGAACCTAGCACCACGCTCAGATTTGTAACCAGTTATTTCGAGTTCTCTGTCTTAAGCGTACTGCAACTTTAAAAGCTCTTCAAAACAAGCGCTTTTGGCTTTTACTGACAATGTATAAAAAGTAGTAATGCTGTAATCATATGATCATTTTCTTTCTTTCGGTATTTATAGACGAAATGACTGTTTTGCTTCTGAATAACTATTCTGGACGTGCCAATGTTCTGTGTTCCTTGTTTAATTTCTGCTGACAACTACTCTTTTCGTATTAGCTAATTCAATTTTCTCCACTTGTTTTCGAGATCGCTGTTTTGAACATGGCACATGGTTTTTGTGAACAGTAGACCACTACTTCTGCAACTTTATGTTATTCATAGCTTAAAGTGTGTGTTCAAGTTCACGTTCTGCCATCAATTCTGTTATCTATTCATCTGCATTCCTCTGTTTTGAGGATAGTCAATGCAAGCGTTCTCTCAAAATATTTTGAAAGTGAATAATGTTCAAGACATGTTGTGTACGCAATGCCTGCAGTATAACCACTGATACGCTCCAAAAAATGTGAATCTTTTGTGGTGAATTATCTTTCAGTATTCAGTGTCCTTACGGCAACTCGAAATTCGTGGTACGGTCTTACGGGACCAAATTGCTCAGGTCATCGGTCCCTAAGCCTAAACACTACTTAATCTAACTTTAACTTACGCTATGGGCAAAAAACACACACACACACACACACACACACACACACACACACACACAGGAAGCGACGTCTTTGAGAGGCAAGTTGTTGTCACTTCCGAGCCCCCTCAATGCACATATTAACTAGTTTTCTTCCTGCTGCTAGTATAACATAGAAGAAGCATACAAGTTTGGCAACTGTGAGCGACTAGTTACTTTTTGGTCGGCACAGACCTATACCGCTAAATTCACTATTTCACGTGCCATTACCATTGAATAATCTTTGCGATTTTCACATAAGGCTATCAATTTATGGTTTTCAATCCCGGAAGATAATTCCACGTGGAAACTGTAAGTAATCTCTTCCTTCACAATGCGATGTACCTCTCCTAGCCACAACATTATCTGAAACCATCTGACAATGCTCAGGTACTTCAATTCCACGCCTGTAGAAACCTTCTGGTTCTAAGTTAAGGATGTTGTCAAACCAGGCCTGAAGCGCATTTTAGTCTGGAAACGAATTTTCTTAACGGTTGTTTGATAAAGAGTGGGAAAGGTAAACATTTGACGTTACAAAACCAGAAAAATAAGTATGTGTGGTATGATTTTCCAAACAACCTCCTGGATAGTTTTGTTTTTCAAATCAGCAGTATGCGTTATGTCCTAGTGCACAGCACCCCTCCCCCCCTCCATAGATGCAAATTATGTTCACACTGAGTGCTGTATAGGAATGTTGAATGTATTTATTGATCGCGTTCGGGTAAAATATTGCTTCCAATTTTAGCATGGAGTAATCCTATGCCAGGCTTCTAATCCTGTGGAAAATCATTCATGCGAGAACGATCGTTCTTGAAATAACAATATCCTTTTCTGGAATCTTTCGCCCAAAGTCACTCGCCCACACGCAATACAAAGATTCAGAGCTGTCTATGCTGCATTCATCCCTCTATTAAACCCAAAGCGAATAATGTGTCACAAATGTTAGAACGTTTTCCACTTGAAAATATTTTACAACTATTTAACAACGTTCTCAACCCATTTTTAGCACCCAAATGTTATAATTATTTCTACACAATCAATGAAACTTTTAGCCTTGTTTGCTATTTCTAAAAGTTTAAACAGACGGAGCTCTATAATGGCTGAAAATTGAAAAAATAAACCTTTCTTTTCTGGAAAGATATCAGTTTTCCTATTCTTTAGTTTCACACTTGGCTGCACTCTATGCCTGCTAGTAGTTTCTGCACAACAATCAATTGTGATTTAGTTGCCTGGGTGTGTTATGAACGTATGGATGCCCTTCTAACAATCCGTATATTTCAGATTTCCTGAAGTAACTGCAATATCGGTTCATCTTACCATCCTAATAATAGAACGAAGTGTTACATTAGCATTCCTACGTCGATGTGCCATACACAGAAAAATTAGAAAATGAGAGATGCCCGAGGTCGATATGAAAAAAAAGGAGAAGGAAAATGAGTGTTCTATGGCTACAAGTCTGACAAAGAGAATGAAGTTCTGATAATGAAATTGAGGGATAGCAAACCAGTATGTGTAGCCACAAACAACAGTACTACTACTGCTTTGAGCTCTGATGCAAGCTACTCACAGGCAAAGAGAAAGGAAACGTCTATTGCAGTGCCACATCTGTTTGAAGAATACAACGCCTATATGTGTGGCATTGATGTACTGGACAAGCAGATATCACTTTATAGGACGATAAGATAAAAGAATAAAACCGGTGGTGGCCACTATTCACTCAGATGACATATCTGTATGGTAAACACAACGGTGGACGTTCCAAATCTCTAAGCCAAATGAAAAGCTCTCACTGAAGGGGAATAGTGGTGTTGCGCGTTTCAAAGAACATACGATCAACACCGAAATGCAGAAGACCACAAGGACGAAAATTGTGGAGAGGACAGGTGAGCACTTTAACTGCTAAGTAAAATATAGGAAACGTCTTCATACTGCATAAAGATGACAACTGTGTCATAGCTACTCTGTTGGTGTACATGCCAAGTGTTTTGTTTCATTACACACTGAATAGACACACTAATATTACAGTGTGTGTATTTTGTTCACTATGTTTCTTGTTTTCTGCTTTGGCGGTAATATCGCGCCTTTTTATGGCTAATTTTGCCAACGTCCCAGAAATGGGACGGCCTAGAGTTTTTGTTCTATTCTCATCTATTAAAAACTTTCAGAAAAGTTTTTCATTTATCACGAACGTATCACTTTAAAGTGAAATAAATTGAAGAATAAAGTTTTGGCATAATGGATTAAGTTGCAAACATGCAAAATCCAACACACAACTTCAAGATAAACACTAGAACTTCAAGTAAGAAAGTGACAGGTGGTAAATACACTCACAGCCCCGCGCAGCGTTAACCTGGCGGACGGCGCCTGGAACGCGGCAGGTAGTCTATACACGGCGAGGAAGTCTCGGGCGTGATCTGTTCCGACGTTTACGCAGCCACCACCTGTTCGGGGCGAATTGTTTCTGGAAGTTTCTACTGTCACGAGAGTCCAGACTGTGCTATTACTGGTTGGCTATGTAGTGAAGAGGATTATCTTTGTGACTCCATCAGATGTAACATCAGCAGACACGAATATGATTTAAAAGTAAAACATCAAGGAGTTTATCTCGCGACTATGTATTTACATCGCGCGACGTTTACCACTAGACGAAGGACACTTGATATACCCCTGAAATGGCTGGTGAAGTATGATAGAAATTACTCCATACACTTGCGCATCCTGCAGTATTGCCAGATTGTGCAGACGGCCGCATTTAGAATTCTGAGGTACGGAGGGTTATACTTGGCAGCTTGAGTGAACGACTCTACTGACTCTACGGCAGCCGCCCGGCTGCCGGGTTTTATGTCTGTACTGTTACCCACTCAAAATCCATTCCACCTTGGACGAGAATGTAACACGTGGCACTGTATAAGAATTTTAATAAAAACAACTTAAATGGAAATAAAATTTAACAATGTGTCATTTCTACAACATTTCCAATTTCTCTTAATTGCTATGGCCATAGACAGGGTCTTCTCTACCTTACTTTCATCACTTCTTGTCACTCTCCCCTAAATGTAAATTTGTTTCCATTCCAGTCAAATTATCGTGAGACCAGCGACATTATGGGGATTTCAAAGCGGGGCAAGATAAAAAAAGAGAGCACCAGAAACTACAGCACACGTACATACATAAAATTTTCCAATACACGCGCTCCTAGCAGGAGCAGAATATCTGAAAAGATTTCCATTCTTTTTTTTGGAAATGGAAGTACGCCTATATACATTAGTCACTTTTTCCGGTACCCATACACCGACGATACAAGAATAGACGAAGGGATCACGCGAGGGTGGGCTGCGAGCTGCCACGCCGCGCTGCGTTGAAGCTTTAGGAAAACGGCGCACACATGTTTAACTCGTATGCAGGTATCAATGTAATCGAGATTTTCCTTTTAGTTTATTATTATTCCACTTTATGCTGAACTATTTTCTTCCACGGTCGGTGAATTGCTGTTGTCAAGTATCAGAAGGACATAAACTTCTCTCACAATCTCAGATGGCATGGCTTTTTTCCCTGTGGGAAGAGGCTCATACATCAAGCTCACATGAAATCGTCGATGAGGGAGCCACTGAAGGGGACGAGTACGTTGGCAACGGTGTGCTGAACCCGGTAGCTCAGGGGTGCCCTTAACCTAGCGACGCGGTCGGTGGGTGAGCTGCAGTAGTACCCCCCCCCCCCCCCCCCGCCCATGCCAGAGGAGCCGGTCCGGGGTTAGAGACGGGCCCCCAACCCATGTTTTCGCTTGTCTAAACATGGCTGACGAAGAGACAAGCGACTCGTGTGTGTCTGCGAGGGCCTCAATGCCTCCTGCTCCCGCACCATCAGGGGACATGGAGCAGATCCAGGAGTGTTAGCGACAGGCATATATGGATCACACGGTTATTGGAGTCCAGTGTTAAAAATGGCAAGATTAGCCAAATTGCTATATTGGCACTGAAAAATGAACTCGTCACCTGGGCTATTGCTCACACCTGAAGAACCAGTGCAAATGAATGCAGTTAGTAGCACGAATGCCATTGCTATCCTAGATCAGCCCTCGGTCTAACGCTTGGAAGTTGACCCCATAAGAATTTATCCCAATTTGGCACATTCTTTGCAGTTGTCTGGAGGATCTGGCTGTCCTGAACACAGCATTGAGGCACATAGTGTGGTAGGACGTAAGTACGGACGTAAAGTCACCTTCTCGGCCACGGAGGCTGTTGATAGAATACAGTTAAGAACCATGAATCTCCCCACCAACTTTGGTGCCCTGCGTGACCTCGTCAAAAAGGAATTTGGAAGAAGGAATTAAACATTTGATCTTGATGATATCTACAATCAGGCTGTCTTAGCAAACGGGAGGATAACATATGACTGGAGGAAGACCGTCCCTGATTCATACGTTCATACATATTTTCCATGACTGCTACGACTCAGTTGGGGCAGCTGAACGCACGTAAGAGTAGACTGGTCATGCAGGAGCTCCAGACGGTGGTGGAGGAGATGAGTCTTGACGTACTGTCTACAAGCTTCATACTCTACTGCGGGAAATATAGCTTTCACTGCGGTAGACTGTCAAATAATAAGCTTCCGCAATGATCCCGAGGCCACCATCATAATAAACATAGCCTTAAAAGTCACAGTGCATGCATATCTCTCACATGACCATTGTACTGTCTTTGAGCTCCAGACGCCCATGGGAGTCATACACCTAGTGAACATGTACTTTCAGTATGGTGACGATATAGAAGAGTAACTCGACCAACTTGTGCAAATAACCACGGCGCTGCAAGGTCGAAGGATAGTGGTGGTGGCAGACGTAAATGCGAAATCCGCCTGTGGCACAGTGGCACTCTGGATGTAAGAGGGAAAAAAATGAAGGAAACGATCATGTCTCCGCAGTATATCATAGCCAACAGAGCTGGAGATATCAAGAGTGTTTCGTGAAAACATCACCACCTTTCCATCAAAATATCCAATGTAAGTTCACGGAGCATACTATACTGGCGGGGGAGGTGAAGCTACTAACATACACGTGACGTAAGTGTCAGCTAACGTTGCCGGCCACTTGCAAAACTGGATGGTCAGAGACCAGCTGACTACTAGTGATCGCAACTTAATTACCTTCACGCTTTCTGACATTATGCCACTGGGACATAGGTTGGGATGTTCAGCTCAACTACAACAGTCTGGGAGCGCCTAGCAAGAGAGTTTGACGTCCTGACAAGGCCAGATGGTGACGAAGTCAATAAGCATCCAGAAGAGCTAGTGGGACGCTTACTAGAGCAGTTAAGGCAGCCGTACCAACCAGGAGGAGGGCTGTGACTTCCTCTCCATGGTCCGCTGAACTAGGGCAGACGCATCAGTCTGCCAGGAGGCCGAGGAGGTACTACCAGTGAGTGTCGTCTGGAAAGAGAAACAGTGATGGCTGCAAACTTACAGGGACACCAAGGAAGAAGGATGACAGGGTCTTGGCAGGAAATTGCCGATCCCTGCTCCAGGACGACAAGGAAAAGGAGGATACTGAAGAACAAGGCTTAATTAGGCAGGGAAGAATATCCGAACAACAACATAGTGTATCTATTCTCCGAGAACGAGGTGGCGACGCACATTAGATCACTTAAAAGAGGTAAAGCCCCAGGACCAGACGGCATTGTAGCGGAGGTGGTGCAATACATCGCTCCTCAACTGGTAACACCTCTAACAAGAATATACAATAAGGGGTTGAGGCTCAGAATGTTTCCCTCAATCTGGAAAGAAGCCTACGTAGTAATTATCAAGAAAAGCAGGATAAAGATCCTAAGGAAGTCAAGTCCTACTGATCGAGCTGTGTGTTGGATCTGCTTGGGAAATTGTTGGAGTGGTTACTAGCTGACAGGCAGATGGCACACCGGGTGCTCTGTGGGATGAGCAGTAGGCAATTCGGCTTCTGGCCAGGGCGATATGCGTCTGACGCAATCGCCATGGCGGCTGAGGCCTGCAGGTCATCCACACAGAAGTAATTACAAGGGAACCTCCCCATCGCACCCCCCTCAGATTTAGTTATAAGTTGACACAGTGGATAGGCCTTGAAAAACTGTACACAGATCAATTGAGAAAACAGGAAGAAGTTGTATAGAACTGTGAAAAAATAACCAAAAATACAAACTGAGTAGTTCATGGGAAGATAGGCAACATCAAGGACGCCGGAAACGCATGAGCGCCGTGGTCGCGTGGTAACGTGAGCAGCTGTGGAACGAAAGGTCCTTGGTTCAAGTCTTCCATCGAGTGAAAAGTTTAATTTTTTATTTTCAGTTTATGTGACAAACTCGTGTGTTTTCATCACATTTTTGGGAGTGATTATCACATTCACAAGAAAACCTAAATCGGGCAAGGTAGAAGAATCTTTTTACCCATTCACCAAGTGTACAAGTTAGGTGGGTCGACAACATATTCCTGTCATGTGACGCACATGCCGTCACCCGTGTCGTATAGAATATATCAGATGTGTTTTCCTGCGGAGGAATCGGTTGACCTATGACCTTGCGATCAAATGTTTTCGGTTCCCATTGGAGAGGCACGTCCTTTCGTCTACTAATCGCACGGTTTTGCGATGCGGCCGCAAAACACAGGCACTAAACTTATTACAGTGAACAGAGACGTCAATGAACGAACGAACAGATAAACACTATGCAAAAATAAAGAAAGTAAAATATTCACTTGATGGGAAGACTTGAACCAAGCACCTCTCCTTCTGCAGCTCCTCACGCTACCACGAGACCACGGCGCTCGTGTGCAAATTGTCTCCATGATATTGCCTATGTCACCCATGGGCTACTCAGTTTGTATATTTTGCTTATTTTTTCACAGTTCCACACAACTTCTTCCTGTTTTCTCAATTGATCTGTGTTCAGTTTATCAAGGCCTATCCACTGTGCCAACTTATAACTAAATCTGAGGGGGGTGCGATGGGGAGGTTCCCTTGTTAGTTGGCATCACGATAGATATCAGTGGCACCTTCGACAACTTGTGGTGGCCTTCGCTCTTCTGCCGCTTGTGGGAGGAAGAGTGCCAAGGGTCTCTTTATGGGTGTCTTAGGAGCAATTTTGTGGAAAGGGAGGTCTGGCTATCATCCCCTAGTGGGAGAGTGGGTAAGTGGATAACGAAGGAGTATCCACAGGTCTCTGTCCTGGGGGTCACTCTTTCGGGACATCAATATGGAGCCTCTCCTAGACAACTTTGAGAGCAGCGCTGATGTGCTAGAGGTGATAGCCTACGCTGACGACCACCTCCTGTTGGTTGGCAGCTGAAGCCGAGAGGAACTAGAACCCAACATCGGGAGAACTATGACCATATTGTCGCAATGGTGCTACAGGATCAAAGTTAAAATGGCGCCAAACTAGTCAATTTACTTGCTTGCTTTTAAAATGCCAATTGACCAGGAACCCAACCGTCAGGATTGAGGGCACACCAGTTATGCACCATCGAGAGGCACGATACCTGGGTGTTATTCTGGATGAGAGATGGAGCTTCGCCCGACACACTGAAGTGGCAACTCATAGGTCGCTAGAGGTCTTTAACAACCTTATAATGATTGGGCACAGGCGATTTCATCTTCCTCCACAACTCATCAAATTATACCGTAACACCATCCTTGTTTCCATCGAGGGCTACAGGTCTGGAGTCTGGGCTCACAAGGGTCGTTCCTGCTTTGGCCGTGAGGAGGGTGCAGCGCAACATGCTACTGCGATCGATTGGAGCCTACCGCACATCCCCAGGGGGAGCATTGCTGATTTTCATGAGGCTGTACCCCCTAGACGTTACAATCAGAGAGCAGGCTGCGTGCTATTGGGCGAAAAGGGGACAAGTTGAAAAGATGGAGGGCATTTTGGGGGTGCGAGTGGGGGACAAACCGTCGATTAGAAGAAGGGGGAAGAATTATGGCAGTACTTCTGAGATAGGGACGAGACAGGCAGAAGAACCTACCAGTTACTTCCAAACATCAGGGAATGTCTTCAAATTAAACGTTTTCAACCTAGTAAGGGACTACTGCACTTCCTCATTGGGCGTTGTCCGTATCCGGCATATCTCTGCCGGTTTGGGAAAAGGGCAATTCCTTCGTGTGACTGGTGCCGGGATAGGTACACCGGACCACGTCGTCCACAAGTGCCCCTTGTTTGATGATGTTGCCACGGAATTAAGGAACCAACTACCCAAGACAGACATTTCACTTGATCAGGAATCCGGTCACCTTTAACATCATTGACAGACTTGTCAGCGAGGTATCCACCAACGTCCTGCATGTATACCGAAGGGAGAGAGAGAGAGTGGCGAGCAATGAATCAACATCCCACAGCCATCCCACATCGACGGCGCGCGGACTGGCCGACCGCCGTGACGATTGGAATCCACCACGTCCTGGATTATGGGGATGGTGTGAACTTACCAAAATTAGACAGTGCACACTGTTTATGACCCTAGTAGTTAGGATTCATTGGTAGAATACAGTTTTTCTGGATAATTTAGAAAGACCTGCAGCGATTTCCAGTTAAGGCCAGCCCAGTGTCAGGGGTACGCCCACTGGGATTAGCTCAGTGGGCACGGCCAAGAAAGAGGTTTGTATTTTGCTGGCACACTTTTAATGCTGCAGGACGTAGCTTGGTAGAGTAGTAGGTTGAATAGTAGGCTTTCCCATACAGTAGCTAGCTCTCCATCCTGTAGTTAATATTTAGTAGATAAAAGAATAGTAAATGCTGCTTGGTAATCAGTACATTGTATGTACTTAGGACCCACTAATGTTTTAGTTGGTGGGTTATTATGTATAATAATTGTTTTGGTGAATAAAGATTTTTAAAAAAAGGCTCACACAGCCTTAGACCCCAAATCTGTGGTACGGAGAAACCCCCTATATTGTCATTTTAAACCATAACTGTATTATGTTTTCTTTGCTATTCTGGAAGGTTATAACATAACCTTTCATTTTTCAGTTTCTGTCTCCTCTCAGTTCACTTATCATTACATTTTTTTCCTTGTTGATAGCTCTAATTCTGAAGAAAATGCGTGCCCTTGTGAAACATTCCAGGAAAGATCAGAGAAAAGGTAACGCCTTATAAGATAGGCAACGTAAATTCGCATACTATGGCATATCTTAAAGTGACCAGTTAGTATGCTGTCCCTCCATAAACAGTTGTTGATACAGAAAGAGCCCTGAATCACTTTTTGAACATATTTTAATTTCCGTAACTCAGTGCTATATCCTGTATTCTTTTGTCTGAAGATCCTTTGTTTCTATTTTCATAATTTCTATTTACTTGCGCAGGCACGCATTGACAGTCACATAGCAGTGGGTTTTCGTCGTTAACGTTTTGTCTAGTAGCAATTTCTTCCTTAGTCGTTAATTTACTTCTATTTTCCTGGAAAATATTTTCTAATCCCTTGCGATAGCTCCATTTTCGTGCCCGAATATTTCTCTCATTATTAGGCTCATTACTACGGCCTGAATCAGCAGTGGACGGATTTAGAATTGGAACAGCATCACTCTACCTGCATTTAGAACGAGTAGTCAACAGTTTTTTTCAAATCTCTTCCGTAATCGCAACCCACAAGAGCATTTTCAACTGGAAGCGAATCTGCAAGTCTCAAACACTTTTCTATTTTCTTTTTGTCTCACCGCTTCTAGGGCTCGTAGCAAATCATTATTTTTCACTTAAGAACTTTCTCTAAAAATCCCTCAACATGCCGATAATTACGCCGTAACTCTGTATTCAATCACCAGTCAGTAATAAAAATTCACATTGACGCAAGCAACCTTGTTTTCGCTCGGAAACGCAATTACAACACAGAACATAGTGGCAGTCCCGGGCTGCTAGGCGCTGTCCGGGCTCGCTACTGTGGACACACCTCGTGATCCCTGCCGTGCCTTCTAGTATCCACGCACACACCCAACTGACAGCGAAATCTTGAAAGGTCATTTTTATTCGCCATTTCACCTACATATTACCCAAGACATTTTGGCAACTTCGGAACCCTTGAAAAGAACACGAAGCTGTGGGAATATCAGCACCTACTTTGTTGCCACATCTACCCACCATTTCCTTTCAATTCATAAATGAAACCTGAGTCTGACCCACACATTTGGTTAAAAATAATCTCATTTACTCCTACTAATAAGATTATAGCAACAATGTAACAGTCGAGCCCATGAATGGAATTTAGTATTAACTTACACATTTCTAGAAAACTTGTGAACAGACATAAATGAAAAATTCTGCACTAAATGTTGATGCTTCTGCAGCTCGTTCCGAATTTTCTGGCTGAATGTTCAGCAGAGTTAAACTGTCAACTTCAAAGCCATTCGTGAACCATACTGACAGACCTATTTAGTGTCCCTGTTTAATGTCTTTCAGAAGTCTTTATTCTCATTTTTAATCAAAATTAAATGCGCTGCCGAATCACTTGTAAAAACAGTACTGCAGTGTCAAATATCTACAGCCGACTTGATCCGTCTACATGTCACCATACCAAATCATGGTTCATACATAGGGTAGGGAGGGCTCTAGAGGCGCTGTGCATCCAGCTTCCCAAGCCAGACAACCCCGACAGAAAATCAAGCAAGAGGCGGCGGCCCCATCACGTGCGCAGGTTGTGTGCCTTTGGCAATGCGGAATGTTAGGCGACTGACCAACACAGAAAACGAGTTAAACTAAGTACGCAAGGAGAGGGAAGTATACACTGTAACACAAACTAGGAAAAACCAAGAGAAACAAAAGATGTGACGGACTACACGATAGCTTACAGTGGGTTCCCACGAAGAAAACGAGCCAGTGCTGGAGTGTCAATTTCAGTCAATGATAAATGGAGAGGGCAGGTTCGTCAATTCAACCTTATGAATAATGACCCATTTCAAATTCCAAGAGATTATCTAAAAGCTGTCTACAGCCCAGAGGAGGAAAGGATGATCCTCAGAAAGTGAATAAAAATCAACACGACAGACCATGTTGTCATCGCTGGTGATTGTAATGCAGAGCTGGAAATCTACCTACACCAGTAATATCAGGCTTATTTGGAGGAAAGATCCTTGATAATAATGGAAATGAACTACGCACAGTTGTCTCCAACAATTTTAAAATTACTACCACATTTTGCAGACAAAGACAGTAACAAGTTTACGTGGAGTGCACGAAGATTAATGTCTGTGATTGAGTACACACTGATTAATGATAAAATGAATAATCTGATGTAAGATATATTTGTTCGTAGAGGACGAGACATAGGTAGTGACCACTTCCCTCTACGCAGTAAGATAAGGCTACTGCCAAAATGAAAGGAGACAAACTCCTAAAGAAACCACACCACGAGTTGTTCAAAATACATCTTCTGTCGGAATACAGTATTAGGAAACTTCATCAGTACTGACTCCAAGGAAAGCTTGTTTTATTACCAGTCAATAAAGACATCAATATAGAATTGAATATCAAAACCGGCATAATTGAAGAAGCCCTACAAGCACTTGGTAGAAGGAAGAAAACAGATGGGGAAAATAATTTGGAACACAGAAATTAAAGAAGTGATTAAAGAACAATACGTAGCTTGTCGAAGTTTCTACAGATGAAAACGTCAGAAAGTTTGCAGACGTACGGAATAAAGTGGAATGCTGCCCAACAATTACTGTGCAAATCTCACCAAGTCTACTACATTCATAAGCGTCTTAGAACACGATGTACATGGCAGACAACAATGTGCATACGAGGTCATGAAAGCGCTCAACAAGAAAGAAAAAGACGCTGCCTTACTAAACATTATAAGCAATGAATAAATTATACAGATCAGTGGTGTACACTGAATGCTGAAAATGACACTCGAGAAAGTATGAACAATGAATCAGTAGCGCAATTACTACGGACGAACTACAATACGCTTTGAAAGGCATGAAATACAGGAAAAAAAAGAATAGATGGAATACATGCAGAGCTAATTAAATATGGAGGGTTACCACTAAATAAGACTTTACAATTAACAAATGAATGTTGGTCGAAATGTAAGATCCCCAGACCATTGGTACATAGCAGAAGTGATCTCTCTCCAGGAAAGGGAAACACAGTGATTGCAGGAGCTATCGCGGCGTAAGTCTTCCAAACACTTGCTACATACTATATAGATAGATCAATAATGACATGCAGAATATTACAGAAACTATTATTTCTGAGGAACATAATGGTTTTAGGTCGTTTATGCACAGTCATTGTGGTTGTAATTAAAAACATGATAGGAAAAACACAGAGTTTAATGTACAAATCCATATGGCCTTACCGATCTTCAGAAGGCTTTTGGACGCGTGAGCCGTGAGAGCCTATGGAAGATTATGTCCAAATATTGATATACGTACCACCTAACTGAGGTAGTGAAAAGTCTTTACAATAGCACATGCAATGCAGTAAACACAGGTAGGAATCGATTAGATGAAATAATTATCAACCAACGGGTTAGATAAGGATGTGGACTGTCACCTATCCTTTTTAATACTACAATGACATTACCTCAAATGCAAATGTAAAGTAAACAAAGGAATTAACATAACGAATGAGCAATATCTGAATGTATTTCAGACTGACCTCCAAAGATCAGTGTACCAGCTAACAAAGATCAATATATCAGCAGAACGCAAGTACATCTTTAGAATTTCTAGTAACAAAACAAAAATAATGGCATTCTGAGGAAAATCTCCAGTCAGGTCAAAAATTGTTTTGGATAATTGAGTTTTAGAACAAGTGTCTCAACTCTTATTTAGGATCCGCTGGAAGTTTTGATTTGCACCCTGATATTGAAAATTAAATACAGAAATTTCAAGCTCTCTGTGGCACCGCTAGCAGAACACTGGCTTATAAAGCACAAAAACAAACAGTCGTGATATTCTATAAAGTAACGGCGGTTCCGGTGTTATCTTACACAATCGAAAGTTTGTTTACCACAAGAAAATAAAATTCAAACAGAAGAAATGGGGTTCCTGAGAAAGACAAAGAGCTGCACAAGAAGATATGATTGAAAACGAAGAATTAGAAGAGAAATATTTCCATCATGAATGAAAAAGTTAAAAAAAAATATCGTGAAGATTGGGAGCAAACACCTCATGATAATTCCAGGTCACAGAATTCCTCATACGATTGTGAACTACAAGCAGAAATGGGAGATATTGGAAGGCCTGGATAAAGATGGGTATGAGTTTGTTTCGAAGGTCGTAACAGGCAACAGCCTCATCCTTTAAAGGACGATGATAGTGTGTGTAGGTGGCTTGTGGGATTTGTTTGCTTAAAACAGCTTGAATACGTCCATAAAAATCACTCGTAGGTGCAGCTCCGTCATGTGATTGTGCAACAGAAATTTAAATTACGATTGGTAGTTTTTTCTTAATGTAGGCGACCAAGGTTTTACAGGTTCGAAGACTAGGGACGTTTCGTATACGTTACCACTTAAATAGCACCGAATGACTATATTTTCTCAGTTTTCGAAAACCCTTTTGACTCTTCAAACATTAGAACAAAATACTGGGCTTCTTTCACTTCATGTGAGGCATTCCACCATATTGCTAAGGTTATAAGGATATTATTTGGTGTACCGTGAGGTGTTCATTTTTCCCGTTTAGGTTCACGTTTTTCCTAAGACAGATCCTTCCTTCAAAGTTCCAATGAAGGGAAAAATTTCTGATTTGCACTATCTTTCTACTCACTATGAACTCTTCGTACAAGACCCTTGAGAGCTGTGTATCGAAGTAAATCGGCAGTCTCTTCCATCCCCCTCAGTTTTCTTGAACGTCTAGAAAGTATCTTTGATCCACTAGAGCAGCAACCGTTACATTCACTCCAACCTATTACTTGCAATTTATAGAACACGAGAGCGTATAATCCCTGAACTACAATTGCAAACCTTGTGCTTAAAGTAACAGGATGTAAACATGTACCAGTATAGTTTTAATGTTCATTGCACAGCACTGTTTATGGGATTACCAATAGGTTGCGATCCCACATGTCTGCTTTGACTCATGATACGAAAATACCGGCCATCTGGGTTTCAAGCATAAAGAATATGTCCCTCATAGTGCCACTCACTGCATCCGCGAACAAACTTAACATGCGCAATAATCACTACTAAAAACTCAAATTAACGGGCCAACCACGAGAAGTAGAAATTCTTGCCAAACACTAACAAGAAAACAACCTTAAATTAATGGAAAGAATCGTTCGTTATTGGTCGAAACAGCTGCTGGAAACCTATCACAGACAACTTCTCCCACTGCAGGAAGCAATGACCTACTCGTAAATTTCCTTATCACAGACAACGAATTTTATATGAATTACCTGTCCTCTTCCTGAAAATTCTGAAAACGTATTATGCAACGTTTGGTGGGTTTCTAAACTTATCTTCTCACACCCTTCACCCAGAGCTTTTCGAGTTGGATGGATACGAAATACGAAATCAGATGACTGAAGGAAATCCTCTAATGCGAAAGTAAACAGCACAGCCACTGCAGATTAAAAAATCAACCATGTATAGAGTCAAAACAGGCAAAATAATAATGTAAAAAGTCTGTTTTTTATGTTTACTGTAAAACAAATAATCGCAATGAGCATGCTATTATACAAATTGTATCAGAGGGACGTTTTAATGAGAGAGATATATATAAATGTAGGGGACTTTCATTTCACATGCATAACATGTTAATAAGAACATCAAATAAAATATGAACACTGTCATTTTCTTAAAACTTAACATCCCAGCAAAATACAATTTACAAAAAATATCAGAGTTCACTTACCATGGCTGTCGCCTCAACACCACCCACAACGCTCGCCTCAACACCACCCACAACGCTCTGCTCGACACCACCCACAACGCTCTGCTCGACACCACCCACAACGCTCTGCTCGACACCACCCACAACGCTCTGCTCGACACCACCCACAACGCTCTGCTCGACACCACCCACAACGCTCTGCTCGACACCACCCACAACGCTCTGCTCGACACCACCCACAACGCTCTGCTCGACACCACCCACAACGCTCTGCTCGACACCACCCACAACGCTCTGCTCGACACCACCCACAACGCTCTGCTCGACACCACCCACAACGCTCTGCTCGACACCACCCACAACGCTCTGCTCGACACCACCCACAACGCTCTGCTCGACACCACCCACAACGCTCTGCTCGACACCACCCACAACGCTCTGCTCGACACCACCCACAACGCTCTGCTCGACACCACCCACAACGCTCTGCTCGACACCACCCACAACGCTCTGCTCGACACCACCCACAACGCTCTGCTCGACACCACCCACAACGCTCTGCTCGACACCACCCACAACGCTCTGCTCGACACCACCCACAACGCTCTGCTCGACACCACCCACAACGCTCTGCTCGACACCACCCACAACGCTCTGCTCGACACCACCCACAACGCTCTGCTCGACACCACCCACAACGCTCTGCTCGACACCACCCACAACGCTCTGCTCGACACCACCCACAACGCTCTGCTCGACACCACCCACAACGCTCTGCTCGACACCACCCACAACGCTCTGCTCGACACCACCCACAACGCTCTGCTCGACACCACCCACAACGCTCTGCTCGACACCACCCACAACGCTCTGCTCGACACCACCCACAACGCTCTGCTCGACACCACCCACAACGCTCTGCTCGACACCACCCACAACGCTCTGCTCGACACCACCCACAACGCTCTGCTCGACACCACCCACAACGCTCTGCTCGACACCACCCACAACGCTCTGCTCGACACCACCCACAACGCTCTGCTCGACACCACCCACAACGCTCTGCTCGACACCACCCACAACGCTCTGCTCGACACCACCCACAACGCTCTGCTCGACACCACCCACAACGCTCTGCTCGACACCACCCACAACGCTCTGCTCGACACCACCCACAACGCTCTGCTCGACACCACCCACAACGCTCTGCTCGACACCACCCACAACGCTCTGCTCGACACCACCCACAACGCTCTGCTCGACACCACCCACAACGCTCTGCTCGACACCACCCACAACGCTCTGCTCGACACCACCCACAACGCTCTGCTCGACACCACCCACAACGCTCTGCTCGACACCACCCACAACGCTCTGCTCGACACCACCCACAACGCTCTGCTCGACACCACCCACAACGCTCTGCTCGACACCACCCACAACGCTCTGCTCGACACCACCCACAACGCTCTGCTCGACACCACCCACAACGCTCTGCTCGACACCACCCACAACGCTCTGCTCGACACCACCCACAACGCTCTGCTCGACACCACCCACAACGCTCTGCTCGACACCACCCACAACGCTCTGCTCGACACCACCCACAACGCTCTGCTCGACACCACCCACAACGCTCTGCTCGACACCACCCACAACGCTCTGCTCGACACCACCCACAACGCTCTGCTCGACACCACCCACAACGCTCTGCTCGACACCACCCACAACGCTCTGCTCGACACCACCCACAACGCTCTGCTCGACACCACCCACAACGCTCTGCTCGACACCACCCACAACGCTCTGCTCGACACCACCCACAACGCTCTGCTCGACACCACCCACAACGCTCTGCTCGACACCACCCACAACGCTCTGCTCGACACCACCCACAACGCTCTGCTCGACACCACCCACAACGCTCTGCTCGACACCACCCACAACGCTCTGCTCGACACCACCCACAACGCTCTGCTCGACACCACCCACAACGCTCTGCTCGACACCACCCACAACGCTCTGCTCGACACCACCCACAACGCTCTGCTCGACACCACCCACAACGCTCTGCTCGACACCACCCACAACGCTCTGCTCGACACCACCCACAACGCTCTGCTCGACACCACCCACAACGCTCTGCTCGACACCACCCACAACGCTCTGCTCGACACCACCCACAACACTCTGCTCGACACCACCCACAACACTCTGCTCGACACCACCCACAACACTCTGCTCGACACCACCCACAACACTCTGCTCGACACCACCCACAACACTCTGCTCGACACCACCCACAACACTCTGCTCGACACCACCCACAACACTCTGCTCGACACCACCCACAACACTCTGCTCGACACCACCCACAACACTCTGCTCGACACCACCCACAACACTCTGCTCGACACCACCCACAACACTCTGCTCGACACCACCCACAACACTCTGCTCGACACCACCCACAACACTCTGCTCGACACCACCCACAACACTCTGCTCGACACCACCCACAACACTCTGCTCGACACCACCCACAACACTCTGCTCGACACCACCCACAACACTCTGCTCGACACCACCCACAACACTCTGCTCGACACCACCCACAACACTCTGCTCGACACCACCCACAACACTCTGCTCGACACCACCCACAACACTCTGCTCGACACCACCCACAACACTCTGCTCGACACCACCCACAACACTCTGCTCGACACCACCCACAACACTCTGCTCGACACCACCCACAACACTCTGCTCGACACCACCCACAACACTCTGCTCGACACCACCCACAACACTCTGCTCGACACCACCCACAACACTCTGCTCGACACCACCCACAACACTCTGCTCGACACCACCCACAACACTCTGCTCGACACCACCCACAACACTCTGCTCGACACCACCCACAACACTCTGCTCGACACCACCCACAACACTCTGCTCGACACCACCCACAACACTCTGCTCGACACCACCCACAACACTCTGCTCGACACCACCCACAACACTCTGCTCGACACCACCCACAACACTCTGCTCGACACCACCCACAACACTCTGCTCGACACCACCCACAACACTCTGCTCGACACCACCCACAACACTCTGCTCGACACCACCCACAACACTCTGCTCGACACCACCCACAACACTCTGCTCGACACCACCCACAACACTCTGCTCGACACCACCCACAACACTCTGCTCGACACCACCCACAACACTCTGCTCGACACCACCCACAACACTCTGCTCGACACCACCCACAACACTCTGCTCGACACCACCCACAACACTCTGCTCGACACCACCCACAACACTCTGCTCGACACCACCCACAACACTCTGCTCGACACCACCCACAACACTCTGCTCGACACCACCCACAACACTCTGCTCGACACCACCCACAACACTCTGCTCGACACCACCCACAACACTCTGCTCGACACCACCCACAACACTCTGCTCGACACCACCCACAACACTCTGCTCGACACCACCCACAACACTCTGCTCGACACCACCCACAACACTCTGCTCGACACCACCCACAACACTCTGCTCGACACCACCCACAACACTCTGCTCGACACCACCCACAACACTCTGCTCGACACCACCCACAACACTCTGCTCGACACCACCCACAACACTCTGCTCGACACCACCCACAACACTCTGCTCGACACCACCCACAACACTCTGCTCGACACCACCCACAACACTCTGCTCGACACCACCCACAACACTCTGCTCGACACCACCCACAACACTCTGCTCGACACCACCCACAACACTCTGCTCGACACCACCCACAACACTCTGCTCGACACCACCCACAACACTCTGCTCGACACCACCCACAACACTCTGCTCGACACCACCCACAACACTCTGCTCGACACCACCCACAACACTCTGCTCGACACCACCCACAACACTCTGCTCGACACCACCCACAACACTCTGCTCGACACCACCCACAACACTCTGCTCGACACCACCCACAACACTCTGCTCGACACCACCCACAACACTCTGCTCGACACCACCCACAACACTCTGCTCGACACCACCCACAACACTCTGCTCGACACCACCCACAACACTCTGCTCGACACCACCCACAACACTCTGCTCGACACCACCCACAACACTCTGCTCGACACCACCCACAACACTCTGCTCGACACCACCCACAACACTCTGCTCGACACCACCCACAACACTCTGCTCGACACCACCCACAACACTCTGCTCGACACCACCCACAACACTCTGCTCGACACCACCCACAACACTCTGCTCGACACCACCCACAACACTCTGCTCGACACCACCCACAACACTCTGCTCGACACCACCCACAACACTCTGCTCGACACCACCCACAACACTCGCAACGAAAAAACTCTCCTCCCAAAGCAACAACAAAACAACTCTCCTCCCAAAGCAACAACAAAACAACTCTCCTCCCAAAGCAACAACAAAACAACTCTCCTCCCAAAGCAACAACAAAACAACTCTCCTCCCAAAGCAACAACAAAACAACTCTCCTCCCAAAGCAACAACAAAACAACTCTCCTCCCAAAGCAACAACAAAACAACTCTCCTCCCAAAGCAACAACAAAACAACTCTCCTCCCAAAGCAACAACAAAACAACTCTCCTCCCAAAGCAACAACAAAACAACTCTCCTCCCAAAGCAACAACAAAACAACTCTCCTCCCAAAGCAACAACAAAACAACTCTCCTCCCAAAGCAACAACAAAACAACTCTCCTCCCAAAGCAACAACAAAACAACTCTCCTCCCAAAGCAACAACAAAACAACTCTCCTCCCAAAGCAACAACAAAACAACTCTCCTCCCAAAGCAACAACAAAACAACTCTCCTCCCAAAGCAACAACAAAACAACTCTCCTCCCAAAGCAACAAAAAAACTCCACTCCAAACAGCAGCAACAACAACAAAACAACTCCTGCTAACTCGTGCTCAATACTCGATGGAATGAAATCGAAGCAAGTAAGACGAATAACCCTCAGCTGTTCGTATCATCCGTTGCAGCCGTCAGGCAGATCACATGACTCGATAGCAGCGCCTCTCGTGGCACCCCACCAACCGTCCGTCTGACAAATTGGCTGTGTGTCGGTGTTTTGACTGACCGACCGACGAATTTTTATTGGCAGGTTGTCGGACGCGTCCGACCAGTCGACAACTGACCCAAGAAATTGTGTCGTGTGTATCGCGATCGTGACAAACGCATGACTAAAACTCCAGTTCTGACACAGCTCTCGGAATTAGATACTGTTGTAATATACATTTCTACGTCCGAGGCGGACGAAACTTTAAGGACAGAGTTTTTAGAGAAATTCAAAGACTGTACATCTTTTCGCGACACATAGTGTGAGGAGTATAACAATAGAGGTGCAAGAAATGAAGCACTTATTTCATTTTTTAACGAATCCATAATGGTTTCTCTATGTGCAACACGAGATTAAGTCTGTTGATCTTCTTTATTTATGTTTTTAGATTTTAATTTCCCTGTAGACCAAATGTGGCATCTTTAATTTTTATTTATTTATTTATTGCAATTCTAACGCTGAGCGTGTTGTTGCAGTGGTTAGCACACTGGACTCGCATTCGGAAGGACGACGGTTCAATCCCGCGTCCGGCCATCCTGATTTAGGTTTTCCGTGATTTCCCTAAATCGCTCCAGGCATATTCCGGGATGTTGGTAAACATTTTTGGAAACAGTGATCAATTAATTATTATATTTTGACTAAAGTTCAGTCATGAGTTGACTGCGTAGCAGCGAGGAGAGCTCCGCCTACCATCCTAAGGGAGCCATGGGTCTGATGATGGTTCTGTAGAAAGAACCGAAACCGGTTACCTGTATCATTAAAACATACATGAGTGATCAAGACTGAACTTTAGTCAAAATATTTCGGGATGGTTCCTTTGAAAGGGCACGGCCGACTTCGGCCGACTTCCTTCCCCGTCCTTCCTTAATCCGATGAGATCGATGACCTCGCTGTTTGGTCTCTTCCCCCAAACAACCCAACCGAACAATTCTAACAGTCGCTAAATGTTTCATTTCTTACGTATCCATTGTAGTTACTAGATGATGCGCGCCACCGTCATGTGTAGTCTTTCTTGTTCAAATATGATATGAGTTTCTGAAATTTGCAGATCATCTTTTGTATAGCATCCGTAAATAAATTAATAACGTTTTGTTTTATTTATTTTATCATGATTTATTACCTCTGTCAACTATAGATCACGTTGCACGTTTCAGGAATAATTTTAGGTAATAATTGCAGCGGTATGACAGTACTGAATCTTAGGTCTGCAGCCAGTGACGAGAAATCGTAATGCAACTAACAGTCTCTCCTCGGAGTTTAGCACCTCTCTCAGGACTGCATTATTTCTCCTTTAAGTCCAGCAGCCCCGAAATGCATGATTCACCCCTTCTTAAATAATCAGGAAAATTATAAGCTCCCAGCCTGAACATGGGTGAATTTCTTCCCTTGCGTTGGCCACTTCTTTGCCCAAAGCTTTCTCTCTGTTTTTTCCCTTCTCATCTTTAAAACAGCCAAAGCAAACCGCGTTATTATTTTTCTGAAAAACCAGGCGAGATCTCGTAGAACAAAAACGGAATTAACTGAAGATAAAACAAACAACAGGGCGGCACTATAATCGCCGAGTACAGTCGGTTCGGACGTGTGTAGGCTGCGACCAATTTGGTCATTCTGTCATCCGATAAATTTGTGTGTGTGTAGGAGCCTTGTATACGCAAATACTGTTCATTGAGACCCTAAACCGATGACAAATCCGTATTTTCTGCTTCTCGACGCTGAGCTGCCTCTGCCTGGTCTTTGATGACAGCCAGCGCAGCTGGATAGATGTTTTCGCTCTGGCGCAAATTTTAATTACTTCCGGATGAAAAATGGACAATTGTTCCCAAAGTATGGAGCACAGGTTCTTAGTGACACCAATTTCCGTGGAGAAATTGTGGTTCCATAGATCTGGACAAAAAAATTTCGTAGCTGGGAGGTGGAGGTTAGAGTTTAACGTGCTGTCGACAGCGAAGCCATTAGAGACGGAGCACAAGCTCGGACTGTTGAAGGGTGGTCTAGGAAGTCGGCCGTGCCCTTTCACAGGAACCATCCCGACATTTGCAGTAAGCAATTTAGGGAAATCGCGGAAATCCCATACCTAAATGACCGGACGCAGGTTTGCACTGTAAACCTGCCGAATGCGAGTCCAGTGTGCTAACCACTGGGTTATCTCACTCGATAATTTCATAGTAGTTTGAAGGAGCGATTCTGAGGTTACAAGCAAACCTCCGCGAGAAATCATGGTCAGCCACTCAACCGAACTTTCCTCAAGCATTGCCAGTAACTCCCCATAGTGTGTCGCCAGTGATCTGTCGTAATGTTGCTTCGGTATACTACATATAGTATTGAAATCCTTCAACGCTCAAGTCGGAAGCCTGTTATGAGACATCGGAATCTGCTATTGCGAAATCTAGATTTTCGAGCTCTTTCTCTCATTCAGTTACTATCAGTGTCTCACTGTCAGTAAAGGACCCTACCCTACACATGCGCCGGTTTACCGACCGACCGATAAATTGTGCGCGTGTAGCTTGTTGACCGACCGACCGACTAACAGTACGCCTGTAGGCTTGTTGGTCTGAAGAGAGATTTTTCTTTGCGGTGGGTTGGTTGGCTAAGAGTAGCAGACAGCCGCACCCGCCTGCCCGCGACCCCATTCGCCGTGCAAATCGTGTAGTCTGTCGTGCAAGCCGCCCCACAACAGTTCCTTTTCAGTCACCACGCGCGGGGTTCAGCGCACTCCGAATGTGGCTAACATGGCAGTGTGCGAGGCAGACGAAATTTGTATGAGAGAGTTCCTGGAAAGTTTTCGAGTCTTCAGACGTCTGTGGGACATGCCGTGCGAGCAGTATAGCAATAGAGGGTAAGAAGTGAAGTGCTTCTTTTATTTTTAACGAATCTGTAGTAGTTTCATGTGGCAAACAGAGAAATTAAAATGCACATTTTTGTGAATAACTGTTAGTCATCTGTCTGTTTCTCGATTTTATTTCCTATACTCATCGGAAAGGAAATCTGATAATCTTAAATACAGACAGATTGGATTTTTATTTAATTTCCGATACGTAGCGAAAATAAAAACTAAAAACCGAATTATAGACACATTTGGTTCATTATTAGAAGTGTTACAAAAATTCAACCTATCGTCGCCCCTCCCGCTATGAAGAGCAAAGTTAAGAGCTTTTCTCAAGTTCTAACAACTGTTAAGTGCTTCATTTCTTATGAATATGTTGCTGAATTTATTACATAATACGCGCCGCCGCCATTTGCAGTCGTCCTTCTAATCTGAAATGAATTTCTTGAACTTACAGGGGATATTATACATTCGAACATAAATTCATAAAGTTTACATAAATATATTTTAATTATCGTTTCGCTTCTGCTTTATCACGAGTATTTCCTCAAGCAGCTATTAATCACCTTGCAGATTTCATGAATCCTTTTAGATAATTTTGGGGATTAACTGCGCTGAATCTGAGGTCCTCGTAAATTCCGCCAGTGGCTAGAAATCGTATTAGCTATCGTATGACGACGTTCAGGAGCTCCGAAAAGCATTTTTCATCCATTCTTAAATAATTCCGAAAATCCTCGGGTCTCAGCTCCGTAAGTAACAAAGCGTAGGTGCATTTGGTCCATTGCACTAGCCATTTCTTTTCCTACAGTTTTATCACGGCTTTTTCTGGCCTTGTTAGTTCGAACAGCCAAGCCAAATCCCAATTATTTACCTGTGGAATACTAAGCGGTATCGCGTAGAACAGAACGTCATAACCAGCTCTAGGAGCAGGGGGGCGCTGAAATCATGTAGTCGGTCGGGACGTGTGTTGTGTAGACTGTTACGAAATTTGTCGGTCAATAAACTGTGTGTAGTAGAGCGGTTGATGTTGGGGCGGGCTAGTTTTGCATGACGGAGTAATAGAGCACAAAATGAGAGGTGTGCTGAGCACAGCCTACCTGGGCAGCCTGCCCGCACCAGTGGCCGAGCGTAGAGGCCGTGGCCAAGTCATATGTAATGTTTGACTCCAAAAACGTCAAACGTACCTTCATCCCTGCGCAACTACATCCACCACAGGATTCTCATTCGTGATGTATTTGTAATCATGCAGAGTGAGGAAGTATTTGCAGTAACAAGTAAAACTGAAACCAATGCGTAAACGTAGAGGAAGCGGGAGTGTCCAAAAAGCGAAGTAAGGAATAAATATTTGTTGTAAACTGAAACAGAAATTCTACAGCATGTGTCACGCGTAAACTGATCGTTTCTGTGTTTCCAGTTGCGAACACTCATTTAAAGAAATACAGTTGTATGAAATCCCCCACTATCTCCTTCAGGAATTTAGGTTGTAATAAAAAACAGCGAAGTTTGTTGCAATGTGTGCTAAAAAGGTGACACCTTTTAGAGGTGAGAGGTGTTTCTGATGACAGTTCCAAAGAAATAGGCTAAGAATTAATTCATCTAGGTGCAAATTATCGAGAAGTCGGCGTTTCAGATGTTACGTCAAATATTTCTACTGTAAGTATGCATGTCAAAGAAGAGGCTTCTTGCAGTCCGAAACCGTATTATAATCTTATGTTATAAAATTATTAATACAAAATTCTCTACGACGGTTGATATACGTGGACTGATTAGTATAAAAGGCGCATTATTTGACACAGCACATAAGCACATATTGGTCTCTTGTGAATAACATTCAATTTATAACCGAATTCCCAGACGTTAAGCTGACAGGAGTAAATACAGGGTGTATACGAGGACGAGAAAAAAAATTCCAGGATTTCTCGGTTAAAATTAGACTTTCTCCAGGGTGAAAATACACTTTTTCCTTGTTAAGTGACAGGGTACTTTTCCTCGAACCTTTAAAATTTATCAATCCTTTGAATGGTTATGGCTTTATACACCAGCGTAGTACTTCTCGGCCCTTTAGAAAGCCACATTCAGTAAAAAAAATAAATGAATTTGGAAACGTGTACGCTACATATTTTCGTATTACGGAAGTGTAAATTTAAATTCCACCAAACGCCGCATGTCACTTTCTGAAGCATTGAAATAAAGATTGCAATGCGCTTTTGTAGCCAGTCATAGCTCATGTCACGTGATCTCGCCAGGCGATGACAGCGGATATTCGAGCATATGACACGTGATAGCAATACCACTGTTCAGTAGCGGGTTCACAGATAGGAAACGTTAATAATGGTTCAAATTAATATACATCTTGTTACTACAAGAAAAGCAAAGTTTTCACATATAATGTTGGTCTCTAAGATTAATAAGCTGCAAGAGAAGCTAAGCTTTCACATATGTTGATTTTTTGCGCGTTACACTTACACACTTCCCACAAGACATGACTGATCTTCTGAGCTCGAAATTTTTCTAAATGTTCGTACCAGACTTGATTTTTAAATGAGTCAAACGCTCTGTGATTTAAGGAGTTCATCGTAAATTCTCGCACATAGTACATCTTACATAAAAGGAAATTTACTTTGAAAGTAACGATTTTCAAACAACCATTCGCAGTATTTTCCCGCGACCTGTTAGAAATAGGTTCGCCTCAGTAGTTGCCAGAGCGCCAGATAACAGGCGTCACCGCGCTTGCGCAGCTACTAGGATTCTGGAAGCTCGTATGTTCGTAGGTGTAAGATATTAAACGATCTTACATTGTCATAAAAGAAAAAGACATCAGAGTATACTCAAAGTGCATCGGAATTTCGTGAACCACACTAAAACGCGTAATTCGGCTTGAAGTGCACATTCCTATGTCTAGATTCAGATGTAAATTTTCTTGGAGTACTAGTAATGTATTATTTCATCTTTGGTTCTTCATTATGACATAATTTCATACGTGCTAGAAGATGAAAACATGCACTTTTGAAATGCAGCAAACCGTTGAAACCAGCCAGTAGTGTGGAATTAAACACTTCGTTTCAAATAAATTGACTGCCTCAGTGGAAAAGATTAATGAAAGCCAAATCTCTTCGACAAATATAACTTAATTGTTCTGTAAGGCTATTAATGCTTGACTGTCAGAAAGGTGGAAATAAAATAAAATCTGAAACTAATAACATATTTTAGCCTTCCGTACTCGTGTCAATGTATTTTAATTTACTTGATAGCTCTCAGCCACAGAAATCCATTTTGTTTTCACTTGACGCGAGAGCAATAAACGAAGAGAAAACAGCAAAATCACTGAACGTAAACGTCGGTCGAGTGAAGATTATCACCTTTCCCACTATAACTGAGACTGCTTTGCGCATCAGAAAAAAACTCGCAATCAATATTGGATGGGATAATTTGTAACCGGGAGAACAAGAACTCTTCAGAAAATCTGCATTATTTATTGCCTATAGCTAATAACTCATTTTTTTGTGTGATATAAAATTAAATATAGGATACATGAAACCAGTAGAAGAGACAAGCAAGACAGTACATTTCGTCAGACATTAAACCTAGCATTTTTACTCTCTAACTTTGTTACAGATTTACATGACGTGCTTTTCTTTCTGGGAAAGAATCTATTACCTCATCAAAGATCGTCAAATGTTTTGCTACATGAAAAAAGAAATTATTTGGCTAATACTGAAAAAGCCGTTAGTACATACAATACCCAAGACTTGGTGATTTCTCAATCTGATTACGTGTTTGTCACTGCTAGATAAAACAAAATAAGCCTGTCTAATATTGTAGCTATCTTAACAAACACCAAATAAACGAGACAGTTTTGGCACAAATGGTCATTTTTATAACACGAGAAAATATAATTCACGAAGTACCAATATCAAATGCTTATCAAGCCTACTACAAGCAAAAAGCTTCATGTTCGGAAGTAGTTTCACATTTCATTCATATGCTCCAGCTTCCCAAGCATGAGATCGAAAGTAGTAGTACGAAATTTTTGTATAAAATTGGAATCGTCGCTGCTCGGGAGTAACCGAGCGGTCTATGGGCGCTGCAATCATGGACTGTGTGGCTGGTCCCGGCGGAGGTTAGTCCTCTGTGTGTGTGTGTGTGTGTGTGTGTGTGTGTGTGTGTGTGTGTCTCCTTAGGCTAAATTTGGGTTAAGTAGTATGTAAGCTTAGGGACTGATGACCTTAGCAGTTAAGTTCCATAAGATTTCACACATACTTCAACATTTTTTTGGAATCGTCTTATTCTTACATAATTTGTGTTATGTCCCCGTTTCTGCTTCTTCGTTCTAATAAACATCCTTGTCGTGACTAATTACGTAACTTATTCTCCGGTTAGCTTCACTAACCCTGCCACAATCAACGGTTTAGTTATCCCGCGTTTATTCTCCGGTTAGGCATTATTAGGTGTTCATATATAGATGAGCGAGGTTTCTACGGCAGCCGCCCCCTCTCTTATCCCAATCTCCATCGTTCACGGTCTATCCAGTCTCCTTCATTAAGACTTCTCGCCGCCGTTGCTTCGTTAATGTCGTCTTTCCAACATCTCGCAGGTCTACCGCGCCTTCTTCTTTGATGTTTTGGCGCCCGCATCTCGTGGTCGTGCGGTAGCGTTCTCGCTTCCCACGCCCGGGTTCCCGGGTTCGATTCCCGGCGGGGTCAGGGATTTTCTCTGCCTCGTGATGGCTGGGTGTTGTGTGCTGTCCTTAGAACTACTTAAACCGAACTAACCTAAGTTCTAGGGGACTTACGACCACAGCAGTTGAGTCCCATAGTGCTCAGAGCCATTTGAACCAACCCGTTTTGGCCATCTTGTGTCTGGAATACGCTGTAAGTGACTATACCAGAGTAGGCGCATCATTTCTATCTAGTCTAGGATTGTGCTTTTGACATTCATAACCTCTCTGATCCTATCACTTGTAATATGGTCAAGTCTGGATATCCACAACTTCGCCTCCAGAAATCCATATCGACAGCCATCAGGCGATCTTTCTGCCTCTGAGTTAGTTCCCACAACTCTGCACCATGTGTTGTGATACTTCCAATAATTGAGCACGCGTACAATGATCTCTTCTCCTCGAAAGCTAACAAGCTGAGTACTCTGGTCAACAACACGCAATTCTAGGTAATCCAATATCTGAACTGTTACTGGGACATATATAGTTTGTGTGGGCTTGAACTATTTTATACCCAGTGCCGACTGTAGGGATGAATCAACTTATCGTTGAGGTATGAGTTTGTGGCAATATTGCTCTCAACGTGGATTGTGCTGACTGGTAGTTTATCTACAGCTTGATCCGATGCATAAAATTTACTGGCGTCCCTCACCAAAACACGATCATTTGCAAAACCTAGCAGTGGACCTATTGAATCTGTCTAAAGTCGATCGTAGCTCTCTGCCCGTATTTGATTTACGGATATTAATGTTTGCCCGCAGTTCAATACCTTTTCCTGACTGTTTTAACACTTCGTTTAAATCATCAATATCGTAGGCACCAAGTTGTATTTGTAGACTCTCCTTCCGACCGTCAATTTCCAGATGCTCTTCGTGATATTTGGAATGCTGTTATACGCCTCCAGACCAATCAGAGCAATACGCCAGTCCCCTGCACTTAAATCGGCGGAAAGTAATCCGCACGTAATGCTGATACTCACTCTTTTAAAGTCAGTGTGTATGACATAGCACCTAAACCTCAAATGATGGGCGTGCGTTCAGTTATGGCTCTTTCATATGTGTGGATGTTCGCACACCGGCTCTGACAAAGAGGAGAAAGCGCGCATTCCAGACTTCTCACCGTTCGGTCTAAATATAGCGCGCATTCCAGAAGTTCGCTGATGCAGGCGAAGGCTAATTTGCCATGGCTGTGATGAGGAACATAATGCGGAGATGCCCGCACACGTATGTGTTAAGTTCTGACATCGCCGTAGATTGTAGAAAACACGACTTTTGCTGGTGAAGTAGCGCTGTGAATCTTCAGGCGGCTGTAAATCCCCAAATGAATCGAAATATTGTACTTTATTCGCACTTTTCTTAACATACGCCACCCAATGGATTCCTGGACCCCCAGCAACATCTAAATTTACAATTCCGCACTCATTAGTCCGCCACATAGTCTCCGGTAATGTATCCCGCATAAAGACGCCACGGAATCCAGGAATGTGATGTTTCTCTTTAACAATATTAATAATATCTTTATTCGTGAGTGCTCGATCAGGTAGGATAACTAACGAACTTTTTTATTTATGAAGAGACCTAGTCCTTTTCTGTATGGTTTAAAGTAGAGACCCTTTCCGATAGCTGCTGCTTCCGTGGCCCGGTTATGTCTTCTGGCTTCCTCTAGATGCGCCTGTGCATTTTTGACGCTCTGGCTACAGCTGCAGCCCCACCTGTGAGTGAACCTACCGCCGACAGAGCTGCAGGGGCTGGAACGAGGAACGGAATAATTCCACCTGATGTGTTTGGTAGTGGTAGGACTCTAGGTGGTTTAATTGCAGTCTTCTTCTTCGCCTCCCCGTCCCCCCCGCCACCCCTCCTTCAACACACGTTTAGCTGCACACATCGAAGTGAGAATACAGTTTTTCAAAGAACCTGGTTCCTCCTTCCTCGCCCCCAAAGCTGTTCGCACTGCATTCATCACCCCCATGTCCAATTTAATTTTTCCACGCATGGTTTTATCAACTACGAATGCAGCAACGTGTTGACATATTCAGAGATCTTTTCTTCGTCTTATTTGCTTAGCTCTATCGGCTAATATTCGGTCGGCAACGTGGCATGCTGGGAGATCTTTATTTGCAGCGAATGCGAGGTCGTGTTCAAGGCAGGCTTCGTGTAGTAGGTTAATACCACTACCACCGCGTGCCAGGCGTTTCTGAAGCTTTGTCTCAGGCCCACAGAAGTTGTATCCCGGAATGTGTAATTCAAAAGGCAATTTTTCAAAAATACCACCTCCACCTCTTATGGTGTGCTGCCTATCATGCATGGTACGCTACTGAGGAGATAGAGGTCTACGCTTCCTGTTATATACTAACTCGTCAGCGTCAATCCAACTGTTTTCTGATGATGGAAATCCTAACAATTTAACTAGCGCTCTATTCCCGCGACGTCTTATCACGCGTTCGATGAGAAATACATCTGGTTCTGAACTCTTCTGCAATTCCTCTGTGTAAAAGCATCCAGCAATTTCTTCACCCTTGCCATCCTTTAGGATATATGTCCTAGGGTTCGTTCTGTGCACTTTGGATACTGTGAATATCTCCGCTGACCAGTTTGGTAAGTAAGATTTCTCGAAAGCTGTCTTGTATTTTGAAATATGTACTAAGTCGCCTACATTGAACCTCTGTTTGCGCGGGTCCAGCATTTAATGTGGAAATATACTTTGTCCATGAGTGAATTATAGCGAACATCGGTCGGTCTCATTTTTATTGTACTATGTTTGGTTCGATTATACCGCGCAATTATTTGTGGGATGATATCTAGCCACTTGTAAGAACCGCGAAGATCAAAAGGTATTCACATTTGAGCTTTGACCATTCTGTACAAACTGTCCACGAATCTAGCTTTCAGGTGGGTAAACGTCGAGTAGTCGTGTATCCCGTACCGCTCCATCAGTCTTGAAATGTTCATAGTAAAACTCACCACCATGATCGGTTTGAACATTATCTGGGCATCGATTCGATCCTGTCTGCAGCAAACGCTCAAACACTACGGCAACATCTATACCGGTTTTAGTTTTGACAGGTAATGCCCATGCGAATTTAGAGTATGTATCAATAACCATTAAAATGTATTTGAATCCATTATTCTCGTGTGAATATTGACTCATATATACAAGATCGGCCTGCCACAAGTCATCCAGCCGCTTAATCATGACATGCCTCGGAGGATATGTTTTGCGTGGTGGCTTGTGCAATTCTCGAACTACCGTCTCCATACTTATTAAATAATACCTCTCTCTCAAAGCTCAGAGATTATCGAAACAACCTCATTCGAATGAGCTGTACTGCCTGCAGCAGCCGAAGCCATCAACAGTCGAAGCCTATTAGTTCATCCGGCTCATCGTAATATATATACTGTGGGAGTTGATTGCTCACGCCTTTATGCTGAAAGTCTACACCCTCACCAATGCTTTTAGGATGCTCATTCAGTAAAGGTTGTATAATGGCTCTGTATTTAGTTTTGCAGGTTTCTCAGTGTTCAGTCCGGAATTTTATACAGCTCACTCAATTGCAGTATTTCACCATACACTTAGCGATTATTGGTAGAGTATTTTAAGTTTTTTGAGGGCCTTAGGAACATTAGATTCATTAAGCCAGGTGTTCTTCTAAACTCTGTATCCCCGAGGCGTGTCGTGCTATCGGATAAACTTAATTTGAGAGCCTAGCATGTATGGTCTCTCCCTGCTGACACCGAATGTTCTATCTTACCCGCCCAATACTGGTTGGTGAATTCTGCGATTGAATCATTATCACGCGAAGCCATCTTACTGATCGATTCGGTAACAGGTTTAAAAGTTTCTCTTAATGTTTGCTCTCAACCCATATGCCCCAATTTCTCTGGAACTGCTTTGCGTGCCTGAATGACTTAAAGCTTTGTCGACATCTCGGAGCATACTAATCATAGCTGTGCATATCACGTGGTTTTATATATGCTTTGTCGTTCTTCTTCTTCCCTACACCACCTCCTTCAATAACAACCACCTCAGCTTCTATCTTCACTCCAATTGCGCTAAATCTATTCTCTAGCCAATTTTGGTTAAGTGCAAGAAGTTTAGGAGTGTCCTTTAATTCCCTTACAAGCTTACCGAGTCTTGCCTCAAGATTCTTAAATTTCATATCGGTATACATGTGAGCATTCTATGCACACCTAACCTCTCAGATTGAGCGTCCGCCAAGCGTGCGAATTTGTCCATGGTGTAGTGTCTACTGACGCACTCAGCTATTTTGTACATTTATATATGGAGAAACTGTGGTGTCACCGCCAGCACCACACTTGCTAGGTGGTAGCTTTAAAGCGGCCGCGGTCCATTAGAACATGTCGGACCCGCGTGTCGCCACTGTCAGTACTTGCAGACCTAGCGCCACCACATGGCAGGTCTAGAAAGACGGACTAGCACTCGCCCCAGTTGTACGACGACTTTGCTAGCGACTACACTGACGAAGCCTTTCTCTCATTTGCCGAGAGACAGAATAGCCATCAGCTCAGTCAATGACTACGACCTAGCAAGGCGCCATTAGCCTTAGAGTGATTGTAATTAAAGTCTCATTTGTATCGTCAAGAGCGATGTCCCCCCTGCGGGTCCGGGGATTAGAATAGGCCCGAGGTATTCCTGCCTGTCGTAAGAGGCGACTAAAAGGAGTCCATCCCCCTCACGGGGGTAGTTAGCGCCTGCGTCTGGAGACGGACGGTTCCACGACCTATAATTGTGGTCTTTTTGGTTTTCACTTCTTGTTTCTTCCTTACTCTTTCCCTTGACTTCTTCTCCTTGCATCCTCATTGCTTCCTTCTCCTTGCCTTCTCACTGCCTCCTTCTCCTTGCTTTCTCATTGCCTTCTTCTCCTTGCCTTCTCTGGTCTCCGCTTCGGCGTTTGAGACAGTCTGTCCTCTTTCTCCCTCTCTCTTTTCTTTTTCCTGTTCTTCCTTCCTCCCTGTGCGTGCCTGAAGGCCGACCCACGCGTTCGCACGCGTAGCCGGTGACGGGGTAACGCGTAATTCCCCGCCCTGGGTAGACAAGTAAGGCACGCGCGTACCCCCTGGTAGAGGCCAGGCCCGGGGAGGGGTGATTGCCTGAGCTGATACCTTCTGACCGTGCCGATTGGTCCCTCCGTCTGTTTCTCGGGAGGTGTGACCTGAGGTGTAAACATTCACCTAAGGCGGGAGTGCCCTCTGGGAGGGTCCCCACAAGGAAGGAGAGCGCCATCGGAGACGCTGGCAATCATGGGGGATTCCTCCGCAATGGATTCTACCCCATCTCTCTCGACTTCTGCCCAAAAACGGAAACGTGACCAGCCACCAGTGACAAAAGGACTACCGCCTGCCCCACAGTTCCTAGTCGTTTCTCGATCTGAGGACGGGAAGGATTTTTCCTATGTCAACCCTTTCGTTATCCAGAAGGGCGTAGATGCCATAGCCGGATCTGTCAAATCTTGTACCAGGTTGCGTAACGGTACCTTATTACTAGAAACTGAGAGTGCCTTTCAGGCACAAAAACTGCTTTGGGCCACACTCCTGTACACGTTCCCTGTCCGGGTGGAGGCCCACCGAACTTTGAATTCGTCTCGTGGTGTAGTGTATACTAGCTCCCTCGACGGATTGACTGACGAGGAGATTCAATCTTCCTCGCTGAGCAGGGCGTGACGGCTGTCCATAGGGTCATGAAAAAGGTCAACAATGACCTTGTACCGACCCGGACACTTATCTTGACCTTCGATAGTGTTAAGCTGCCATCGCGCATCAAGGCGGGCTAAGAGGTTGTTTCTGTTCGCCCCTATCTCCCGACACCTACGCGCTGCTACCAGTGTCAGCGTTTCAATCACACTCGACAGTCTTGTTCCAATGCGGCTAAATGTCACTTGTGGCAGGGATGCCCATGAGGGTGACTGTCCACCTCCGTCTCCTCGTTGTGTGAACTGTCAGGGTGACCATGCCGCATCCTCCCGCGACTGTCCTGTCTATAAGGAAGAATGCTGTATCCAAGAAATTCGGGTCAAAGAGAAAGTGTCCAGCGAGGTGGCAACCCAGACATGCGATCTGACCTTCAGCACCACGATCGTCCGTTCGGCCAGTGCTAAGATCGCGCGGTCGACGTCTCCTCTTCCTCCCATCACCCCAGACACCAGCCCCTTCATCAGCTTCTGCTAAGACGAAGACCCCGAAGTCAGATGCACGGGCCTTCAAGAAGGAACCATCCCATGCAGACTTCCTACATACCTCGACCTCCCAGCCTTCGACCGGTACTTCCACCAAACGTCCTTCCAAGAAGGCTCATAGGAAGCACAGTTCTCCTTCTCCGCCACGGCGCATTTCTTCTCCTGCGCCACCCAGCGGTTGCCGCCGCAGGCCGTCATCCGTTTCGCCTGGCCGCACCGCTGGTAGCCGAATATCTGGCCGTTCACCGGCGGAGGAAGCTCCCCCTCCCGGCCATCCTCCCAAGATGGCCGATGAACCTATAGACCCAATGGACGATGACTGTCCGCCTACTGAAAGCGGCGGCAGTGCTCGCTCGAAGCCATGCCCTCAGCGGCCTTCGAGGTGACCCCTTCTTTCATCTTCTTTTCTTACGATGGCACTTATTCACTGGAATATTCGCAGCATTCGCTCCAACCGAGAGGACTTGAAGTTGCTGCTCCGCTTGCATCGTCTGCTCGTCGTAGCCCTCCAGGAAACGAAGCTACGCCCATGCGATCAAATTGCCTTGGCACACTACACCTCTGTGCGTTTTGACCTACCCCCTGTGGTAGGTATCCCAGCTCATGGAGGGGTTATGTTGCTGATCCGGGATGATATTTACTACGATCCCATCACGTTGCACACCGGCCTGCAGGCAGTTGCCATCCGCATTACTCTCCCCACTTTTACGTTTTCCATTTGTACCGTTTACACTCCATCGTCATCTGCCGTTTTAGGGCAGACATGATGCAACTTACTTCTCAGCTACCTGCACCATGTTTGTTAACTGGAGACTTCAATGCCCACCATCCCCTTTGGGGCTCTCCAGCATCCTGCCCGAGGGGCTCCTTGTTAGCAGACCTTTTCAACCAGCTCAATCTTGTCTGCCTCAATACTGGCGCCCCTACTTTTCTTTCGGACACATCTCACACCTATTCCCATTTAGACCTCTCTATATGTACTCCCCAACTTGCACGCCGGTTTGAGTGGTATACACTTTCGGATACATATTCGAGCGACCACTTCCCGTGTGTTATCCATCTCCTGCAGCATACCCCCTCTCCGTGCTCCTCTAGTTGGACCATCTCCAAGGCAGACTGGGGTCTCTTCTCTTCCAGGGCGACCTTTCAGGATCAAACCTTCCCAAGCTGCGATCGTCAAGTCGCACACCTCACAGAAGTCATTCTCGCTGCTGCTGAATATTCCATCCCTCACCCTACTTCTTCTCCACGTCGCGTACCGGTCCCGTGGTGGTCCGCAGCATGTAGAGACGCTTTACGTGCTCGTCGACGTGCTTTACGCACCTACAAACGCCACCCTACAGCGGCGAATTGTATCAAATATAAACGATTACGAGCTCAGTGTCGTCGTATTATTAAAGAAAGCAAGAAAGCCAGCTGGGCTGCTTTCACAAGCACCTTCAACAGTTTTACTCCTTCTGTTGTCTGGGGTAGCCTGCGCCGGCTATCTGGCACTAAGGTCCACTCCCCAGTTTCTGGCTTGAAGGTCGCGAATGAAGTCCTTGTGGCCCCTGTGGCTGTCTCCAATGCCTTCGGCCGCTTTTTCGCAGAGGTTTCGAGCTCCGCTCATTACCACTGTGCCTTCCTCCCCCGCAAACAGGCAGAGGAGGCTAGGCCACCTAACTTCCGCTCCTCGAATTGTGAAAGTTATAATGCCCCATTCACCATGCGGGAACTCGACACCGCACTTGGCCGATCACGGTCCTCCGCTCCAGGGCCTGATTCTATTCATATTCAGATGCTGAAGAACCTTTCTCCTGCGGGTAAAGGTTTTCTTCTTCGTACATACAATCGCATCTGGATTGAGGGACATGTTCCCGCATGCTGGCGCGAGTCTATTGTTGTCCCGATTCCTAAGCCGGGGAAGGACAAGCACTTGCCTTCCAGTTATCGACCTATCTCGCTTACCAGCTGTGTCTGTAAAGTGACGGAGCGAATGGTTAACTCTCAATTGGTTTGGCTGCTCGAGTCTCGACGCCAACTTACCAATGTACAATGTGGATTTCGTAGGCGCCGCTCTGCTGTTGACCATCTGGTTACCTTGTCGACCTTCATTATGAATAACTTCTTGCGGAAGCGCCCGACCGCGGCTGTGTTCTTTAATTTGGAGAAGGCTTACGACACCTGTTGGAGGGCGGGCATTCTCCGCACCATGCATACATGGGGCCTTCGCGGTCGCCTCCCTCTTTTTATTCGTTCCTTTTTAATAGATCGACAGTTCAGGGTACGTGTGGGTTCTGTCCTGTCCGACACCTTTTGCCAGGAGAATGGGGTGCCACAGGGCTCAGTTTTGAGCGTCGCTCTCTTCGCCATCGCGATCAATCCAATAATGGATTGCCTCCCAGCTGATGTATCAGGCTCCCTTTTCGTGGACGATTTTACCATCTATTGCAGCGCGCAGTGTACACGTGTCCTGGAGCGCTGCCTTCAGCGTTCTCTTGACCGTCTTTACTCCTGGAGTGTCGCCAATGGCTTCCGTTTTTCTGCCGAGAAGACGGTCTGTATTAACTTCTGGCGCTACAAAGAGTTTCTCCCACCGTCCTTACGACTCGGTCCCGTTGCTCTCCCAATCGTGGAGACGACCAAATTTTTAGGCCTTACATTTGACAGGAAACTTAGCTGGTCTCCACATGTCATATTTGGCCGCCCGTTGTACCCGTTCTTTAAATGTCCTCCGTGTCCTCCGTGTTCTCAGTGGTATGTCGTGGGGAGCGCATCGAACCGTCCTACTTCGTCTATATCGGTCGATCGTCCGCTCCAAGCTGGATTATGGGAGCTTCGTATACTCCTCTGCACGGCCATCCATCTTACGCCGCCTCAATTCCATACAACATCGGGGTTTACGACTTGTGATCGGAGCATTTTATACTAGTCCCGTAGAGCGTCTTCATGCTGACGCTGGGGAATTGCCACTCACCTACCGTCGCGATATGCTGCATTGTCGGTATGCCTGTCGGCTACTGTCAATGCCCGACCATCCGTCTTATCGTTCCTTTTTTGACGACTCTCTCGACCGTCAATACGGGTTGTATGTCTCTGCCCTGCTACCCCCTGGAGTTCGCTTTCGTCGCCTCCTTCAACATCTTAATTTTTCACTCCCTGCAACCTTTCGAGTGGGCGAGAGCCACACGCCACCTTGGCTCCAGGCTCAGGTCCGCGTTCACCTTGACCTCAGCTCGCTCCCAAAAGAGGTTACCCCCGGTTCGGTCTACCACTCCCGTTTTTTGGAACTTCGTTCGAAGTTCATCAATACGACTTTCATTTATACAGATGGCTCTAAGACCAATGACGGGGTCGGGTGTTCTTTTATTGTCGGGGCACAAAGTTTCAAATACCGGCTCCATGGCCATTGTTCGGTCTTCACAGCTGAGCTGTTTGCCCTCTACCAGGCTGTTCTTTACATCTGCCGCCACCGACATTCTGCTTATGTCATCTGCTCCGATTCCCTGAGCGCCATCCAGAGCCTCAGTGATCCGTATCCGGTTCACCCTTTCGTGCACCGGCTCCAACGCTCTCCTCGGTAGCTGGCGGACGTCGGTTCTCCGGTTAGCTTTATGTGGGTCCCTGGCCATGTCGGTATCCCTGGGAACGAAGCTGCAGATGCCGCGGCCAAGGCTGCGGTCCTCCAGCCTCGGACAGCTTCTTGTTGTGTCCCTTCGTCAGATTTTAGCAGGGTTATTTGTCGGCGCAATTTATCGCTATGGCATGCCGATTGGGCTGCCCTTACAGCCAACAAGCTTCGGGCCTTGAAACCTCTTCCCGTGGCTTGGACGTCCTCCTCACGCCCTTCTCGGCGGGAGGAGGTTGTTTTGGCCCGGTTAAGAATTGGACACTGCCGGTTCAGCCATCGCCATCTGCTGACGGCTGCGCCGGCGCCGTTTTGCCCCTGTGGGCAATTGCTGACGGTCCGCCACATTTTAATGTCTTGTCCGGATTTTAACGCACTGCGTCTCGATCTTAACCTGCCATGTACTTTAGATGCCGTTTTAGCGGATGACCCACGAGCAGCTGCTCGTGTTCTTCGTTTTATCCATTTGACAAACCTCACTAAGGGCATTTGATGATGCTGTTTTTAATCCTATGCCTGTCAGTCTTTTATCGTGTTTTCCCTTTTAGTTGTTTTAAACTTGTGCCTCGCGGTGCATTCTTAACGTCGTCAGGGCGCTAATGACCATTGATGTTGTGTGCCCTAAAACCACAAAAAAAAGAGCGATGTACCACAATGATGGATTAAAGATGAGTATTAACTTAGCTGCATACTTATTAGCATTCACAACTTATCCTGTTCCAGACTTCACGCCAGTCGGCGTGAGTTGACGCGTGCCCTTTCGGTAACCTCACCCTGTGTCTAGACTGTCTTGTCTAGACACAACAGAAACTCCTGGAAGTTCCGGCTATAACTACCATCATTCAGTTTCCGCCTTTTATCAATAACGAGGAAACGGGATTGTGAGCGATTCCAACAATCAGCACATATGTTTACAAATTCATTGTATGACATGTCAGTCCCTACATGAGCGTGGTAAATGTATTTTAAATTGAGATTGTCTTGTTTGAAGGCTATAATGAGGTTGGCGTTATCCCTCACCAACTGTTTTGGGATGCTGGAATATGTCTCAGACAAAATATGTCAACACCCATATGACGACCAAAGCAGAAATATCTACGAATTTGATCCTGCTTTTCGACAGCCACATAGTCAAATATGAAGACAGTGTTAGGCTTTACCTTTTCAGGTGGGGGGGGGGGGGAGGATGACGTCGCTTTCACTAAATGCTCTGTACATTACACCATCTACCCCATCTAATATTTTATGCAGTAACTGGTATTTGGGTTGAAGCAGTGCTTCAGAGTAGATGAAAAGGTGCTTGAAGCGGACTCAGTCTGTGTGTGTTGACACAGCCATCAAGACATTTGTCTAACCACAGTTGGAAGGACCTACAATTATAGCTTGTATGCTGTTGGGAAGGAGTGCTCCATTCTTCTTCTTCTTCTTCTTCTTGGTCTTCTGGTCTTGATCATCACAGGACCAGTCACCAACAACAAAGTCCTTGCAGCAAGTGTGCATCACCCAGCCTGCCATGATACCTATTGTGCTATGTACTGGCGTGCAATAGGCTTTTATATGAGTGTGTGTGTGTGTGTGTGTGTGTGTGTGTGTGTGTGTGTGTGTGTGTGTGTGTGTGTGTGTGTGTGTAGCCACTATAGTGCAATCACCTTACCAGCTGAGCTACAACAGCTACACGACAGAATGAATTCCACGTGGTATATTTAAAGGGAAGTGTCACATAGATTAACGTACATAAAGATGTACTAACGTGCATTAACATGTGACATTTTTGTCTAGAGAAATGAAAAAGACAGAGAAATTTAATATTATAAATACATTTATTTACTCGAGACATAAAATTATGATCAGCATGGAAAACAAAAGTTCATTCTTTTTCAAATGGTGCAGCAGAAGTACAGTATTTCGAAAATAGCTGTTTCTTATGTCCCTCAAATTCAGCACGTGTATCTCATAATGTTATAGACCCATTGAAATAGTTGGGTATCCCATCAGTAAATTTGAGTTCAACATTCTCAACACTTATTTGAGGAATAGCACAAGACTTCGGCACTGCAGTTATACAGGTGCTAAGACAATGGTCTATATCTTCTATGTGAATGCTACATGTCTGAAGCCAGTTAATGATGTTACTGTATACACCTTGAACACACTGGCGCCATCTATTTAGTACTAGTTACTGCCATGTGTAGATTGAATAAGTTATCAACAGTCGAGTGCTGCATGAAAATACTATGACCCCCAGCACATTTGATATACTCTCTACTTCGACCATCATCAGTTATTTTGCTCCCCAGATAGCAAAACGCCTTTACTACTTTGTGTCTCTTTTCCTAATCTAATTCCCTCAGCATCACCCGACTTAATTCGACTACATTCCATTATCCTCGTTTTGCTTTTGTTGATGTTCATCTTATACCCTCCTTTCATGACACTGTCCATTCCGTTCAACTGCTCTTCCAAATAGTTTGCTGTCTCTGACAGAATTACAATGTCATCGGCAAACCTCAAAGTTTTTATTTCTCCATGGATTTTAATACCTACTCCTAATTTTTCTTCTGTTTCCTTCACTGCTTGCTCAATATACAGATTGAATAACATCGGGGATAGGATACAACCCTGTCTCACTCCCTTCCCAACCACTGCTTCCCTTTCATGCCCCTCGACTCTTATAACTGCCATCTGCATTATCACACTCTTCTATAAATGATGTAGACATTCAAAGGAGGACTAGCCGCATTTCACTACATCATCTGCATTCATCTCGATGATCGAACATGTGACGATGCTTTGACGATGACAACAGAGCAAAGACTAAATGTGCACCGCCAATCAGGTCATCTGAGTGGCGAAACAAAATAAGTCGCCGTCCTGGATAACGGTAGTTGAGTGGATGTGGCCCAGTTGGCCTTCTTCCCGCCAAAATCCGACGTCTTCAATGACATCCTCTGCTGGTGGCAATGTAACTTAGCCAGTTGGACTATGGATCTCGTGGCGAACACACCTGCAAGATATTGTTGAAGTAATAATGACAAGTCAGGTTTTACTGCCATTATTGTGCTGGAATTTAAGCTTGCCGCCATTTTCTAGGGGCTTGGGGGGATAGGTTAGTGGACGTAGCCCAATTGGTCTATTTCCCGCCATTTTCGTGGTGTGATGCATTATCCTGCTGGAATTTGAATTTCCCACCCAATTTTTTTCCTGGAGGGTTAGGTTAGTGGAGGTAGCCCAATTGACCTATCTTCCAGCCAAAATTCAAACTTCCCACCAAATTCCGCCATCTTGCGTCATTTTGAATAAATTTGGCAACAATGGAATGTGGGATAGAACATACCTTGTCCCCCTACTGTTGGTATCCATGTAAACGAGGCAGCCGATATAGCAGCCAATGCTACAGTCTCCCTTCCTCGGCCCGCTGTTCGCATGGTTCCCTTCACCGATCTGCAGAGTGTCTTATGTCGTCGTGTTGCTCTTTTATGGCAAGCACATTGGTCTAAACGTCCCGCTAATAAATTGCGGGATGTGAAACCTCTTATCAGTGCTCAGACCTCTTGCTCCCGAACTTGTCATCGGGAGGGGGTAATTTTAACTAGACGCTGGATAGGGCACTGCCTTTTTAGCCATTGACATCTTTTAAGTGGCGATGCTCTCCCACTTCATCCCCACTGCTCTCAACTGTGGATGGTGAGACACATTTTTCTTGAGTGCCCCTATTTTACTCCGCTACGAGCCCATCTACAGCTGTCGCCTGATATGCCTTCCATTTTAGATGATGACACGCGCTCAGCTGATCGCGCCCTCGAGTTTATCAGTGTCAGTGTGATCACGTCGGCCATTTGAAGCTCTTTTTGGGAAAAACAATCCCCCCTCCTACAGTGGTTTTCTAAGTTTTCCTTTGGTTTTTTAGTTTCCCCTCTTTTTGAGTTTATCTCCCATTTCTGCAGATTTCCCATGTGGTTTTTGTAAGCTTCCCTAAGTCCCAGAATGGGCGCTAATGATCGTAGCAATTTTGCGCCCTAAAACTGTAACAAGATAAACTGTAAAATGAAAAAACTACTTCCTTAAAACATAGATTCCCTGTGATACATGCACAATATAGCTTGGCAGAGGTGTATGGCATCCACTGTTCATATCCGATCACGGTTTAAAAATTATACTATGCCTGCATCAGTCCTATGCAAAATGATCGTTAGTAACGGAGAATACCTCTCACAAGGAAACGGACCAACGCATAGCAACGATGTTCCACATGTGAAATTACAAGACATGCCATCACTAAATCCGTAAACAGAACATCTGTCAAGCAGATGTATGCATGGGAAATCAGTATCTCACAAACTGTCAGTAACATAGAAGTAATGTAATTATGAAACTGAAGACTCGATTTTATGCCAAAGATGCAGCAGGTTAATTGAGTACCTTGCAAATATCTACGTTCATACAGAGGAAAGTGCCGACACAAGATGGGCATGTTTCGTCGTCGTCGTCATAATCACGCACATGAGATGGAACTCCTCTGATGACAGATCTGCTGTTAACGATCGCGAGTAGACAGTGCTCTAGGCCACAGACGTAACATACAGTTGTATAGGAGACGAACACAGGTTATGCCACACAACTGATGCACCCCAACAGAACGGAAAAAATTGTTAAATGATCTGACGCAACATCTTCCTCTCTAGAATGCATCTACCATTAAATCATCTACCATTAGATCATATTTCGTTACCTCATCTCAACCGATCACTCCATCCACTTTCTGTCATCCTTCACAGATCCAAGTAAGTTTAGGCGCAGATAAACTACCAACACAAACAAATCTTCACAAGTACCCCATACTTAGGCACAGTATCACAAAAAGTAGCTAACTTATTAAAAAAATATTAAAATATCTTTCTCCACTAACAGCAAACTTGGATACCACTTACCTCACGCAGGGAACACAAACAAGCCAATAACATAACACAGTGGAATATGTGAATTACAATGTAACAGTTGCCCTGCATTTTACATAGGAAAAATTGGAAGAACCTTCCACACACGGTATAAAGAACACACCGACGCCTTTCGACTAAACCATTTTGAAAAATCTAAAATAACTAACCACATGTATATTAATAAACACACTTGACGGCATCCACGACAGCCTAACTGTACTTCACACAGGACCCAACAGTAAAAAATTTAATCTACTAGAACAGTTAGAAATAATGCTACACAAAGAAAAATATTCCGAAAACTTGTTGAATGAACAGAGTTTAACAGCCACAATTTTTTTTTACGCCTTCAAAGGTTTATTTTTTCCTAAGAAATCAAATCCATAAGAGTACGAACAGTCGACAACCTACAACATGGTGCCAAATAATTATTTTAATAATACCTGCGTACTAATAATACTATCATATTATCTTCTGTGAAACAAGAAAATCGATTATATTTAGAAGCAGAACATCTGTATGAACGAGAATCTGTGGCATGTTTACGTTCTGCTACTACAATGTGCGAAAAAGTGACTATGTGTGTATCCCAGTGTGAATTGCAAAATTAAAGATGTATATTGTGTATACCAACTGCACAACAGAAGCAGACATCATACAATGTTAAACTATAACTTATTTTCATATTATTAACGCTGTTAAACTTACATCTAGAATATACCATGTTGTAAGAGAAAAATGTAATATCAACAGGCAAACAACTAAAAAACCTGATGCAAATCACTAACAAGCACCTGAAGATGAGCCTCCAGTGCTCGAAATGCATAGTGCAGTAAATAAACGCAACTTGTGACTGAAGGCGGTTTGTTCTTCATTTTATTAAAGAATTCTTCCAATATGAGATGGCACCCTCTCCCTCTCTCTCCCCCCCTCCCCCCCTCCCCCCTCTCCCCCCCCTCTCCCCTCTCTCTCCCCCCTCTCTCTCCCCCCTCTCTCTCCCCCCTCTCTCTCCCCCCTCTCTCTCCCCCCCTCTCTCTCCCCCCCTCTCTCTCTCCCCCCCCTCTCTCTCTCTCTCCCCCCCTCTCTCTCCCCCCCCTCTCTCTCTCCCCCCCCTCTCTCTCTCCTCCCCCCTCTCTCTCTCCCCCCCCCCTCCCCCCTCTCTCTCCCCCCCTCCCCCCCTCTCTCTCCCCCCTCCCCCCTTCTCTCTCTCTCTCCCCCCCCCTTCTCTCTCTCCCCCCTTCTCTCTCTCCCCCCCCTTTCTCTCTCTCTCCCCCTCTCTCTCTCCCCCCCTCTCTCCCCCCTCTCTCCCCCCCCCTCTCTCCCCCCCTCTCTCTCCCCCCCTCTCTCTCCCCCCCCTCTCTCTCCCCCCTCTCTCTCCCCCCCCTCTCTCCCCCCCCTCTCTCCCCCCCTCCCCCCTCTCTCTCTCCCCCCCTCTCTCCCCCCCTCTCCCCCCTCTCCCCCCTCTCCCCCCTCTCTCCCCCCTCTCTCCCCCCTCTCCCCCCCTCTCTCCCCCCTCTCTCCCCCCTCTCCCCCCTCTCTCCCCCCTCTCTCCCCCCTCTCTCCCCCCTCTCTCCCCCTCTCTCCCCCCCTCTCCCCCCCTCTCTCCCCCTCTCTCCCCCCTCTCCCCCCTCTCTCTCCCCCTCTCTCCCCCCCTCTCCCCCCTCTCTCCCCCCTCTCTCTCCCCCCCTCTCTCTCCCCCCCCTCTCTCTCCCCCCCCTCTCTCTCCCCCCCTCTCTCTCTCCCCCCCTCTCTCTCTCCCCCCCTCTCTCTCTCCCCCCCCTCTCTCTCTCCCCCCCCCTCTCTCTCTCCCCCCCTCTCTCTCTCCCCCCCTCTCTCTCTCCCCCCCCCTCTCTCTCTCCCCCCCCTCTCTCTCTCCCCCCCTCTCTGTTCAATACGTCTGGAATGAGGGAGACTCCCAAGTCAGTGTTACGACTTGTTCACACCAAAGAAAGATGTAAACCTGGAAGAAGCACTTGTCATCGATGGTGGATTTCTTCTCCAGTGCGTTGTATGGAAGAATGGTGAAACACTTAAGTTAATGCTAACCAAATACGTTGAATACTTAAGAAGACACTACAGCGGAAGTGCGACAAGTGTGGTGGTCGATGGCTACCCAGAAGACCTGCCTACCAAGAGCATCAAATATGCTGAGCACCTCTGCCGAAGCAAAAGACACACTACTCCTGAGGTCATATTTACCGAGCTAATGATGGTGACTGACTCTGGAGCAATTCCTTTCCAGAAATAAAGCACATCTCATTAGCTTGCTTATTTCGAGGCTCGAAGATGAAGGCTTCTCAGTAAGGCAAGCTACTGAGGACGCAGACCACCTAATTGTTGCCACAGTGCTAGAGGTTTCACAGGAGCATGAGAAGGTTGTGGTTGTTGGTGAGGATACGAACCTTCTCATCATGCTCAATGCCCTAGCCACACCATCAGCAAATATATATTTCTTGAAATCTGGAAGAGGAAAGACCTCATCAAAAGTATTTGATTCTAACAGTTGCAAACTGGCAAAGATCAGGTCACTCAATTCTTTACACCATATGTGGATGTGACGCAACTTCAGCACTCTTCGGTCAGGGCAGAAAGAAGGCGGTCAATCTAATGGTCAAAAATAAATGTCTTCTGGAAGATATCAAACCTTTCTTAGAGCATGACACTCAAGCTGAAGCTATTGTCGAAGCTGACCTCCGATTTACGTAGGTATGGCAGGAGAGACTTCAGACAACTTGCGATTCGACTTGTTTTCCAAAGCGATTGTGAAATTCAGATTCACCCTAGCATCCCTACCACCAACGTCGGAAGCAGTTCGCCAGCATTGCTTGTGGACCTACTTAAAAGTACAAATGTGGATAGGACACCAGATGGATCCGCTCCTCTGGGGATGGCAGGCTTAAGAGTTTTGTCTTTGCCTCATTCCTACCTCCAAAGGACCAGCTCCACAGTCTCTTCTCGCAACAATTTCCTGCAAATGCAACAAGTGCTGTGTAGGTAGTTGTGGGTGCCGGAAGGCTGGTATTAAGTGCTCATTAATTTGTGTAAACTGGAGGGGGATCTCATGAACTAGCTCCCTCCAACCAGACGAAACCGACGAACAAGATGTTAACGAAGACCTGGATTCTATATATGAGGTGACGAAAATTAGTGACTTTGAGGAGCCGAGTGACGGGGCGTCGGACTCGGAAATTTCAGACTTTGAGAAGCTGAGTGGTGCAATGACAGTCAAACGTTGATAATAACCACTACTTAATTTCAAGGAGTGTCTCTCTCTTCCTGCATCCTTCATATCAGTTGAATGGGTATCACTATATTATATTGAGGGTTATGAACGGATACCACGTATCTGACAAGACAATTTTCACAGGGAGCTAAAAAATAACCTTTAATAAAAATTTTTATTGTTTTGATTTTTTATTTAGAGATAATCACTTATTACTCACAGGTTGTGCATTGTCTTTTTTGCATCATTTTATTATAACATGTATTTTTTACACTTACAAGTTTTTTTGAGTCAGAACTTTGACATCTGTCAGATACGAGGTCTCAGTTCTTAACCCTCGACATACGAAAAATTTTTTTAATGTTTCAAATTTTACAAAATTTTAGAATTTTTTCTATTACTATATTAAATAAGTGCAAGACAATTAGTTGCTATAGTTCTGTGTTTAAAAGAGTGTACATAAGAATTACTGAAGAACTACATTTGAAATTGATGATGAGAAATGGTCCAACTTTAATGAGGATCGGTACACAAATGGGTGGTTCAAAAAATTCACTTCTGGTTTCATCGAATGCCAAATTTCTCTCACCATATCTCTTTTATGAACGACATGATTGATAGGTGGGTTAATTTCTACGATATTACAAAAAAGAGGTTAAAACGAAAATTTTTTTATGAACATATGAAATGGGTCTAATTTTGAAGAACACTAGTATGGAAACGGGTGGTCCAAGAAATATACGGATGGTCTCGTTCAATGCAGAACTTCATGCCCTACAATTTTTAATTGCGCTATGTTTTCGATTTGTGAGTCATTTAAGAGATATAATCTCGAAACCGAAAAATACCCCTCTTTCGGGAACATTTTTGCCCCCCAGCACTTTTCCACAACTCCGCCGTGGGGGAAAACGTAGGATAGTCATACTGGGACACAAACGAAGCCATTAAAACAATAAAATTTTTGTAGCAATTATTTCCGATTTGAATGCTAATTCTACTGGACTAATCGTAAATACTGTTTGTTAGGGCACTGCGCCGTTGCCACACTCACCCTATCACGCGAATGAACGCCACAACAGATAACAAAATATGCACTAACCGTCGCATGCAGATTGCCGACATCGTAACCAAAGTATTGGACATCGAGTTACTCCAGGGTATGGCTGCTCTCGGAACAGAATTCATAGGTTGCAATCACATTCTAGGAAACTGTCGCTGAATAACAATGACAGAAATAATGGACGCAGTATATCGGGACAAAACACGGGGCCTGCGCCTAACTGGACTCCACCCCCGCAAAATCCTACCGTGAGCACTTTAGAGGTGTCGCAGGAATGGTCCTCTAGTAACGCCGGCGGGTCATACTAAAACCGCCCCCATCGTACTCACTGCGACCGTCAGAAAGGGGGGGGGGGGGGAGTGGAAGTGACAGACGGCATGAAGAGCAATGGCAGCTGTTGGGTAAGAGCACAAGAGCACGTGAACACCGTAACTTTTGACACCTTGCTGATTTATTAGTTATTTCTCTTTGAACGCTTTAAACATAATGTAGATGGGGTAACCCTAAATAAATGGCACCTACTGCGCTGCGCTACATTGTTCCCCGACTCAGTGAAACTGAAACTTGGGATCACGATCACGGGCGCACATTCACGGGCCAAATACATACGGATTTGATGAGCAATGTGCACGGTTCACAGCACTCAACTAAAAGTTTACATCAATACCACCAGGTGATAGCGCACTGCAGCAGTCGTTTGCGTGGCATAAATCCCACGAGGCAGTTAGCACACTGCGCAGATACACCAATTCACTCGCTATATGGTAACATTAGATCGGACGTTAGTATATTTTATACTGACAAAAACACCTATTTTATGAGATTCTGAATGAGATGTAGTACAATAAGTTTTGGATTTTAACCAACAGTAATCCATTTGAGGCACTCAAAACCATAAAGCACATGATTGTCAATTGTGAGAGTGGAGCATTTATTCAATGCTTCTGAAGTCTTTTGAGCTTACGGTGGGTCAGGTATACCTGCACTGTGGGCCCACATTACATGTATATCTGAACATCCAAGAAAAGCTGTCTCACTGGTTTCTCTGATATTCACTTAAATTTGGGGGTCAAGGACAGTGTGCTTTTGGCCCTCGTGGCTCTCAGCGCCTCATTTGTATTCTGGTCAAGTGACCTCGTTGGTAGATAGCACTATTTGAATTTAATAATTTCCATGAAAGGTAGTGTGTGTTTGGAGTTCGCTGTTTACTGCGCAGGAATCGGCTTTCTTGTGCAGTGTCAACATCATCTCTGTTGAACCTGTCTTAATGAGCGTACAGCATTGTGAGCCGGGAGTCTCCCATTTGGGGAAGTTCGGCAGCCGAGGGCAAGTACTTACTGCATTCGACGCCACATTGGGCGACTTGCGCGTCGGAGATGGGGATGAAATGAAAACACAATACCCAGTCCCTAAAGGAAAAAAAATTTCTGCTCGAGCTGGGAATCCAACCTGGGCCCCTTGCACCTGTATTAAACGCTAACAGAAAACAGAATCACCAGGAAAAGGAAGCAGGGCCTCTCAGACGACATTCGTTGTCTGAGAAAGTGAGGAAATCAAATAAGCGTGACTAGAAGCGAACATCCAACAAAGTGTATAATACGCGTAAGCTATGTGGGTGCATCGTAATAATTCCCGATTATCGGCCAGGAAATCAATTCCTTAACTAATACATGAATTGTACAAACATGATCTTGTACATTTTTCCGAAAAACTAAAAAAGGCGCGAAAACTGCCACTTACATAAAAATGTGAAATGGAGAGTAGTGAAAGCCTAAACATTGTTTCATTCTTGCCATCAATAATAATAATAATTATTATTATTATTATTATTATGTTGTGGCGGAAGTTGTACAAATATCTTGATAGGCATAACTGTTTTACAATAGATGCTATTAATTTCACACTGACGTATTTACCTGCATTCAAAAATTTGTGAACACCCAGAATATAAACCTATGAGCAAACCTGATGAAAAGATTCATATGCTACGATATAAAGAGGATGCAGATATTCGAGAAGAACTGTGAGGAGATTTTAAATCGTGCATGAAACTTAAAGAAGAACTAGTTCAGGCAACCGTGAATTCTGTAGTGGACAGCATACCCACGGCAGTTGTACTGGACAGAGGAGCAGGTATTAACTTCCGTGACGTGAAATTTTCAAAAGTGTAACTAGTAAAACTCGTCTACCGATAATGCCATTCCAAAACTGTGTAGTCTCCGGTGCTACTGGCGTCAAGGGACAATTAGTTAGGTGAGTGTGGAATGAGAGGTCCGAACAGTAGTATCATCTACATGATAATGTGTGCACATAATTTCCTTAATAGTCATAGTTGCATATTTGCACGAGTTTCAAAAAAGTTTGCATTTCACATTTTTATGTAAGTGGCAGTTTTCGTGCTTTTAGTTTTTCGGAAAAATGTAGATCATGTATGTACAATTCATGTATTAGTTAATGAATTGATTTCCAGGCCGATAATCGGGAATTATTATGATGCACCCACACAGCTTACGCGTATTATACACTTCTTTGTTGAAAAACACGAGTCGGTGCATACTACATTATATTATAGCGGTGTATTAAATTTAGCTAACATACTGAATTTTTCTTTAGACTTGGGACTTGGTGTCTGTCATCGATCTCGAAAAAACTGCTCTGACGAATCAATGAAGCCACAGTGTAATATCTACATCATCTCTTATATTTCCTCAACTGTTTGAGATATCGAAATGAGATTTTGGCAAATGATAAAACGCAAAGAGACTATTTTTCCTTATGTTTATTATGCAGAACGTCTTCATTTACAGTGTTATTCCACGAACTACAGAATTTTTCGAAGAAAGCACATGCTATAGGTTTCAGAACAACATAAGTGAAGATATTACACGCTTATTTTTGTACCGCGGATGTGCTTTTCCATAAGCTACCGATCTTACTTTTCTTCAGTTCCTTACTTAAACTTCATAAGCCACAGTTTCGGAATTGTCTCTGCACAACATGTTTGTGAGGTGAAACTGTAAACTCTGCTGTGCTCTGGCAAAAGAAGCAAGTTTTAACAGGGCAACAAGTTAAAAGTACAGGATGCTTCTCTGAAAATTACAAATGGTTAATAAACCAGACGAAAACCAATTCAGCGAAATTCTTTTTTGATATTAACGAAAGCAGAGGTGGCAGAACTTTTCGAATGGTCACCATAAAAGTGAGGGCTCCACTTAATACTAAACGAAAATTTTGAGCGTACGCTTCAGTTTAGAACGCACTATACCTCCAGCGCTCTAAAGTTCCTCTACAGTGCGTGCCCGTAACCCCCACCACCACCACTCTCCCCAAACGTGCCCAGCCGTTCGCGCAGCGTTATTCGGCCCGGGCTCAACGTTTCTCACTGTCAAGAATTTGTCTGTTTCCTGTCTGGTAGGCATGGGATTTCTGTGAAGAGGGGACGCAAAGATCGACCTTCTGAACGGAACAAGTTATAAGTTTCTTAAGGAAAACATCATGTCATGGTAGGTATTGCGAAAAAGTGAAGGCCAAAGTCTCAAATTGATAAAAACTAAGGCTCTGTACACTAGTGGTGGGCAGTACTGTGTTCATAATGCACTAGAATGTCAGAATACAGGAGATGCCATGGATATTTTATCCCACATTCAAACGAAAATAGGCGAATCAGAGCATTTAACATAACAAAAGGCTGAACTAGCTGATTTGCTAAATAAATATTCAAATGTCTTACCACATAAGCCTGGCATCATCAAGGGGTACGAATATCATGCGCAGGTAGTCCCTTATCAGATGTATCCTAGGCGCAAACTATGTTGACACCGCGCGCAGTGACAACTGTAAATGGGAAATGCCTTTAGGTCACTCACACCAGTCACTGCGCCGACTACCGACTTCGTCTGCACATACAGTACTGTCATGTGACGTATTGCTTTCCCTGGGCCTAAGGAGAGGCGGTGCAATTTCTACTTAATTTAGCTTCATATATAGTATTACTAGTTATGATGGCATTTTGTAGTCAATCCGGCAAATTTCTCTTCTAAAAATGAAAAAAAAACGTTTCTAATTTTAAAGCATGATTCTTCAAAGTTAAGTGAACTTCTTGTAATTATAGATAGTAAATATTTCTGTTTAATTCGTAACAGTCTCAGACAGATGATCGGCTGTACTAATCTCGTGGACTAATGTATATATGCAAATATATTTGTATAACAACTGATAAAGATTTGGACACAAGCTTTGAAGCAGTAGAAGTACGCTTTGTTTTATGGACTAACCACAGTGGCGTGTAAAGCTAGGAATTTTAAATATGTCCTGAACAGTACAATAGTTAATGCAAAATAATTTGGGAAAGTACTAATGTATGACAGAGATACATGGTATGGGAATGAATATTAAAATGTACACCATAAAATCACACTTTTACTGTAAGCACAGCCAGTATGGGTAAGATATACCAGCAAGCAAGAGAAATAAAAATCTTTAGCTATGCAAGCAAGGCACAAACCTGTAAATGCGTATGGCTTATGTTTAGCTTATTTTTACAAGCTTAGTTGCTAAGTTTTGGCAGGAACCAGTAATTATTTTGCTTGTGAATTTTTCTATATGAATAAAGTAAGCCCATAGTACTAATAGAAAAATCTAGGAAATGAGTTCCTTATTGAAACTTGTCAATCTCGTAGTTACACAAAATTTCTCTTTGTGTGTGTCTGGATGCCCATGTTCGATTCGCGCACGCGGCGGGCGGTTTATTTACCCACTTTTTGCTCTGGTAATTTTCGCTTATTTCGTAGACACCGTAATTTCTATGCAAGTAAAGGTCGTATAGCGGTGCCTGTACGAAAGGAAACAAGTTTTTCTTTTACGCAAGATATTTCACATGTAAACATCAACCAAGTAACTAAGTACATGAACGAATACTATGAGAATATATAAATCTTGTTACATAGCTCCACTGCTAAAATCACAAGAGAGATATTAATATACAAATAATTCTAGTGTTGTATTAAGCTTCACCTTGCGTGAGAACAAAATACTTGCACAGCAACTATTTGATTGTCAATGTACACAGAAGCTCCTGAGAAAAGAGACACAAAGACTCTGTATTTATTGCAGTTTGAAACCCACTGTGGAACTCAGCACACTTATTTAAGTGATACTGAAAGGCTATGCAAGCATAAGCAAATAAAACATGTGAAAGCCCATAGTAGTACGTGAATCTGTACTCACCTCTGCTGCGTCGGATTATGGAGGTAATCGGATGAAGTATGCACGAACGCTTTTAACCAAGTGTATCTTCGTAAGTGTTCTCGCACGGAACCACAAATAAACGCGGCTGGTAAACGTGGTACTAACTACGCGAACTGATGTCTGCCATTGTGGTATTCAGTAACAGTGCTTAACAAGTCCACTATTGTCACGTATGGTTGTACTCGTTTAAAGTACAAAAACTTTAAAGACTGAATAAATAACCTGTGCCCTACGAGAACGCTAAACTACCGTTTGTCGTAGACAGTTTTGTGATATGATTCGCTAAGAGCTGAACTATGTGCAACAGGCTAACAGTAATTCTACAGGGGATGTCATGCCGCGCTCTGACCGGTGACAGTGTTGCCAACGTAAAACAAGGAAACGTGTTCTCACTTTGAAATGAACGAACAGTAGAAACTGCGTATAAACTACATTAAACAACTGACCAGACAAATATGCTAAGCAAAACTCTATTCAGCACCGTCTAGTGGATAACAAATGTTTTGTCTCTGTGATGCTGCACTTAATTTGTTTTGTATAAACGATGCGGAGGTGAAAAGCAGAAGCGCAGCCCGCGACACATCGTGCTAACTTTGGTACCAGCAGCAGGCATTTGTTCCTATGAAGCAGTTGGTGTAGCGGCAGAGCCACAACAGAACAGATGATAGGAGCCGCCGACCGTGTGATGTGAGCTCCGTATCAATTACATAGTCGTATCAAATGAAATTTACAATGAAGACTTTAACGCTGACGTGTGTCACGCTAAGTTTAAGAACTTTACTACAATTTGTAAACTGTTGAGCCAAAAATAGCTCGGAATTGAAAACAATCAGTACAATAATTTTGAGAACATAATTAAAACAAAACAATTTTGTGTGTAATTCTGTTATGTAGCGGTTGAAAACATGAAGCGAACTTTATGTTAAACAAAACTGGATGGAAATTTTATTCCTCGCTGCGTTTTTTGCGGAGGCATGTTTTCCCGTCGGCTACGCCGAAGTTGATTGGATTGGAAACAAAGTATAATGCCACGTAAACACAACTATTCACTTTTGCCTCAGTCAGATGTAAATATTGAAAAAAAGTTCTCATGCAATCCTGAAAACTAAGCCTTATAATAATGACAGTTTATTGATCAGTGCGCAAGTAAACTTTATTTGGTTATTATATAACTATAGCAAATGAGAATATTTCTGAAAATAATTTGCCATCAGAAAATCGTAACCAATACATTAAAAAAGAGTAAAATTCTTTTGAAAAATATTTAGAGAACAATTAAATACTAGCTGGTAACTGATTGAATGCATAAAGTATGTTCTGTTCATCATATAACTTCATTCATTCATTGGGCTTACAACACATAATATATCCTCATTATCTGTGAAAGACGTTTATGCCTTGCCCCCAAAGTGATTTCAAAAACGTATTTATAGAAGTCTATTAATACTGTAATTTATAGTACCGAAAAATGTTTTGTTTTTTTTTTTTTACAAAGAAATGTTTTGTAATTAAAATCGTTTGGATAGACACAGTGCTTAACAAGTCCACTATTGTCACGTATGGTTGTACTCGTTTAAAGTACAAAAACTTTAAAGACTGAATAAATAACCTGTGCCCTACGAGAACGCTAAACTACAGTTTGTTGTAGACAGTTTTGTAATATGATCCGCTAAGAGCTGAACTATGTGCAACATAGCATCGTCTATGCAAAACAAATTAAGTGCAGCATCACAGAGACAAAACATTTGTTATCCACTACACGGCGCTGAATAGAGTTTTGCTTAGCATATTTGTCTGGTCAGTTGTTTAATGTAGTTTATACGCAGTTTCTACTGTTCGTTCATTTCAAAGTGAGAACACAACCACCTCTGGCCGTAACAACGGCCTTGATACGCCTGGGCATTGAGTCAAACAGAGCTTGGATGGCGTGTACAGGTACAGCTGCCCATGCAGCTTCAACACGATACCACAGTTCATAAAGAGCAGTGACTGGCGTATTGCAGCGAGCCAGTTGCTCGGCCACCATTGACCAGACGTTTTCAATTGGTGAAAGATCTGGAGAATGTGCTGGTCGGGCAGCAGTCGAACATTTCCTGTACCCAGAGACGCCCATACAGGACCTGCAACAAGCTGTCGTGCATTATAATGCTGAAATGTAGGGTTTCGTAGGGATCGAATGAAGAGTATAGCTACGGGTCGTAACACATCTGAAATGTAACGTCCACTGTCCAAAGTACCGTCAATGCGAACTAGAGGTGACAGAGACGTGTAGCCAATGGCACCCCATACCATCACGCCGGGTGATACGCCAGTATGGCGATGACGAATACACGCTTCCAATGTGCGTTCACTACGATGTCGCCAAACAGGGATGCGCCCATCATGATGCTGTAAACAGAACCTGGATTCACCCGAAAAAATGACGTTTTGCCATTCGTGCACCCAGGTTCGTCGTTGAGTACACCATCGCAGGCGCTCCTGTCTGTGATGCAGCGTCGAGGGTAACCGTAGCCATGTTCTCCGAGCTGATAGTCCATGCTGCTTCAAACGTCGTCGAACTGTTCGTGCAGAAGGTTGTTGTCTTGCAAACGTCCCCATCTGTTGAGTCAGGGATCGAGATATGGATGCACCATCTGTTAGTCATGCGGGTAAGATGCCTGTCATGTCGACTGCTAGTGATACGAGGCGGTTGGGATCCAGCACGGCGTTCCGTATTACCCTCCTGAACCCACCGATTCCATATTCTGCTAACAGCCATTGGATCTCGACCAACGCGAGCAGCAATGTCGCGATACGAGAGACCGCAATCGCTATAGGCTACAGTCTGACCTTTATCAAAGTCGGAAACGTGATGGTACACATTTCTCCTCCTGACACGAGGCATCACAACAACGTTTCACGAGGCAACGCCGGTTAACCGTTGTTTGTGTATGAGAAATCGGTTGGAAACTTTCCTCATGTCAGCCCGTTGTAGGTGTCGCCACCGGCGCCAACTTTGTGTGAATGCTCTGAAGAGCTAATCATTTGCATATCACAGCATCTTTTTCCTGTCGGTTATATTTCGCGTCTGTAGCACGTCATTTTGGTGGTGTAGTAATTTTAATGGCCAGTAGTGTAATTTCATTTTCTCATATTTTTTTGCTTACGTTTGTCGTCTATGGTTTCCTCCCGCCCGTCGCAGCCGGGTAAAACAGCCAATAATTTTCTTACCGTGACATATTGGGAAAACTATGCTTACCAGTTTTCTCCCAGAATATTCTCATTCACTATGAATTCAGAGAGAGAGAGAGAGGTGTGGGCTTCGTCACTACTCGGAGGTCGCAAAAGTCATGGGATACCTCCTAATATACTGTCGGATCTCCTACCGCCTGACGTAATGCAGATATTGGTTGTGACATGGACTGAACACGATGTTCGAAGTCCCCTGCAGAAATAGCCATGCTGCCTCTATAGACGCCCATAATTGCGGGAGTGTTCCCAGTGCAGGATTTCGTGCACGAACTGATCTGTCTATATGTCCCCTAAATGGGATACGTGTCAGGCGATCTGGGCAATCGAATCATTCGATCGAATTTTCCAGAATGTTCTTCAAACGAGTCACGAATAGTTGTGGCCCAATAACGTGGCGCATTGTCATCCATAGAAATTCTACCGTTATTTGGGAACATGAAGTCAGTCAGTGGCTGCTGCTGATCTGCAAGTAGCCAAACATCTCCATTTCCAGTCACTGATAGGTTCAGTTGGTCCTGAGGACCCAGTCCGTCCATGTAAACACAGCCTACACCGTTACACCAGCTTGCACAACGCCTTGTTGACAACTTGGGTCTGTGGGGCCTGTGCCATAGTCGAATCCTACCATCGGCTCTTATCAACTGAAATTGGGACTCATCCGACCACGACACAGTTGTCCAGTCCTTCAGAATCCAACCCAAACGGTCACGAGTCCAGGAGAGACGCTGCAGACTATGTTGTGCTGTCAGAAAAGGCACTCGCATCGGTCGTCTGCTGCTGTGGTTAACTCCAAATTTCTCCGCACTGTGTCTAGCGGATACATTCGTCCTACGTCCCACATTGATTTCTGCGCTTATTTCACGGAATGTTGGTTGTCTGTTGGCACTGACAACTGTACGCAAATAGTGCTGCTCTCTGTCGTTAAGTGAAGGCTGTCGCCATTGCACTGTGCGTGATGAGAGGTAATGCCCGAAATGTGGTGTTCTCGGCACACCCTTGACACCGTGAATCGCGGAATATTGAATTTCCTAACGCTTTCCGGAATGGATTTCCCAAGCGCCTAGCTCAAATTACGCTTCAGTGTCAGTTAATTCCCGTCGTGTGACCATTATGAAATCTGTAACCTTCTCACATGAATCACCTGGCTACAAGTGACTGCTCCATCCATGCACTGTCCTTTTATACTTCATGTACGCGATACTACATCCACCTCTATATGTTGACATTGCTATCCATGACTTTTTTTACCTCAATGTATCTTATCAGCGACAATGCATTACTATGCTGTTCACAGTAGTGTACCCGCATTCCTATTGTCTTATTCATTATTAAACCATTCCTGCTTTACCCATATTTGCCTTTGTATTTATAACCCTTTATTCACCGGACCAGAAGCCCTCTTCCTCCTGCCACCAAACCTCACTAATTTCTACTATATCTACCCTCAACCTGTCTATTTCCTTTTTTAAATTTTATAACCTACCTCCCAGATTAAGGGATCTGTTTCCACACTCCGATCCATAGAGAGCTATACAAACCGAAATATACAGCTTGGACATTTAATTGAAACTATCTGAACAGCATTACCCGCAATTACCTTCATTTTTATTGCACTCCCATCACTACGACTACTATATTTACTTGATGATTCAGCAGACGCAATAATCACAATAAAAACAATTGGACGACAATGATACTGAAGATAGGAATATCCTTGTTTCTCTCGATGACGTGAAGTAACAGCTTCGCTAATCTGATGCTCGAGCAACAATAGCTGGCTGCTAAGCGGTAACTGATCAGGATCATAGCTTGGCATCTTGTAATAGCGAGTGGCGCCTCGTTTTCTTAGTGTGTTCACTGTCGCCGCTACGTTTGCTCGCGTTGTCTGTCCGTGAGTGGCAGCAGCAGCAGCGCTTATCGATAGCGCTTACTGTGGTACCATCTTTGGAGCAGCCTTTAGTACTTCCGGGTCGTCGTGTGTCGAACAAGAGGAGTTGGGACAGAGCAGCAGTGAGGTCTGGACAGCCAGTACTCGCCCGACCGCTCGCGACACACATCCACTGTCCGGCGGAAGGGTGTGGTCGCGAGAGTGCACGGCCACGTCAAGGACAGGATCTGATATTTTGTGTGTGTGTGTGTGTGTGTGTGTGTGTGTGTGTGTGTGTGTGTGTGTCTGTCTGTCTGTCTGTCTGTCTGTCTGTCTGTCTGTCTGTCTCTGGCCGTCGAAGTTATCTCATGGAAATAAGTTGCCAGTCTATGATTTATACTGTGATCTATCCTGTACCTGACTTGAGTGGAGACGACCGTTGGTTGGTCATTCGGTCGGTCGGTCGTCGCAGCGGACGACGTACATTAGGTGTTCCAACCACTTCGGGCTTCTGTGTTTGTGCCGACTTGTAATTCGTCCATGTTGTTTCATAGTGACTGGTTTTAGTATTGTGAGTTGTTGTCGGAATTGTTTCCCGGGCTCCGTGTGTATCTTGTGATCTTGTGGTTTTGAATGAGCAGTTATTTTAATGCTGTCTGCGTACTGGATTTGGTGTGAGTGGGAGGGTGAACGGACATAAGGTCGTTAGGGGGCGCAGCAGCGAGCAGGTGCGTGCAGCGCGGGGGCGAGCCGGGGTTGCTGGCGGCGTGCTGCCACTGCCGGATCGAGGAGGGGTGGCTGTGAGAGCGACGACTTCGTTGTACACCGAACCCTGGACGTTTGAGTGAAGAGTTAACTGCTAATGCAACCTTGACTATTCTGAGATCTCGACTTTGGCAGGCGGGTTGTTGCTCCCAGGGCCGCTGAGCCTGGCGGCAACGAGTGAAGTGTTTAGAGGCGGTGAAATATTGCAGCCGTCTTTCTCTGTTTGTTATTCATCACTGAATTTAGTATTACTCTTATTAGTGAAGTACAAGCAGTGGCATCTTCTGCCTTGTGGCCGCTAACGCCCCAGTTACCTGCCCTGGAGGTTAGGGTACCCTTCCGACAGTGTACCTTTCCTCGTCGTGTTGATGCTGTCCGACACGCCGTGTAGTTTGACAACCTCTTGTATTGTACTGTGCATATATATATATATAATTTGGGGGTCTACGTCGGTCCTAGTGTTTCCTTCGCCCTTGGGTGTTTTGTGAAGACGTAGTGCTGTCTGTCTTCGCCCTTGCCTAAAAATATTCCATCGTTGTACCAGTGATTGGACGTTAGGCGCATTGGTTAGTCGGTCGGTCTACGCTTAATCTGCCCCTAGTTTGAGTAGTTTTAGTTGCTATCCTCTTGCGTCGCTACTACTCTTGACTGCTGTCTCACCCTACCTTACGTTTGAATTACTTTCCCAGGCCGACCCTTGGAACACTTGCTGAGAACTGCTTGTCCTGATTCCTTAGATTGTGGTCTTAAAATAAGGATATTTGTAATTCACTAATTATTGTTGATGTGGCCTTCAGCCGAGCAATAATTTCACTTCTGATATGTCTGCGTAAGCAGAAGAAACTAACGATCAAAGTCCGAAAAGAATTTATTGGGCTGTTCAATTAGCCAAAACAAATTCTCCAAGTATAACACCAACACAAAAAAGTGATCCGTCTTCGAATCACAACTACATACAACAATAAGATAGAAAACAACTGAATAATTTTCTACTAGTCTCGGCCAGACTTATCAGCTATACCAAGCCTAATCCAGAGATCAGCGAGAAGATCCAAGCCGGGCTGCCGCGGCGGCAGCTGTCCACGTCTGCTGGCGGTCGATGAACTGCCGGTGTGTGGCCGAGCGCCGGCCTTTATAGCGCTTCGGCAGATGAGTACCTCGGAACTATTTTCCGTCACGTGGTTTGACGTGTGAAAATAGTTCCGGGATCTGCAGCGACCTCTTCCTTATGTTTATGTGGGCCGGTAGTGGCCCCTGGTGGCTGCTGGTGTCTTTGCTGTGGTGTTGTTGTTGTGGTTGTTGCTGTGGCCATTCACCAATACTGCCTGTCGGTCGTGTAGTGCTTCGGTGTGCCCGCGACGCGGGCAACCCGCGGATGCAGGCTGTCAGTTTCGTTGCTTATGCTGTAGGCGCCGTGATGTCGGGTGGAGAAGGCCACAGCAACTTCTTTGGTGATAAGGCCTTCAGCCGTGTCACAATAAGTTTTTTAAGCAAACTTGTTTTAAAAGCAACGTATTTATTTTAAAAGTGCAATTTGGAATTGTTCTTCTGACTTCTAATTCAGGCCTTCAGCCGTTTGTTGTTTGAGGTTATTGTTGGTGGCCTTCGGCCCTAAAATTGTGGATATTTTTTTCTGTGCTATCACACAGTCAATCGTCTTTTTAAGAGATCGTTTTAAATTTTAATTTCTATAAATAAAGTTTACGTATTTGTTGTGCAACTGAGAGTAACTGATTACGGCTCCATCCACAATCGTAACCTTATCCTGCTCCATTCTGAGAAACGAGCTCTCAAAATCCGCTGAGTTTCGATTGCGCCAAAAGTCGCACAAATCTGAAGGCTGTAAATTCAACTAAATACTTAAGGATTACAATTACAAATAACCCCCTCAAACCTTCCTCTTGGCCTAAGCCGGCGGGTCCATGGGATCGCATTTATTTGCACTTCGCCGGCCCCTTCTTCAGCTACCAATGGCTTCTCGTCACCGATGCCTTTTCACGTTTTCCGTTCGTTATCCGTCGTACCAGCACCACTGCGGAAGCGACCCTCGCTGCTCTCGAGAAAGATTTTTCCTTGGAAGGGTTGCCGCTAACAATTGTTACCGATAACGGCCCTCAATTCCAGAGCCAGAAATTCGCGACGTTTTGTTCTGCCAACGGCATCCAACTCCGCTCTTTCACCCGCAATCGAACGGCGAGGCCGAACGCCTCGTCCGGACATTTAAGGCCCAAATGTCAAAATATGCCTCCACCCACACTTTGGACGAGTCGCGGACATTGTTCCTCAGTTCCAATCGGTCGACGCCCATCGGCTCCCGTAGTCCGGCAGAACTTCTGCATGGCCGGCAACCTCGTACCCTTTTGCACCTCCTCCGGCCCGGACCCAAACAAAGGGTTCCGACTGCACAGGCTCCCTTTGTTCCGGGATCCCTTATCTAGGCGCGAGGTTTCGGCCCGAGAGCCGGATGGATTGAGGGGGTGATCGTCCAGCCGCGAGGCCGTCAGCTCTTTGATGTCCGCATTGCCGACAAAGTGGTCTGCCGGCACCGCAACCAACTCCAGCGCTGATATCAGGGTCTTTCCGGCAAACCGCTCTGCCGCCTTCTTCCGGCCACCCGGATGTGATCTCTTCCACCTGTGGTCGGCGTGCAGGGGTGCCAGATCCCATCTAGCAGCAACAGCAGTCATCTCCACAGCGGCTGCAGGCTCCACCGGCTCCTCCGCCGGCCCGACCGGCTGCGCCATCCGCCAGCGTTGACGATGCCCCCATGACCTTGGCACCGCCGCCGGTGTCGCAGACTAGCCAGTGACGCCCACGCAGTCCACTTTTCGGGCAGCATCCCGCGGGCGTCGATGAACCTATGCCCCTGGAACCATCGCGGCCGGCTTCTCCGCCTCTTCCACAACGCATCTCTACCCGTCTGGCCCGCTACGCCGCGCTCTACTCTGCGGGGGCGAGTTTTCACCGCCTCCTACACGAGGCCGCCAAGACCGAGCAGGACGACGTCGCCCTCCTCTCCCCCCCCACCCCCAACCCAGGAAGGGAGGTGTGTACTGTCTGCCATCGGGTTCCCCTAAATGGCAGGCAGCACCGCATAACAGCCACGCTGTGAGGGAAACAAACCAACAGGCGAAGACATCAGGTAAACACGTCAAAGATTCCAGTCGATTAATAGGAACCTTTCCTTGCAGAGATCACCGCGAGATAGCCAGCCACAGATTCCTACACTGGGTTTCTATTGGCTCCAGCTCACTATATAGGCCCGGCCAGTCGAAGGAAGATCAGTCTTCGTCCGCATCTAATGGCAACCGCTATAGCAGAGTCTGTGAGAAGATATCACCAGAGCCGCTGTACTGCACCGCCGATCGAAGTACCAGTCGACCGAGAGGAACCACATCTGACTAGATCGATTGACGTCTACATCTACTTTACAGCCAGCTATTGTATTGTAGAAGTTACATTCAATAAATGTTTAAATACTACAATGTACTAGCTTTCCAGCGTGTGTCTTTGTATTTCTATGGATCAGTCAAATAATGTTAGTAGGAATGATCAAACTCTGGTTTTCCAGTGGTAAATATACGAGACTTACAGTGATCTCGCATATACAAACAATATTGCAGAGTTTACTTTGTTTATACATCGTAATCACTTGTCTTCACTCAACATGGGAGTCCACCTGGCTGAAAATGAAGTCACCCATACAATTTCAGCATAACAAACTGGATTGCGAAATTATTTAACATCGACGATGCATTTAACCGTTTTGTGGCATCGCCAGAGTGTGTAAAAGAACCTGTATATGTAATCCACCTGTCATAAAGCCATATAAAATGGAAAATGGACACAACAATGGCAGTAGCCCACAGATGTTTTAAAAGAATGATGGTAGGCGGTAGCAGAGCAAGCCTGTTTCTGATTGGTCTAGAGAAAAGGGGTTGGGAAAGGGAGTACTCGGCGCTAAATTTGTTAGCAACATTTATCTGCAAGGGCGTCGGTGCATTAAGACAGGTTTGCTGTGGCGGACTGTCCTCTCCCCCAGTGACTGAGTGCCATTTGTGGCAGGCACTAGGTCTCTTGCGTGTGCACAGATACGTATTGTTTAAATAACGCAAATTTCTGCTCCACACCTGGGGAGACGGTCTCATGTAGTGTTAGGCAGACATGCAGTGTCCTCCCATTCGTGACTCTGTGGCCGCGACCGCACAGGGAGTTCGGTAACCTGCTGGCATTATCCAGTGAACACAGGGGAGCAGATCCTCATCATCCAGGTGTGTATTTGTAGCGTTCTTTGAATTTACACCGACATGTTGGGATCTGTTTGCTTTTATATTACAGCGGGCAGGAGACTTTTCGGCCAAAACTGATACGGCAGCAGTGTTAGCCACCAGGCTGGAGATGACTACACCCCAACGTTCTCAGCAGTTGCTCCGCATGTCCGCGGTCATATTCCAAGCAGCAGTTTCCGCGGCTATCCATCCACAGTTTGCAGTCAAAGGGGTAGGCTACCGTCAGCGAACTGATGTTCGCTGAGGTGGTTTCAGTTATTGGACGGTTGTATCTCTAGGTGCGTATTTTATAGCGCTGTACAGCATCTGAAACAGTATCTTCCGTTGGAGGCATCGCTATTTTATTATGTCGTCACACAATATAGTAATGTAGTGGTGGTTTGGAAGGGGTTTGTCTATTAGAGTGTGGTATTTCTTATGTTACATACTTGGTTAGACATCTGTAGCGCTTATAGAAATTGCTATGACATAATTTCTACCAATACATTAGTTTCTAACACATACACGATGACGTCCCAAAAACACACACACACACACACACACACACACACACACACACACACACTCTCTCTCTCTCTCTCTCTCTCTCTCTCTCTCTCTCTCTCTCTCTCTCTCTCCCCCCCCTGCGGGTCCGGCGATTAGAATAGGCCCGAGGTATTAGTGCCTGTCGTAAGAGGCGACTAAAAGGAGTATATCCCCCTCACGGGGGTAGTTAGCGCCTGCGTCCGGAGACGGACGGTTCCACGACCTATAATCGTGGTCTTTTTGGTTTTTCACTCCTCGTTTCTTCCTTCCTTTTGTTGGTTCCTTTCTTTGCTCTTCTCCACCTCACTGTCTTCCTTACTCTTTCCCTTGACTTCTCCTTGCCTTCTCATTGCCTATTTCTCCTTGCCTTCTCATTGCCTTTTTCTCCTTGCCTTCTCATTGCCTTTTTCTCCTTGCCTTCTCATTGCCTTTTTCTCCTTGCCTTTTTCTCCTTGCCTTCTCATTGCCTTTTTCTCCTTGCCTTCTCATTGCCTTTTTCTCCTTGCCTTCTCATTGCCTTTTTCTCCTTGCCTTCTCATTGCCTTTTTCTCCTTGCCTTCTCATTGCCTTTTTCTCCTTGCCTTCTCATTGCCTTTTTCTCCTTGCCTTCTCATTGCCTTTTTCTCCTTGCCTTCTCATTGCCTTTTCCTCCTTGCCTTCTCATTGCCTTTTCCTCCTTGCCGTCTCATTGCCTTTTCCTCCTTGCCGTCTCATTGCCTTTTCCTCCTTGCCGTCTCATTGCCTTTTCCTCCTTGCCGTCTCATTGCCTTTTCCTCCTTGCCGTCTCATTGCCTTTTCCTCCTTGCCGTCTCATTGCCTTTTCCTCCTTGCCGTCTCATTGCCTTTTCCTCCTTGCCGTCTCATTGCCTTTTCCTCCTTGCCGTCTCATTGCCTTTTTCTCCTTGCCGTCTCATTGGCTTTTTCTCCTTGCCGTCTCATTGCCTTTTTCTCCTTGCCGTCTCATTGCCTTTTTCTCCTTGCCGTCTCATTGCCTTTTTCTCCTTGCCGTCTCATTGCCTTTTTCTCCTTGCCGTCTCATTGCCCTTTTCTCCTTGCCGTCTCATTGCCCTTTTCTCCTTGCCGTCTCATTGCCCTTTTCTCCTTGCCGTCTCATTGCCCTTTTCTCCTTGCCGTCTCATTGCCCTTTTCTCCTTGCCGTCTCATTGCCCTTTTCTCCTTGCCGTCTCATTGCCCTTTTCTCCTTGCCGTCTCATTGCCCTTTTCTCCTTGCCGTCTCATTGCCCTTTTCTCCTTGCCGTCTCATTGCCCTTTTCTCCTTGCCGTCTCATTGCCCTTTTCTCCTTGCCGTCTCATTGCCCTTTTCTCCTTGCCGTCTCATTGCCCTTTTCTCCTTGCCGTCTCATTGCCCTTTTCTCCTTGCCGTCTCATTGCCCTTTTCTCCTTGCCGTCTCATTGCCCTTTTCTCCTTGCCGTCTCATTGCCCTTTTCTCCTTGCCGTCTCATTGCCCTTTTCTCCTTGCCGTCTCATTGCCCTTTTCTCCTTGCCGTCTCATTGCCCTTTTCTCCTTGCCGTCTCATTGCCCTTTTCTCCTTGCCGTCTCATTGCCCTTTTCTCCTTGCCGTCTCATTGCCCTTTTCTCCTTGCCGTCTCATTGCCCTTTTCTCCTTGCCGTCTCATTGCCCTTTTCTCCTTGCCGTCTCATTGCCCTTTTCTCCTTGCCGTCTCATTGCCCTTTTCTCCTTGCCGTCTCATTGCCCTTTTCTCCTTGCCGTCTCATTGCCCTTTTCTCCTTGCCGTCTCATTGCCCTTTTCTCCTTGCCGTCTCATTGCCCTTTTCTCCTTGCCGTCTCATTGCCCTTTTCTCCTTGCCGTCTCATTGCCCTTTTCTCCTTGCCGTCTCATTGCCCTTTTCTCATTGCCCTTTTCTCATTGCCCTTTTCTCCTTGCCCTTTTCTCCTTGCCCTTTTCTCATTGCCCTTTTCTCATTGCCCTTTTCTCCTTGCCTTTTTCTCATTGCCTTTTTCTCATTGCCTTTTTCTCCTTGCCTTTTCTCCTTGCCTTTTTCTCCTTGCCTTTTTCTCATTGCCTTTTTCTCCTTGCCTTTTTCTCATTGCCTTTTTCTCATTGCCTTTTTCTCATTGCCTTTTTCTCATTGCCTTTTTCTCATTGCCTTTTTCTCATTGCCTTTTTCTCATTGCCTTTTTCTCATTGCCTTTTTCTCATTGCCTTTTTCTCATTGCCTTTTTCTCATTGCCTTTTTCTCATTGCCTTTTTCTCATTGCCTTTTTCTCATTGCCTTTTTCTCATTGCCTTTTTCTCATTGCCTTTTTCTCATTGCCTTTTTCTCATTGCCTTTTTCTCATTGCCTTTTTCTCATTGCCTTTTTCTCATTGCCTTTTTCTCATTGCCTTTTTCTCATTGCCTTTTTCTCATTGCCTTTTTCTCATTGCCTTTTTCTCATTGCCTTTTTCTCATTGCCTTTTTCTCATTGCCTTTTTCTCATTGCCTTTTTCTCATTGCCTTTTTCTCATTGCCTTTTTCTCATTGCCTTTTTCTCATTGCCTTTTTCTCATTGCCTTTTTCTCATTGCCTTTTTCTCATTGCCTTTTTCTCATTGCCTTTTTCTCATTGCCTTTTTCTCATTGCCTTTTTCTCATTGCCTTTTTCTCATTGCCTTTTTCTCATTGCCTTTTTCTCATTGCCTTTTTCTCATTGCCTTTTTCTCATTGCCTTTTTCTCATTGCCTTTTTCTCATTGCCTTTTTCTCATTGCCTTTTTCTCATTGCCTTTTTCTCATTGCCTTTTTCTCATTGCCTTTTTCTCATTGCCTTTTTCTCATTGCCGTCTCATTGCCTTTTTCTCATTGCCGTCTCATTGCCTTTTTCTCATTGCCGTCTCATTGCCTTTTTCTCATTGCCGTCTCATTGCCTTCTTCTCCTTGCCTTCTCTGGTCTCAGCTTCGGCGTTTGAGACAGTCTGTCCTCTTTCTCCCTCTCTCTTTTCTTTTTCCTGTTCTTCCTTCCTCCCTGTGCTTGCCTGAAGGCCGACCCACGCGTTTGCATGCGTAGCCGGTGACGGGGTAACGCGTAAGTCCCCGCCCTGGGTAGACATGTAAGGCACGCGCATACCCCCTGGTAAAGGCCAGGCCCGGGGAGGGGTGATTGCCTGAGCTGATACCTTCTGACCATGCCGATTGGTCCCTCCGTCTGTTTCTCGGGAGGTGTGACCTGAGGTGTAAACATTCACCTAAGGCGGGAGTGCCCTCTGAGAGGGTCCCCACAAGGATGGAGCGCGCCATCGGAGACGCTGGCAATCATGGGGGATTCCCCCGCAATGGATTCTACTCCATCTCTCTCGACTTCGACCCAAAAACGGAAACGTGACCAGCCACCAGTGACAAAAGTACTACCGCCTGCCCCACAGTTCCTCGTAGTTTCTCGATCTGAGGACGGAAAGGATTTTTCCTCTGTCAACCCTTTCGTTATTCAGAAGGGCGTAGATGCCATAGACGGATTGACTGATAAGGAGATTCAATCTTTCCTCGCTGAGCAGGGCGTGACGGCTGTCCATCGGGTCATGAAAAAGGTCAACAATGACCTTGTACCGACCTGGACACTTTTCTTGACCTTCGATAGTGTTAAGCTGCAATCGCGCATCAAGGCGGGCTACGAGGTTATTTCTGTTCGCCCCTATGTCCCGACACCTACGCGCTGCTACCAGTGTCAGCGTTTCAATCACACTCGACAGTCTTGTTCCAATGCGGCTAAATGTGTCACTTGTGGCAGGGATGCCCATGAGGGTGACTGTCCACCTCCGTCTCCTCGTTGTGTGAACTGTCAGGGTGACCATGCCGCATCCTCCCGCGACTGTCCTGTCCATAAGGAAGAACGCTGTATCCAAGAAATTCGGGTCAAAGAGAAAGTGTCCACCTCGGCTGCTAGCAAACTATTGGCTAGTATGAAGCCCACGCTGCTCCCAGCGGGGAAATACAGTACTGTCCTCGCCTCTCCTCGGACTACCCGGGTGGTAGCAACCCAGACATGCGATCTGACCTTCAGCACCACGGTCGTCCGTTCGGCCAGTGCTAAGATCGCGCGGTCGACGTCTCCTCTTCCTCCCATCACCCCACAGACACCAGCCCCTTCCTCAGCTTCTGCTAAGTCGAAGACCCCGAAGTCAGATGCACGGGCCTTCAAGAAGGAACCATCCCGTGCAGACTTCCTCCGTCCCTCGACCTCCCAGCCTTCGACCGGTACTTCCACCAAACGTCCTTCCAAAAAGGCGCATAGGAAGCACAGTTCTCCTTCTCCGCCACGGCGCATTCCTTCTCCTGCGCCACCCAGCGGTTGCCGCCCCTGGCCGTCATCCGTTTCGCCTGGCCGCACCGCTGGTAGCCGTACATCTGGCCGTTCACCGGCGGAGGAAGCTCCCCCTCCCGGCCATCGTCCCGAGATGGCTGATGACCCTATAGACCCCATGGACGATGACTGTTCGCCTACTGATAGCGGCGGCAGTGCTCGCTCGAAGCCAGGCCCTCAGCGGCCTTCAAGGTGACCCCTTCTCTCATCTTCCTTTTCTTACGATGGCACTTATTCACTGGAATATTCGCAGCATTCGCTCCAACCGAGAGGACTTGAAGTTGCTGCTCCGCTTGCATCGTCCGCTCGTCGTAGCCCTCCAGGAAACGAAGCTACGCCCATGCGATCAAATTTCCTTGGCACACTACACCTCTGTGCGTTTTGACCTACCCCCTGTGGTAGGTATCCCAGCTCATGGAGGGGTTATGTTGCTGGTCCGGGATGATATTTACTACGATCCCATCACGTTGCACACCGGCCTGCAGGCAGTTGCCATCCGCATTACTCTCCCCACTTTTACGTTTTCCTTTTGTACCGTTTACACTCCATCGTCATCTGCCGTTACCAGGGCAGACATGATGCAACTTATTGCTCAGCTACCTGCACCATTTTTGTTAACTGGAGACTTCAATGCCCACCATCCCCTTTGGGGCTCTCCAGCATCCTGCCCGAGGGGCTCCTTGTTAGCAGACCTTTTCAGCCAGCTCAATCTTGTCTGCCTCAATACTGGCGCCCCTACTTTTCTTTCGGACACATCTCACACCTATTCCCATTTAGACCTCTCTATATGTACTCCCCAACTTGCACGCCGGTTCAAGAGGTATGCACTTGCTGATACATATTCGAGCGACCACTTCCCGTGTGTTATCCATCTCCTGCAGCATACTCCCTCTCCGTGCTCCTCTAGTTGGACCATCTCCAAGGCAGACTGGGGGCTCTTCTCTTCCAGGGCGACCTTTCAGGATCAAAGCTTCCCAAGCTGCGATCGTCAGGTCGCACACCTCACGGAAGTCATTCTCGCTGCTGCTGAATATTCCATCCCTCACCCCACTTCTTATCCACGTCGCGTACCGGTCCCTTGGTGGACCGCAGCATGTAGAGACGCTTTACGTGCTCGTCGACGTGCTTTACGCACCTTTAAACGCCACCCTACAGTGGCGAATTGTATCAATTATAAAAGATTACGTGCTCAGTGTCGTCGTATTATTAAAGAAAGCAAGAAAGCCAGCTGGGCTGCTTTCACAAGCACCTTCAACAGTTTTACTCCTTCTGTTGTCTGGGGTAGCCTGCGCCGGCTATCTGGCACTAAGGTCCACTCACCAGTTTCTGGCTTGAAGGTCGCGAATGACGTCCTTGTGGCCCCTGAGGCTGTCTCCAATGCCTTCGGCCGCTTTTTCGCTGAGGTTTCGAGCTCCGCTCATTACCACCCTGCCTTCCTCCCCCGCAAACAGCAGAGGAGGCTAGACCACCTGACTTCCGCTCCTCGAATTGTGAAAGTTATAATGCCCCATTCACCATGCGGGAACTCGACACCGCACTTGGCCGATCACGGTCCTCCGCTCCAGGGCCTGATTCTATTCATATTCAGATGCTGAAGAACCTTTCTCCTGCGGGTAAAGGTTTTCTTCTTCGTACATACAATCGCATCTGGATTGAGGGACATGTTCCCGCATGCTGGCGCGAGTCTATTGTTGTCCCGATTCCTAAGCCGGGGAAGGACAAGCACTTGCCTTCCAGTTATCGACCTATCTCGCTTACCAGCTGTGTCTGTAAAGTGATGGAGCGAATGGTTAACTCTCGATTGGTTTGGCTACTCGAGTCTCGACGCCTACTTACCAATGTACAATGTGGATTTCGTAGGCGCCGCTCTGCTGTTGACCATCTGGTTACCTTGTCGACCTTCATTATGAATAACTTCTTGCGGATGCGCCCGACCGCGGCTGTGTTCTTTGATTTGGAGAAGGCTTACGACACCTGTTTGAGGGCAGGCATTCTCCGCACCATGCATACATGGGGCCTTCGCGGCCGCCTCCCTCTTTTTATTCGTTAATTTTTAATGGATCGACAGTTCAGGGTACGTGTGGGTTCTGTCCTGTCCGACACCTTTCGCCAGGAGAATGGGGTGCCACAGGGCTCAGTTTTGAGCGTCGCTCTTTTCGCCATCGCGATCAATCCAATAATGGATTGCCTCCCAGCTGATGTATCAGGCTCCCTTTTCGTGGACGATTTTACCATCTATTGCAGCGCGCAGTGTACACGTGTCCTGGAGCGCTGTCTTCAGCGTTCTCTTGACCGTCTTTACTCCTGGAGTGTCGCCAATGGCTTCCGTTTTTCTGCCGAGAAGACGGTCTGTATTAACTTCTGGCGCTACAAAGTTTCTCCCACCGTCCTTACGACTCGGTCCCGTTGCTCTCCCAATCGTGGAGACAACCAAATTTTTAGGCCTTACCTTTGACAGGAAACTTAGCTGGTCTCCACATGTCATATTTGGCCGCCCGTTGTACCCGTTCTTTAAATGTCCTCCGTGTTCTCAGTGGTATGTCGTGGGGAGCGGATCGAACCGTCCTACTTCGTCTATATCGGTCGATCGTCCGCTCCAAGCTGGATTATGGGAGCTTCGTATACTCCTCTGCACGGCCATCCATCTTACGCCGCCTCAACTCCATACAACATCGGGGTTTACGACTTGCGATCGGAGCATTTTATACCAGTCCCGTAGAGAGTCTTCATGCTGACGCTGGCGAATTGCCACTCACCTACCGGCGCGATATACTGCTTTGTCGGTATGCCTGTCGGCTCCTGTCAATGCACGACCATCCGTCTTAAGGGTTGTATGTCTCTGCCCTGCTACCCCCTGGAGTTCGCTTTCGTCGTCTCCTTTAACACCTTAATTTTTCACTCCCTGCAACCTTTCGAGTGGGCGAGAGCCACACGCCACCTTGGCTCCAGGCTCAGGTCCGCGTTCACCTTGACCTCAGCTCGCTCCCAAAAGAGGTTACCCCCGGTTCGGTCTACCACTCCCGTTTTTTGGAACTTCGTTCGAAGTTCATCAACATGACTTTCATTTATACAGATGGCTCTAAGACCAATGACGGGGTCGGGTGTTCCTTTATTGTCGGGGCACAAAGTTTCAAATACCGGCTCCATGGCCATTGTTCGGTCTTCACAGCTGAGCTGTTTGCCCTCTACCAGGCTGTTCTTTACATCTGCCGCCACCGACATTCTGCTTATGTCATCTGCTCAGATTCCCTGAGCGCCATCCAGAGCCTCAGTGATCCGTACCCGGTTCACCCTTTCGTACACCGGATCCAACGCTCTCTTCAGCAGCTGGTGGACGTCGGTTCTCCGGTTAGCTTTATGTGGGTTCCTGGCCATATCGGTATCCCTGGGAACGAAGCTGCAGATGCCGCGGCCAAGGCTGCGGTCCTCCAGCCTCGGACAGCTTCTTGTTGTGTCCCTTCGTCCGATTTTAGCAGGGTCATTTGTCGGCGCATTGTGTCGCTGTGGCATGCCGATTGGGCTGCACTTACCGACAACAAGCTTCGGGCCTTAAAACCTCTTCCCGTGGCTTGGACGTCCTCCTCACGCCCTTCTCGGCGGGAGGAGGTCGTTTTAGCCCGGTTAAGAATTGGACACTGCCGGTTCAGCCATCGCCATCTGCTGACGGCTGCGCCGGCGCCGTTCTGCCCATGTGGGCACTTGCTGACGGTTAGACACATTTTAATGTCCTGTCCTGATCTTAACACACTGCGCCTCGATCTTAACCTGCCTAATACTTTCGATGCCATTTTAGCGGATGGCCCACGAGCAGCTGCTCGTGTTCTTTGTTTTATCAATTTGACAAACCTCGCTGAGGACATTTGATGTTGTTTTTTAATCCTATGCCTGTCAGTCTGTCTTTTATCGTGTTTTCCCTTTTAGTTGTTGTTGTCAACTTGTGCCTCGCGGTGCATTCTTAGAGTAGTCAGGGCGCTAATGACCATTGAAGTTGTGCGCCCTAAAACCACAAAAAAAAAAAACACCCACACACACACACACACACCCCCCATAGTGATGGAGTGGTGACTTAGCAATGATAAATAAATAGGACCTATGCTTCGTTGTGATTGCCTGAGGGCATCAAGAAATTGACCCGACGTCGAAACAATGGGGTGGATCTTGTGTGATTCGACGCAATAATTATAATTTAGGGAAGCCCGAAAAAATTACGAAAATGGGCGAAAAATGCGTAAGATTGGGAAGATACCAAAAATATGGGAAATTAAGGAAAACAGCCGAAGAATTTTATAAATTAGAAATCCTTTCACTACAGAGTACAACAGACTGGGCTCATGCTGTTCAGCTGTACTTGTTGTTGTTGTGGTCTTCAGTCCTGAGACTGGTTGGATGCAGCTCTCCATGCTAATCTATCCTGTGCAAGCTCCTTCATCTCCCAGTACCTACTGCAACCTACATCCTTCTGAATCCGCTTAGCGTATTCATCTCTTGGTCTCCCTCTACGATTTTTACCCTCCACGCTGCCCCCCAATGCTAAATTTGTGATCCCGTGATGCCTCAGGACATGTCCTACCAGCCGATCCCTTCTTCTAGTCAAGTTGTGCCACAAACTTCTCTTCTCCGCAATCCTATTCAATACCTCCTCATTAGTTACGTGTTCTACCCACCTAATCTTCAACATTCTTCTGTAGCACCACATTTCGAAAGCTTCTATTCTCTTCTTGTCTAAACTATTTATCGTCCAAATTTCACTTCCATACGTGGCTACACTCCATACAAATACTTTCAGAAACGACTTCCTGACACTTAAATCTATACTTCATGTTAACAAATTTCTCTTGTTCAGAAATGTTTTCCTTGCCATTGCCAGTCTAAATTTTACATCCTCTCTACTTCGACCATCATCAGTTATTTTGCTCCCCAAATAGTAAAACTCCGTTACTACTTTAAGTGTCTCATTTCCTAATCTAATTCCCTCAGCATCATCCGACTTAATTCGACTACATTCCATTATTCTCGTTTTGCTTTTGTTGATGTTCATCTCATATCCTCCTTTCAAGACTCTGTCCATTCTGTTCAACTGCTCTTCCAGGTCCTTTGCTGTCCCTGACAGAATTACAATGTCGTTGGCAAATCTCAAAGTTTTTGTTTCTTCTCCATGGGATTTAATTCGTACTCCAAATTTTTCTTTTGTTTCCTTTACTCTTGCTGAATTTACAGATTCAGTAACATCGATGATAGGTATAACTTTGTCTCACTCCCTTCCCAACCACTGCTTCCCTTTCATGCCCCTCGATTCTTATGACTGCCATCTGGTTTCTGTACAAACTGTAAATAGCCTTTCGCTCCCTGTGTTTGACCCCTGCCACCTTCAGAATTTGAAAGAGAGTGTTCCAATCAACATTGTCAAAAGCTTTCTCTAAGTCTACGAATACTAGAACCGTAGGTTTGCCTTTCCTTAATTTATCTTCTAAGGTAAGTCATAGGGTCAATATTGCCCCACGTGTTCTAACATTTCTACAGAATCAAAACTGATCCACCCCGAGGTCGGCCTCTACCAGTTTTTCCATTCGTCTGTGAAGAATTCGTGTTAGTATTTTGCAACCGTGACTTATTAAACTGATAGATTGGTAATTTTCACACATGTCAACACCTGCTTTCTTTGCGATTGAAAATATTACATTCTTCTTGGAGTCCGAGGGTATTTCGCCTGTCTCGTACATCTTGCTTACCAAATACGAGGGTTGGAACTTTAATAGTGGCCACTATTTATTTATAGTTCGTACAAAATAAATACGTGTTTCAAAGTTTCACTGACCTTCAAAGTAGTCACCAGCATTGTGTATAGCCCGTTGCCAGCAATGTGGAAGTCGTAGGATACTCTTAGCAGTGCCAGTTGTGTTGACAGTTAGAGCGGCGCGGTCTATTTCTGGACGAATTTGTAGCAGTTCTGAAGCGAATGCCGTGAAGTGTTTCCTTCAATATAGAAATCGACTTGAACTCACAAGGGCTTAAATTAGGGGAGTGCAGTAGGTGACATAGCAGTTAGCAGCCCCATCAGTCAAACAAATCAGTAACATCTTGCACTGTACATGCTTCAGCATTGTCCTGCAAAATGATGGTCACGTCCTGCACAGTGTCATCACTTCTGTCTCTATGCTGTTCAATTTGGAACACAACCTACAACCAGCTTAGAGACAGAAGCGATGACACTTTCTGCAGGACCTGACCATCATTTTGCAGGACAATGCTGAAGCATGTACAGCGCAAGATGTTACTGATTTGTTTGACTGATGGCGCTGCTAACTGCTATGTCACCTACTGCACTCCCCTAATTTAAGCCCTTGTGAGTTCAACTCGATTTCTAAACTGAAGGAAACACTTGACGGCATTCGCTTCAGAACTGCTACAAATTCGTCCAGCAATAGACCGCGCCGCTCGAACTGTCAACACAACTGGCACTGCTAAGAGTATTCAAGCGATTTCCACATCGCTGGCAACGGGTTATACACAATGCTGGTGACTACTTTGAAGGTCAGTCAAACTTTGAAACACGTATCTATTTTGCAGGAGCTGTAAATAAATAGTTACCACTATTAAAGTTCCAACCCTTGTAGATGAGTTTTTATCATGGCTGGTTCCCCCAAGGCTATCAGTAGGGGCCTCGTTTCGATTAGGTCTTTTAGTGCTCTGTCAAATTCTTCACGCAGTATCATATCTCCCATTTCATCTTCATCTACGTCCTCTTTTGTTTCCACAATACTGTCCTCAAGTACACCGCCCCTTTAAAGACCCTCTGTATACTCCTTCCTCGTTAATGTTTTCCCTTCTTTGCTTAGGATGGGTTTTCCATCTCAGCAATCATGATAATCATACAGGTGGTTCTCTTTCCTAAAAAGGTCTCCTTAATTTTCCTGTTGGCAGTATCTATCTTACTCGTAGTGATACATGCTTCTACATGCTTCTTACATTTGTCGTCTAGCCATCCCTGCTTAGCCATTTTGCACTTCCTGTCCATCTCACTTTTGAGACGTTTATATTCCTTTTTGCCTGCTTAATTTACAGCATTTTTGTATTTTCTCCTATCATCAATTAAATTCAATATCTTTTATTATCCAAGAATTTCTACTAGCCCTCGTCTTTCTCCCTACTTAATCACCTGGTGCCTTCACTATTCCTTCTTTCAAAGCTACTCATTCTTCTTCTACTGTATTTCTTTCCTCTGTTATTGTCAATGGCTCACTAATACTCTCTCTGAAACTGTAACCTCTGGCTGGTTCAGTTTGTGCTGGTTCCATCTCCATAAATTCCTACCTTTTTGCAGTTTCTTCAATTTTAATCTACAGTTCATAACCAATATATTGTGGTCAGAGACCACATCTGTCCCTGGAATTGTCTTAAAATTTAAAATCTGGTTGCTGAATCACTGTCGTACCATTATATAATCTATCTGAAACCTTCCAGTGTCTCCAGGCCTCTTCCATGTATAGCACCTTCTTTCATGATACTTAAACCAAATGTTAGCTACGATAAGGTTATGCTTTATGCAAAATTCTGCCAGGTGGCTTCCCCTTTCATTCCTGACCCCCAATCCACATTCACCGACTGCTTCTCCTTCTCTTCCTTTTCTTACCAACGAATTCCTTTCCCCAACGATTATTAAATTTTCATCTCCCTTGACTAGCTGAATAATTGCTTTTATCGCATTATACATTTCTTCATGCTCTTAATCATCTGCTGTGGTAGTTGGCATATAATCTTGTACTGTGGTAGGTGTGGGCTTCATGTCCATCTCGGCTACAACAATAGGTTCACTATGCTCTTCGTAGTAGCTTATCCGCGTTCCTACTTTTTTATTCATTATTAAACCTACTCCTGCATTACCACGATTTGATTTTGTATTTATAACCCGTATTCACGAGACCAGAAGTCTTGTTCCTCCTGCCACTGAACTTCACTAATCCACAATATATCTGTTCCAGTCAAAACCCGTTTTTGGTTAGAATGCGTTCTTATTAGTTAAAACTAGTTTTTACTGTGCCACTTGGTCAAAACGCGTTTTGCCTAGTAAAAACTAGTTTTAACTGGCTTTCGCTTTTGACCAGCAGTAAATTCTAGTTGTAACTAAGAGTATCAGTCAACTAGTTTCAACTAGTAAGAACGCGTTCTAACTAAGCTACTGGTATACAGAACTAGTTTTCACTAAATTTATTTAGGGTCAAATATTAAAATAAAGAGCAACTGATTGAAATAAAAACACCTTTTTTGTATTGTGCAACGTAATATTTATTGGAATATTGTTCATACATCCAAACACTTCCAGATGGTGAAAACAAGAAGGCGCCGACACGGACAGTTCCAGGCGCCAAAACCCCCCGCCTGGGCAGCGCTGCAGCGGCCGACAATAGCCCAGCCCGCCAGTGGGCGCTTTTCGCCACAACAAACAACACGGTAGAGGGGCTAATCACGTGCAGATCAGTTGGTACGTATTTATCATGTCAGATCTATATCAAGAAAGGCGATGGAAAGAATAATTTGTGAGAAGGATGTTACAGACTGAAGAACACGACAAAAGAGGAAACCACTACAATGTTACGACAAAAGGATCTTACGATAAATTAGTGGACGGAACTGAAGAACCACAATAAGATAAGAAAGACACAGCAGCAGTATATGAGATTAAATCGATTCAAGGTTATTAATATTTGTGGGACCAGCAAGTCAGTGACAAGAAGAGAGCCTGTGGAGTACTACTTACGTGTCGAAGAAATTTTCGACATTATTGAAGCAGCACATCAGGCCGTCGGTCATGGAGGTAGAGACAGATTAAACGTTGAAACTCCAAGAAAATACGCAAGCGTAACAGTGGACACGATACACATTTATCTGTCTGTGTGTGAAACTTGTCAGCGCAAAAGGAGCATTAAGGAAAGGGGGCACATGTCGAAACCCATACTTAATTCAGAAATGAAAAGTCGTTACCAAGTTGATCTGATCGACATGCAGACTCCCCCCTGCGGGTTCGGGGGTTAGAATAGGCCCGCGGTATTCCTGCCTGTCGTAAGTTGCGACTAAAAGGAGTCCATCCCCCTCAAGCGGGTAGTCAGCGCCTGCGTCCAGAGACGGACGGTTCCACGACCTATAATTGTGGTATTTTCGGTATTTCACTTCTCGTTTCTTCCTTCCTTTGGTTGGTTCCTTTCTTTGTTCTTCTCCATCTCACTGTCTTCCTTACTCTTTCCCTTGCCTTCTTCTCCTTGCCTTCTTCTCCTTGCCTTCTTCTCCTTGCCTTCTTCTCCTTGCCTTCTTCTCCTTGCCTTCTTCTCCTTGCCTTCTTCTCCTTGCCTTCTTCTCCTTGCCTTCTTCTCCTTGCCTTCTTCTCCTTGCCTTCTTCTCCTTGCCGTCATCTCCTTGCCGTCATCTCCTTGCCGTCATCTCCTTGCCGTCATCTCCTTGCCGTCATCTCCTTGCCGTCATCTCCTTGCCGTCATCTCCTTGCCGTCATCTCCTTGCCGTCATCTCCTTGCCGTCATCTCCTTGCCGTCATCTCCTTGCCGTCATCTCCTTGCCGTCATCTCCTTGCCGTCATCTCCTTGCCGTCATCTCGTTGCCGTCATCTCCTTGCCGTCATCTCCTTGCCGTCATCTCCTTGCCGTCATCTCCTTGCCGTCATCTCCTTGCCGTCATCTCCTTGCCGTCATCTCCTTGCCGTCACCTCCTTGCCGTCACCTCCTTGCCGTCACCTCCTTGCCGTCACCTCCTTGCCGTCACCTCCTTGCCGTCACCTCCTTGCCGTCACCTCCTTGCCGTCACCTCCTTGCCGTCACCTCCTTGCCGTCACCTCCTTGCCGTCACCTCCTTGCCGTCACCTCCTTGCCGTCACCTCCTTGCCGTCACCTCCTTGCCGTCACCTCCTTGCCGTCACCTCCTTGCCGTCACCTCCTTGCCGTCACCTCCTTGCCGTCACCTCCTTGCCGTCACCTCCTTGCCGTCACCTCCTTGCCGTCACCTCCTTGCCGTCACCTCCTTGCCGTCACCTCCTTGCCGTCACCTCCTTGCCGTCACCTCCTTGCCGTCACCTCCTTGCCGTCACCTCCTTGCCGTCACCTCCTTGCCGTCACCTCCTTGCCGTCACCTCCTTGCCGTCACCTCCTTGCCGTCACCTCCTTGCCGTCACCTCCTTGCCGTCACCTCCTTGCCGTCACCTCCTTGCCGTCACCTCCTTGCCGTCACCTCCTTGCCGTCACCTCCTTGCCGTCACCTCCTTGCCGTCACCTCCTTGCCGTCACCTCCTTGCCGTCACCTCCTTGCCGTCACCTCCTTGCCGTCACCTCCTTGCCGTCACCTCCTTGCCGTCACCTCCTTGCCGTCACCTCCTTGCCGTCACCTCCTTGCCGTCACCTCCTTGCCGTCACCTCCTTGCCGTCACCTCCTTGCCGTCACCTCCTTGCCGTCACCTCCTTGCCGTCACCTCCTTGCCGTCACCTCCTTGCCGTCACCTCCTTGCCGTCACCTCCTTGCCGTCACCTCCTTGCCGTCACCTCCTTGCCGTCACCTCCTTGCCGTCACCTCCTTGCCGTCACCTCCTTGCCGTCACCTCCTTGCCGTCACCTCCTTGCCGTCACCTCCTTGCCGTCACCTCCTTGCCGTCACCTCCTTGCCGTCACCTCCTTGCCGTCACCTCCTTGCCGTCACCTCCTTGCCGTCACCTCCTTGCCGTCACCTCCTTGCCGTCACCTCCTTGCCGTCACCTCCTTGCCGTCACCTCCTTGCCGTCACCTCCTTGCCGTCACCTCCTTGCCGTCACCTCCTTGCCGTCACCTCCTTGCCGTCACCTCCTTGCCGTCACCTCCTTGCCGTCACCTCCTTGCCGTCACCTCCTTGCCGTCACCTCCTTGCCGTCACCTCCTTGCCGTCACCTCCTTGCCGTCACCTCCTTGCCGTCACCTCCTTGCCGTCACCTCCTTGCCGTCACCTCCTTGCCGTCACCTCCTTGCCGTCACCTCCTTGCCGTCACCTCCTTGCCGTCACCTCCTTGCCGTCACCTCCTTGCCGTCACCTCCTTGCCGTCACCTCCTTGCCGTCACCTCCTTGCCGTCACCTCCTTGCCGTCACCTCCTTGCCGTCACCTCCTTGCCGTCACCTCCTTGCCGTCACCTCCTTGCCGTCACCTCCTTGCCGTCACCTCCTTGCCGTCACCTCCTTGCCGTCACCTCCTTGCCGTCACCTCCTTGCCGTCACCTCCTTGCCGTCACCTCCTTGCCGTCACCTCCTTGCCGTCACCTCCTTGCCGTCACCTCCTTGCCGTCACCTCCTTGCCGTCACCTCCTTGCCGTCACCTCCTTGCCGTCACCTCCTTGCCGTCACCTCCTTGCCGTCACCTCCTTGCCGTCACCTCCTTGCCGTCACCTCCTTGCCGTCACCTCCTTGCCGTCACCTCCTTGCCGTCACCTCCTTGCCGTCACCTCCTTGCCGTCACCTCCTTGCCGTCACCTCCTTGCCGTCACCTCCTTGCCGTCACCTCCTTGCCGTCACCTCCTTGCCGTCACCTCCTTGCCGTCACCTCCTTGCCGTCACCTCCTTGCCGTCACCTCCTTGCCGTCACCTCCTTGCCGTCACCTCCTTGCCGTCACCTCCTTGCCGTCACCTCCTTGCCGTCACCTCCTTGCCGTCACCTCCTTGCCGTCACCTCCTTGCCGTCACCTCCTTGCCGTCACCTCCTTGCCGTCACCTCCTTGCCGTCACCTCCTTGCCGTCACCTCCTTGCCGTCACCTCCTTGCCGTCACCTCCTTGCCGTCACCTCCTTGCCGTCACCTCCTTGCCGTCACCTCCTTGCCGTCACCTCCTTGCCGTCACCTCCTTGCCGTCACCTCCTTGCCGTCACCTCCTTGCCGTCACCTCCTTGCCGTCACCTCCTTGCCGTCACCTCCTTGCCGTCACCTCCTTGCCGTCACCTCCTTGCCGTCACCTCCTTGCCGTCACCTCCTTGCCGTCACCTCCTTGCCGTCACCTCCTTGCCGTCACCTCCTTGCCGTCACCTCCTTGCCGTCACCTCCTTGCCGTCACCTCCTTGCCGTCACCTACTTGCCGTCACCTACTTGCCGTCACCTCCTTGCCGTCACCTCCTTGCCGTCACCTCCTTGCCGTCACCTCCTTGCCGTCACCTCCTTGCCGTCACCTCCTTGCCGTCACCTCCTTGCCGTCACCTCCTTGCCGTCACCTCCTTGCCGTCACCTCCTTGCCGTCACCTCCTTGCCGTCACCTCCTTGCCGTCACCTCCTTGCCGTCACCTCCTTGCCGTCACCTCCTTGCCGTCACCTCCTTGCCGTCACCTCCTTGCCGTCACCTCCTTGCCGTCACCTCCTTGCCGTCACCTCCTTGCCGTCACCTCCTTGCCGTCACCTCCTTGCCGTCACCTCCTTGCCGTCACCTCTCTCTCTCCTTCCTTCCTCCCTGTGCGCGCCTGAAGGCCGTCCCACGCGTTTGCACGCGTAGCCGGTGACAGGGTAACGTGTAATTCACCACCCTAGGTAGACAAGTAAGGCACGCACGTACCCCCTGGTAAAGGCCAGGCCAAGGGAGGGGTGATGGCCTGAGCTGATACCTTCTGACCATGCCGATTGGTCCCTCCGTCTGTTTCTCGGGAGGTGTGACCTGAGGTGTAAACATTTACCTAAGGCGAGAGTGCCCTCTGAGAGGGTCCCCATAAGGAAGGAGCGCACCATCGGAGACGCTGGCAATCATGGGGGATTCCTCCACAATGGATTTCTCTTTTTCTCTCTCGACTTCTGCCCACAAACGGAAACATGACCAGCCACCAGTGACAAAAGTGCTACCGCCTGCCTCACAGTTACTCGTCGTTTCTCGATCTGAGGACGGAAAGGATTTTTCCTCTGTCAACCTTTTCGTTATCCAGAAGGGCGTAGATGTCATAGCCGTTACTGTTAAGTCTTGTACAAGGTTGCGTAATGGTACCTTGCTACTAGAAACTGAGAGCGCCTTTCAGGCACAGAAACTGCTTCGAGCCACACTCCTGTACACGTTCCCTGTCCGGGTGGAGGCTCACCGAACTTTGAATTCGTCTCGTGGTGTGGTCTATACTAGATCTCTTGAGGGATTGACTGACGAGGAGATTGTCTTTCCTCGCTGAGCAGGGCGTGCGGCTGTCCATAGGGTCATGAAAAAGGTCAACAATGACCTTGTACCGACCCGGACACTTTTCTTGACCTTTGATAGTGTTCAGCTGCCATCGCGCATCAAAGCGGGCTACGAGGTTATTTCTGTTCGCCCCTATGTCCCGACACCTACGCGCTGCTACCAGTGTCAGCGTTTTAATCACACTCGCCAGTCTTGTTCCAATGCGGCTAAATGTCACTTGTGGCAGGGATGCCCATGAGGGTGACAGTCCACCTCCGTCTCCTCGTTGTGTGAACTGTCAGGGTGACCATGCAGCGTCCTCCCGTGACTGTCCCATCTATAAGGAAGAACAAGGTATCCAAGAAATTCGGGTCAAAGAGAAAGTGTCCACCTCGTCTGCTCGCAAGCTATTGGCTAGTAGGAAGCCCACGCTGCTCCCAGCGGGTAAATACAGTACTGTCCTCGCCTCTCCTCGGACTACCAGGGAGGTGGCAACCCAGACATGCGATCTGACTTTCAGCACCACGGTCGTCCGTTCGGCCAGTGCTAAGATCGCGCGGTCGACGTCTCCTCTTCCTCCCATCACCTCACAGACACAAGCCCCTTCATCAGTTTCTGCTAAGATGAAGACCCAGAAGTCAGATGCACGGGCCTTCAAGAAGGAACCATCCCGTGCAGACTTCCTACGTACCTCAACCTCCCAGCCTTCGACCTGTACTTCCACCAAACGTCCTTCCAAGAAGGCTCATAGGAAGCACAGTTCTCCTTCTCCGCCACGGCGCATTTCTTCTCCTGCGCCACCCAGCGGTTGCCGCCCCAGGCCGTCATCTGTTTCGCCTGGCCGCACCGCTGGTAGCCGTACATCCGGCCGTTCACCGGCGGAGGAAGCTCCCCCTCCCGGCCATCCTCCCGAGATGGCCGATGAACCTATAGACCCAATGGACGATGACTGTCCGCCGACTGATAGCGGCGGCAGTGCTCGCTCGAAGCTAGGCCCTCAGCGGCCTTCGAGGTGACGACTTCTTTCGTCTTCCTTTTCTTACGATGGCACTTATTCAATGGAATATTCGCAGCATTCGCTCCAACCGAGAGGACTTGAAGTTGCTGCTCCGCTTGCACCGTCCGCTCGTCGTAGCCCTCCAGGAAACGAAGCTACGCCCATGCGATCAAATTGCCTTGGCACACTACACCTCTGTGCGTTTTGACCTACCCCCTGTGGTAGGTATCCCAGCTCATGGAGGGGTTATGTTGCTGGTCCGGGATGATATTTACTACGATCCCATCACGTTGCACACCGGCCTGCAGGCAGTTGCCATCCGCATTACTCTCCCCACTTTTACGTTTTCCTTTTGTACCGTTTACACTCCATCGTCATCTGCCGTTACCAGGGCAGACATGATGCAACTTATTGCTCAGCTACCTGCACCATTTTTGTTAACTGGAGACTTCAATGCCCACCATTCCCTTCGGGGATCTCCAGCATCCTGCCCGAGGGGCTCCCTGTTAGCAGACCTTTTCAACCAGCTCAGTCTTGTCTGCCTCAATACTGGCGCCCCTACTTTTCTTTCGGACACATCTCACACCTATTCCCATTTAGACCACTCTATATGTACTACCCACCTTGCACGCTGGTTTGAGTGGTATGCAATTCCTGATACATATTCGAGCGACCACTTCCTGTGTGTTATCCATCTCCTGCAGCATACCCACTCTCCGTGCTCATCTAGTTGGAACATCTCCAAAGCAGACTGGAGGCTCCTCTCTTTCAGGGCGACCTTTCAGGATCAAACCTTCACAAGCTGCGATCGTCAGGTCGCACACCTCACGGAAGTCATTCTCACTGCTGCTGAATATTCCATCCCTCACCCCACTTCTTCTCCACGTCGCGTACCGGTCCCCTGGTGGACCGCAGCATGTAGAGACGCTTTACGTGCTCGTCGACGTGCTTTACGCACATTTAAACGCCACCCTACAGTGGCGAATTGTATCAATTATAAACGATTACGTGCTCAGTGTCGTCGTATTATCAAAGAAAGCAAGAAAGCCAGCTGGGCTGCTTTCACAAGCACCTTCAACAGTTTTACTCCTTCTTCTGTTGTCTGGGGTAGCCTGCGCCGGCTATCTGGCACTAATGTCCACTCACCAGTTTCTGGCTTGATGGTCGCGAATGACGTCCTTGTGGCCCCTCAGGATGTCTCCAATGCCTTCGGCCACTTTTTCGCAGAGGTTTCGAGCTCCGCTCATTACCACCCTGCCTTCCTCCCCCGAAAAGAGGCAGAGGAGGCTAGGCCACCTAACTTCCGCTCCTCGAATTGTGAAAGTTATAATGCCCCATTCACCATGCGGGAACTCGAAAACGCACTTGGCCGATCACGGTCCTCCGCTCCAGGGCGTGATTCTATTCATATTCAGGTGCTGAAGAACCTTTCTCCTGCGAGTAAAGGTTTCCTTCTTCTTACTTATAATCGCATCTGGATTGAGGGACATGTTCCCGCATGCTGGCGCGAGTCTATTGTCCCGATTCATAAGCCGGGGAAGGACAAGCACTTGCCTTCCAGTTATTGACTTCCAGTTATTGACCCATCTCGCTTACCGGCTGTGTCTGTAAAGTGATGGAGCGAATGGTTAACTCTCGTTTGATTTGGCTGCTCGAGTCTCGACGCCTACTTCACCAATGTACAATGTGGATTTCGTAGGCGCCGCTCTGCTGTTGACCATCTGGTTACCTTGTCGACCTTCATTATGAATAACTTCTTGCGGAAGCGCCCGACCGCGGCTGTGTTCTTAGATTTGGAGAAGGCCTACGATACCTGTTGGAGGGCGGACATTCTCCGCTCCATGCATACATGGGGCCTTCGCGGTCGCCTCCCTCTTTTTATTCGTTCCTTTTTAATGTATCGACAGTTATGGGTACGTGTGGGTTCTGTCCTGTCCGACACCTTTCGCCAGGAGAATGGGGTGCCACAGGGCTCAGTTTTGAGCGTCGCTCTCTTCGCCATCGCGATCAATCCAATAATGGATTGCCTCCCAGCTGATGTATCAGGCTCCCTTTTCGTGGACGATTTTACCATCTATTGCAGCGCGCAGTGTACACGTGTCCTGGAGCGCTGTCTTCAGCGTTCTCTTGACAGTCTTTACTCCTGGAGTGTCGCCAATGGCTTCCGTTTTTCTGCCGAGAAGACGGTCTGTATTAACTTCTGGCGCTACAAAGATTTTCTCCCACCGTCCTTACGACTCGGTCCCGTTGCTCTCCCATTCGTGGACACAACCAAATTTTTAGGTCTTACATTTGACAGGAAACATAGCTGGTCTCCACATGTGTCGTATTTGGCTGCCCGTTGTACCCGTTCTCTAAATGCCCTCCGTGTTCTCAGTGGTATGTCGTGGGGAGCGGATCGAACCGTCCTACTTCGTCTATATCGGTCGATCGTCCGCTCCAAGCTGGATTATGGGAGCTTCGTATACTCCTCTGCACGGCCATCCATCTTACGCCGCCTCAACTCCATACAACATCGGGGTTTACGTCTTGCGATCGGAGCGTTTTATACTAGTCCCGTCGAGAGTCTTCATGCTGACGCTGGTGAATTGCCACTCACCTACCGGCGCGATATACTGCTTTGTCGGTATGCCTGTCGGCTACTGTCAATGCCCGACCACCCGTCTTATCGTTCCTTTTTTGACGACTCTCTCGACCGTCAATACGGGTTGTATGTGTCTGCCCTGCTACCCCCTGGAGTTCGCTTTCGTCGCCTCCTTCTACACCTTAATTTTTCACTCCCTGCAACCTTTCGAGTGGGCGAGAGCCACACGCCATCTTGGCTCCAGGCTCAGGTTCGCGTTCTCCTTGACCTCAGCTCGCTCCCAAAGGAGGTTACCCCAGGTTCGGTCTACCACTCCCGTTTTGTCGAACTTCGTTCGAAGTTCATTAATATGACTTTCATTTATACAGATGGCTCTAAGACCAATGACGGGGTCGGGTGTTCTTTTATTGTCGGGGCACAAAGTTTCAAATACCGGCTCCATGACCATTGTTCGGTCTTCACAGCTGAGCTGTTTGCCCTCTACAAGGCAGTTCTTTACATCTGCCGCCACCGACATTCTGCTTATGTCATCTGCTCCGATTCCCTGAGCGCACTCCAGAACCTCAGTGATCCGTATCCGGTTCACCCTTTCGTGCACCGGATCCAACGCTCTCTTCAGCAGCTGGTGGACGTCGGTTCTCCGGTTAGCTTTATGTGGGTTCTTGGCCATGTCGGTATCCCTGGGAACGAATCTGCAGATGCCGCGGCCAAGGCTGCGGTCCTCCGGCCTCGGACAGCTTCTTGTTGTGTCCCTTCGTCCGATTTTAGCAGGGTCATTTGTCGGCGCACTGTGTCGCTGTGGCAAGCCGATTGGGCTGCACTTACCGACAAATAGCTTCGGGCCTTAAAACCTCTTCCCGTGGCTTGGACGTCCTCCTCACGCCCTTCTCGGCGGGAGGAGGTCGTTTTAGCCCGGTTAAGAATTGGACACTGCCGGTTCAGCCATCGCCATCTGCTGACGGCTGGGCCGGCGCCGTTCTGCCCATGTGGGCACTTGCTGACGGTTAGACACATTTTAATGTCCTGTCCTGATCTTAACACACTGCGCCTCGATCTTATCCTGCCTAATACTTTCGATGCCATTTTAGCGGATGACCCACGAGCAGCTGCTTGTGTTCTTTGTTTTATCAATTGGACAAACCTTGCTAAGGACATTTGATGATGTTTTTTAATCCTATGCCTGTCAGTCTGTCTTTTATCGTGTTTTCCCTTTTAGTTGTTGTTTTAAACTTGTGCCTCGCGGTGCATTCTTAGAGTAGTCAGGGCGCTAATGACCATTGAAGTTGTGTGCCCTAAAACCACAAAAAGAAAAAAGCAGATCTCCCCAATCTTATTGAAGTTGTTCTTCAGAAAGATGAACAGGGCTTGCACAAGATTAGAAAGAAATATGGGATACTCCACAAATTGTATTGCAGGTATGTATTTCTGAATTGATTTCAATAATTAAGGACAAATGTTAGACATTAATTACTTAATTGATTTAATGCTCCGAAAACGTCGCTAACTATTCAAGTAATTCATTCATATTTTAAGATTAAATACTTACATTGTAATATATTCTAAATGTATTAAGTACCTAATCGCCTTTCGAACAAACTAATTAAAAGTTCTCTTCCAGATCCGAATTCGACGTGTCCAAAGAGAAATTCTTGCTGCTGGAAGACGTGCCACAGACAAAGGTATCATTAAGAACTGCTGCCAAGATGGCAGCCTTAGGATCAGGACAAGAATTTGTTCGGTGTATGTGTGTATGTGTGTGTGTGTATGTTTGTGTATGTGTGTATGTGTGTGTATGTGTGTGTGTATGTGTGTATGTGTGTGTGTGTGTGTGTGTGTGTGTATGTGTGTGTGTGTGTGTGTGTGTGTGTGTGTGTGTGTGTGTGTGTAAGAAGGCATGTATTTAAAAAAGGTGCTTTTGTTGGGAAAAAGGAAAACTTTGTAACTCAAAATGTCAAGACAGTTTGCCTTGCAATAACAAATAATCAAAATTTAATTGTAAAAATTTTTGGCACGTTTCTCCTTTATTAAGACTGTGGCAATTTTTGTCAAATGTATCAGTAATTTATATACTTTCACTGTATGATTATTTTGTTTCCACTTTCGTAACTAATATTGTTAAAATGGCTGTAATTTTCCTTAAAATGTTTCTTCAGTGTGTGGTTGTTTTTGTATTTCTGTAGTTAATATTAACGACTTAGATATATTATCAATATTCTCAATAAATATTGCATTGCACAATACAAAAATGTTTTTTATTTTTTTATTTCGACGAACAAGTAGTTACTCTTACTTTTAATATTTGCCCCTGAATAAATTTAGTGAAAACTAGTTCTGTCTAGTTAAGTTAGGAAGCGTTCTTACTAGGTGAAACTAGTTGATACTGATAGCCTTAGTTACCTCTAGAACTTACTGCTGGTCAAAAGCGAAAGTCAGTTAAGCCTAGTTTTAACTAGGCAAAACGCGTTTTGATGAAGTGGCTCAGTATGCACTAGTTTTAACTAGTAAGAACGCGTTCTAACTAACAACGGGTTTTCACTGTAACATATCTACCTCTAACTTATCCATTTCCCTTTCTAAATTTTTTAACTTGCATGCCTGATTAAAGGATCTGACATTCCACGCTCCAATTCGTAGAACGCCAGTTTCCTTTCTCCTGATAACGACATCCTGTTGAGCAGTCCCCGCCCAGAGATCCGAACGGGGGACTGATTGACTTCTGGAGTATTTTACCCAAGAGGACGCAATCATTTAACCATGCAGTAAAACTGCATGCCCTCGGGACAAATTATGGCTGTAGTCCCTTGCTTTCAGCCGTTCTCAGCACCAGCACAGAAAGGCCGTTTTGCTTGATGTTACAAGGCCAGATCAGTCTATCATCGTGAATGTTGCCCCTGCAACTACTGAAAAGACTGCTGCCCCTCTTCAAGAACCACAAGTTTGTCTGGCCTCTCAACAGATACCCTTTCGTTGTGGCTGCATATACGGTACGGCTATCTTTATCCCTGACGCACGTAAGCCTCCGCACAAAGTGCAAGGTCTCTGGGGTCGTGGGAGAGAATTAGAGGGAAAACGTATCGCAAAACTTTCCGTACTGTTGACCATGATAAGGATGATGCTCGTGACACTACACATGCACTAGCACTTCCCAGACACACTGCGTGGTCAGTTACAGCAGCAGCAGCAACAACCTCATCAGTAACTTCCACTGTGATAGGAGGCCTTCTCCTTCCAGATGCCACATCAAGCTCAGCCGTGTTTCCGAATTTTATTACCACCTTCATTGTACCATGTAATGACATCAGGCCTGTCCCCAGACCTTTCCGTCAGCGGTACTCTCTCAATGCAGCACTGTTTTATGCGAGCGGCAGCAAATTCCACTTTCACTAACAGCGCACTGTTTCTCGTCTCCATAGCCACACTGTTCACTCACGTTATGGCTAGCCAGATGAGAGCGTGGTTGTCATACTGTCATACAAACAGTTTGCAGCACCAGATTTGCACCTGGAGGAAAAAACAAATATTTTTTCCCGTGTAAATCAGTTTCGCATTAACGCATTAGCACATGTACAAGTTTCGTTGTCATGCGATACTTACAGCCCGCACTGGACCTCCAGCAGTAATTGCACTTTAATTAAAACCACCAAGTATTTACCCTGTCTTGGAAGCGACAATTAAAACTGTCTCTCTGTACACTCACTATATTCCTTATTCAGCACACCCATTCTATTTAGTGGGCTGAAGTACAGTAAAATATTGCTATCATTCCACTTCTTTTTTTGACATTTTGTGATAAATCCATCGTTTACCCTGATAACAAACAGTGTAACTCTTCACTGAATACGACAAATGAAAGATTTGGTATCCACATAGGTGTCTACTCATCAAGGTTCGAACATTACATAGACATTTAATATAGGTATTCACTTCAACACTGAAATAACTTCACCTTGTGCACCACTGCTAACACGCAAAATATCGAGACAGTATTCAATCTTTTGCCACATATTCTACACCACGTGTGGTGTGATTGTACTTATGGCTTCTCTGATGCGGTGTTGCATTGTCACAATATCACGATTTGCTGTTTTGTACACACATCCCCAAAGAAAGAAATCTAAGGGGATGGTGATGTGATGAGGTGACGGCGGCGGCCACGGAACTGGGCCCCCTCTGCCTGTCCACCTGTTGGGGAGGCTTTCATTAAGGAATCCCTGGAGCCCAGTGATGGGGAGCGACGTCCCCTTGATAGATGACAGTGCCTTGTATATCCCATGGCTGGGGTACGGCATAATTCACCAACATGTCTAGGGGTTCACATATTCACTTACCCCCCTGCGGGTCCGGGGATTAGAATAGGCCCGAGGTATTCCTGCCTGTCGTAAGAGGCGATTAAAAGGAGTCCATCCCCCTCACGGGGGTAGTTAGCGCCTGCGTCCGGAGACGGACGGTTCCACGACCTATGATTGTGGTCTTTTTTGTTTTTCACTTCTCGTTTCTTCCTTCTTTTTGTTGGTTCATTTCTTTGCTCTTCTCCACCTCAGTTTTCCTTACTCTTTCCCTTGACTTCTCCTTGCCTTCTCATTGCCTTCTTCTCCTTGCTTTCTCATTGCCTTCTTCTCCTTGCCTTCTCTGGTCACCGCCTCAGCGTTTGAGACAGTCTGTCCTCTTTCTCCCTCTCCCTCTTCTTCCTTCCTCCCTGTGCGTGCCTGAAGGCCGACTCACGCGTTCGCACGCGTAGCCGGTGACGGGGTAACGCGTAAGTCCCCGCCCTGGGTAGACATGTAAGGTACGTGCGTACCCCCTGGTAAAGGCCAGGCCTGGGGAGGGGTGATTGCCTGAGCTGATACCTTCTGACCATGCCGATTGGTCCCTTCGTCTGTTTCTCGGGAGGTGTGACCTGAGGTGTAAACATTCACCTAAGGCGGGAGTGCCCTCTGTGAGGGTCCCCACAAGGATGGAGCGCGCCATCGGAGACGCTGGCAATCATGGGGGATTCCTCCGCAATGGATTCTACTCCATCTCTTTCGATTTCTGCCCAAAACCGGTAACGTGACCAGCCACCAGTGACAAAAGTACTACCGCCTGCCCCACAGTTCCTCGTCGTTTCTCGATCTGAGGACGGGAAGGATTTTTCCTATGTCAATCCTTTCGTTATCCAGAAGGGCGTAGATGCCATAGCCGGATCTGTCAAATCTTGTACCAGGTTGCGTAACGGTACCTTATTACTAGAAACTGAGAGTGCCTTTCAGGCACAAAAACTGCTTCGGGCCACACTCCTGTACACGTTCCCTGACCGGGTGGAGGCCCACCGAACTTTGAATTCGTCTCGTGGTGTAGTCTCTACTAGCTCCCTCGACAGATTGACTGACGAGGAGATTCAATCTTTCCTCGCTGAGCAGGGCGTGACGGCTGTCCATAGGGTCATGAAAAAGGTCAACCATGACCTTGTACCGACCCGGACACTTTTCTTGACCTTCGATAGTGTTAAGCTGCCATCGCGCATCAAGGCGGGCTAAGAGGTTATTTCTGTTCGCCCCTATGTCCCGACACCTACGCGCTGCTACCAGTGTCAGCGTTTCAATCACACTCGACAGTCTTGTTCCAGTGCGGCTAAATGTGTCACTTGTGAAAGGGATGCCCATGAGGGTGACTGTCCACCTCCGTCTCCTCGTTGTGTGAACTGTCAGGGTGACCATGCCGCATCCTCCCGCGACTGTCCTGTCTATAAGGAAGGACGCTGTATCCAAGAAATTCGGGTCAAAGAGAAAGTGTCCACCTCGGCTGCTCGCAAGCTATTGGCTAGTAGGAAGCCCGCGCTGCTCCCAGCGGGGAAATACAGTACTGTCCTCGCCTCTCCTCGGACTACCAGGGAGGTAGCAACCCAGACATGCGATCTGACCTTCAGCACTACGGTCGTCCGTTCGGCCAGTGCTAAGATCTCGCGGTCGACGTCTCCTCTTCCTCCCATCACCCCACAGACACCAGCCCCTTCATCAGCTTCTGCTAAGACGAAGACCCAGAAGTCAGATGCACGGGCCTTCAAGAAGGAACCATCCCGTGCAGACTTCCTACGTACCTCAACCTCCCAGCCTTCGACCTGTACTTCCACCAAACGTCCTTCCAAGAAGGCTCATAGGAAGCACAGTTCTCCTTCTCCGCCACGGCGCATTTCTTCTCCTGCGCCACCCAGCGGTTGCCGCCCCAGGCCGTCATCTGTTTCGCCTGGCCGCACCGCTGGTAGCCGTACATCCGGCCGTTCACCGGCGGAGGAAGCTCCCCCTCCCGGCCATCCTCCCGAGATGGCCGATGAACCTATAGACCCAATGGACAATGACTGTCCGCCGACTGATAGCGGCGGCAGTGCTCGCTCGAAGCTAGGCCCTCAGCGGCCTTCGAGGTGACGACTTCTTTCGTCTTCCTTTTCTTACGATGGCACTTATTCAATGGAATATTCGCAGCATTCGCTCCAACCGAGAGGACTTGAAGTTGCTGCTCCGCTTGCACCGTCCGCTCGTCGTAGCCCTCCAGGAAACGAAGCTACGCCCATGCGATCAAATTGCCTTGGCACACTACACCTCTGTGCGTTTTGACCTACCCCCTGTGGTAGGTATCCCAGCTCATGGAGGGGTTATGTTGCTGGTCCGGGATGATATTTACTACGATCCCATCACGTTGCACACCGGCCTGCAGGCAGTTGCCATCCGCATTACTCTCCCCACTTTTACGTTTTCCTTTTGTACCGTTTACACTCCATCGTCATCTGCCGTTACCAGGGCAGACATGATCCAACTTATTGCTCAGCTACCTGCACCATTTTTGTTAACTGGAGACTTCAATGCCCACCATCCCCTTTGGGGCTCTCCAGCATCCTGCCCGAGGGGCTCCTTGTTAGCAGACCTTTTCAACCAGCTCAATCTTGTCTGCCTCAATACTGGCGCCCCTACTTTTCTTTCGGACACATCTCACACCTATTCCCATTTAGACCTCTCTATATGTACTCCCCAACTTGCACGCCGGTTTGAGTGGTATGCACATGCTGATAAATATTCGAGAGACCACTTCCCGTGTGTTATCCATCTCCTGCAGCATACCCTCTCTCCGTGCTCCTCTAGTTGGACCATCTCCAAGGCAGACTGGGGGCTCTTCTCTTCCAGGGCGACCTTTCAGGATCAAAGCTTCCCAAGCTGCGATCGTCAGGTCGCACACCTCACGGAAGTCATTCTCGCTGCTGCTGAATATTCCATCCCTCACCCTACTTCTTCTCCACGTCACGTACCGGTCCCCTGGTGGACCGCAGCATGTAGAGACGCTTTACGTGCTCGTCGACGTGCTTTACGCACATTTAAACGCCACCCTACAGTGGCGAATTGTATCAATTATAAACGATTACGTGCTCAGTGTCGTCGTATTATCAAAGAAAGCAAGAAAGCCAGCTGGGCTGCTTTCACAAGCACCTTCAACAGTTTTACTCCTTCTTCTGTTGTCTGGGGTAGCCTGCGCCGGCTATCTGGCACTAAGGTCCACTCCCCAGTTTCTGGCTTGAAGGTCGCGAATGAAGTCCTTGTGGCCCCTGAGGCTGTCTCCAATGCCTTCGGCCGCTTTTTCGCCGAGGTTTCGAGCTCCGCTCATTACCACCCTGCCTTCCTCCCCCGCAAACAGGCAGAGGAGGCTAGGCCACCTGACTTTTGCTCCTCGAATTGTGAAAGTTATAATGCCCCATTCACCATGCGGGAACTCGAAACCGCACTTGGCCGATCACGGTCCTCCGCTCCAGGGCCTGATTCTATTCATATTCAGATGCTGAAGAACCTTTCTCCTGCGGGTAAAGGTTTTCTTCTTCGTACATACAATCGCATCTGGATTGAGAGACATGTTCCCGCATGCTGGCGCGAGTCTATTGTTGTCCCGATTCCTAAGCCGGGGAAGGACAAGCACTTGCCTGCCAGTTATCGACCTATCTCGCTTACCAGCTGTGTCTGTAAAGTGATGGAGCGAATGGTTAATTCTCGATTGGTTTGGCTGCTCGAGTCTCGATGCCTACTTACCAATGTACAATGTGGATTTCGTAGGCGCCGCTCTGCTGTTGACCATCTGGTTACCTTGTCGACCTTCATTATGAATAACTTCTTGCGGAAGCGCCCGACCGCGGCTGTGTTCTTTGATTTGGAGAAGGCTTACGACACCTGTTTGAGGGCGGGCATTCTCCGCACCATGCATACATGGGGCCTTCGCGGTCGCCTCCCTCTTTTTATTCGTTCCTTTTTAATGGATCGACAGTTCAGGGTACATGTGGGTTCTGTCCTGTCCGACACCTTTCGCCAGGAGAATGGGGTGCCACAGGGCTCAGTTTTGAGCGTCGCTCTCTTCGCCATCGCGATCAATTCAATAATGGATTGCCCCCCAGCTGATGGATCAGGATCCCTTTTCGTGGACGATTTTACCATCTATTGCAGCGTGCAGTGTACACGTGTCCTGGAGTGCTGTCTTCAGCGTTCTCTTGACCGTCTTTAGTCCTGGAGTGTCGCCAATGGCTTCCGTTTTTCTGCCGAGAAGACGGTCTGTATTAACTTCTGGCGCTACAAAGAGTTTCTCCCACCGTCCTTACGACTCGGTCCCGTTGCTCTCCCAATCGTGGAGACAACAAAAATTTTAGGCCTTACATTTGACAGGAAACTTAGCTGGTCTCCACATGTCATATTTGGCCGCCCGTTGTACCCGTTCTTTAAATGTCCTCCGTGTTCTCAGTGGTATGTCGTGGGGAGCGGATCGAACCGTCCTACTTCGTCTATATCGGTCAATCGTCCGCTCCAAGCTGGATTATGGGAGCTTCGTATACTCCTCTGCACGGCCATCCATCTTACGCCGCCTCAACGTCATACAACATCGGGGTTTACGACTTGCGATCGGAGCATTTTATACTAGTCCCGTAGAGTGTCATCATGCTGTCGCTGGCGAATTGCCACTCACCTACCGGCGCGATATACTGCTTTGTCGGTATGCCTGTCGGCTACTGTCAATGCCCGACCATCCGTCTTATCGTTCCTTTTTTGAAGACTCTCTCGACCGTCAATACGGGTTGTATGTCTCTGCCCTGCTACCCCCTGGAGTTCGCTTTCGTCGCCTCCTTCAACACCTTAATTTTTCACTCCCTGCAACCTTTCGAGTGGGCGAGAGCCACACACCACCTTGGCTCCAGGCTCAGGTCCGCGTTCACCTTGACCTCAGCTCGCTGCCAAATGAGGTTACCCCCGGTTCGGTCTACCAACCCCGTTTTTTGGAACTTCGTTCGAAGTTCATCAACATGACTTTCATTTATACAGATGGCTCTAAGACCAATGACGGGGTCAGGTGTTCCTTTATTGTCGGGGCACAAAGTTTCAAATACCGGCTCCATGGCCATGGTTCGGTCTTCACAGCTGAGCTCTTTGCCATCTACCAGGCTGTTCTTTACATCTGCCGCCACCGACATTCTGCTTATGTCATCTGCTCAGACTCCCTGAGCGCCATCCAGAGCCTCAGTGATCCGTACCCGGGTCACCCTTTCGTACACCGGATCCAACGCTCTCTTCAGCAGCTGGTGGACGTCGATTCTCCGGTTAGCTTTATGTGGGTTCCTGGTCATGTCGGTATCCCTGGGAACGAAGCTGCAGATGCCGCGGCCAAGGCTGCGGTCCTCCAGCCTCGGACAGCTTCTTGTTGTGTCCCTTCGTCCGATTTTAGCAGGGTCATTTGTCGGCGCATTTTATCGCTGTGGCATGCCGATTGGGCTGCACTTACAGACAACAAGCTTCGGGCCTTAAAACCTCTTCCCGTGGCTTGGACGTCCTCCTCACGCCCTTCTCGGCGGGAGGAGGTAGTGTTGGCCCGGTTAAGAATTGGACACTGCCGGTTCAGCCATCGCCATCTGCCGACGGCTGCGTCGGCGCCGTTCTGCCCATGTGGGCACTTGCTGACGGTTCGACACATTTTAATGTCCTGTCCAGATTTTAGCTCACGGCGTCTAGATCTTAACCTGCCAAGTACTTTCGATGCCATTTTAGCGGATGACCCACGAGCAGCTGCTCGTGTTCTTCATTTTATCAATTTGACAAACCTCTCTAAGGAAATTTGATGATGCTGTTTTCTAATCCTATGCCTGTCAGTCTGTCTTTTATCGTGTTTTCCCTTTTAGTTGTTGTCAACTTGTGCCTCGCGTTGCGTTCTTAGAGTAGTCAGGGCGCTAATGACCATTGAAGTTGTGGGCCCTAAAACCACAAAAAAAAAATATTCACTTATATTGATTTCGAGGAAGAAAATTGGGCCAGTCACTCGATCACACACAACCCACACCACAAAATAACGTTTCCAATGTCCCAAAGCTGTTTTCGTACAATATGAGGACCTTCTCATCCCCAGATCCGGGCATTACATTTGTTACCTGTGTCACAAACGTGAAATGTAGTTTAATCGGAAAAACACACACGCTTCAAGAAATCATTGTCCTCATCCAAACCGTTCAGCATCTACACTGCAAATCGTTCATGTTTTGGGCCATCATCTGCTTATATTGCGTGAAAAATTGGGACCTCGTATACATAAAGATTAAGGCGTTTGCGAACAGCTTTATGAACTGTATTCTTCGGCGATCGAAGCTTGTCTAATCGGTTTCGGTGGCGACCTCGTGAATGCAGTTTGAGCTACCTGCCCAGAATCACCCGAAACAAGTGGTCTGCCGCAGCTTGAGGTGACTTTTTTTTTTTTTTGAAATGAGACACAGTTTAGCTTCACTATGTTCGATGATTTAGTTTCTTCTAGCCACACAACACTGTTTTCTCTGGTGGCGGGGGGAACCGTTTTTACATTGTAGCTCACAAGGCGCTACTTTTCGCAAAAGTGTCGAATTAGACACAGTGCTATAGAAATTTAATGGGTTCCCTAGCAGACCTGTAACAAAAAAATACCATCATAGATATTTAATATACAAAGTGGGGTAAAAACTTATGGACACGCTGTATTTAATTCTTTCAGTGGTTGTAGTCAGCGATGGAATACTTAAGCACATTTTTCGTCAACTACAGTTTGACTGTTAAATCCCTCTCTACAACTGGACAGGCTGACTGCAAGAGAAAAAGTTTGCAAAACTTCGAACATAGATAGCGAGGCAGTGGTCAGAGCATCACAGTCAATTATTGGGAATTAAAGTGTGTAGCCTTTGTTGAACTCTGAAGCTAAAGGCATAACGGAGAAATTGTGTAGTTTTGAAACATCCTTTGCGATTGCGAGTTGGGGTAAAATTCTCGAAAGGTTCAGTGTTGTAAATCAGCCAGTGTTCCGCAGTGGCACAGTTCCGTAGTTAGTCTCTCGGAAGAAATTAAAATGGGATACCAATTTTTCAAGAATCAATGTCAGAAGAAATTTGAATCTCTTCGTAAAATTGCTCGAAGTTCGAGAAAGTGAAGTTAGGACAAGAAACACGATAAGAAAAACGAAGAAATTGTTCGACGAATATGATTCGGATATCAAAGAAGCTAATGGATTAGATGAGGTGCGGATATCCTTTGATTTTGGATAAACTGGCTGAAGAACAGAACAAGAATTTTTAGCCGCAGCGTCGTGGTGCAGCGGTAAGCGCTGGGGTTCGTAATCCGAAGGTCGCCGGATCGAATCCTGAACCATTCAACAATTTCCCCCCATGAACCATGGACCTTGCCGTTGGTGGGGAGGCTTGTGTGCCTCAGCGATACAGATGGCCGTACCATAGGTGCAACCACAACGGAGGGGTATCTGTTGAGAGGCCAGACAAACATGTGGTTCCTGAAGAGGGGCAGCAGCCTTTTCAGTAGTTGCAAGGGCAACAGTCTGGATGATTGACTGATCTGGCCTTGTAACACTAACCAAAACGGCCTTGCTGTGCTGGTACTGCGAACGGCTGAAAGCAAGGGGAAACTACAGCCGTAACTTTTCCCGAGGGCATGCAGCTTTACTGTATGATTAAATGATGATGGCGTCCTCTTGGGTAAAATATTCCGGAGGTAAAATAGTCCCCCATTCGGATCTCCGGGCGGGGACTACTCAAGAGGATGTCGTTATCAGGAGAAAGAAAACTGGCGTTCTACGGATCGGAGCGTGGAATGTCAGATCCATTAATCGGGCAGGTAGGTTAGAAAATTTAAAAAGGGAAATGGATAGGTTAAAGTTAGATATAGTGGGAATTAGTGAAGTTCGGTGGCAGGAGGAACAAGACTTTTGTCAGATGAATACAGGGTTATAAACACAAAATCAAATAGGGGTAATGCAGGAGTAGGTTTAATAATGAATAAAAAAAATAGGAGTGCGGGTTAGCTACTACAAACAGCATAGTGAACGTATTATTGTGGCAAAGATAGACACAAAGCCCATGCCTACTGCATGCAGATGATGAAGAAATTGATGAAATGTATGACGATATAAAAGAAATTATTCAGGTAGTGAAGGGAAACGAAATTTTAATAGTCATGGGTGACTGGAATTCGTCAGTAGGAAAAGGGAGAGAAGGAAACATAGTAGGTAAATATGGATTGGGGGGGAGAAATGAAAGAGGAAGCCGCCTTGTAGAATTTTGCACAGAGCATAACTTAATCGTAGCTAACACTTGGTTCAAGAATCATAAAAGAAGGTTGTATACCTGGAAGAATCCTGGAGATACTAAAAGGTATCAGATTATATAATGGTAAGACAGAGATTTAGGAAGCAGGTTTTAAATTGTAAGACAATTCCAGGGGTAGATGTGGACTCTGACCACAATCTCTTGGTTATGAACTGCAGATTGAAACTGAAGAAACTGCAAAAAGGTGGGAATTTAAGCAGATGGGACCTGGATAAACTGAAAGAACGAGAGGTTGTAGAGTGTTTCAGGGAGAGCATAAGGGAACAATTGACAGGAATGGGGGAAAGAAATACAGTAGAAGAAGAATGAGTAGCTCTGAGGGATGAAGTAGTGAAAGCAGCAGACGATCAAGTAGGTAAAAAGACGGGGGCTAATAGAAATCCTTGGGTAACAGAAGAAATATTGAATTTAATTGATTAAAGGAGAAAATATAAAAATGCAGTAAATGAAGCAGGCAAAAAGTAATACAAACGTCTCAAAAAAGAGATCGACAGGAAGTGCAAAATGGCTAAGCAGGGATGGCTAGAGGACAAATGTAAGGATGTAGAGGCTTGTGTCGCTAGGGGTAAGATAGATACTGCCTACAGGAAAATTAAAGAGACCTTTGGGGAAAAGAGAACCACTTGTATGAATATCAAGACCTCAGATGGAAACCCAGTTCTAAGCAAAGAAGGGAAGGCAGAAAGGTGGAAGGAGTATATAGAGGGTTTATACAAGGGCGATGTACTTGAGGACAATATTATGGAAATGGAAGAGGATGAAGATGAAATGGGAGATAGGATACTGCGTGAAGAGTTTGACAGAGCACTGAAAAACCTGAGTCGAAACAAGGCCCCGGGAGTAGACAACATTCCAGTAGAACTACTGACGGCCTTGGGAGAGCCAGTCCTGACAAAACTCTACCATCTGGTGAGCAAGATGTATGAGACAGGTGAAATACCCTCAGACATCAAGAAGAATATAATAATTCCAATACCAAAGAAAGCAGGTGTTGACAGATGTGAAAATTACCGAACAATCAGTTTAATAAGGCACAGCTGCAAAATACTAATATAGAATACAGAATAAGTCAAAAGGAAAGCTTTATAATGACAAGAGAAAGTTAGCCGCTAGTGACTAAGTGACAACTGATTTGACTTCGTTAAAAAAAAAAATGCTTAGAACATATATTACACGACAGTGAGTCTATCTTGCTATACAGCAGACAATTTAAAATATGTTATCTTGAGCCATAATTTAAGTACAGACAAGCTGATAAAAAAAATCTTGTTTAACAAAGAAAGTGATCAACTCCAAGACCTCTAGTTTTAAGATTTAGTTTTAAGGAGATAATATTTAAGAGAGAGAAATGAAATATAAAGCGAAGGATGTGCCTAACAAGCCGGCTTCTGCGATATGAAATGCTAAAGAAGTGAAAATAAAACATAGTATGTAAGAATTATTTTTTTTTTAAGTTCAAGGAGCAATGATCCAGAAACGAAATTTATTTTCGTCAAGGACAAGGGTCGCTTGACAATTATTGGTTCCTGATCCCACTAAAAAGGAAAACATGTAACTAGTTTCTATGTCAGCTACGTCTAGATTAAGTTCCAATGTACATAGAAATCTGGAACAGGTTCATCTCTGCATTAAAATAACGTAATGTTTACGAAGCATGTGAGTTACTTGTAAGTCCCAACATGACCACGAAAGCGCTATCCTTCAGCTAGATAAACAAAGTAGCATTAATTGTAATTGCAATACACAGGACAGATACATTCAAAGCCATAAGTGAAATAAATACCAAGTATAAGAGCGTAAGTGGCAAGGACAGAGCAATTATGACTTAAGGTCATATTATATAGAGGCCAATGCAGTGTAGCGCAAGCAGGCGTCAAGGCGAGAATAAAATGACAATGAAACCGCCGGCAAAACAAAGTAGCTAGTTTGTAATTGGAGCGTGTACGCAGACGTACGGCGCAAAGGAAAATTAATTTCTGAGTCATAAGGAACAAGGAGTTGTTTGCTAGATTTCTTCTTCTATGTACTATTATATCTATGTCTTTCTTCTGAATTTGTGTAAATATCCTAACCCGCCTAAACCCGTCCCGTAGACTTGACGTCACAGATTGAGAAATGCGGTTGACGTGGAAGGCTGGTTTGGCATACGATTTTCAAAAGGAAGCGCGTGAACGAAATCGGGAAAAGCTAGTTTTGAAATGTCTTTATTTTTCCTTTTAAAGTCAATCCGAGACGCAAACCGAGATCGCGATAAGGAATTTGAAATTTTGGGGGGAGGGGGGGTGAATGGTGTTCTGTTCTCATGTGAGAGGGCAATCAACTGTGACTGATTGATCCTCACATCTAGTAAAAAGAGAATTTTTGTTGAAATGACAGTGATAACTTTAATGAATCTAATAAATAGAAAGAACGATTGAAATGAATTAAAATAATAATAATTGCTAACAGATCGGAGAAAGTAATGTATTGTGACTGTGAACTAAAAGCATAGTCTTAGAGAAAGATGAGGAACAATGTAAAGCGAAATGTTAAGGTAGTTAGCAACAAAGCAACAGAAATTGAAATGGACATGATAATCAAAGCTCTGAATTTACAAGCTTCAAAGTGAGACAAACTATTTGATTATAAACTGTAAAAAAAAAATTGTGTACGTAGTAGTGTATAAGTGAAGGCTTAAAATGGTGTGGAAGTCTGCCACAGACACGAAGCAATGCATCGTTGTTATAACTAAGTGATAATTTCATTCACGATGAAGATAAAAAGTGTTAAACGTGCAGATAGGCCGACGGACAATGATAGTCCGGTTGTGTAACCGAAGGCGGTGATGTGATTACGTGCAGTGCATCGGAAACCAAGTGTGTTAGCTGCTCTGCAAAGTGCGAGCGCTAGCCTACCTTAAAATCTTCAAAATCGGCTGGAAAATGTCGAGACAGGGATGGTTTCAATGGAGCCTCTGTCCCTGGTAATCCTCGTCCCTCCTCACCAGCCTCAGCAAACCACAAAATACCACAACACCATCGACGCAACGTGTTCACTGAACCGTGCGCGGAAAAGATGAAGTACCGCGTGGAGGCTAGTGAGCGCCTCGAGTTGCGATTCAGCTCTAACAATCAGCCTGTGTCAACGTACATCTACGCAACAAACGCGTTAAATTTAAAGTGATGTACTAGCACAGCACTCCCGCTGCAGTTCGACGAAACGGACTTTCCATGAAAGCCGCTCCCAAAATAAGACTTTTATATGAGTTCACAACATATCACATACTATGCTAATGTTATATCCCGTGGATGAAATGTGAACAGCCAAACCACACGCGAATAGTGACAAAGTCAAATTCCTATGAATCCCAAGTCCTAAAATAGATTTAAGCTTAGTTTTTAGACTAATGGGTATTTATATTTTTTTGTTACATGTAACGTGTGTACGTAACGTGCGAGTGAGACTCGCCCGCCAGAGCTGATGAAAAGTTTTCTACTCGGAGACCGCAAAGTAGCGATCCAACTTCTCAAGGGATAAGCTTCACCTGGAGAAGAATCAAATTTTAACTTACCTGTCAATACACAAACAGTGAAAGCGTAAAAATCATGACAACTAGTGAGCAATGGAAAATGGACACGTGTGAGAAATTCCATGTGTGAGAATTATATGTGTATAAGAATGGACACGTGTGAGAAATTCTATGTGTGAGAATTATGTGCGTATAAAAAGATGAATCCTATGTGTTTTCTTTCAGGAGCAAAGAGCCTATGAGCTCTGGACAATAACTTGAGGCCACAAAGATGGTCGGTATGAACTCTGTAAAAAAAATGACTGAAATGAGTATAATGTACAATGTCCATTGTAAACTTCGTAGATTTACTGTCTTAGTTTTTAAATTTTTTTGTGTATCTTTACCTTAAGAACTGTCTTTGTCTATGAATGAGAGATCACCATATTTGTGTAATCCTAATAATCAAATGACAGGAATACTGTGTTTGATCAATGTAAATCCGTAAAGTACTCAATCCCATAATGTTAACGGCGACATGTGAATCTTGGTAATCTCCTTGATTTCCAAGATTCCCATGGAAGGCAATGTAACATTATGTGATTGTCTTATTTTAAATCATTCACTAATCGAGCAGTCGCTCGGCAACAGCTACAGTTAGCAAATAATGTTGCGAGAATGTAAAAGGTGAACGACCTGTGACGTAACTTGTTTATTGTCGAAGCGCCGTCAGATATGAGTGAGTTATTGACTTTGAAAACCGCGGCGCGAAAAAAACGGACAGAAGAAGAACACTTTTACACATTTTTTTTTTTTGGAGGTACGAGATACTCCGATGAACATTTACTCATTCTTCTCTTGTCTCTTGTGTCGGACGCGCATGTCATGCCGCCGTATTATTATCGTTAAAAATATTGTTTTAGTGAAAAGTGAATGTGTAATACTAAAAGTGCCTAGCAGTAGATTTATTGTGCGACGTGTATGTGAAAACGTCGAAGGAATTGTTTTCATTAAGAGAAGTGCCAGTCAAAACGGCATCCATGTTAAATCCTTCATTGCAGTGTAAGTTCGTCTATTAATTGCCATAAATTCAGACTTAAATGGAACTGCTGTATGGACTATTTATTTAATATAGAATCTATGTCTCACTCCTTCATGAAGTTATTTAATTTTCTTTATGTTTCTGCCAAATAGAGAGTTCACAGTCACGAATTCTTTCGTCGAGTTCGGACGGAAGTTGCATGCGGCGAAATACTTTCTCCGCGCCATATTCTACTGGTAAATGCATGATAAACTACGGTCCCTTAGGAAATTCATGTTGAGCTATCCAAAATAATTATATTTTGAATAGGCATTTACTCTCCTATGCAATGCAACTTCCGACTGATCAGACGACGAATGGGGACATTTATAACTGTATGTTTATGTATACACATTATGTAAACATATCGTTATACACGACTGCTGCGGTATGACTGCCACACTACTTCCCTCGCAAGCTCGCAAGTAAACGGATGACGCACCTTAGACGAAAGCAACAATGACAACATGTTAATGGTGATTCAGTTCTAAATGTTTTGAAATGCTTAACTAGTACATAACACTTTTTCAAAATTAATAAGCAAACATATTAATATTATTAATAGTAAGACTGTATTAAAAACTTTCAGTGTTCGGCTCCACAAATTCAAATTATATTTAAAGTTTTAACCCAGTGCGTGGGAAATAAACATCCCAGGTTGGGATGCATAAACTAAAACCAGATGAGGGGATGGTCTGATGCAGGTGGGGGAAATCCCCCCCGACATGCCCCCTCCCCCCCTGCAAATCACACACTGCCCATATGACAATTTACACCTGCAGTGGGATGAAATTTGTACAGTCTAGCATATGCCATGTATGCTAGGTTTCATGCTTCTTACTATGAAAGTGCTGAAGAAGGGGTTGTCTACTCAGTCCATAGAAGCTATCACAGATCATCGTAATAGGCCGCTCGAAACACAACGAGATAATTACATCTAGACCATGTGTACATATTGAATTTAACTCTTCTGCAAATTTCCCGGAACACACTGCCATGTGTGCTCTAGTTCCACATGACTGTGTGATCAACTACTGCCCGCTCACAGGCGTTGTGCAACGGGCTGTATAAATGAACAGGTGCTGTGCCATACCTGGAGCATTCCACAATGGTATCTCAAGGTGTAAACATCATTGCAGACGCTCAGGGTTTGTATGATGGTGAGCGTAGACAGGTCATATTTAAAGATGTTGCATTCGTAGTGTACAGAGAAGATGCAGTAGTAATAGAGACATTCTCAGCAATCAAAGCGTCACCGAGGTCTTTCAAGGATGTGAAGTGCGTTGGAATTCACTGGGATGATCCTGATATACCATGTAAAGATATGGTGATGTCGCTTCGGCTATTCAACTACGCAGATACCCTCATTCACATGAAGGGGTAGGAGAAGATCTCATGGATGCATCGAATCCTCAGGTTTGTTGCTATTCAAGACTTGTAATTCTATAGCTGCCCTGCTCTCCATTGACTCAGGAAGAAGAAGATGTGTTTGCTTACGCAAATGTAAAATTACTTTTAGGCTGGATGAGAAATAAAAGATTTTTTACTATACAACCTCTGTGTTCTTTTTTCAACCCTGTTCCAGCTTTGACAGTGTTCATTTTTAAGCAGATACTACGTCTGCGAGTTCCTTCAAGTACCAGAGATATAATTTTAGACATGTGTGCTGTATGTCTTTGGAAGTGGACATGGTCACATGCCTCCTGCTCCCATAAACCAATTCGGGCTGCACGATAGGTGTAATTCCACGCAGCCATTCTGTATATTTTGTTATCTTCCATCATAAACTTGACCCCCTTTATAGCACTCACATGTTGTTGTGGTCCTCAGTCCTGAGACTGGTTTGATGCAGCTCTCCATGCTACTCTATCCTGTGCAAGCTTCTTCATCTCCCAGTACCTTCCGCAACCTACATCCTTCTGAATCTGCTGAGTGTATTCATCTCTTGGTCTCCCTCTACGATTTTTACCCTCCACGCTGCCCTCCAATACTAAATTGGTGATCTCTTGATGCCTCAGAACATGTCCTAACAACCCGATCTCTTCTTCTAGTCAAATTGTGCCCCAAACTTCTGTTCTCCCCAATCCTATTCAATATTTCCTCATTAGTTATGTGATCTACCCATCTAATCTTCAGCATTCTTCTGTAACACCACATTTCGAACGCTTCTATTCTCTTCTTGTCCAAACTATTTATCGTCCACGTTTCACTTCCATGCATGGCTACACCCCATACAAATACTTTCAGAAAAGACTTCGTGACACTTAAATCAATACTCGATGTTAACAAATCTCTCTTCTTCAGAAACGCTTTCCTTGCCATTGCCAGTCTACATTTTATATCCTGTCTACTTCGACCATCATCAGTTATTTTGTTCCCAAAATAGCAAAACTCCTTTACTACTTTAAGTGTCTCATTTCCTAATCTAATTCCCTCAGCATCACCCGACTTGATTCGACTACATTACATTATCCTCGTTTTGCTTTTGTTGATGTTCATCTTATATCTTCCTTTAAGACACTATCCATTCCATTCAACTGCCCTTCCAAGTCCTTTGCTGTCTCTGACAGAATTACAATGTCATCGGCGAACCTCAAAGTTTTTATTTCTTCTCCATGGATTTTAATATCTTCTCCGAATTTTTCTTTTGTTTCCTTTACTGCTTGCTCAATATACAGATTGAATAACATCGGGGAGAGGCTACAACCGTGTCTTACTCCCTTCCCAACAACTGCTTCCCTTTCATGTCCCTCGACTCTTATAACTGCCATCTGGTTTCTGTACAAATTGTAAATAGCCTTTCACTCCCTGTATTTTACCCCTGCCCCCTTTAGAATTTGAAAGAGAGTATTCCAGTCAACATTGTCAAAAGCTTTCTCTAAGTCTACAAATGCTAGAAACGTAGGTTTGCCTTTCCTTAATCATTCTTCTAAGATACGTCGTAAGGTCAGTATTGCCTCACGTGTTCCAGTATTTCTACGGAATCCAAACTGATCTTCCCCGAGGTCGGCTTCTACTAGTTTTTCCATTCGTCTGTAAAGAATTCGTGTTAGTATTTTGCAGCTGTGGCTTATTAAACTGATTGTTCGGTAATTTTCACATCTGTCAACACCTGCTTTCTTTGGGATTGGAATTATTATATTCTTCTTGAAGTCTGAGGGTATTTCGCCTGTTTCATACATCTTGCTCACCAGATGGTAGAGTTTTGTCAGGACTGGCTCTCCCAATGCCGTCAGTAGTTCTACTGGAATGTTGTCTACTCCGGGGGCCTTTTTTCGACTCAGGTCTTTCAGTGCTCTGTCAAACTCTTCACGCAATATCCTATCTCCCATTTCATCTTCATCTACATCCTCTTCCATTTCCATAATATTGTCCTCAAGTACATCGCCCTTGTATAGACCCTCTATATACTCCTTCCACCTTTCTGCTTTCCCTTCTTTGCTTAGAACTGCGTTTCCATCTGAGCTCTTGATGTTCATACAAGTGGTTCTCTTATCTCCAAAGGTCTCTCTAATTTTCCTGTAGGCAGTATCTATCTTACCCCTAGTGAGATAAGCCTCTACATCCTTACATTTGTCATCTAGCCATCCCTGCTTAGCCATTTTGCACTTCCTGTCGATCTCATTTTTGAGACGTTTGTATTCCTTTTTGCCTGCTTCATTTACTGCATTTTTATATTTTTTCCATTCATCAATTAAATTCAATATTTCTTCTGTTACCCAAGGATTTCTATTAGCCCTCGTCTTTTTACCTACTTGATCCTCTGCTGCCTTCACTACTTCATCCCTCAAAGCTACCCATTCTTCTTCTACTGTATTTCTTTCCCCCATTCCTGTCAATTGTTCCCTTACGCTCTCCCTGAATCTCTGTACAACCTCTGGCTCTTTCAGTTTATCCAGGTCCCATCTCCGTAAGCTCCCACCTTTTTGCAGTTTCTTCAATTTTAATCTACAGGTCAAACCAATAGATTGTGGTCAGAGGCCACATCTGCCCTTGGAAATGTCTTACAATTTAAAACCTGCTTCCTAAATCTCTGTCTTACCATTATATAATCTATCTGATACGTTTTGGTATCTCCAGGGTCCTTCCATGTATACAACCTTCTTTCATGATTCTTAAAACTAGTGTTAGCTACGATTAAGTTATGCTCTGTGCAAAATTCTACCATGCGGCTTCCTCTTTCATTTCTTAACCCCAATCCATATTCACCTACTACGTTTCCTTCTCTCCCTTTTCCTACTACCGAATTCCAGTCACCCATGACTATTAAATTTTCGTCACCCTTCACTATCTGAATAATTTCTTTTATTTCATTATACATCTCTTCAATTTCTTCGTCATCTGGAGAGCTATTTGGCATATAAACTTGTACTACTGTAGTAGGTGTGGGCTTCGTATCTATCTTGGCAACAATAATGCGTTCACTATAATGTTTGTAGTGGCTTACCCGCATTCCTATTTTCCTATTCATTATTAAACCTACTCCTGCATTACCCCTATTTGATTTTGTATTTATAACCCTGTAATCACCTGACCAGAAGTCTTGTTCCTCCTGCCACCGAACTTCACTAATTCCCACTAGATCTAACTTTAACCTATCCATTTCCCTTTTTAAATTTTCTAACCTACCTGCCCGATTAAGTGATCTGACATTCCACGCTCCGATCCGTAGAACGCCAGTTTTCTTTCTCCTGATAACGACATCCTCTTTAGTAGTCCCCGCCCGGAGATCCGAATGGGGACTATTTTACCTCCGGAATATTTTACCCAAGAGGACGCCATCATCATTTAATCATACAGTAAAGCTGCATGCCCTCGGGAAAAATTACGGCCATAGTTTCCCCTTGCTCTCAGCCGTTCGCAGTACCAGCACAGCAAGGCCGTTTTGGTTATTGTTACAAGGCCAGATCAGTCAATCATCCAGACTGTTGCCCCTGCAAATACTGAAAAGGCTGCTGCCCCTCTTCAGGAACCACACGTTTGTCTGGCCTCTCAACAGATACCCCTCCGTTGTGGTTGCACCTACGGTACGGCCATCTGTATCGCTGAGGCACGCAAGCCTCCCCACCAACGGCTAGGTCCATGGTTCATATTAAAGTCGGTGGATTTTACAGACACCGAAAAAATACTTTCAGAGAAAGTTTTTCATCACAGATTATAGAATCAATGGCAAAGCAAATGAAAGAAATGATAGCTGACAAAAATACCACTTAAACTGTGCTGGATAGAAAAAAGAGGTTATTACCACATCTATAAAAAGAGCACAACCATTAAATAACGAAAAAATTATAACTCGCTAAAAACACTCGATATTTAATTTTAAAAATAATAAAAAACTAAATGATACCTACATATCCACATACATCTCCAATAGGAATTACGAGTTATTTGAAGAATAATTATTAACAAATTCCGTATGTGAATGGAATGGGAACGAACACTAATAAATGTTGCAATAGGACGTATTCTTTGCCATGCAGTTGAAAGTGGTTCACAGACAGATTACAGGTGTGAATTTAGATTGGATAATGTGTGAGAGGTCATATTTTCTTCTTCAAATGAACTGAAAATATTAATCAAATAATTGAGACACGTTTACGTTGTACAGGGCAAGATGTGTGAGCAAGAAGAGGTTACAGTCATTGTAAGAGATTACGCCGCAGAATTATCAGCCACAAGGCTGCAGTGAATGCTGAGTAGGATCACATTACCATCGAACCTAAGACACGTGCATTGCCACTTCAATTGTTATGGCGGACTCATTAAAAATATGCTTTGCAGCAATATCTTTATTAACAATAGGTTTTGTTTTGGACCATCAAAATCCGTCTGCTTAACTAGGTTTCCCTTCCAACACAAACACACACACACACACACACACACACACACACACACACACACACACACACAGAGAGAGAGAGAGAGAGAGAGAGAGAGAGAGAGAGAGAGTGTGTGACTCCGTCTCCGGGAATGATATAGGAAGACAATTATCGAACTGTATGAAAGAAACGTAAATTAGCTACGAGCTACGGCAGGTACACACTTCATTCAACGTGTAAGCGTCACTACAGGTATTTGGATATACCAGCAGATTATGACATTCGATGTGCCTACCATCATTCGCGATGATGTGTCATAGACATATAGCGAGATCCTTCATGACCCACTGAAGTGCCGGAACATCGATGTTATCGACGTCCTCCTGAAAGGCTGTTTTCAGCTCAGCAGTGGTTTTAGGGTTATTGCTGTACACCTTGTCTTAAATATAGCACCACAAAAAGGGGTCGCATGTGCTCAAATCCAAAGAATATGGCGGCCAATCGAGGCCGATCGCAGTGACCTCTGGGTACCCCAGAGGCAGAGCGCGGTCCTCAGGGTGCTCCTCCAGGACATCAGACGCTCTCCTACTTCGGTGGGGTCGAGCTCCCTCTTGCATGAAACACATCTCGTCGAAATCAGGGTTACTTTGTATAATGAGGATGAAATCATCTTCCAAAAGCTTCACGTACCTTTCGGCAGTTACCGCACGATCAAGGAATATCGCACCGACTACTCCGTGACAGGAAATTGCACACCAAACAGCCACCCGTTGAGCGTGACGAGATTTCTCGATCGCGAAATGCGGATTCTCAGTCCTTCAAATGCGCCAACTTTTGCTTATTGACGAACCCATCCAAATGAAAGCGGGCTTTGTCACTAGCCCAAACCATACAGCGCATACTAATTCCAATCATGCCTCGCTGCCAACCGTGCAGTTTTAACGCCCTAACGCAAACAGTTCGGAAGCTATGGCAACGTTATTTGATATCGTGATTAACTGACTGATTAATGCCTCTTAATCACATATTTTTCATGCTGATTCAGGAGGAGGGCGTAAGATAAATGCGGGAAAAATTCGTTAGGAAGTTTTCATCTGATGCTGAACCTTCCTGCTACTAATAAGAATTTATACGCTTTGCTAATCGACTACTTATCGTAATACATGAAAACAGGGGTAACACATTACAAAACAGGAAGAGTCTGAGGAGTGCGGTATGCCCTATCGGCATTGGAGAAAGCGCGGGGCCATCCAATATTGAGCACAGAACATGTTGCCAACAAATTTGGAGCAACGGCGCTGGTTCATCTGAAGGACTGCAAGGTGTATCTGCCATTAAAATTTTCGATCATCAGTCTCACTCAACCAGACGCTCTCAACAGTGGTAGACTGTGCATAATATATCGTAGAACAGACAAAAACACAGGCGCAGTCCATTTTGAAATTTTTTTTTGTCAAAAAATGTCAGTTTCTATTCACAAAGTATTACTCACTATAGGACATGTTAATATTAGATCTCTGATAAGAAGACTGATATGACTCCATGCTTTATTCACAAGGCTGTCTCACATAAAAGGTCACTAGTGAGCTGAAAGCCCTTACAGTAGTCACAGAGCACTGAAAGACCCAAGTAGAAACAAGGTCACGGGAATAGATAACATTCCAGTAGAACTACTGAGGGCCTTGGGAGAGCCAGTCGTGATAAAACTCGGTTGGTATGACGTGTTCTGAGGCATCAAGGGATCATCAATCTAGTATTGGAGGGCAGCGTGGAGGGTAAAAATCGTACAGGCAGACCAAGAGATGAATACACTAAGCAGATTCAGAAGGATGTAGGTTCAAATGGCTAAAAGCACTATGGGACTTAACATCTAAGGTCATCAGTCCCCTATACTCAGAACTACTTAAACCTAACTAACCTAAGGACATCACACACATCCATGCCCGAGGCAGGATTCGAACCTGCGACCGTAGCAGCAGCGCGGTTCTTGACTGAAGCACCTGGAAGCATTTAGGCTGCAGTACGTACTGGGAGATGAAGAAGCTTGCACAGGATAGAGTAGCATGGAGAGCTGCATCAAATCAGTTTCAGGACTGAAGACCACAACAACAGCAACAACAGTTTCTATAAGTATCTTATTAAGATTTCCCACCCTAGAAGCATAAGAGTAAGGTATTTTCAGCAAAAAAGGTTTTTCCATCGTTGGCCTGTGTTATTAAATAATGAGATAGCAAACTGAAGTTTAAAGAGAAGTTACTTCACACCTGCAGTGGTTTTGTGAATGCTTCCCCAACAAAGGATATAAACAACAAAACATCCAGTAACAGAAAGAAGTATGTACTACATTTCAGGAAAAAAATTTTTCATAACTATCTCTAATGACCACAGTATCAATCAGAAGCTAAACACTAGACTTAGAACATATAGGAACATATAGAACTTATATCGTGTCAAGTGCAAATCTTACTTTGTGGTAGTGTGAAGGTACCACATTTTCTGATGTTAAGGTATCTAGTGTAAAATATCTAGTGTTTTACTTATGAGCCAGTTAAGTTTCTTTGTCTATCGAGACCATTCCAAGTGTTCTATTTTCTGTATATTTTCACGTTTCATAGATTTTTTTTTCATGACTGAGGCATTAGCCAGGTGTCTAGATAATTTCTTCTGTGTGAGTGGTGATATAGCCAATGGGCTTGCCACATTGGAACTCGCAGATTAAACAAAGTTAAAAAATGTCAGGCTTGGTTAGTGCTTGGATGGATTATCTTCTGGATATTCCAGGTGCCATCGGATTTGAAAGATTTGCTGTTGCGCAGTATGACTATTATTATTATAGTTGCCACATGTGATGAGGAATTTAATGATCTTGAGGAGTACTATTGATGAGACAATTTATAGTGCTTTTCTTGATTATGGGGACGAGTGAGGCAGTGTGAAGTGCTCTTACACATGATGATTTAATTAGAGATGTGATTACCATCTCTCACATAGATACATAACACCTTCTTATTCTTGTTTTATTCGTTAATGATGTAATTTTATGCATGCACTGTGCAGTTTCTTGTTGGAGTGTCAGGTCTGCATTTGATTAACGTCCATTTTCATCATATCATTATTATGAATATTTTGATGTAGTGATATTTGGTTTATCAGAATAATGTATGATATAATGAGATGATACTACTTAGGAATTTTCGTTTGTTTGTTGTGAGTCTGAAACTGTGACGTGTGATTGTGAGTGGATATTATCTATCTAGTGAGGTTCAGTACACGCTGTGCATGATATAAAGGTGGATTTATGCCAGTTATGTTTAGCCTTTACTAGATATTTTACTTGATGATAGTTCCCTTGAATGAGTAACATTCGTCTTTGATAAAGAGCAATTCGTATGCAAGATAAGTGTGGGCACAATCTGATATGTTGTGGATATTTATATTTTGCAGACGTTTGTGTTATGGCTTTATGATTCTACTGTGTTCCAAATGACGAGATAGTTCTGTCCTAGTATACTGAAAAGTGAGCTATGATTTGCAATTGTTGTGTCTTGGTCTGTAGAGATGAGTATATGATGTGACAGATGTTTCGTTTGTTCGATTTTTGAGCCAGAGTGGGTACACTGTGAGCGTTAAAGTGAATGTAATGTGTAGTGAGGTTACCATCTTAGTGCTCAGAGGCTTGTACTGACCGTGTCTGTGATGAGTGTGGTAAGTTCAAAGTCTTTCCTGCCAAGGCAGTGCATATTTTGTCTTTCATGCTATATGTTGTTTACTACTCTTGTTCTGCACCATGTCTGTGTTTGTAGATCTATTACTATATATAGACTTGGTGTGAGAGTAGGTTGAAGAACTTGGCCAGCAGAAATAAAATATGTATGTCCATATGGTGTGAAAGTAAAATGATTCACTCGGGTTGCTTGAGACATATCTGACTGTGTCAAGGGAAATAATAACTGTGATAAAGATCTCGATATGGATTGCGTTTCATTGATGATTCATTAGGTTTTATGATGGTTTCTCCAGACCGTCGTGCTGTTTAAGACTGTAGTGCCGCGATTTCGCTATGCAACAATGCAAGTAGCAGTCATACTAATGTCCGAGATTAAGGCTAGTGTAATTTTTGATGCGGTACGTTTTTTCAGCTGCAATAAATCATATTTGACGTCCAACTGCATACAGTGATGAAACACCGTTAACGTTCACTCGCGTCGGCTAATGTTTCTGGTCTTCTTCTGTTGCCACGTCCTGTTGTTGGTAACTGTGGCTCCGTGTCGCATCTGAACCTCTTTGTCAACCTTCCGCCTCCTTCTGAGGAACACAGCTTCTGTCCCCACTAAAATATTCCAGTTACTGTTCCTGAACTTTTCTTTTTCTTTTACGTGAAATAACTTCATGTGTGTTTCAAGAATTAAAAATTCGAGCGATTTATGCTTTTAAGTAATTCATTTCACTCGTGCTATTAATAATTACCAATTGTGTGAATATGTAACGCAGTGTGGAAAGTGCAGCAATTTTAATTTGTTTCCTGTAGTTTCAAAAATGGTTCAAATGGCTCTGAGCACTATGGGACTTAACTGCTGAGGTCATCCGTCCCGTAGAACTTAGAACAACTTAAACCTAAATGACCTAAGGACATTACACACATCCATGCCCGAGGCAGGATTCGAACCTGCGACGGTAGCGGTCGCGTGGTTCCAGACTGTAGCTCCTAGAACCGCTCGGCCACTCCGGCCGGCTCCTGTAGTTTCAATCGATGGAAGATTTCATGTTGGTTTTGAGCGAAACTAGACACTGTAACTAGATACACTGCACAATAGACTTGAACACGTCCATCTTCGCACCCCTTCGCTGTGCTGTACGAGTATAATGCTAAATAAGGAAACACTTTGAAGAATGGTCTCATCTCTTAAAATGCTGCGGACTATTAATAGCTCTTAATCATAGCAACACAGTTATAGAATTTTAGTGCAGAAGATTCCCTGTTCACCAATAGTGCTGTAACAATATTTAGCAGGATGTCCTTTTTTTTTCAGTACGCTTCCCAGAAAGTTAACAGAATCACAGTACAAGTTGTAATGAAAGACAAGGAGGCAATCAACATCTGCAAATCCAAGGAAACGACGCCGTAAAGTTGATCAGTGGGACTCTGGCTGCTGACCAGGCGACAGAAGTGGCGCAGCTCTGACGTTTCTGGACTGCGGAGAGTCGAACCCAGGAGTAGCCGGCAGAGGAGAGGAGCTGTCTGCGCCGCCTCCATGTCCACTGTCACCATGAACACCTGTGACGACTGCCACGACAGAAACAACATGTGTATCGCCACTAGCTGTTCCTGCTGATGTGTTAAGACTGCGGCAACTGCATTCCAAGATTACTGCACAGTGCAGTCACCATTAATAAGACTAAGACTATCTCGTGGGCTGAAAGAACCTCCTGGGACAGGTTGCACAGGGCGGAGTAAACGCTCCTCAACATGCGGTAGCGATCTGCAAATGGTCGCCGCTGGCATCTCACTTGGGCTGTAGCTCTCAGACACTGGATGAGCTGGCGCAGGTCACTCCTCACAAGAAGAACGAGCCCCACACACCTGCAAACAGCTGTAGGTAGAATACCACTTGAGAACAATGATAACGTATACGTCCATTTCATCCCTTCCATCAGATATACTGACGTCACAGCAGCTACACGTAGCGCGAGAGAGCCTGCGTACACCACTTTGCAGCAGATCCTCACCGCCGCGCTGGAGAAATGACGCCACTGCAAGATGCCGCTGTCCCAGTAAGACAATAGAGTGAGTATCCTCTGGTACTTGTGGGTATTTCGAAACAGGTCTGCGGCGACCGCCGTCACCGTGGTGTCGTAGGATGTCATCACATAGGCAACAGACCACACAAAGGTGATGGAAACCTTTTTCATCGTGTTCATAGCTTGCATCCAGTTTATCGTAAGCGCTGTTAGTGTCAGGTTCATGACGAGAGCAGCCGCTGCGTACAGTGTACCAGCACGTGTCCTCTGTAGCCCACACCTATCAGTGTCCACTGTGAACGGCGTCAGCCCGAAAACCCTGCAGATGGCGTGGTATCGTGATACAGAACTTAAGAAGTCCCTTCCATTCGCCATTTCAATATCGGATAGAACTACAGGACACCATCAGTACCTGTGATAAAAGAAAACATGTCCCCAGTTACAACAAGAAAGTTGCTTGCATTACATAGAGAACAAATCTTAAATTATCGACATAGAAATGATTAACAGACTAAACTCAGCCTAGAGATAGCACATTCATGACAAATGAGTTTTCCTTAACGTATGTTTTCAAAAACCATTACGACAATAATGGAGTAACCACAGGGATGATCATTATTTTTCGACATGTGAAATAGGTAAACAAAACATAAACTTGCAGTCCAGTATACTTATCACTTCCCTACAAACCGCAAATAGTGAAAACTAAGACAGTTCGAACCATTCATAAATTGTTGAGTATGAGGAGTAGGTAGTTTCTGTTTGTTTGACCGTATAAGTTCTTATGTTCTCTTAACAGAACGAATAAGACTGACTTCCCTGTAATATGTTTATTATTTACTACAAGTGCTACTATTGTTTCGTAAAAACCACCCATCAAGCACATTGCAAAATCTTCTGTTATGAGTGTCTTTACTGAGTCTTCGTTACACCACATACAGAGCCTGAAATATTTAAAATATTCTGAGTAAAGTAAGTAAATAAATGAAAATAAATAAGACTGAAAAGAAGGAAAGTCAAGAGGCAATATTTTAACATAACCGGGAACTTTGTCGACGGCGCACAAAATCAGTTCTAGATGGATGTGGCGATTTCGACTTGGAGTAGTGTCGGCAGTCTTCAAGGTAAGCCAAGAAAACCTAAATCACGAGGCAAAATCGAAATTCATACTCCATTTCTCTCATATACAAGTTTAGCAACTTATATTTTATATGAAATTTTTTGCCAGTGTGGTTTGGCAGTGAAATGGGCTATTTTTGTTATGTTTTCTTGTTAGCGAAATGCTGACCTTAATTTTGTTTCCATTTACGTGTAGCTTCTTAAAACAAATTTTGTTGGCCAACGTTGGATCGTAGCCATCGTTTTCTGCTAATACTTTGTTATTTAAGTTATATCTAGAAAGTTTATTTTACTATGGTGTTGATGCACGATTATGAATATATTATTGTGTGAAATCAAATAATGGAATAACAGCAATGTGGGACGAGTGTATTGCCGCTCAACACAAAGGAATCATTGAGCTGCAGACAGGCACAATGAAAAAACAGCCTAAAGACTGGGCTTTAAGACAGTGCTTCTTCAGAAAAAGAAAACAAACAGATATTCCCACAAGAAAAACTCACACAAACCTGGTCACTGCCCGTGGGCACTGGAGCCTGACTCATGATAAGTCGGGCTCCAGCGTCCAGAAACAGTGGCCATTTTTATGAGAGTTGTGCTTGAGTGAACGTGTGTGTGTTTTCTATTTCCGAAGAGGAATATTGTTATAACGCTCAATACTTCAGCTGTCTTTTTGATTGAGCCTCTTCGTGACCCAGCGTCTCCTCATGTGATGAGTATCGATCTATTCTTTCCGTACTGATTATATTTTTGTGTTATTTATTCCATTCTGTGGAACATCTCTGTTTAGGTTTCTGATCGGTCTTGTAACAGTAGTGTATCATCTACCTATTTGTACAGGTAACGGATTTTATTAATCCATTTAGGATGTCTATAATGGAACTGGTTCTCAATATGTTGCAGTAAAATATTAGCGAGTATTCCGGCAAGCTGGTTTCCCATTACTAAACCGCATTCTAATACATATATTTGGTTACTGAACTTGGAATGGTTGTAGGAGAGTTACAGTTTTAGTAAAGTAATAAATTTCCCCCGCAACTACTGCGTTCGACGTACGACGTGTGGGAACCTTCTGTTCGGCAATTTCATGGGTCTCATTAACTATTCAGTTGGTGTACATGTTGATTTTATCTAACAAAATATGTTTTAAATCGGATGGGATATCGATGTCTGTAATTTGTTGTATAACTCCACTAGAACTATTCACTGTATACTGATTCCCATATGTACAGTCCTGAGCAAGTATATAAATTACCTTCGTCTTAGTCAGAATAAAGAACTACTTTGCAGTTTATTGTTGGATTGAAAGGGTTACTGTATTTATGAATTCTTGGCAGTGACTGCAGTTTATTTGCAGATGGGTTCATCATGTTGCAATATGTTTCTTTCTGTTTTGTCAAGTAAATGTTCTTTGCTATTTAGGGATTTTTAATTTGGACAGACACCAAGTAGCTACATGTCCTTTTGTACAAATCATGTTATTTTGATGCACACTCGAAGATTCTTTTTATGCAGACTATTTTAAACATGTCTCCACAGTATTCCCTTCATCAGTTACTTTTACATTGTTAGTGTTTATTTCACAAAAAGTACGATGATTTTCGTATTGAGGAGATTATCATATGATAACAAACGCTCATTTGAATCGTGCAAGCTGAGAATAAACATCAGAACACACACCAGAACAAGAAGTTGTCATTCCATGGAACATTCCATGGAACATTCCTACGGAATATCAGAGCAGCTGTGTGGCTGGATTGAAGAGTTTTTAGCAAACAGAACACAGCATGTTGTTATCAATGGAGAGACGTCTACAGACGTTAAAGTAACCTCTGGCGTGCCACAGGGGAGTCTTATGGGACCATTGCTTTTCACAATATATATAAATGACCTAGTAGATAGTGTCCGAAGTTCCATGCGGCTTTTCGCGGATGATGTTGTAATATACAGGGAAGTTGCAGCATTAGAAAATTGTAGCGAAATGCAGGAAGATCTGCAAGGGATTGGCACTTGGTGCAGGGAGTGGCAACTGACCCTTAGCATAGACAAATGTAATATATTGCGAATACATAGAAACAAGGATCCTTTATTGTATGATTATATGATAGCGGAACAAACACTGGTAGCAGTTACATCGGTAAAATATCTGGGAGTATGCGTGCGGAACGATTTGAAGTGGAATGATCATATAAAATTAATTGTTGGTAAGGCGGGTACCAGGTTGAGATTCATTGGGAGAGTCCTTAGAAAATGTAGTCCATCAACAAAGGAGGTGGCTTACAAAACACTCGTTCGACCTATACTTGAGTATTGCTCATCAGTGTGGGATCCGTACCAGATCGGGTTGACGGAGGAGATAGAGAAGATCCAAAGAAGAGCGGCGCGTTTCGTCACAGGGTTATTTGGTAACCGTGATAGCGTTACGGAGATGTTTAACAAACTCAAGTGGCAGACTCTGCAAGAGAGGCGCTCTGCATCGCGGTGTAGCTTGCTCGCCAGGTTTCGAGAGGGTGCGTTTCTGGATGAGGTATCGAATATATTGCTTCCCCCTACTTATACCTCCCGAGGAGATCACGAATGTAAAATTAGAGAGATTAGAGCGCGCACGGAGGCTTTCAGACAGTCGTTTTTCCCGCGAACCATACGCGACTGGAACAGGAAAGGGAGGTAATGACAGTGGCACGTAAAGTGCCCTCCGCCACACACCGTTGGGTGGCTTGCGGAGTATAAATGTAGATGTAGATGCAGATGTAGAATGCTGTAAATTCACTCACTGCGGAGTCTATAAGTTAAAGTGGAATAGCCTTGAGACAACATACATTGGAAAGGTACGAAGAAATGAAAACATTATCTATAGAAGATGTGAACGCCACTGACGGAAACCTAACTCCCTGCTCTCCGTCTTCTCCGCTCATAGGAAGCACACCGCGCCTGGTACACACGGTGATCGGGGACCACAGCACAGCTACGACACCTGAGGATGGACTCTTAACAGTCAGAAACCGGTCGTGTCAAAATAAACCAATTTACAACTGAAGCGGTATTTTCAACCTCTTCTATCTTTATTTATTATACATCTAAAAACGCAAAAACATTCAGCTAGTGACATAAAACAACGCCTGGTAGTCCCAGCAACTGATTGAAAACGTAGCAAACTAACTACTTTAGATAAAATACGACGTTTCACACACTTGACAAAACATCCTGCCATTGTTTCCAACGAAGAGACAGTGTTAAACAACAAAAAATCGTCGAAAATTTCACCGATGTTGTTCTAAGTGTCTATTGTTGCAATACATTCTTTTGTATGATATTACGGTAACAAAATAATGTAATATATAAACGAATTTGTATAGTCTGAGATCAGTCAAGTTAATCATTACCTTTGGATGTAAAGTACATCAAATTTGACAATTGAACATTAACCAAATCTACAGTGCGAGTCAAAATAATATGAACAATCTTAATTTACCGTTTTTTATTCCATGTTGTTGATACCCAGAGACGAAAGACATTTGAACAGAGAAGAATGGAGATAGCTTAACGGACGTTGTGCAGTCGGCGACAGAAGTGTGACGAAGGTTGTAATATTGTAACTTTAATTTGGTATGCTGGAGTCGGTGCTAATTCACAATGAAAGTGGGTTAAAAGCCGTGATTTGTCTGGGGACGTTAACAGTGGATTACTGGGCAACTGTTTCATCAGATATTTAGTCTAGGTTTACCAAGCAGCCTAACATGAATGCTAATCTTTTAATAGTCATACAAAACCGGTAATATATATATATATATATATATATATATATATATATATATATATATATATATATAAAGGAGAATTTAAATAAAAAGAAAGAAATCAGTTTATATTTGGAAATTTATTTTAAGATTGTTCATTGAAATTTCAGCATATTATACGTGAGTTATAACTGAGCTGGTGCCTTATTTACGATTGAAAAGAATGTGAGATTGTAATCTTACGGAACACATAAAATATGGAGCCAAGATTTGGAAAACTGCATACAACACTCCATTCATAAAATAACACACGAAGAACATTGAAACATAAGCAAGAAGAAATTAACCACAACCAACAGATTCAGTTTTTACCCAAAGAAATTACGTTCATACCACAATCCTGTCCGTCATGTAATTACCACACACTGGTATACTAAATTCATATTAACTCTTTGTGAAGTCTTCGCAAAAAGAATAGCTGAGGGCTACTTTGATGATTACACCACATGCTCCACGTGGTCAACTTGGTTTACACAAAGCGTACAACTCCACAATAATTTTGATAATTAAAATACATTAGATCGAAAAGCACTTGACAAAAGAAAAACCTTGAACTGGTTACTAACGTCTTACTATTAACCTGATGGGTCAAACAGTTATATAAGCACGTGGTAGTGGTCTCGCAAAGTACACCCCACGTGAGCTGAACATAAAGAAAAGTTGCTATATTGAAAATATAGTCAAGACGAGACGTTATAATCACACAAACATTCGCATTTAAGATTGATGAACTTAGTTAGAGTTACTGATCAACACGTGGTTCCACTTTACTCACAAAGTAGTAACAAAGCAACTACCGCAAAATAATCTGAATTTAACACGAGAATTACACTCCGCTGCACTTTAAGATAGCATTAGATATTTTAGAGCTAAACCTGAAATCAAGGTGATTAAATTTTCAGTTAGGCCGAACTTAAGAAATCCATTGTCCTACGGACTTAACAGACACGCGCTTAGCCGGAGATCTTACCCCTTCAGACGCTCGCCACGGCCACACAGCAACTGCCTACTTCCGAGCGTGCTTTCTGAGGGGTGGCTCACAAAGACCAACGGAAGTGGCCAGAGAGGCAGCTTCCTATACCAACATGACAACGGACGGACAGGACCATACTAAGGATAGAAACCTCTTTGCTTTTAGGAAGCGTAGCTACCTGTTCCGACGTTGGTCCTACTGTTCTCTAGCAGACAGCCTTGTCTGCTACCCTCAAGCATGCAACTAGAAATAAGTATGCTCATTCATCCTCTCACACAAGAGGGAAGGGGGATGACAGTATCTTATCATATACAGTATATAAAAGAAAGCGGATGTAGGTTCCGTATGAGACTGTGTGACATGAATTACATATAAGAATTACATATAAACTGTGCTTTAAAGTGTAGTAGTGTGACAGATCGTTCTTGTTTACGTGTAAAAGTAACACGTTCCACTGCTCAGTCTCCTCCCAGATAGTCAGAAACGCCACAGTACATTTAGAAGAGGAATTTATTCCATAAATGGCAACAGATTTAAGAAATTAAACATGAAAGGGATCCAACAGAGACCTTTCAAGGTTTGTAGAATGATTTCCATACAAATGGCCGCCAACTCGTTTAACAATTTATCGCATTTACCAGAACGTTTGTATCAACTGGATTAGTAGCGGACAATTATGACAAAGCTGTATTGTTGAACGTTGATTTGAGTGCATCAATCATGTTGGTTGTCAGGTTGAGACTCCATATAATGACATCTCTGAGTAAATAATTTCTGTCAAATAGTGTGCACCAATTATGACTCAACTGTATGTGCTGAATATCACTGGTATATGTTGACATAATAACAGGTAAATTATTGGCCAAAGTTGTTCGCATATCCTAAAAGCAGTACACGTAGCTTGTATGTTGAATCATAAAATAACTGATATGGAAAACGATTCACCTGAGGTAAATTTACGCTGTAGCGCAAGTACCGCTGATGATGGGTACATGCCCCAATTCTGCTCCGCATAGAAATAAATAAGAATATAATCTAGAGGATAATTTGCCAGTGAGCCTTACTCTATCACCAATCCTTGCCCACTTTGATCTGTGGCATATGTTATATCTGCACTTTCCACCTACCTTTTGTATTCCAACGCTTAACATCTGTTTTCCAGTTCCGTTTCAACAATCTCCACGTCACAAGGCATAAAGTAATTCCAGAGAGCAAACCATCTTATTGGCTTTAATGTAGCACACTCGTCCCATCAGAAGTGAAGGCTCCAGCTCATTCCCTTCCCACAGAAGTGCAGTACTACGTATCTCCCGGTTCTTCTCCTTCACTTCTGCTTTTACCAGTTTCCTACGTGATCGATATTGTTATATGGGTTAAAGAAATGATAGTGACTGCTAGAGACCGGATTCCCTCACTAACGCCACCGCTCCTCGTGGGACAGAGTCTGTGCAGCAGATCTATCTGCTTGTAGTGTACTGGTCATGTTTAAGTGCGAGAACTTTCTTCCTAACGCTTATGTAGTACTATCTGACGCGGGACAGAATTTACAGCCCAGTATTTACCTAGATGGCTGTGGAAAACCGCGTAAAATCCGCCTCTAGGGTGACTGGCTAACGAGCGCTTGTTGTTAATGCACTAGGGGGATTCGATCTGAGGAAGCTCCACCTCCTCGAATCCCTGAAGTGATGCATTAACGCGCTCGGATATCTGGGCAGGTTTGTAGCTTCTAGTTACTAAATGCCAGATACCAGCATAAATATCGCACATTCTTTTCAAAGCACCACTCTTTCCAGTACTTTCCTCATCGTGATTCCTGGCCCACAGGTCCCAGCAGTCCCAACTGTCACCAGACCGTTATGCAAGTTTTCAGGAATAGTTGGAAGAAAATCAGGCGACGCGAAAATCGACGAATCTTAAGTGCGTAACTCATCCTGTTCGATAGATTTACCACTTCTGAATTCCATCAGTTTCATCCCCTAAGGAATAGGTTTGTGAAAGTGGGTATTTCATAGAATTTTATGTATACATTTGGAGGAATAAATTGCACTCTTAATGTTACTGCCCCTGCTTTTAGTTTCAGCAAAGGCTGTTCCGACTTTCTTATATGCTGAGCCAGGCCTTCCACAATCATTTTGTTTTCGACTTCTTCACATTTTTCGTGCATCCATTTCGTCTTAGCTTTCCTGCACTTCCTATTTATTCCATTCCTAAGAGGTTTGTGTTTCTGTATTCCTGAATTTCCCTGAATATTTTTGTACTTCCTTCTTTCATCGATAAACTGATCAGCCGAAGTGTTTCTACTGTCACCCACGGTTTCTTCTCAGTTACCTTCGATGTACCGCCAGTTTCCTTTCCAACTTCTACAACTGCCGTTTTTGGAGACAGCCGTACCTCTTCAACTGAACTGCCTACTGAACTTTTCCTTATAGTAGTATCTACACTCAGAGAACTTTAAGCGTGTCTCTTTATTCCTCAGTTCTTCTGTATCCATCTTCTTTGAGCGTTGATTCTTACTGAATAGTCTCATTAAGCTTCTTCATCACTGCTAAATTGTGATTCGAGTCTATATCTGATCCTGGATACGCCTTTCAATCAAGTATCTGATTTAGGAATCTCTGCCTACCCATGATGTAATATAAATGAAATTTTCCTGTATCTCCAAGCCTTTTTCTCCTCCTCTTGTGATTCCTGGACATATTATTTTCTGTTAGTAGATGTAATTTATCGCAGAACTCAATTAATCTTTCTTCCTCATTCCTATTACCAAGCGCACATTCTCCTATAACCCTTTCTTCTACTCCTTACCCTACAACCGCATTCTAGTCCCCCGTGACTATTAGATTTTCATTTCCCTTTACATGCCGACTTACCCGTTCAAGATCCGCATACACTTTCTGTATCTCTTTATATTCGGCTTGCGACGTCAGCATGTATTCCTGAGCTGTTGTTGACGGTGTTGGTTTGTTGTTGATTCTCTTTCCTTGTTAAAGGTATCATTCGACAAAGGTAATATTCGGAAGCATTCATAAGAAAACCCCATGCCGAATGAAACACTAATATTTAAGTTAGTAGATTGTACGGGCGAATGCATGAACTCGTAGCCACGCTCAACAGCGTATACATTTATAAATGACATACACTGATGAGCCAGGACATTGTGATCACCTAGCTACTGTCGATATAAACGACTCAAGAAGACGCCAGCGTCGACTGGCTGGGAATGAGTGGTAGTCTCGAGACACGCACGGCGCACGCAGTATATGTGGGCGCGCTGTCCGCGTGTGGAGTGGGGAAGCCGCGCGACCTGCGTGGGTTTGGCCGAGGGCAGACTGCGGTGGCCGGCCCGGGGGCTCGGCAGGGGCGCTTCGGAAACTCCACGACTTGTCGGATGTTCGGGGAGTGCTGTGGTGGGTGTCTTCAACACGTGGCGGAACTAAGATGAAACCGCGTCCAGACTTCGTGGGGGTGGGCGGCCACATCTCATTACGGATGCTGGACGTCGTGGGCTGTGCAGACTTGTAAGACAGGACAATCGGCGAACTGCAGCGGAAGTAACATCGCACTTTAAAGCCAGGCAGAGTACAAGTGTGTCTGAACACACAGAGCACTGAACACTTCTAACAATGGGCTTCCACAGCAGACGACCCAGGCATGTGCCAATTTCAACACCGCGACATACGGCAGCTGCGACTGAAATTGGCACGTGACCGTCGGCACTGGACGTTGGCGCAGTGGCAGAGCGTTGCACGGCCTGATGAAATCCGATACCTTCTTCATCGTGCCGATGAGAAAGCGCGAATCCACCGTCTTCCAGGGAACCAACTCTTTGACAGCTGTACTGCAGGACGGCGGTAGGTTGGCAGCGGCTCCATTACGCGCTGTGGAACATTGTCGCGGGCATTCGTAGATCCAGTGGAGCTCTCGCAAGGCGCCATGACGCGCCAATGAGTATCGCACACCTCCTCATGACGATCGTGTTTCCTGCCGCTGCGCGCTACGCTTTCTCGGCCGAGGAGAGCTCCAGCTTCATTTCTGTGCTGTGGGTGCCGCGAAAAGCAAATTTTCGTGTGTGTTGTTCTCACAACGCCTGCAAATTGTCGTGTCTTGCGCCCCACAGCATGGGAAAGAAATACGCGCACAGGAAACCTGCTGCTACTACTGGGCCTTCGGTTGTGCGTATCACTGAGTCTGCCGACCGAGCAAGGAGGACCCGAGAAGACGAGTCCCAGCCTGTTCCCCCTTCGTATGTCAGGTGCAAAGGTGGGTTTACGGCGCTGTACGACTTAATGACGAATTGCGCCAAGAACGAGGTGGTCTACGTGCCTGTCGGCGCAGGCTCGCTGATCTGCGTTCGGGCAGTAAACCTGGCCGACCGCAGGGCGATCAGAAGTGCTGTGGCCGCCCACATTGTCGAAGCGCCGCCGACGCGTGAGAAGGCGCCTTCCGATGGAAGGAAGAAGACAACCGAGGCACTCCTAAGGGGGCTGCGTTGCTGCTGTGACGAAGCAACGGTTCGGGAAGGGCTGCTGCGAGCCGGTTTCGGTAACACAACCGCAAGGTTGCGCAACCAGACGAATAAGAAGAGGGCGCCGCTCTGTGCCGTAACCGTGCAAACGGTGGACGACGAGGGTGAGATCTTCGACTTGCGGAAGCTGCTGGCCATCCCGGTTACGACGGAGGCTCTCCCGACTAGCATGGACCCCCCGCCCCAGTGCTTCAAGTGCCAGGGCGAGGGCCACGTCGCGAAGTACTGCCGCAACGCGGCGCGATGCGTCGAGTGCTCTGCAGAGCACAACAGCCGCGCCTGCGACCGCGGTAGAGAAGCTTCGCCGACTTGCTCCCGGTGTGGCGGCCCGTTTGTCGCCAGCTGGCGCGGCAGCCCGGCTTTCTCGAGCCACAGTCGCGGCGAGGAGACCGCGACTGCACCAACGCAGCGGAAGAGACGACGACGTCGGCGACGACGACGGGCGCAGACCAGCCGGGCTCAGCCGAGGGACAGCGCAGAGGCAGCTCCTCCCGCCAAAAGCGCGGACGACCTGCCGGAGGCGGACGTTCGAATGCAGCCCGCGCCCCTGTGAAGAGCAGCGGCGTCGACATCAGCACCGCCGTGGAGGAAGCCACAGCAGCCCTCAAAGCCGTCATTGCGGCAGAAAGGGCTGCCTTTGCAGCCGCCCTAGCTGCAGAGAAGCAAGGGTCGTCGAGGCAGCTGCGTGCTGTTCTTGCCCGAGGCCTCCGTGCAGCAGAAGGGGTTCGAACACCTACGAACGCTACTGCAACCCCGCAGAAGGGCGTTCTGGTGCCTCCCCCGCCGGCCGCCACAGCAGCGCCGCAGTGGAAGGGTGCCGTGTAGATGACCGCAGCCCCAACGGTAGCGGCGGCGACGCCGACAGCCGTGGGGGTAGAACCCGCTAGGGACCGAGAAGCCAAAAGGGCAGCCTACGTCGCTGTCGCAGTCAGCAAGGCATCCGCTACTGCTCTTACTACCCGACCTAACTATCACACTTTTTTCCCTATGCCCTTCAAACCACTACCCTTTGTTCGACTTTCGACCCAATCTATCTCCAGATGAGCGTCTATAAATGGTTAGCCTTAACCAGACGTACGCAAACATCGCAGTACCTACATCCTGCGACACCTCACTTTAGTGATCACTAACCCTTATGCACAGATGGCGATAGACCTTTTGAGTTGGCCACCGTGCCGGTGAGGGCGTTGAGGGGCTCCACCTCCACTCCATCAAATATGAAATTGGTGGGTTCCTATGATTCACGCATGACGCCGAATAACCGCTTTACATTGCCATACCTTGTTGAAGACGAACATGTAAACCATGTAGGTCCTTCTGTCTTGACTGCTGGAAAATCTTTGACATTCTTGTACATTTTCTTCTTTGTGTCACGTTTCTTCATCAATACTCACTTAATATTTTTCCATATCCACTGACATGTAATTTTTTGGTAAGCAACTGTATTTTTTGACATCGAGAAGGCCTACGATACCACTTGGAGGTGTCTCATTCTGGAGCAGCTTCACGAATGGGGTTTCCGTGGTTCTCTTTCTCTTTTTATTCAGTGTTTCCTCTCGTGACGATATTTTAGATTCCGAATTGGTGACGTCCTGTCTGACCGCTTTGAGCAGGAGAACGGTGTACCTCAGTTTTAAGTGTGACTGTTTTTGCCATAGCTATTAATAACATTACCTCTATAGTGAAAAGTCCTGTCCAGTGATCCTTGTTTATGGATGGTTTCTCTTTGTTTAGTTCTTCCTCAAGCCTTGCAACGAAAATGCATCAGTTGCAACTTACTCTTAGACGTTTGGATGACTGGGCGCAGAAGAGTGGTTTTAAGTTTTACACCGAGAAGTCCGTAAGTGTTCTTTTTCACCGTTCTCGTTCGATTTTAACCTTCCCTGAATTGAGGATGAGGGACACTGTCCTTAATTTTAAAGACACTGTGAGATTTCTGGGGTTCATTTTTGACTTGAAGCTTACGTGGTTACCTCATCTTAAAGACCTGAAACGGCGGTCGCTTCAGGCTAAGTATTTTAAAATGTCACAGCCGACAGGACTTGTCTGCTCCTGTTTTACAGGGCTTTTGTGCGATCTCGGCTCGATTATGGGTGCACGGTGTATGTGTCTGCGAGGCCTTCTTACTTAAAGATGTTGGACGTTGTGCACCATGAAGGGCTCCGGTAGGCCACTGGGGCATTCAGAACTAGTCCCATACCAGGCCTCTGTGCAGAGGCTGGTGAACCGCCACTTCATATGCGGCGACGGCTACTTACGGTGCGCCAGGCGTATTAAACTTTGTCCACACCATGCACCCCTGCATACCAAACCAATGCTTAGCTTCCTCTGGCACGGCTATTTCATAACCGGCAACGAGCGGCGCAACCCTGTGGGATTCCCGCACAGGATTGCCTCTCTGCGATGTCTATGGCTGGTCTTCATGTTTTCCGTCGTGGTTGGAGCAGATTTCCACCTTGGCTCCTCCGGAGACCCAAACTTATTTTAGATTTGACTAATTTTAAGAAAGATAGTACACCAGATTTTACATTCCAATCTCAGTTTTTTAACATTTTAGATGCGCATCACGGTTTCACCGTCGTTTACACTGATGGCTCCAAACAGGAGAATTTCCTTGGCTGTTCTGTAGTGTTCCCTGGTCATGTTACCCGGATTCGCCTCCCTGATGAATATACTGTTTTCGCAACGGAGCTCCACGCGATCCTGAAGGCACTGGAGCAGATGAATCGTGTTCGGGGCAATCGATTGCTCCGATTCCCTTAGTGCCTTACAATCATTACAGAATCTGTACCCAACTGAGGAGATGGTCCAGCTGATGTATGACCAACTGTACTTGCTCCAGCGGCGGGGTAAGGAGGTGTCCTACTGCTGGGTGCCTGGTCATATAGGAATATGGGGCAATGAACAGGAAGATCGGGCTGCCAAGGAGGCCTGCAGAGAGCAGGATGTGGTCCAGTGTCCTATTCCCTTGTAGTCTATCATTTCTGGACTCCACAAGAATGGCATGGAGTTGTGGGAGGAAGAATGGCTGGCGGTGACGACCAATAAACTGCGGTTGGTGAAGTCCACAACTCGGCCGTAGCGTTCCTCCTGCCGGTTGCTCAGGCGGGAAGAGGTGGCCCTCACGCGTCTTCGGATTGGGCACTGTCCTCTCACACATAGCTTTCTATTACGGCGGGAGGATCCGCCGTTGTGTGATGCTTGTGGTGTGCAGATGTCTGTCCACCACATTTTAACAGACTGCATTTTATAGCGAGATGCAAGGGCAGAAGCACAAGTTGAAGGGGATCTGCCCTGTGTTTTTAGCTAATGATGAGAAGTGTGTGTCTAGGTTTTTAAAGTTTTGTGATGTGTCTGGACCCTGGCCTAAACTTTTAGGCTGGAGGTTTTAGTGTACTGCAAAGTGGCTGGCTCCTCCCTTTTTTCCTTGTGGTCAGCCGGCCACTTCCATCTGCTATATTATTTTAGCTCCCTCTACCACTTTCGTCTTGTGTTGTCCATGTTTTACTGTTGACGGCGTGCTCCGTCCCACGTTTCGATGTGGGTGGGCCCATATTTTTCCAACCTTGTTACCTGTGTTTTCCCTTCTGTTCTGAGTCTTTTCTTGACACCTGTCTCAATCTGTTAATGAGCGGGCGCTGAAGACCTCGCCGTCGTGCGCCCGTACAACCCTCTCCATCCAACCATCCATGACCGGTTTTTTTGTGTGTATCTATCAACCCTTTTAGTATTACAGGAAAAGGTTACTGATGTCAAAGACTTGGCTAAGAATAACAATACTCACTTGTCATGTATCCCTCTCCGCCTATTAAATGTGCCATGCTAGTGGGTGAACGTTACTGGTACTGATAAAATCTTCTCGAGTTCCAGTCCTGGCGGCTGCGTCGAAATTCCGAGACGTTTCGATGAGTGTCACTCTCATCACCCTCTGGCGAAGTATGGAGAGTGCGCGGGTGTCCCACACACGTCAACACATTAGATTTTACAATTAAAAAACTTAGTTTACACAACAGTCCACGTCTTATCACAAGAAAATGCTTCCTTTTTTGTATAGAAAACTGTGAAGAAGCACAAATGTGAAGTAGATCTTACTGCACATAAGAAAGTGTGGTTTCAGTTGCGTGAGACTGCAGTTGTGTGTGACAGTTGCCTTTGCATGAGTGTGTGTGTGTGCGTATGTGTGTCTAGTGTTGACGAAGATCTTAATGGCCGAAAGCTTTGTTTGTGAGAGTCTTTTCTTGTGCCTATCTGCGACTCAGCATCTCCGCTATACGGTGAGTGGCAGCATTAACTTCTCAAAATATTATTAAAAACAGGTTTGTTTGCCTCGATGCACACTTGTAGCCCGTGTTGACCTCTGCTGCTCAATAATGGCAGCACAGCGTCTCGGCATACCTCGAATCAGCTTTCGAATGAAATCATGTGGTGTGCCTTGCCACTCCACTAGTAACGCTCCGTGCAACCGCTGCAGCTGTTCAGGAGGATTTGCATTCGTCCTGACTCTTTCTTCAGTAAATCCCATACGTGTGCTATGGGGTTTACCTCGGGACTACATGCTGGCCACTCTAGAACACTGATATTGTGTCGCCGAAGAAAATTTTGCGCTGGGGCTGCAACATGGACATTGGTGTATTTTTCACTGATAGTGGAAGTGCTACAACCAGCAAAGATTACTCTTCTGGAAAAGATCTCGATAGTAACAACAATTTCCTTTTTTTCCTTTTTGATTCGTGTAATATACCTTAGCGGCGTTGTCTCTCCATAGAAGAGTGGCGTGGTGGGGAGGGGAGGGGGGGGGGGCAGCTGGTGACTTGTCGTAGTGGCGGGGGGCGTAGACCGTATGTGGAACGAGGGCGAGTGCCCGCAGTGACAGGTGAGCAAGTGGCTGCCTGTGGCAGAGGCAGCCGGCACGCACGTAATGATCAGCTGGTGTCCGCGGCAAGCTGCTCGGAGGCGGCGCTGCGAGAAACTCGGGCTGCAGCTGAGGCGCTCACGCAAGGGGTTACTCGGTGCTTCTCGTAGCGGTACCTTGTCCTTTCTCGTAGTCAACAGCTCCATTTTTGATGTCAACAAACCAGTATTACACAGTTATACGATCCATAGGATACAAGACGGTACTGTGAAAAGTAATGCCTCGGAATTTTTTATGTCTCGTTTTTAAAGCACTTTAAATAAAATTTATTAAAATTATATATCTTTATTGTTCATGTGAAAATATTTATTACTCAACATAGCCACCCTGGCGAAGAACACATTTCTCGTGACGAGAAACGAATTCATTGACTTTCTAGGGGTCTCGCAGTGGTGCCATTAAGAGTTAATACCAAACGCACCGGAACGTGAACATCCTACAGTACCATGAGCGTGACTTTGCCTCCTGGCAGCATGGCTGGTGATCTTTTGTAGTAGAACTCGATTAATACTCTCTTGTTTTCGGAGTCAAAATGGTGAATGTAGCTTTCGGCAGCTGTCACAATACTGCTAAGGAGCCCATCAGTGTCACGCTCAAAATGAAATGTTGAGCCAGGCCTGGACTCGAGCCCGTACTTCCCAATTTACGCAAGTGCCTTAACTGATTTGGCTATGTGATCATGCACCCATGGCCGATCTGCATTTCAGGCAATCATCATGCAAACTCGATTACGGGCAGTGTTTCTCACACACCGAGATAGTACATTACACAGCACCATGTCACACAGTACAATTCGGAGCACTGTAGCGGCAAAGGCTTGCAGCCATCGTCAGTTAAGGTGGAAACTGGACTGAGTAATATGCAAAGCGATAATCAGAACAGAGCAAGAAATTTGGTGGTATTGCCTTTTTGCATCCCCTTGTAGTTATTGCTTCCCACCCTGAATCCAACAGCCTTGCCACAGTGGCGACACGTGTTCCTGTCAGATCACGGAAGCTAAGTGACGTCGGGCTTAGCTAGCACTTGTCTGCACTGGTCTGCCGAGCGCTGCTAGTGTGCAGTCAGCCCTTGTGAGGCCAGTTGACGAGCCGCTTCATTGTGAAGTAGCGCCTCCAGTCACGAAAACTGACAACGGACACGAAAGCGGTGCGTTGACCACATGCCACTCCATATCCGCATCAAGTGATGCCTGTGGGCTGAGAATGACACGGCAGCCGGATGGTACCGTTGGAGCATCGAGGCCTGTTTAGCCTTTAGTTTAGCTCGCACACTGACATTAATGCACTCACCTAGAGGTGTGGACGGGTGCAGTGTAAAGGAGCCCAGTGAGAAGCGAGGCACGCTCCGGGCAGGCAGCGAGGTTCGACGTGACAGAAGCGGTCAGCGGGCTCCCAGCAGCAGGGCTGCGGCATAACGTACCCTGAACCAGTCTTACGAGTGCAGTCGGAACCTGCAGGCTCAGTGTGCCAGGTGTCAGCAGCCCTATCGTGCTGCACTGCTCCTCGTATTCCACAGACCTTTATGGCGGTGAATACGCGACAAGACAGTGACGAACTTAACAAGTGAGTCTGAAGGCGAAGATGGCGATTGGATGTAGTCTGTAAGGTATGCTCGATCATAATGAATCACTTCGGAGAAAACGATTTATTGACACATAGCCAACATGCAATGAGAGTTGTTGTGAAACACAGCTTGATTCTTATTCACATGAAGTAATGAGTGTTATCGAGAGGGGCAATCAAATTGATTCCAAATTGTCTGACAAGATTGTCGATTTCCTCTCAGGAAAGTCACACTTCGTAATATCTGCTGGAACTTCATCGAGTAATAGAGAAGTAATATCTCGCGTTCCCCAAGGAAGTGTTATTGGCCCTCTTTTTGTTTCTGGTCTACGTAAGGGAATTAGGAGACAATCTGAGCAGTCCTCTAAGACTTTTTGCTGATGATGCTATCGTTTACCGTCATATAATGCCATGAAATGATCAAAGGGAATAGCAAAACGATTTACACACGATATTTATATGGTGAAACAAGTGACAATTGACTCGAGTTCATGAAAATTGTGATGTCATGCTCATGAGCTTAAAAATAGTCGGCTAAGTTCCAGTTAAACGATACATCACACATATCTTAAGGCTGTAAACTCAAATAAATACTTTGGAGCTATGAATAACATAAAAGGGAACGATGATGCAGGTAATGTTGTGGGAAAAACTGACCAAGGACTGTGATTCATTGGTAAAACACTTAAAATATAACAGGTAATGTAAGCAGGTGGCGCAGTGGTTAGCACACTGGACTCGCATTCGGGAGAACGACGGTTCAATCCCGCGTCCGGCCATCCTGATTTAGGTTTTCCGTCATTTCCCCAAATCGCTCCGGGAAAATTCCGCCATGGTTCCTTTGAAAGGGCACGGCCGACCTCCGAACCCATCCTTCCCTAACCCGATGAGACCAATGAACACGCTGTTTGGTCGCGCCAAATTAGCCGAGAGGTCTAGGGCGCTGCAGTCATGGGCTGTGCGGCTGGTCCCGGCGGAGGTTCGAGTCCTCCCTCGGGCATGGGTGTGTGTGTTTGCCCTTAGGATAATTTACCTTGAGTAGTGTGTAAGCTTATGGACTGATGACCTTAGCAGTTAAGTCCCATAAGATTTCACACACTTTTGAACATTTTTTGAACCACGCTGTTTGGTCTCTTCCCCCAAACAACCAACCCAATCTAAAGCGACTACTTACGCTACAGTTGTCCGCCTCTTCTGGAGCACTGCTGCGTGGTGTAGTATCCACATCAAATACACTACTGGCCATTAAAATTGCTACACCAAGAAGAAATGCAGATGATAAACGGGTATTCATTGCACAAATATATTATACTAGAACTGACATGTGATTACGTTTTCACGCAATTTGGGTGCACAGATCCTAAGAAATCAGTACCCAGAACAACCACCTCTGGCCGTAATAACGGCCTTGATACGCTTGGGCATTGAGTCAAACACAGCTTGAATGGCGTGTACCGGTACAGCTGCCCATGCAGCTTCAACACGATACCACAGTTCACCAAGAGTAGCGACTGGCGTAATGTGATGAGCCAGTTGCTCGGCCACCATTGACGAGACGTTTTCAATTGGTGAGAGATCAGGAGATTGTGCTGGCCAGGGCAGCAGTCGAACATTTTCTGTATCCAGAAAGGCTCGTACAGGACCTGTAACATGCGGTCGTGCATTATCCTGCTGAAATGTAAAGTTTCGCAGGGATCGAATGAAGGGTAGAGCCACGGGTCGTAACACATGTGAAATGTAACGTCCATTGTTCAAAGTGCCGACAATGAGAGCAAGAGGTGACCGAGACGTGTAACCAATGGCACCCCATACCATCACGCCGGGTGATACGCCAGTATGGCGATGACGAATACACGCTTCCAATGTGCGTTCAACGCGATGACGCCAAACACGGATGCGACCATCATGATTCTGTAAACAGAACTGAAAAAATTACGTTTTGCCATTCGTGCACCCAGGTTCGTCTTTGAGTACACCATCGCAGGCGCTCCTGCTGTGTTGCAGCGTCAAGGGTAACCGCAGCCATGGTCTCCGAGCTGATAGTTCATGCTGCTGCAAACGTCGTCGAACTGTTCGTGCAGATGGTTGTTGTCTTGCAAACGTCCCCATCTGTTGACTCAGGGATAGAGACGTGGCTGCACGATCCGTTACAGCTATGTGGATAAGATGCCTGTCATCTCGACTGCTAGTGATACGAGGCCGTTGGGATCCTGCACGGCGTTCCTTATTACCCTCCTGAACCCACCGATTCCATATTCTGCTAACAGTCATTTGATCTTGATCAACGCGAGCAGCAGTGTCGCGATACGATAAACCGCAATCGCCATAGGCTACAATCCGACCTTTATCAAAGTCGGAAACGTGATACCCTCCTTACACGAGGCATCACAACAACATTTCAGCAGGCAACGTTGGTCAACTGCTGTTTGTGTATGAGAAATCGGTTGGGAACTTTCCTCATGTCAGCACGTTGTAGATGTCGCCACCGGCGCCAGCCTTGTGTGAATGCTTTGAAAAGCTAATAATTTGCATATCACAGCATCTTCTTCCTGTCGGTTAATGTCGCGTCTGTAGCACGTCTCTTCATGGTGTAGCAATTTTAATGGCCAGTAGTGTAGGATTGAAGGAAGATATCGAAAAAGTTCAAAGAAGGGCAGCTCGTTTCGTATTATCGCTAAATATTGAAGGGAGTCTCACGGATATGATACACGAATTGTGGTGGTAGTCATTAAAAGAAAAGTATCTTTCGCTGAGCCAGCACCTTCTCACGACATTTCAATCACCAACTTTCTCCTGTTCTCTGTCACTTAAATTATATGAAGAAATTCCGTTCATTTTATGTGCATGGTGTAGGAAAACGTCTTATATTAAGCCTTTATTTACAAAATATCGTTATTGAAATGATTTGTATCGTAATAATGAATTACATTTTATTTTCAATTAACAGAATACACATACATAAAAGAGTAAACTAAGAAACAAAGGAAAGAATGTGAAATGTAAAATAACAGTTTGATACATGAAACAAATACCATTAAAATAAATAAAAGCACCAGTAGAGAATGTTTCGCTATTTTAATAAGGAACATAGAAATTACTCTGTCAGCATGTTGTGTATAGGTTATTTTGCACAAATGGTATTTCGGATCCGAGATTTATTATAGAGGGACATATATTGCTTGAAAGCTTATTTAATTTAATCCTGTAACAAAAGTTTTCATTTCTCAAAATACATTAATGGTGGTATATTTTGCGAAATGTACAGTTATTACAAAAATCAGTTTCATGAACACTAATTGTATGTGAACTTTTATATGAGAAATATTTCCATATAAATATTCCACATCACTTTTCGGGATGTGTTTTAGCGCTCGACAGTGACGCTACACAGAAACAAAAGCAATACATACTGCATTATTTTGCCTCCTCTACACACACCAAGTTTTATTACGCTCGTTTATTGATACTTGAGAATTTCCCCTTGTCACTGATATGCAAAGGTCACATTATATATGTTTTTTTTCCGTATGCATTTCATCTTTATTATCTGCAAGGCATCTTCAGTGGCCTGGACTGTATGTGGATTTACGTTTAAGCTGTTTTGATTTACATTCTGGACATTGTGCATTGAGGTTATAAACAGTTCCAGCACTTTCTTCTTATCTATGATATAGTGAATTATAAATTTCTGTTTACAGATTCCATAGATGCTAGTCAACATTCATTCTTTTTCCTCTTTTACAGCTGTTCTTCTGTTTTCTGCCATACGATATTTCGTTTTCGCAAGCTAGGAAACGAATATCTGTTTATTTGATGTTTCGAATGATGTTTCCTCCTGTTGAATGTTATTACTAACTGTTGAATACCTCTTTGTGTTATCAGTGAACCATCCCTGTGTCGCAATGCATGCGTTCTTTAACATAGTAGTATGTACTGTTTTAAAATGGTTGTACACATTTCGGGTCGGCTGGTTGGTTAGGGAGGATGGGACCAAACAGCGAAGTGATAGGTCCCATTTGGATGAAGGAAGGATGGGGAAGAAAGCCGGCCGTGCCATTTCAGACGAACCATCCCAGCATTTTCTTGAAGCGATTTAGAGAAATTACGGTAAACCTAACCACTCCGCCACCTCGGTCGGTACCATTTTAGGATTTTTATATTTACTATTTCATTTCTTATAGCAAGTTTAGCAGGCTGTTTGTGTCGATGTGTGTCTAGTCCTTTAAACGTGTTTCTTCTCTCTTAAGGCTTTCTGAATATTATGCTGTTCTTGTGTTTGTTGTGGACATTTTGTTGTGCCTTGGCAAGACAGCCAAACCACTATGAGGAAGCCGAAAAGCACGCGTTTAAGCTCGCGCAGGCTGGCGTGAGGTCTGTAACAGTTAAAGGAATTGCGACTAGTAAAAAAAGTACGGAGCTGCTGGAATACTTAACTTTAATCCATAATTGGTAAACCTCGCTCTTGACGGTACATGTTTTACAGCATCAATAGTAACTGGTAATGGCGTCTTGCTAGGTCGTAGCAAATGACGTAGCTGAAGGCTATGCTAACTATCGTCTCGGCAAATGAGAGCGTAATTTGTCAGTGAACCATCGCTAGCAAAGTCGGCTGTACAACTGGGGCGAGTGCTAGGAAGTCTCTCTAGACCTGCCGTGTGGCGGCGCTCGGTCTGCAATCACTGACATTGGCGACACGCGGGTCCGACGTATACTAACGGACCGCGACTGATTTAAAGGCTACCACCTAGCAAGTGTGGTGTCTGGCGGTGACACCACACATTTGCTATACTTATTTTCATATCGTGTTCTAAGTTGGTTGGATAAAGGGCATGGTGTTTTAAGCGTTCCTCAAGTGGAATATTTAGTTTGATTTTTCCAACTCCTGATGCATTCTTGGTACTGTGTTTTAAAATTCCTGCATTGTCTTGTTTCTGAAGTGCAGAAGCACAGATTCTGTGAAATTTATTTTTGTTTACTATTTAGAGAAGTGTGGACTCTAGCAAGGCAAACGTCCATCAGATTATTGTAGCCCTAGGCGTTTCGTGGTACGGAAACTGGTTACTTGAGATAACGTCCAATAGAAGATAGCCTGGTGAAAAAGTACCTGCACGTAGCCACGTCAGATGTTTCGTGCAGCCTTCTTTCTTTGCTCCGGTGGACCGGCGTCCCCGTGGCCACTCCCTTAGGTCCGTTGAACAGTCCATCTTGACTGGCAAACTTCAGCCTCAGTCTGACAACAGCCTTCTACAGCCTCTCATCCGCCACTCTGCTACCAGCAATATACCTTCTGATTTTTGTTACTCTTAATTTAGCTGCAGTTTTATTTTGCCTCCTATGTTTTAGAGTGATATTAATTTATTTTACTTTATTATTTTATTTTCTATTTATTCATTTGTTTAGCTTGATCTGATGACGACTGTCAAGCCCTCTGTTATATTCATTTATTTTACTGTTATTTTCTATTTATTAATTTTTTAGTTTGATATGATAACGACCGCGAAGCCATCTGTTACACCACACCAGGGTTTCAAAGACGCAGTGCCCTCTCTACACCACAGTCACCTAGTAAATAACAGTTTTAATAAGCCAAATAATATTAAGATAATATGAATGTCTGTTGTGGCGTTGTGAGGAAGTACTACTGATAATGAACTAGTAAAGTGAATACTGGCAGCACTTTACTACTGCTACTGCTACTAATATTCGTAATAATAATAATAATAATAATAATAATGATAATAATAGTAATAATAATGATAATAATAGTAGTAGTAATAATAACAATAATAATGATGGTCAGATAGAGCTATATGACTTCAGAGACCTTCCCAAGTCCCAGGCACGTATGATGTATTCATGCAGACTAAAGCGACAAACGAAAGTTCCAGCCCAAGCCTCCTGCTCGCCAGGCAGACGCTACAACCACTGCGTCACCCTGGCACAGTGGCTTCGTAAATCTACGCGGGCTACCCTGGCGCACTTACCTCCTCTGTCCAAACTCCAGCCAATCCACCCTCAGACCACACGCTGTTGCCGCTAGACACTAACAACAGCACTGCAGAGGCTGTCCGACTGTACTGGAATGTATAGCGTCCCCAGTTCCATATTACGAAAAGACTTTATTTATAAAGAAGACATTCATAATTTGTGAGAGATTTTTTTTTCATGTAGCCGTAACATAAGAATTTCTCTGTCCAAGTTTCAAATGCAAAGAAATAATTTATGACAAGATACACTTTTTTGTTAATTTTTTAGTCGTCTTCATTACTTCCTCTTTTGTCTTGAGTGTGTATAGAAGGACATCTTTCGAGTGCTGACAAATGTAAGCATATTTGTATGAGTTGAGCAGATAATATATTAATTGAATATTATTGTGCACTTTTAATTTTTAAGAGGTGATCCCGATTTCATGTCCGCCTTCCTTGAATTAACCTGCATTCAAGTAATTTACAGCTCAACAATTGCAGCGGCCGATGCAGCCAACGACGCCATTACGTGGCGATATTAACTTATGAAAAAATTAGCGGAAGCTGAAAACTCGCCCGCTATTAGTATAATATTAATTTTTCTCCACAGCCGCCCGACGTTGCAGAAAATACTTAGCTTTAAGATTCTTATTTTCAGTACCATAGCCGAGACCCAGAGCCAGGACTCCGACTACAATACAATGGTTAACGGAGGTAAGAAAAATAATCTCGCGCGTGTGTGGGCCGCAATTTTAATTAATAACTAAAGATTTCTTGCTTTAAAGTGAACTGACTAGCCGAGGAAATTAATATGCAAAGTTTATTACATTGTTCAGCTTGTATGCTCATGTTTGTAAAATGCAGCGAGTCTAATATTCATTAACGTAACAAATAATTTGAGATTAATATTGTTAAAAAGAGAAATTCAGGAAAGCATTTAACCGTAAAATCAAAATTAAATGGAATATCATTTTTATTAAGGCCCACCACGTAAGTCGGCAACAATCAAAGAATAATAATAACAATAATAATATATATATATATATATATTAAATTACGACGGCCGACGGACGCGAGATTGGCGCCGCAACTTTGGGGCCCGATTAATATGATTCTATTGTACTGAATGTAATTATGTATGTGTCTAATTGTTGTAAAATATTAATGCTTGTATGAATTCTTTTACATGTACAACAACAAAACCACACCTTGAGGAGATCTGGAGAGGAAAAAGAGTAGAAAAGAAAAAGGATTGCGAGAAAGAAAAATAAGTAAGGTAAGGCCTATTAAGAAAAATAAGTAAGGTAAGGCCTATTGTGCAAGCATCCTGTGTAGCTCTGTGCGGAACATCGAACCCATGTGCACATGAGATACCTTCGGTGTTTTGTGTATTTATGTGTTTATTTTTGGAGTGGATAATAATTCGTTTTGTGTATTTATATGTTTATTTTTGGAGGGGATAATTATTTGTGTGTATATCAGTGTTAGCCGGCCGAAGTGGCCGTGCGGTTAAAGGCGCTGCAGTCTGGAACCGCAAGACCGCTACGGTCGCAGGTTCGAATCCTGCCTCGGGCATGGATGTTTGTGATGTCCTTAGGTTAGTTAGGTTTAACTAGTTGTAAGTTCTAGGGGACTAATGACCGCAGCAGTTGAGTCCCATAGTGCTCAGAGCCTATATCAGTGTTAAAGATTTGCCAGTGGCTTAAAGTGAATTTAGTATGGGTAAGATAGGACAACCTAAAGCATCCGTACCAGAAGAACAAAATTCTGTTAATATGGAAAGTGAGGATCATTTGCAAAACGTAAACGAATCCCAAGCCACCGCCTCCGGTAACATAATTTCCGGAGCGGGGGGGGGGAGGATTTGTGGACTGTGAATGACGCTCCACAGCAGAATGGGAATAGAGTAACAACTCCACTGCCTGGGCAGGGGGGCCAATCGAGTGCTAGATTAAGCGGGACATCAGTATGCCCACCGATTGCAGACCCATTTGCAGAATTTCTGCGCAGGTTAGAAGAAAGAGATAGGGAAAGAGATCAGAAACCGGCTCAGATGCTCTATGAGCAAGAGCAACAAAGAGAACAGAAAAAAAGGGAAAAAGAAAGAATGTTAGAACAGAGGGAAAGAGAAAGAGACGAAAAACTGGCTCAGATGCTACGTGAGCAAGAGCAGCGCAATGAAGCGAAACTATACAGTATCCGAAGCGAACTTGCCGAGATGCGGGACGCATGCAAAGAAATACCCGATCTTGTGCAAAGCTTAGCCGGCGAGATGCAAAAACTACAGATATCGCAGGCTAGGCTTGAAGATAATGTCCAGACTTTAACCAACCGCGTAGATAATGTGGAGATAGATGCACGGAAAAGTATTGACGCATATTTGGAAGTGCAAGCTCAAAAAGTAGGAAAAGAATTAAATGAATGGCTAGAACTAGAGGATCGCGAGATATCTGCAAAGATTGGAAGCGATGTAAAAACAGCTGTAGAACAAGCGACTGCGGCCGCGAGTGTAAATATTGACGCTAGCGCTGCCGCACTACATGCCGAATTAGCACAGATCAAGTCCCGTGTGACAACGGAGTTGCCAAATTGGCAACAGGAGGTCGCGCGAAGACTGTCTGCGTTGGAAAGCAATGTAAACAGTGGCGGACAGGTCATGAATCCGACTCCGCGCACTGATTACTCTAATAACGCTGACGGTAGGCAGGTTACGAGTGCGCAACCGCAACCTAATGCGAATTGTGAGCACGAACAACATGCGATACCATGCAGCGCACATCACGAAGTGATGAATGTCCCAGAATGTAGCAATCAGATGTGCAAAAAAGAGGACAATGTAATAAAACACAGGACATTCCAACCCTTCAATAGCGAAAAGCGAAATGTCCACCCTGTTGTATTTATTAAGAGCTTCAGGAATGTGTTTCCCAGGACATGGACGGAAAGACAAAGAATACAGTTCGTGGTCTCCTTTATTCAAGGTGACGCGGCACTGTGGGCCACCGACGTGTCCGAAAAATGTCTAACGATGCAACAGTTTGAAGGTGCATTCTTGCAAAAATTCTGGTCCGATAGCGTCCAAGAAAGACTACGAAAGGAGTTGTACAGTCCAGAAATGTACAATCCTAAGATGGGAACGTTACGCAAATATTTCGAAAAGTATATAAACAAAACCAGGTACTGGGACGAGCCAATGTCCGATCGTGACATAATCAGATTGATAAAAATGAAGTTGCCCAGTGAAATTAAAAGATATTTCATCAATGTGCCGGAATACGATATAGAACAATTCATGGAAATAGTGGATTCTGTTGACTTATTGATCGAAGATATGAAAACCGAAAACAAGTGGAACCATGCAGGCTGTAATCAACAAAAAGCCGATTACAATAGCAGCCACAGTAACGGTAGTAACAACGGGAATAAGCAAGTGCACCAGCAACAGAATCGAGGCACAAACAGTGGCAATGGTTATAACGGCAACGGTTATAATCGTCAAAATCGAAAGAGACATCATGATGGACGCATGAGTAATGGATATAATGGTAACGGCAATCCGCAATGGCGGAATAACCGAAATCAGTGGCGTGGTCGTAACGAACCGACACCACAGTGGCAACAAAACACAGCGCCACAATGGAACGCCAACCCAGGTCCGTCACAGAGCATGTCAGGAAGTTACAGCCGACCACCGCAAAACCAGAGCCATACACAATATCAAATTACACCATCGGGGAGGCAGGGTGGCCAACCCAGCAGTAGCAACAACAACAACAACCAGAACCACAATGTGAGGTTAGTGGAAGTGACAGACAACTGTCAACCCACTAATGCTCATCCGTTAAACTAAAGACAGCCGCAATACGCTCTCCGTTGTTGGCTGCAGGATGGTGTAGGAGGGCACATTCACGGATGACAGCCGTAAACTTTGTATGCTGAAATACAATGAAGGAACAAAAATAGAAAAGGAACTTGTAGACATACCGCAGAAATGCAACCGAACCGACAAAAGTGTTGTGCAGGCTATATTGCAAGCAGATATGTATGGAGCACCAATACACATAATAGTTGACACCGGTGCGTCAACCAATGTCATGAGTGCAAATTTTTACAAGTACTTGAGTCAAAATAATAGAATACCAGTATTGCCAGTGAAGAATTGTCGTGTAACGGGTGCAATAGGTGCACAATCTCATATCATAAAGCACCAGGTGCAAGTCGAGTTTACGGTAGGAAATGAAGCAATGAAAAGCTCGTTCCTAGTAGTTAAGGGATTAGGTGTTGCTTGCATCCCGGGGATGGAATTTTTACGCCAGAGGGACGCAAAAATCGACCTCTTGTGCGGGGAAGTAAGCCTTATGAATGAGGACAGACGTGTAATTTTGCCATTGTTGAGGACACGGGAAGAGCACGGTAAATATTGCCGGAACTTTCAGTCGAGATTCGAAGGAATGCAGGTAATAAATTTATATTCTGACTTAAGTACAAGACAAGCATATAATAAAGAATTTATTACTGAAGATAAAGAGGAAAAAAGGAAACTGATAGCCATGAAAGTCAGGGAGTCAGAACATTTGACTGAAGCACAACAAAACGAATTGACACAGCTACTTACAGGTTATGAGAATGTGTTTTCGAAAAAACCCGGTGTTATCGAGGGCTACACCTATAATATCGAAGTGGTACCTCACATTACTTTCTGTCACGCAAACTACAACATCCCGTGGTCAAAGAAGGAGGCAATTACGAAGGAAACAAGAAAAATACTTACAAAGACTTAAAGACGTTCGCACAGTAGACCAACTTTTACATATGTTAATAATAGGTTAAGTTTGTATTTTTTCTTTGTGTAAATGTTCAGATTTTAGTGTAACATTTAAAGACAATGAGGCACACAAGATTAGTGTGATTCAATTTTGTAGATGTTAAGGAATAATAGTATTTTTAAGCAATTGCATTTTGAAGAAAAGAAATGAACGTAGATTTAAGAATATTTTACAAATTTCATGTTTAAGAATGCTTTAAAAAATATTTAAAAAAAATTTCAACAGCATGTAATAAAAGAATTTTTCATTAGTGTGTCATGAATATTTTTGAACTGTAGTAGTAATGCAACTTATGAAATTCAATATTATAGTGTATATGTTGTTCCATGTATTTATGTCTATACCGATCCTGAAATATGCTCAATCAAATTTACTAACAATATGAGTGCAGGGTGTAAATCACCCAAGGTACCTCATGTGTTGTGGACAAGGTACAAAGCAAATCAGTAAACGCGACTACCGCTAAGCACTGTTAAAATATATTGCCATCTGCTAAGGCAGAGATTTGCACGAATTTGTAGTGTAAACAAAAGTCACAAATCTAACATTAATCTAGGAACTTGCACGCTAGGCCTAGATTATAAAATGTCTACAGTAATGTGAGAGGCAAAGTTTTGTAAAGTCGAGCCTGGCTCTGGAGGGCAAGTACGCAATGAGTGGGCAGACATGACATGGGGACTTACCTCAGATGAGACGGAAATACAATTGTATAGTCAAAAAAAATCTGAAGGCAAGTACCACTCTAAGTGGAAAATGAAAAGAGATAATTAGTGCGAGAGACTGGTAAAATCCAGCACTAGCCAAAATCGAGTTCAGACTGAATGAAATACATTAGTGTTTGTGAACTAATCGAAACAGTTACTTTAAGCAGTGTGAAAAACTGTGAAGGTGAAACTGTGGTGTGGACAGTGAAGTGCTAGTATTGAACGTTCAACAGCGGTGAGGACGCCAAACGCCAATATTACGCACGAAAAACTGTGAAGTTGCTTATAAATGTGAACTGTTAACATGAAGTGAACCCACAGTCATTATTTTTGGGACAGAGTGTAGTTTCAGTGAGCACAATAATGCGAGATTGGAATGCGATGCGTGGACTGTTGCAAAACAGCGACCTCAGAAACGGCGAATGTTTGTGTTAAGCTCGCACTGGGACACTCACCAGTGCCTGCGAGTGCGGCGAAAACATAAATAATTGTATCAAGACAAAAACTGACGTGTAATGGAAACAGTGGCGCAACAAAACTTCCTTCACGGGAGAAGGTTCATGTAATGTATTCTGCAAGACAGTGCTAGCTTGACACTCGGAAACTGGCGAAAACTTAACAACAACTGCCGCACTTCTTTCCCACTAGCTTAACCATCTGCAGCGGGAAACAAATATTACGTTGGTTGTGTGTATGTTTCATGTACTACGTCGGAGATGCGTAGCAGAGCTGACTCCTGCCAACAAGCGCGGGGGGCGAATATCATCCCACTCCGCCACGCCTGGGCGAAACAGAAGCGCATCGCCAACCGTGCAGCCGATCAGCTGATTCTGACGTTCCGCGACGGCGAGAGACACGCTGGCGACGAGCGGGCATTGACCTCACGGCAGCCGCCGCGGACGCCGAGCACCGAAGGCACCAACCGGCGCCGTCGCGAGCGAAACGTCGCGGCGTAGATCAACGACACCGCAACCAATTGCTATAATGACCTCATTCTTTGCATAGTGCAACAAAACATTATTTGTAATGTATGCATATCTTGCACTACAATGACATCCCAGAAACAATTAAGTGAAAGTAACCAAAGCAGTTAGTCTGTCGCTCCGCCGAGGTTTTCCCCAGGGTTTCCCTACGGCCGCGCCAAATGTGGAGCGAACAGTTGACACCCCTGGGACTTCATGTTTATGGACTAACTCGTGATTGGATACTTTTGAACACTGCAAAGGTTGCAACCCAAAAAGAAGCAGCCAAAATTGTATTCTATTGTATTCTATGTCCTTTTCTTTTGTACATGACTGTAAACGTAACCAATTGTATATTTTATTGTTATGTAGAGAACTTCATCTGTATTACACTTTGTGTGCAACACACCTCAGTAATTTAACGATTTAAATATACGATGTGACATATGTAGACTGTGAAAGAAAAATCTGCGTGTGGACACTGTGGACATGAAAGAGGAAATATTTATGTCAAAAAACACGAACATTTTTTATGACATAAACATTTCGGGGGGCAATATAGCGTCCCCAGTGCCATACTACGAAAAGACTTAAAAACAATATTTATAAATAAGAGACATTCGTAAATTGAATAATATATTTTTTTTCATGTAGCCGTAAAACAATAATTTCTCTGTCGAGAAATGCAAATAAATGCAATGCAAAGAAATATAACAAAGTGATCTAAAGAGACGAAAAGATACGCTCCTTTGTTAATTTTTTAGTCGTCTTCACTTCCTCTCTTTTGTCTTGAGTGTATATAGACGGACATCTTTCGAGTGCTGACAAATGTAAGCATATTTGTACGAGTTAAGCATATAATATAATGATTTAATATTATTGTGCACTTTTAATTTGCAAGAGGTGATCCCGATTTCATGTCCACCTTCCTTGAATTAACCTGCATTCAAGTAATTTACAGCTCAACAATCGCAGCGGCCGAAGCAGCCAACGACGCCATTACGTGGCGATATTAACTTGTGAAAAATTAGCGGAAGCGGAAAACTAGCCCGCTATTAACATAATATTAATTTTTCTCCACAGCCGCCCGACGTTGCAGAAAATACTTAGCTTTAAGATTCTTATTTGCAGTACCATAGCCGAGACCCAGAGCAAGGACTCCGACTACAGTACAATGGTTAACGGAGGTAAGAAAAAATACTCTCGCGCGTGTGTGAGCCGCAATTGTAATTAATAAGTAAAGATCTTTTGCTTTAAAGTGAATTGACTAGCCGAGGAAATTAATATGAAAAGTTTATTACATTGTTCAGCTTGTATGCTCATGTTTTAAGATGCAGCAAGTCTAACATTCATTAACGTAACAAATAATTTGAGATTAATATTGTTAAAAAGGAGAACTTCAGGAAAGCATTTAATCGTAAAATCAAAATTAAATGGAATATCATTTTTATTAAGGCCCACCACGTAAGTCGGCCACAATCAAAAAATAATAATAATAACAATAATAATATATTAAATTACGACGGCCGACGGACGCGAGAAACGGTGGAGTCCTCACTGCATTACTCGAAGCTGTGCAGAATTCACTAATCGTACCGGTGCAACGTAGGCGTTGATAGAAATCACATATCACCTAAAAAGTGTTTTTTTCATCTGATCAATATGACGAAGAGAGCGTACAATAAGTGAAAGCAAGAGGATATGGAGGAAGCTTTACTGAAATATCGAAAGCATGAAATTGGCTTTAATGAAGCATATAAAGGATATAACATTGGAACGATTTAATTAAATCATCAAAACTTGGAAGACCTAATGTTACGAGTTGGAAGATGTACTGGTGCAGCACATAATTAATTTAGAATCCACTTTCTTTGGAGTAACTATTAATGAATGAAGGAGCCTTTTCTGTCAACCGGCTGAAAAATGTCATCAACCACATCGCTTCAACAACGAAAAATAATACATCAAGTATAAAGTGGTATTACAGGTTTATGAAAGATTGTCCTTGCGAGATTGCGAAGAAATGTCGATCGCACGAAGGAAAGTACGATAATAAAGAGGGTGCTAAAGAGTTTTTGATAAATATGGGGAAATAGTAGATGAATGTTAAGTTTACTACTGACCGAATACATAAAGTGTATGGAATCCCATTATTCACGTTCAAAAACCGTCTAAGGCTCTAAAATGCAAACACCAAATGGGTGCAATCGCAAGGGGAGAATGGGCTCTTCAAACGACATGTTTCTATACTGTGAATGCAACAGGCGAATTCATACCGTTTGTATTAATAATTCAGCGCAGTAGCATGAATGACGCCTTAGAAGGAGGAGTCCCACCAAACACAGCATTTGGCTGCTCAAGAAATGGACGGATGACATCAAAGCTATTTTTCCGAATGCTAGAATATTTCTTAAAATTTACAAAACTAAGAAAAAGGGACCAGAAGCAAATTTTGCTTTTTCTGGATGGATATGACACACTCATCAAAATTAAGAGGGAATTAAGCTGTCCTGTTATTATAGTACACTCATGCTATTATATCGTATTCACACGACTCGTCGCCTGCGGTCATTGGTCAGATCGCTCTGTTAAACACTAAAAAACAGCTGCATGAGGTTCAGATCCACAGTTCTTGCATCATCACGTGTGGATGGTCTTGCGTTGAAATTCAGTGCAACGGGAAGTGAGCCGAAATATCAAATTTGTGGTAAAGGTTATTAAAAAAATTTGCTTCACGTACTTAGGACAACAGAGCAAACAGAGAGCGCAGCCTTTATTTTGTTAGATTTTGCGAATAATACTTCTCTCGATCGTCAGATTTCCCAGCTGATTACCAACTGTAATTAATTTAGCGTTACACATGTCTGTGTCGTTGTGGAGATTAGTCAAAGACTGCTTCGTGCAGTGCTCTGCACTAGTCTATTCTGTGTAAAGCTCTTCACCTCTGCGGAACTACCGCAGTTTACATGAATTTGAATCACAATTTACATCAATTTGATGTACTTTTAACCCTCCACTCTTCCTCCATTTCGAAACTGGCATTCCTCGATTCCTTTTGACGTGTCGTATCAAAATAACAGTTGTCTGTTATATATGCACATTGCTAACCTTCAGATACTTACGTGTCGGTTATTGGCGACGAACTTGTGTTGTTATCGCAGAACCTAGTGATCGACTTTCACTGCAGCGTCTTGTACGGTAGTTTCTCTACTTGAGTTCTTTAGGACGTGAATAACCTAAGTCAACCACGAGAAAGAGAGCGCAGACGTTAGACATGCTTTTACAAATTTCGAAGGAAAGCAGAGCCTTCGTATTCTTTCTTTTCTGTACGAGGCTGTGAAAGAGGAAGGTGTCCTTTCTTACAATGTAAAACTGTGTACCGTCGAAACCGACTATATACAGGGCTATTACAAATGATTGAAGCGATTTCATAAATTCACTGTAGCTTCATTCATTGACATTTGGTTACGACACACTACAGATACGTAGAAAAACTCATAAAGTTTTGTTCGGCTGAAGCCGCACTTCAGGTTTCTGCTGCCAGAGCACTCGAGAGCGCAGTGAGACAAAATGGCGACAGGAGCCGAGAAAGCGTATGTCTTGCTTGAAATGCACTCACATCAGTCAGTCATAACAGTGCAACGACACTGCAGGACGAAGTTCAACAAAGATCCACCAACTGCTAACTCCATTCGGCGATTGTATGCGCAGTTTAAAGCTTCTGGATGCCTCTGTAAGGGGAAATCAACGGGTCGGCCTGCAGTCAGCGAAGAAACGGTTGAACACGTGTATCTGGACATGCTGGAAAATTGGCTCATGCCACAACTGGAGACCGACAGCACCGACTTCTTCTTTCAACAGGATGGTGCTCCACCGCACTTCCATCATGATGTTCGGCATTTCTTAAACAGGAGATTGGAAAACCGATGGATCGGTCGTGGTGGAGATCATGATCAGCAATTCATGTCATGGCCTCCACGCTCTCCCGACTTAATCCCATGCGATTTCTTTCTTTGGGGTTATGTGAAAGATTCAGTGTTTAAGCCTCCTCTACCATTAAACGTGCCAGAACTGCGAGCTCGCATCAACGATGCTTTCGAACTCATTGACGGGGACATGCTGCGCCGAGTGTGGGAGGAACTTGATTATCGGCTTGATGTCTGCCGAACATTTGTGAATGCCTAAAAAAACTTTTTGAGTTTTTGTATGTGTGTGCAAAGCATTGTGAAAATATCTCAAATAATAAAGTTATTGTACAGCTGTGAAATCGCTTCAATCATTTGTAATAACCCTGTACATGAGGGGCGTTCAGTAAGTAACACAACAATTTTTTTTCCTGAAGGCGTGTTGGTATTATTACGGATTCAAATACGCCATACTATTCCCCACAGGCTTTGCCTAGAATATCCTATTTTTCAACATCACCTCCGTTCAGTGCGACAGCCTTACGCCACCTTACTGGGAGGGCCTGTAGCCTCGCACGGTACCCTTCTACTGGCCAACGTCACAGCCACCGCCTCGCTATATCAGTAAGCTCACCATCACCCACGTACTGCTTCACGCAGAGTGCATCCATCATTGAACAAACAGATGGAAGTCTGAAGGTGCGAACTATCAGCACACAACTTTGAGTGAGTCACCACTACCGACACAGGCACACAGTTGTGCAACACGGCGTTTGACTGTGACTCATCGATCACTTGGAGAGAGAGAGAGAGAGAGAGAGAGAGTTCGTACACTGCAACACTGCAGGAGTGACAGCTGCGTGCGGCCGGCCGGCGAGCCTCGTTGCGACGACGGCAGACACCTGGCCCGCCGACTCGCCGTGATTTTCTTCACTGCCAGGTCTCGGTGGGCATTCTGCAAGCTGCCTGAATATCTGCGATACTCCAGTTTTCCTCCAAAAGAAACTCAGTGACAGCTGTCTGCTTGTAACGCACCTCCGCTACGGGCGACATTTTGAAGGCCACGTACAGCGCCACCACCAATCGGTATTCCGTGAAACTGGAGGGTGTGAAGCAGGAATATGCCACGATGGCTCGCAACAAAATATGCATTTTTTTTTAAGCAAAATGGTGGAGCAAGGAAAGGCCTTTCATTACTTATTCACTGCTCCTCGTACATTTTGACAAGACTGTGAGAGTTGTAATATCCACACCTACATTTTATTCAGAGCAATATTCACGACAGAATTGTGTGTGGAAAGTGAATGAACATTCTCGTGATAATAATAAAAAGGACTTCGTCGTAAATAAAAAAAAAATATTGTCAACGACATAATTAAATATTATGTAAAAAACTATATCTCAGACGATACCGATGGAAAAAGATAATGGAAATCTCAATCTTTTGTTATCCATGATTCTTCTAGAATAATCCTTCTTCTTCGAACTGTTGTACTGATAGGATATGACGGATGTCTGGAAACACAGAGGTCTGTAAAAAACTATACTATGTTGCCAATTTAATATTTGAAAAATAGATTTTATGTGTCATTGAAATAAATCTTCTCTGTTTGGAGTTTTATTTCGTTGTGATTCTCGTCCTATGTAAATGTTGATTTTTCTGATCAGCTACAAAGGAGCGGAGCCATTAGCGCTATTGATCTATTGCGCAGTATATTGGTAAATGCTGAATAATATGCGATTAACAGTAAGAAATATTTTCAAATGTTAATGCATATAGTGAAGGTACAAAAAGATTTAATATGTATTATTTGTTAGTAGCAAACCAAGGCTTGCAGCAGAATCAATAAGTGATTGTCTTACATTGGCCGCCATATTAGTGAAATATTGCAGCGGTAGTTTTAAATTGACTTCCTATACACACATAAATGTTGTTGATCATAATAGCGATAATAATTGTGTGTTGGTGGCTCAGAACTCAATCTGAGGTAACACATTCCAGTTAGACTGTGAATAATCTCTAAATATTGTGAATTTCTATGAAAGTAAACAGCACCTTACATAATACAAATTCTTATATGCTGCTGTATGAAGACCGGTTATTTCGTAAAGAAGTTTATGACACGAAAAAATACATTAGTGTTGTGTTGTATTGTGTGACAAAACTGTTCATTTTGCTTAAAGAAAAGTGTTGCCACCTGGAATACCAACAGCGTTAAATTCCATAAACGATCTGCAACTAGTAAAGAGACTTATGCAATAGCACTGAAAATAGTAAAAATCGATACTCTTGTTTAGTTCAGCTTACATATCATACATATAGGTTGTTTGCTGGTATGTGTATGATTACTTTTGTGCGTGAACTTACTTCCATTTACACTGCTTGACAGACAACATTGGTACACGTTCCCAAGAAGAGATTTCTTTAAGAAAATAACGATCGCTAGCCAGGAAAAGTAGTTATTAAATAAAACCTCATGTTACATTAGTAATGAATAACTAGATTTATTTTAATCTTGCTGAAATTGTAAACACGCAATCAAACCACAGAGTAAGCAATATATGAAAGCAGCATTGGGTTTGTGTGTGTGAAGTCCTTGTGTGATATTAAAGATCCTCTTATACGACCATTCTGCATCAGAGATGACCATTTTTTCTTTACTAAGCATTTGGCGAGAAGTGTTGAGTTGTCGACGTATATTTAGGTCAGACACAAAATGCGACGGGAAAGTGCCTTTCTGCGATTACAGTTCAGTTTTGCAGTTTCCGTTTATAAACTGCGTTTAATTGGCCATCACGTTAAGCGAGTTGGTATTTCATTCACCACATAGGCACTGGATTTTCTATTCTTTTCAAACCTTTGTGAAAGAACTTGTCTTTCTACGCTGTGCTGAGACCAGGAATTGTTTCATCTAGCCTTAATTAGATTCGTCTAGGTTAAAACATGCCCATTGCTTAAAAAAGTACTGATATCGTCAAAATTTTGATAAATGAGTATTCTGCGGGCCGAGCTTTCGGCACGTAACGTGAACATTTTCGAAGTTCCGTGTTTCCTTCTGCACAATGTTGTTCTGGCGTAACAGCAAGCGCCAGAACGGAGCTGAAGAACGCAAGAGAAGAGAAGGCGGTGACACGACGACGACCAATGGTGCGCTGATTAGGAGCGCACCACGACAGCGGTGGCCTCTACAGGAGGAGAATACAAGCGCCGCTCCTGCCAGGCTCGGCCGGTCGTGGCCGAGGTGCCGTTGCGAGGGGAGGGGAGTGTCTTCCACGCGAAGGCTGTGGCGGTGGGGCCAGCTCAGGCGGCTCAGTTGAACCCGTCGGCGGCCCCGTCCGGCCCCCCACCTGTGACGAACCAGCTTCCGACCACTGACTAACACCAGGTTTGCTCTTCCACTGATGACATGCGCTCTTGTGACCGACCGTTCATTATTATGAAAAAGCTCGTTCACGGGGGCTGTTACCCCGGTCGAGATGACGACGAGGCGGCCATACTGACCTTCTGCAATATCCTCAAGGCTGCTGCACTACCGAGCTCGGGGCAGCAAGAGTCGGGTGTGCCACCGAGAGCCTCGCCGGTCGCGCTGCAAGATTATGCGGCCCCGGCGACGGCGGCCTCGAAGGGTGTTGCCCCACTGGACACGACCACTCGAGAGGTCGATGTTCCCCCGGTTGCCCCACTGGCCCCGTTGACACGAGAAGAACCCGTTGCTTCGCTAGTCGACGCGCCGTCCTGCACTGGGGGCATCCCTGCGGTTTGGACGAGCGCAAAGACAGCTCCAGAGGCCACTGACATGGAGGCCATTGACCTCCCGGACACGAACCTTGCCGAGGCAGAGTGTCGCGATACCGACTCTGACGAAGCCCGAGCGCCCAGGAAGCGCCGGGCCATGACTCGTAACGATTCGGATACTCACTCCTCGTCCTCCGACTCCGCGAGGCCGCGGAAGAAGGCACCCAGAGGCTCCCGCTGGGAGGGCTGTAGCGGGCTCTTCCCAGAGTGCCGCCAAGGCGCGACCTTCGAAGAGGCCGCAGCGGCCCACTGCGTCGAATGCTGTCTCCCGGCAGCCTGATGAGGACGGCTTTGTCGCCCCACCTCGGCGGCACACCGCCAGGGCTGCCGTACTGCAGCCACCGCAGCCGCTGCCGACAACTAGCACGTTTGCAGGGGCAAACGTCGAGGTGATGGAGGACGGCGAGTAGCCTCTGGTGCCGCCCCCGCCGCCCCCACCGCCCCCGCCGCCCCCGCCTCCTATCGTCGTCCAATGGGACGGCGTGTATAAGGACCTGCAACAGAAACTCGAGAGGGTGGCCACGTCCACTACTATCAAGAATGGCGGCCGTTACCTCTACAAGGTCACGGTCGCGACACGCGAGGAGTACCGGGCGATGATGGACGCCATCTGCAAGGACGGCCTCCATTGCTACACCCACCCCTCCGAGCCGCTAAAACTTTTGAAGGTGGTATTCCGCCACCTTGAAAGGTGGCTACACTGAGCCATCGCGCCAGAGAGTATTGTTCCGCCGCCTCCACTGGCAGTGCTTATTGAGAGGTAGCGGCAGGCAGTTCTTGCCGAGCAGTTGTGGTGGACACTGCTTGTATCTGAAGTTGGAATGAGATGGGTTAGTAGTGAGTGTTGTTCCATGTTATGCAGTGGTTTGATGGGAGAGATAGCAGATTTTGTTCCAATGGAGATATTGTAATGATCTGAGTGCTTTTCGTCAATATAAATTAAGGTAACTAACTACTGTTCTTTATTTTCTTATTATTTGTGTGTCCTGAATAATGCTTCATTAGAGGTTCAGTCAACAAAGCATCTGGCGTGTGTCCTTGTATTAGAGTGTAATTCTGATTTTCTTGCGCAATTGTAGTATTTCTAATTTTCCTTTATCACGTCAGTATAATTGGTATAAAAAAATTCTTGTCTTGTTGAAGAAGAACCGTGCCAGATGTGCATTGAGTCATACTACCACATACAGAACAGCTACACTTGTGCTTTGTTGGTTTCGTAGGTTTTATAGTTGCTGGGGACTTAATTAGTTAATTGTGTTAACAGAAATTTTCTTACATTCTTTGTTGTCATTCTAAGCAGTCAGATTGCATAATAATACTAGTCAGGGCCAGCCGTTTACGAGACTTGCGTAATCGGACATACAGCCACTAAAAATATTTTCATTAATATTTTAAGTAAGCCCCCATGCACGTGGCGACCCTGCCAGGATCGTCCCTTGGAATCTTCTGATTGTAAAAATAGTAGACAGTAGTATTGTTGTAGTAATTTGTAGTTTAGTAATTGTAGTCTATTTTGCATGTGTAGATTTGGTAATTGTCATTCTTCTAATGGTATTTCATAATTTAATTTTGTTGTCTTGTATACGCGTTTGACGATTTAGTGCAATTATTTAAATTGTTTGTCAATCGTGTTTGAGGGAAACATTTCGAGTGAATGGTATTGTTGGACATAAGGAGGCATTGTGTGTAATTTTCGTACAGTGACGAGTTTTGTATGTTTTGTAAATGATTACGCGATCGATGAAAAAGGCAAAAATGATGGATAGTGAGAATGACGAAATTGTTAACATGGCGAACTCGCCAACAGAGGAAAACAGCATGATGGATAATGAAGTGGAAAACAATGTAATAAGTCGGGAAAACAGTCCGGAACCATTTCAAAATTTTTCTCAATCAGAAAATTCACAGAACCCGAGATTAACGACAGAAGATTCTGGAATAGTATCGAATACAGATAGCTTTACAGCTATGACGAGGGAGTTTTGTGGGAAATGTTAGGGGCGAAAGGAATCTCGAACAAGTTAATATGGAGCAGTTGATGAGTGCAATATTAAATTTTCGATCTGAATTTAAAACTGAGATGGGAACAATGGAAACACGGTTTAGATCTGAATTAAAAACACAGATGGGAACAATGGAAACACGGTTAGACTCACTTGGATCACAGATGGGAACAATGGCAACACGGCTAGAAACAGAGATGGAAACAATGGAAACACGGTTAGATTCACGAATAGGGACATGTTTCAAAAATATGAAAGATGAATTAAAGAAAGAAATCAGAGAAGTACAACCAATTTTGAATTCTCACAATAATAGATTAATTGCAGTAGAGATTAGACAAAGGGAACAGGATAGAGAACAGGAGGAAAAAGATCGCGTGATAGTACAGAAATTTTCAGAGTTAAATTTACAACGTGCACACGATAAGAAAGAAATATTTGAGAGAATCGAGGAATCCGTACCAATTGACAGAATAAATAACTTAACGCAACAGTGTGAACAGTTAACTACTAAAGGTGACAATACCGAAACGCGAGTCGCGACACTTACGGAAGACGTAAATAAACAGAAAGAACAAATAGATGATTTATCGGAAAGAGTTGAGGAGATTTCAGATAAACTGACAAGTCTTAGTTTAAATGGGGACAGAGATTCAGATGACACAGCTCCATTGCCATTTTCAGAAACCGAAGAGTACCAGAGCATAAGTAAACATGTTGAAAATCAGGGAAAATTTAATGAACGCGTTAAAAGGGAAGTTGAGGCATTACGAAAGCAAGTGAAACAAATTGAAGGCGAAATTGTAGGTAAAGACAGTAGAAGAAATTTAGAATCACAGATAGCAGAGGGGTTTGAAGAAAATAATTTGTTTCATTTACGGGATGCAACAAGAGATCGCCAGGCGCGCGAACTTGACAATAATCGACCTTGGGACTGGGACAGACGCGGTAGGTCTTTGTCGCCACGAGGCGAAAACTTTGACTATAAACACTTTTTGATTGTTCGGAAATTTAAGATCTTCCGCAGTTCTAAGAATGACATACATCCATGTTCATAGTTAGATCAATTTATGTACGCACTTCCACCAAATTGGCCACTTAGTCGCAAACTGGAATTTATGTGTGGGTATTTAGAAAACGAACCGGCGACGCGGATGCGCGCAATCATTAGAGATTGTAATAGCCTAAATGATTTTTATCATGCATTTCTATCAGCATATTGGTCCGAAAACACGCAAGACAGAGTCAAACACAGTCTTATCATGCAGCGTAATTTCAAACAGTCTGAATTCCGCACACCAGCGGAATATTTTGAAGACATGATTCGAAAGAATCAGTTCCTTTCCAACCCTTATAGCCCGACTGAATTAATTCGCATTTGTTTAACCAAGCTGCCACAATCCATAAAACAAATTGCTTTAGCCGGAAGATGTAAAGACGACATTGAGACTTTTAAGACTTTGCTACAAGAACTCGAGTACGACAATGACGACGGGACTACCTGTAATTTTTTCAGTAACAGTAATTATGATATATTTTCAGAGAAAAGGGATAGTGATCGGAACGGACGTTATAGCGGTAATTTTGAGAATGACAGACGAAACAGACAGGACAATAGATACCAGCCTTATGACAATAACAGACGTTCTAACAGAAATTACACAGACAATTATAATAACGGTAATTCGTACCGGAATGATCAATCATACGGAAACAGTAATCGGTATTATCAAGACAGAAATTATTCAAACAGTAATAGAAATTCTTACTACAGAAATAATCCGGGTAGTAGATACAACAATAATTTCAGAAGTGACAGTCGAAATTACACAAGAAGTAGCTATGCAGACAGACAGGAAAACAGAAATTTTAATAACAGACACAACCAAGAATTTGTATCTAACAGACAGGAGGGACCTAATTGGCATCCTCCACGTGACAGAACTTAAGAGAGACAAGTGCAAATCGTAGAAATGGATCCGCGAAATGACGCGAATAATCAAAGACGTGACGCAAACAATCGACAATGACTAGCAGCTTCGGCTTCTGGCAGCAATATAGACGGTTCAGAAAGTAATGACACTACGGCTTTACACTACGTACGCCTGGAAGACATGAGAGACATTTTGTTAGACGAAAAGGAAAATAATGTAGACGCATTTTTACATCCTGTTATTGAAGTACGTGTGGGTAAGAATAAGTTCACTGCAGTTTTAGATTCTGGGAGCCCATTGAACGTCATTAGTGAATCAGTTTTTCGTATATGTGAAAGGACTATTGCCTGTCCTGTGTTACCTATTTCTAAAACTACAATTCGAGGAGCGATTTCTGGAAAAGGTGTAGAAGTTAAACAACAGACCAACCTAAATTTCAGTTGTCAAGGATACGAATTTTCTGCTAATTTTATTATTGTTCCATTGCTCAGTACACAAATTATATTAGGTATGGAGTTTCTTAACGCACATAAGGCAATTTTGAACTTTAAAGAAGGAAGTGTGAATTTGACTGTTGCCGGAATGCCGAAATGTTTGAAATTTTTCGAGTGTTTAACAAGATCTGAGTCAGATACAAAATGTTTAAGGTTTCTTACTTCTGATGTTTTCGTTGAGCATTATGACGACAATGTGTTTATTCATGACAATGATAATAGATACAGAGACGCGATGGATGATATAATTAATAGCGAAGAACTAATTAATGAAAAGGTTAAGAAAGCTGAAGTGCCAGATGACGTTGCAAGAGAAGAGCTGCACCACATTTTGACTTCACATGCTACAGTATTTAGTCATCACACAGGAACTATACAAGGCTTACAATATTTATTTAAAGTAAAAGAACACACACCATTTCGCGGGAAAACGTACGCTATTCCTTTGGCTTACAGAGACAAGGTTAAGAATGAACTTCAGTACATGTTAGATCAGGGCATTATTGAGCCTGCAGTCAGTCCTTATACTAGCCCATTACACGTTGTTCTGAAAAAGGATGGGTCAATTCGTTTGGTTCTGGATTCCAGACAGATAAATAATATCATCATTCCTGAAACTGACCGCCCACAAAATTTAGGTGAACTTCTTCAACATTTCCATGGAATTAAAGTTTTATCCACGATTGATATGCGCGTAAGTTTTTGGCAAATAGAACTCCACCCTGATTGTAGGAAATATACTGCCTTTTTAGCCTTTGGTAACTGTTACCAGTTTCGGAAATTACCGTTTGGACTTACTGTATCTTCGGCAGCATTCATTCGTAGCTTAATTGAAATTTTACCTGTATATCTTCGTGACAATATTACTTCATATGTTGACGACATTCTTATTGCTAAACATTCTTGGAGTGAGCACAACAAAATTTTGGATTCATTGTTACGTATCTTTGCAAGAGTTGGCATTACTGTGAACTTGGAGAAATCTGAATTTGGTCGTTCACAGGTGAAATTTCTCGGTCACATTATTTCTACAGAAGGTATTCTTCCTGATCCAGAGAAATTAGACGCAATTCGTAATTATGCTGTTCCTACCACAAAACGTGATGTTCGTAGTTTCCTTGGTGTCTGTAATTTTCTTCGACGCTTTGTTAAATTGGACGATTTGGCCACACCTCGTTTATGTGAACTATCTGGAAAGAAATCTAGTTGGTGTTGGGATGAGGAAGCTCAGTCAGAATTTGAACAACTCCGTGATGCTTTAGTTGCTGCTCCACTTCTTTCACACCCGGATTTATCTAAAGATTTTTGTTTGGCAACGGACTCATCATACAAAGGGCTAGGTGCACATTTATTTCAAGAGATAGAAGAAAACGGCGTTGTAGTACAAAGGACTATTGCATTTGGAAGTCGTGTTCTTTCTAAATCAGAAAAGAATTATTCGATTACGGAACTTGAAGCTTTGGCTGTTGTTTGGGCTTTTACAAAATTTCGGACATTCTTGTTTGGCAGACATACTAAGGTTTACACCGATCATCGAGCTCTGGAATTTCTTATGTCAACAAAATTAACTCACGGCAGATTGTCACGATGGGCGTTGTACCTACAGGAATTTGATTTTAGTATTGTCTATATACAGGGTTCTTCAAATATTGTTGCTGATGCTTTATCGCGTGCACCTATGGGTTTGAAACAAAGTGCTGAAGAGGACTGCAAGGAAAACAATTATTGTTTGATGTATATTCAAGGTGTTGCGTTTGAGAACTTTATTTCGTCTTCGCTCCAGGACATCGCTAAGGAGCAAAATAAGGATCCAATCTGGAAGGACATTAAGGAGAAGTGGAGGAGAAAGGAAAGCGTAGCGATTAGACAGCATTATTTAATTCGCAATGACATTCTTTTCAAACGAAAATCGGTCGACAACTCTGTTTGGTTAGTTTGTATTCCGGATGAGTGGGTTAATAAGCTGATTTGGTATACGCATTTCATTTATGCGCACTTTGGTCCCAGAAAATGCTTTCATAAATTACTCGAAAATTGCTACTTCAATAATATGGAAAATCGTATTCGATTTGTTCTTGCCAAATGCAAATTATGTCAAAAGGCTAAACCGCCGACAGTTTCTCACAGAGCACCGTTGTTTCCTAACATTCCAGCAAAATTAAAGGACATGGCTGCAGTTGATTTGTTCGGTCCAGTGGTTCGATCTACTAATGGTTTTGCGTACATTTTCGTAGCAGTGGAGTTGACAACAAAATATGTGTGTTTTACACCTTTACGCAAAGCAACAGCTCGTTCAGTATCTGATGCTTTCATTAACCATTTTCTTAAAGAAGTGGGTCATGTTGATAAGGTTATATCAGATAATGGATCACAGTTTCGTTCTAAAATTTGGCTTCATACTCTACGGCGTCGTAAAATTAAACCAATTTTCATTTCACTTTTTCACCCCCAATCTAACGCTTCAGAGAGATGGATGGAGGAAATCAATAAATTGTGTCGTCTTTATTGTCATCAGAATCACAGAACGTGGGATCAGTATATTCATATTTTTCAAAACATTCTGAATGAACTTCCTAACGACTCAACTTCTTTACCACCTATACTGATATTAAAAAACAAAGCACCGACAAATCGCATTTCTGAAATCGTTCCTTTTCCGCCTTCACGGAAACTGCGGCATTCTGAAGTTGTCAACCTGGCTCTACGAAATATTGCATCTGCGGCTGCTAGAAGAGAGAAATCAGCGAAGCGTCCTGGTCGTTTAAAAATCTTGTCAGTTGGTCAGAAGGTGTTAATTAAGTCTCATCGATTGTCTCACAAAGGAAAAGGCTTGTGTCGGAAATTTTTTCTGCTTTATAACGGTCCATATAGAATTCGCAAAATTATTCATGATAACACTGTCGAAGTAGAAACTCTGAAATCACGACGCTCTAAAGGAATACATCATATATCTAACGTTAAAATTTTTGTGGAATGATATACTTTTGAAAAATTTTTGTAGAATGACATACTTTTGAGAAACTAACAGTTGTATGTAAACACGCGGAGAGTACAAGGACACCGCGCTGTGTTTTGGCGGCGGCACATATTCAAAGCAACAGTCAAGTCTGCGCGCCGCTAAAGGCAGTCGTTGACCGCAAACAATTGCTTCCTACGTCACGGGCCTACAGCTGATCGAGCGCTCAGTGCGAATGCACTGACAGCCGTAAATAAATACACAGTCTAATTTCTCCGACTAAATTCAGTATAAAACTATAGTTACTTGTTGAATTCTGTTATTAACATTCAGTATTTTTCAGGATACGGTTCTGTAAAATATTTAAGAACTTCAGGTAAATTCTGTGCGTGTCCGACGTTAAGACGACTTGCTATCGAGAAAATTTCAGGAAAAATGTCATTTCGAAGAAGAAAGTAATAAACTAAAAAGGTAATTATTAATTGAGTTTATTTTTCAGGTAACATATTTCCACTTAGGTACGTACTTTAGACGTAATTTGCTGCTCGCGATTACGTGATTCATACTTTGTGCTAATTACATGTTCAATGAAATTACTTGTGAAGCGACGTGCTTGCGTACGTTAACTGATTTTGACAATGATTATTAATGAACTGGATTGTTACTTGTGTATATTATGCATCGCTTGGCTGATATGCTTTTTCACTGATGGCATATTTTTTTTATTATGTGCCTGCTGTGCTTATTTATTTAAATTATAATTGTCACCTGATTAATTGTGCTGATGTGGTTAGGTATGTAAGTTATACTTTGTGATTTATCTGCTTGCGCCTTCATGTTTACTTATTTGCTTGCGCCTTCATGTTTATTTATTAGATTACATATGAACATTTATTTGCTTACGGTTATACGATGCTGATGACCTGTTTATTACGTAAGATATGTTTGCTGCTATGCGTATGGATTGCATATTTATACATTTCTGTTTGTTGTCACAACTACTCTTTAATTTTGTATATAGAAATGCTATTATACTGTGTATGAACATAGAGTTTAGGTTACACTATGGTACTAGTTACAGATTGTTCGCTTGGCAGAGCCTCGTTGTAAGATTTGTGCTGCATCCACTTGTTGACATTCTGTTCTCTACTGGTATATTTACTCGCTATTGCTTGTTTTGCTTACGCTCAGTGCTTTATATTTTTAAGATAAGAAAATGAACTGCAGTAATTCGACGAGCGACTTTAGTACAAGAAACATCACAGAAGTCACACGAGCTGGAGGTTTTATGAAAGCTGTATAAATGTATGCCAATAGGAAGGAAGCTAACGACATGACATACCAACACAGTTATTACACTGCATTTTTCGTGAGCAATTGAAATAGGAAGTGACACTTGACACAAGAAATACTCCACATGTTTGCTTCTGTTTGCCATAATTCTTGAAGTGGTGTACACACTGTGAAATATTAGGATCATTCACACTCCGTAATCGTACTTAATTACTGAGAGTTATTCGAACTAAGTCTGTTAGAGGTCATGTATGCATTCTTTGTTTATAATTCATAATGAGTAGAAGATTTTGGTCAGATGGATTGCACAGAGGTTGTGTGTTGACAGTGTGCCTTCGGATTGTATGGGATGAGGAGGTTTGCATTAGGATTTTATCTGTACTCGATCGAGGAGACTGACTTGAGGAAAGAGTTGTTATGGAAGTGAAATGATATTGGTAATAAGGTTTATATGTATTGATGATTGAAGAGGTATTATTGAGGTATTGAGATTGTATGAAGTTGATGATTATTGGAGTTTTTGTGGACAAGAGGTAAGGTAAATGATACTGGCAATAAGGTTTATATGTATCGACGTATTGAAGAGGTATTATTGAGGTATTGAGATTATATGAAGTTGATTGGAGTTTTGGGGTATAAGAGGTAAAATAAGTGAGGTGCATAATTTTTTTTGTTGGTCTATATGGAACAAGGAGGATGAAGATAGCAGACTAGAACACTAAAATGGAAGGAAGATTGTCTACACACACTTTGTTAAATCACTAAGCAGTATGCACTTTTTTTTTTTTTGGAGAGAGGAAGCATTGCATATCTTGGCACACTGACAGTTGTTCAGCAACCATACATTTTGATCTGGCTTGGCAAACATTGGTCTTGACATGATGACTATGACGTTGACTTAACTATTATTGACTGTTATACATTGCTGTCACTACTACTTGATACACATGATGAACATGAAATTTGACAGAAGTGTATTCAGACAGTTAACACTATACAATTACACAGTAGTACTTAATGTGGATGAAAGATGAGTGAGTGTGTTTTGTGTGTTTTCCTTTCCTAATCCTACCCACCTATCTCCTAAATATTATTTTATTTGTTTGTAGTGGCTTGCACTGACACCCATAAATATTATAGGTTTACTGATGTTTGTGTATTTGTAATAGTAATATGACAATTGTCTGATATCATTTGTGTGTTTGTTATGATTTGTATGTTTAGTGTAAGAGCATTGTAAAAGCATTTCTATGTGCATTCAAACTATTGTTCATGCTTGAACTGTCTGATTAGTGATGATGAAATTATGGACTGTTACTTGTACTTTTTCTACATGATTGGTGCCACTAGGACATGTTTAATTTGTGCTGAGGAACAGTGTGATCAGTGATAGTTGTTTAATGTCATTTGTTGGAGTCTGCACCTACTCAACATTACTGGGTGCCACTGGTGGACTGCTTCTACTGAAATGATGTCACCTGTTGGAGTCTGCACCTGTTCCACATTACTGGGTGCCACTGATGGAACTGCTTCTACTGACATAATGTCACTTGTTGGTGTCTGCACCTGTTCAACATTACTGGGTGCCACTGATGGACTGCTTCTACTGAAATGAAGTCACTTCTTGGTGTCTGCACCTGCTCAACATTGCTGGGTGCCACTGATGGACTGCTTCTACTGAAATGATGTCACTTGTTGCTGTCTGCACCTGTTCAACATTACTGGGTGCCACTGATGGAACTGCTTCTACTGACATAATGTCACTTGATTGTGTCTGCACCTACTCAACATTGCTGGGTGCCATTGACGGACTGCTTCTACTGAAATGATATCACCTGTTGGAGTCTGCACCTACTCGACATTGCTGGGTGCCACTGATGAACTGCTTCTACTGAGATGATGTCACTTGTTGCTGCAGCACCTATTCAACAGTGCTGGGTGCTACTGCTGGAACTGTCAACTACTTGTTGTGAATATTTGTATAAACTAATTTTTTGTGTATTACTGTTTGTGAAAAGTTATAAGACTCTTACCTGCTCATATTCGTCATTGCTGACGGTATCGATTGAATTGTTTAACCACATGATATTTCTGTAAACTATTATGTAAAGTCACATGTATGAAAGAATTTGTATTCCTTACTGTATTTTATATATTAGGCTATTGTAAGGTCAGTGCAAAGCCAAAATTTTATCTAGTTATATGATATTTACGTATTAATATTATCTTTTATTTTTGTCTGTATTTTTTTTGACGAATTTGGTGGTATTTTCACCACCAATGCTGGCAAAAATACCATCAAATTCTAGTCCGTGGAGGAAGGGCATATGAAAGGTGGCTACACTGAGCCATCGCGCCAGAGAGTATTGTTCCGCCGCCTCCACTGGCAGTGCTTATTGAGAGGTAGCGGCAGGCAGTTCTTGCCGAGCAGTTGTGGTGGACACTGCTTGTATCTGAAGTTGGAATGAGATGGGTTAGTAGTGAGTGTTGTTCCATGTTATGCAGTGGTTTGATGGGAGAGATAGCAGATTTTGTTCCGATGGAGATATTGTAATGATCTGAGTGCTTTTCGTCAATATAAATTAAGGTAACTAACTACTGTTCTTTATTTTCTTATTATTTGTGTGTCCTGAATAATGCTTCATTAGAGGTTCAGTCAACAAAGCATCTGGCGTGTGTCCTTGTATTAGAGTGTAATTCTGATTTTCTTGCGCAATTGTAGTATTTCTAATTTTCCTTTATCACGTCAGTATAATTGGTATAAAAAAATTCTTGTCTTGTTGAAGAAGAACCGTGCCAGATGTGCGCTGAGTCATACTACCACATACAGAACAGCTACACTTGTGCTTTGTTGGTTTCATAGGTTTTATAGTTGCTGGGGACTTAATTAGTTAATTGTGTTAACAGAAATTTTCTTACATTCTTTGTTGTCATTCTAAGCAGTCAGATTGCATAATAATACTAGTCAGGGCCAGCCGTTTACGAGACTTGCGTAATCGGACATACAGCCACTAAAAATATTTTCATTAATATTTTAAATAAGCCCCCATGCAACCTTCACCTCAAGTTTGGCGCGGACTGCCTCCGTGAGGAACTGGACGATATGGGCTTCGGCGTCGGGTCCACAGCCTTCATGAAGTCCCCTAGTACCCACCACAACATGCCGCTGTACATGGTTGCCCTAGTTGACAACCTGGAAAGTCGGAAGGCTTTCCAGCTGCAGTTGGTCGGCCGCGTCAAGGTTGAGGTCGATCACTCCGGGCCAAAGGCAAAAGGGCTCCGTGTTTTTCCTGCCAGCGGCTGGACCACGTCTCCAGATACTGCTCCATGCCTACCCGCTGCGTCAAGTGCGCGGGGCAGCACGAGAGCAAATCTTGCGGCCTTGCCCGCGGGGACAAGCCGACTTGCTGCAACTTTGGCGGACCGGATGTGCCCTGTTATAGATGCTGTTCGGCTTTCGGCAGGGGCCGGAACTAGCAGCGAGACAAGGGTGCTCCTTCTCGTAAGGTGCACTCTTCCACCAGCTTCGCTGCCGCCACCGAGAGCGGATTACCTGCCCCCTCCGAGCGCTCTGACCAACCCGTCGGAGAGAGACAGCAGCCGACTGCGCCGTCCACGGCTTCGCCCGAGAGGGCGGCTATACCCGCGGCCGTGCCTGACGCGCGGGTTGCCCGTCCGCTCAGGCGTAGCCGGCGCCCGGGGCGTGCCACCCTCGCCGCTGCGCAACAGACTGCCACCGACAGTCCGCCGCGGCAGCGGCAAGCAGCTCGCGCTGCGCCGCAGTTGCGGCCCGAAACTGTCGCTCCACGGCAGTCGACACCTACAGAGTGGCCCCCGTCAGCCGCCCCTGTGGCGGAGGCCGCCCCAGTGGCCCCCGCCGCCTCCACTGCTTCAGAAGCAGCTGAGCTCCGATCACTTCTGCGGTCGTTGAGCCAGCTTCTGGAGCAAATCCCGGTGCTCGTCACCGCGGTCACGGCGGCCCTCCAGGTAGGCGTCGTTCCTCAACCCCATCGTGGATAATCACCATATCCGTGGCCTCACCGTCTGCGCTTTTAACGCGAATAGCTTGTTCCCATTGCAAGGGGGCAATCGATATTTGCCTCGTATGCGATACCTTCCTCAAGGCTGGGATACATGTCAAGGTGGCCACGTTGACCCATGGCGGAGGGACTGTCGTTTACATCGAGGCTTCCCTGAAACACCACGAAGTGCAGCTTCCGCCCCTCACCGCTGTGGAAGCCACTGCGGTGGCTGTTACCACTACGGCAGGGGTCATCACCTTCGTTGCGGCCTACACACCGCCGAGGGGACTGCTCCAGGAGGCTGACTTCGATGCTCTACTGGCGTTGCGAGGGGAAGATTTTAATTCCGGGCGACCTTAATGCCAAAAACACGCAATGGAACTCCCGCATCACCAACGCCAGTGGCTGACGCCTCCTTCGCGCCACACAACGGCATGGCGCGATAGTACTGGGGCCTTACGACCACACCGTATTCCCCCATCTCGGCCAGGCTGACGTGAGTTTCTACATGTCACCACTCCTGGCTCTATTGTGGTTCAACATGACGTCTACCCGGGTTCCCGGGTTCGATTCCCGGCGGGGTCAGGGATTTTCTCTGCCTCGTGATGACTGGGTGTTGTGTGATGTCCTTAGGTTACTTAGGTTTAAGTAGTTCTAAGTTCTAGGGGACTGATGACCATAGATGTTATGTCCTATAGTGCTCAGAGCTATTTGAACCATTTTGAACCTAACGTCTACTTGGCAGAGAAGGATTATCTTGTTTTATGTGAATTTCAGACCACAATGCCATTATACCTTCATCACTTAGCGGAGCCTGTCCAAAATCATCGGCGTAACTTGGAATCAATCCCAGACCATAAGTTTATCAACCTATCATCAATCCAACAGACCACCAAATCCTCTTCTCGGTGACTCATTTTTCTATCGTAACGCCGTTGCGCCACACTGGATGAGAATTCTGACACACAGGCTCCCTGTAGTGGTTTGCAGCATGTTCAGTACATTCATTTACTTCGTTGACCAAATCGCCAATGAACCAGCTGCCTCGGCTACCCAGTGCATACATTCGACTCTATCTTGTGATCGCCGAATAAAGTCATGTAACTGCCACCTACACAGATCTGCCAACACTGTAGAATGCAGAAATGTAAATGGGAAGTGTTCCTTTCCACTCGAGCTACTCTATTACGCTATTTCTTTGTCGATAACGTCGTGCAGTGCAAGAGAAAAGGTGTAACTGTCTGTCTCTCAGAAGTCTAGCTCCGTCCATATGCATTATCTCAGAGCACTGAGGAATGCAGAAGTTCTGGATGAATTGTTGTTGGCTTCGGGAACTACTGTTGCTATGTGTCAGCTGGTGGCGTCATGGTAAGTGTCGCGAGTTCAAATTTATTCACTGCCGCATTTCTTAAAACGCAATTCTGCTGTCTGCTGAAGTGATCTATCTAATGGAACTTTGAACATAATTCCCTTCACTTCTAAACCCAAAATAGCCGCATGTGGATAAAGGGCTAACTTCTGCGACATTTTTTTCTTTTCAGGTTTAATAGACGGCCAGGCAGCAGATGCAACTCCAAACTTTTGTATTAAGTATGAAGCGAGCGCAACGTGCCAAAATACGTCAGAAAGTATTTCCTGCATTAGCTGTCGTGTGGTAGTAGCATTTTATTGTTCTTCAAACCTTGTTTGACAGCCTTAACTCAGAACAAGTTTTCTACATGCATGTAATCAATAAACTGCATGTGTATTGTCAGACGGTAATAGATAACATCAGAGAATTCGCATATATCGTTGATGAATTATTTGTCTATCAGATTTACTACTGTTTTAACAACACTAAAAGAAACCTTACGAAATTTGCGCACTGTGGCATTTATTAAACAAAGTTATGTAATCCTGGAAACCCAAAATTTCCTTCTCAGTAGCGGAATGAGGCGTTACCTGTATGTTTTTCACCATTGCACTATGAGCCGAAAGTACTTTCTTACGATTTCCTTATCGATGTTTGATCTGACTGCTTGTAGATTTTTCACAGGAGGGATAAAAACTTCACAGTAAGTGAGACTAGAACCGGGAAGCATAACAGATGGTTTTCCACAAGTCAGTACATCACCACAGAGTTAGCGAAGAAATATATTCCTTCACTACCTCTTACGAGGCCAGTAGTGGCTAGAACTCGTAAACCCCTATTTAAAGGACGAGATTAGTTTCGATTTCAGAGTACTATGACTTTCGCGGACTGAAAATCGTAAATTTACAATGTTTTGTTACACCTCAAGCAATAATACCTCCGATTATTCAATGGAAATGACTGGAAAACTCAAGTGAACTTTGAGGCTTAATTCCGTGCACACCAGGAAATAACTCGTCGATCACAGAGTTGCCAAACATACCTAGCCTGGTTGCCAAATCTCAGTTACAGTACCAACAGGAAGAGGACGAACAGATGTGTGCCTACAGCGGGCTGGGAAGTGACCATAGCTGGCGTCTCAAAGATGCGGCTGCCACGGGCTGGAAATACGTAATGCATCTGATTCGCATATCTGTAACTAGTTTTAGGGACTGGAGTAGAGTTACTAATAATACTCAGAACTGACTGCAAACTAAGCATCATAAATCAGTAACTCTCATAATTGTTTTTATATTCCTTTCATAAGTGTACTCAAAACTAAGAAATTCATTCATTGTCATTTTCGTGCCTGCCTGATAGTCGAGCACAACAAACATATAAAATAAAAAAAAAAATGTGTGTGTGGATGTGTGTGACAAGAGAGAGACAGAGAGACATAAATATAAAAAAGAATGAGAGAGAGAGAGTAAAAAGTAGTTGTAAAGAAAATTAAACATGGTATGTAAAGAAACCTTTCATTATAATGACACGTTCCACATCATTACGAAATGTCATATTCATGATCTATGGAACAAGTATTAATCTAATCAGATCCAATCTAATTTAATCATATCATATTGCTGACTAGCCATGAAGAGTCAGGAATTACCGAAATTTTCGCCAATATCAGTAACCAAATCTAAGCTTGAAAATAAAAGACGACAGTTTTTGTAATAAACCGGGACTCCATTCGTCCCTGTTAACTAACCACGAAAGATGTCTAATATACTTCCATTCAGAAGTAACAAAGTGTGCATGCTTTTTAAGATGAAGTGCATGATGAGAAGTTCTGTGATGGAGATACGAACCCAGCTCATAATCGGATTGTTAATTAGGTAAATTGAAATGTTACGTATCGGTTTTTCTTACCAGCTGCTAGGTGTTTGAATCTAAAATAAGGATACAAATTTTTGTGCCTGAGCGACAATCGAGCCGCACACCTAACGACCTTCTTTATCATCCACGAATATAGCTTAAGTATTAATTGTTTAGTCATCAACAGTAAGATGTGTGCGTGTTTGACCAGAAATAACGACGCCTATTGCGATTGTTGACAACACATGAACAGACATTAAAAATGCACATTAATTTTCAATAGCAGGCTGGTTTGCACGTGAAAATGAAATTATGAATATTTTTGTACTGGATCAGGATTCGGACCCACATACCTGCATTTGGAGGAGACCTAGAGAAGACTGCAGTGTTGTGAAAAGGAACGAAATTATTGAATTATACTGTTCCGAGATATTCAGATCCTCAAAAGAGGAGATACGAATTCGAGTCACAGAACAGCACCAAATTTTTCCCCGTCTCTATTTCAATCAAGTACAGATAAAATAAGAGCCCTGTTCCTTTAAATGGCTATCGGTTCATGAAACAAAATAAAATTTTCTAATTTAAGTAAGTTTAGTGGCGACAGTATTTCTGTTTATCATGACATCCACCTATGTCATTTCCCAACGTAAACAGCATCTGCCCAGTTGGTAATGAAGGAACGTGATGTTTTATGCGGATTCTGGATTATATCGTCTTTCTCTTGAGGTTACCATAGGTAAAGTAAATCTGTTTGTGCGTCTCAAAAGTAAAAGTCTGAACCCACGCGTTGCACCTGTGATAGTTCGTTCCACCAGGCCATTGTGGCCACATTTCCCAGCCCAAGGAGTGTGCTTAGCTTACAACATTAGTCACGGTGGAAAAAATGCGAGTCTATTAAATGGTTAAGTAGAAGCAAGCTTCTGACGCGGATATTATGCTATTCTCATGTGAGCAGGATGTAAAGACTCTTCTATGTATCATAGCCTCGATGTGAAGCCAATTTGAAATTTTCACTAATTCAGCAAGTTTCTTACTTTGAGAAAATCAACTGTGAAGTGTGGAATTACGGGAAAATTCGATTTTTACCGTCATTATTACTATCATTTTCTTCATACGCTGATTTAACACATTTGCTTGAAGATCATTTAATGCCTTTTGGTGATTATAGAAGCAGTTGCCCAAGAACAGGTTCTTTCCCTGTCTACGGAATCCTTTTCATGTTAATATCAAACATCTGCAATTACTAGTAGATTACATTAAAACTAAAGTAACTGATGAATACATTACTTGATAACAAAAACGCGCTGCCTTTCTTCATTTACTTTCGCCTAGAAATGGCAGTCGAATACAGCCAAACCAAAAGCGAAGGGATCTTACTGCTTTCCGATATACGTCGCTGTCAGTTTATCCATATGATTTGGTCGACGTGACCTGTTTCAAGTTGTGTATGACAGAGAATGTTTTAGAAAATCAATTGTTTTCCTTTGCAGTAAACAGAAAGATTTACATAAGCTATGCAAGTTCAAACTTTTCGCAATATTAGTTAAAAATTTATTATTCGCTTCTATAATGTAGGGAAGTATTTCACAGTTGCAAGACCCACATCCGACTCATTGACCTTACACGTAGTCGCTGACCATGAATTCTAGCTCAGAGTGACGCCAGTTTAAGTAACCTAATGTAGGGAAGAGTGTTTGGAATTGCTCTGTCTTACCGGGAAATAGGCCGTTCACTCATTGGGCTCCATAAGTACACTGTAACAGTAATTTCTGTGTGTGTGCAATGCATACGGATTGTAGACTTTAGTGGTGCTCTCTCTTCTACTTCTGTATACAGTATGCCTGCGCTAAACGGACCGTTTCTCATTACAGGCCCTGGGCAGTACAACATCATACTGACAACAGTAATGTGCTTATACTGACAACCTCACTGTTCGTTTTACCTGATTTTGTAATCATTTAAATAAAACAACAAAATCTTCCAGTGGGAGACGTTTCGTCCCCCTTTTCCTTCTGTGTAATTTGTCAGTAAGCTTTTTGCCTTCCAACCAGCGAAATGCGGCAGAGGACGGTCGGTAAACGATTCACAAACCACGATTTAGCGCCGTTAAGACGATTTGTTTAAACATTGTCGTAGCTGAAGGAATTAAATTTCTTCTTAAATCGCCTTATGCAGCAACGTTCGCAGACATCTCAAATAGGAAGAGCTCTTTATCCCGGTACGAAGGTTGTAAAACAAACTTCTCACAGTTTGTGTCAGGTTGATCTTTTCGTCTGATAGCACTGCATTAGTATTTTGTCTAAGAGGTATGTGCTGTATGTCTAGAGGAGGCTGAAATGCACGCGTTTAAATACACGCAGATTGGCGTGAGGTCTGGAACAGGACAATGTCTTGAGAATTGCAATAAAGTACGAAAATCTTGTAATACTTAACTTTAATCCACATTTGTAGAACATCGCTCTTGATGATACAGAAGTATAATAGCAATAATAACAAAGGATAATGGCGCCTTGCTAGGTCGTAGCAAATGACGTAGCTGAAGGCTATGCTAACTATCGTCTCGGCTAATGAGAGCGTAATTGTCAGTGATCCCCTTCTGGCAAAGTCGTCTGTACAACTGGGGCGAGTGCCAGGACGTCTCTCTAGACCTGCCGTGTGGTGGGGCTCGGTCTGCTATCACTGACAGTGGCGACACGCGGGTCCGACATATACTAATGGACCGCGGCCGATTTAAATGCTAGCACCTGTGGTGTCTGGCGGTGACACCACAGTATGCAAGTAGTGTTCCTGTAGCTGTAGGTATCATTGGTTGGAAAAGAGTTTAAGACCAATGGGTACAGTACTGCTAAATATTCAAAATGATTATCAACCTAACAGAATTTTTTCTGTAAATTAGCAGCTCCATTAAATAAATCAGAAAAAGAGCTTGCACATGCTGACCCCTACCACGGTTATAACTGCGACACGAGACACGGGCGGTACCATGGGGCTACGGACACACAACTGCCAACACCCTTCACTCATCATGGTATTAGTCGCTCAGCCTCATAATGCATCGTGAAAGATAATAAAATTTGTCACTTATGTGAAGAATAGAATTTCTTCAGCCAAAAAAATTGAATTTTCATTCTCAGCGTCTTAGTTTACGTGAGGATTATATAGCACGAACCATTCAAATGGAAAGGGAATATCAAGTGAATTTAACAAGTCAGTTCAGTACCTTACATGGAAGTGATTGCACTGTCACAATGTTGCCAAATGTTTGTGACGATGTTGCCAATTCTCAGCTGTACTAGGACCAGCACATAGAGGCATTCGACTGAAACATAGCCATGACCAAGATTGTAACTGGGTTCGACAGCATCGTCGTTTACCACCTTGACAAATCGAACGGTGATAGTGCTCGGCCGGTTACTTACGTTTACTGGTATCAAAATTACTACATGAAAACACAAAAATGTTAACATCCCAGAGATCATTAGCTTTGAAACCCATAGCAAAGTAAAGGAATCATCAGTCGGAAGTTTGGTTTGGACACCACAGTGCTTTAATAGGCGCGGTCTTGTTGGAGGTGGTATGCCGTTGCTATCCTCCGACCTTTGAGTTGACTTACCTTACTAGTTAATAGTGGAACCTACAGTTTAACGAGGCTTTCGGACCACAGTGCAACTCGGCATTTTTCACATCAACAAACACTGCACGAGGTGAAATAAGTGTATAGTGGCACATGAAAATCGTGGTACTGATCAAGCTTGCACCCGAGACCATTGTAGTCTTAGTCTTGCTCTTAACCACTTCGCCACCATGTAACGGCTGGAAGCTCTAACGTACTAATGAAATGTTTTATTTGTAGACGCTCCTTCGGTGTACAGCATTTAAAATGCGATTGTCCGTCCTCAACTTAGTCCTCGATTTTTTCAGATGCTAGGGAGTGAATAGCACAAAGCTAGAACATCCATGCAATATTTGACAAGAATCGGTAGCGCACTTGTCAGACCCTCTCCTTGTGAAACTTATTTGCAAATCGGAAGTTTGTGGAGACTGTTTCCCCCTGATCTAAGTGACATACAGCAATGTATGCAATACCTTGAATACACTGAACGCCACAGTTTACTTTAGTCTTCCGTACTAAAACATGTTCGTTCCTTCGAAATAATAGTTACGACTAAAACATATTTCTGTTTAACATGAATTTTGTTGGACAGGTATAAATTGTCATCTAACACAGATCATAAAAATTTGAGACTAGTGATTTTGGCTTATATACCCATAAACCCAACACACCTATCAGTTGTAACTGGATCGTCTGCAACAGCATTGATTTAACGAAATTTCTCTAAACGTTCCAGTGAAATCGTGAATATAATTCGCGTGTCACAGTATTGAAAGCTTGAAATCTGGAATGAATTTGACGTCGGTGCTCGTGCGAGTGCTCTGCGTCCTGTGTGCCACATCGTTTCCTGTTGCCTTGTGAGTCGGTTCTTACTTCTGTCAAGGCGACATGTCACAGCTCAGTGAGTTTGATAAAGGTCGTATCGTTGCGCTTTATGAAGACGGGTACTGGTTCAAATGGTTCAAATGGCTCTGAGCACTATCAGACTTAACCTCTGAGGTCATCAGTCCCCTAGAACTTAGAACTACTTAAACCTAACTAACCTAAGGACATCACAGACATCCATGCCCGAGGAAGGATTCGGACCTGCGACCGTAGCAGTCGCGCGGTTCCAGACTGAAGCGTCTAGAACCGCTCGGCCACTCCCGCCGGCAAGACGGGTACTGTATCAGTGCCATTTTCCGTGATCTCGGATACAGCAAATCCACTATTCATCTCTGGGTGAAGAGGATGGAACATGGCCACGTAAACCTTCGTCGTCACTCTGGACGCCCACGGAGCACCACAGAGAATGAAGACAGGAATACACTCCGCTGCAGTGTTGAGGATCCTTTCAGGAGTGGCAGAGAAGTTAAAAACATCCTGCAGCTAACAGCGAGCAGATCGACGATACGTCATCGGCTCAACGAGGATGGATGATATGAACGGAAAACGGCTGTTAAGGAAATGCTGAACGAGCAACACAGGACTGCCAGGTTAAATTTCGCACTGGCCTGTAGGAGGAAGCCACTTTCGGACTGGGACCGAATTATGTTTACCGACGAGAAGGTATTTTCAACTGCTGCAAATAGCTCTGTCCATGTGTATCGACTAAGTTTAACGAGATACGACAGTAAATATGTCCAACAGAGGCAAAGGCGTGGCCGGACGTCTGTCACGGTTTGGGGCTGGATATCAGCAAATGGCTGCGGCGTGCTGTGGGAACTCGAGCGTCCGCTTTGTAGTGCTTATTAGTGCGAAATACTGGAAGAAATCATACTTCCTTCTGTTCGCCAGCGATTTCCTGGAGGTAGAATCATTTTCCAACATGACCATTCCCCAATTCATACAGCCAATCGCAATCGAGTAAGACACTGGTTTCAGATGAAAGGAGACGTTGAGCTGTTAGACTGGCCTCCAAAAGCTGCTGACCTCAATCCCACAGAGCACGTGTGGGCAGAGATGGAAAAAATTATTAGGAGGAAAAGACCTGCATCAACATCCAAGGCAGCGTTGTCGGAAGCAGTTCACGCTGCGTGGGAAGAGATGTCACAGTGACAGATGCATCAGAAAAGCTTGTTGCCTCTGTTCCCTGGCGATTAAATGCATTTGTAGAAGAGGACGGGACTGGACGCGGTACTGACCCTACTGTGTTAACAGGAAGAAGACTTTGTTTAAAGCACATATTGTTTAATTTCAGCTTAACTTCTCTTCAGCGATTAAGATGCTGTGAACAAAAGGAAAACGTCTCCTATTTTAATTTTGTTAGTAAAATTTTAATGTAAAATAAATAGCAAATATTTGCATAACAAGACGAAGATGTTTACTTCGATGAAGAGTACGTTTTTTCTCATAAGATGCATAATGGCAATGAAGATTAAGGCATCAAAGAGAGACCACTTATGTTGTTTAATTTTTCTCCATTTCTGTTCATGCCAACTTGGAGGTACTACATTCAATTCAGTTCTATTTACTTTGGTGCAGGGACACGCAAGTGCCAAGGCACAAACGAGAGATTCTTAATGTTAAGGCCAAGCAAAAGCCACGGTGGTGGCTACATGGTGGCAAAGTGGTAAAGAGCAATCAGCGGTGGGGCAAGGTCGTCGTGCCTGTGTCCCCCTGTTAGCGCACCTCGCGCGCGCGTGTTTACTTGTTTACCTTCCGGTGCAGCGAGTGTCACGCGTCCGTGTCTCGGTAATGCCATGGCGCACTCGTACTGCAAGTCCACAATTAAGATCACATTTCAAGCGGACTACGCAAGACCTCGAGCACTTGACATTGAACGTTTCATCCGGGAAGAACTTCAATTGCACCTCAAGACATCATTGGGATCCACTTTTCCATAACACAAAGTGATACATGAAAAGGCGTGCACTGATGTTGTGCGCCGACACACTCATGGCCACATAGGAACTGTCACGATCGACCACGCTGGATTAGGCCTTCGCACTCTGAGGATCTTCGAGCTGCCATTCGAAGTCCCACCAGATGTTGTGGTGACAACTTTAAAACTGTACGGCAGCGTGCTAAGCCACCTGGCTGAAAAATGGCATACGTTTGAGACATACCTCGTCTTAAACGGAGTGCGACAAATTAAGATTGAACTGACGAAGCATGTGCCATCCTATCTAGTAATTGCGGCTGCAGAGCCATTGTCATGTACGACGGACAACCGAGCTTGCGCCGGTTGTGGCCAGGAAGGACATGTCCGATCGGTCTGCATTCAACGCCGACTGACCCAGACACCGGTTGGTGAAGTTCCATCCCCAGCGACGCCTACTTCACTCCCCATCACGTATGCAGCGGCTGCAACCGCAACAGCTGTTCCTGCCCAGGATCGTAACACCATATTGCAGTCAGTGGTCGATGACAGTGTGGCGGACAGCATATCCTCCTCTACGACGTCATCGGCAGACCTGCCTCAAGACGGTGATAAATTGTGCCACCGAGACGAGCCTAAAGAGAACATGGAAATTGTCCTGACTTCTGCCTTCCTACCAATGGAGACCACATCAAACGATTGCTGCCCGCACTCTGACACAGAACAACATGTCCGAAAACAACGGACCCCTCGAAAACGCAAGAAACGGCGCCATACGCCATCCGATGCCTGCCTGCTGTGTGTCCCGGACGAACATCCGGCATCGGCATCGGACAACTCACCCTTCCCGTCACGATTCTACGGCGAATACTGTTTCTGGGCCTCGGTCTGATAACACGACTTCTGCTACTGAACATGCGCGTGAGCGCTCTACTGACAGCACTAATCAACAGTTACCAATTGCTGCATCTGATTCTTCGGCGGATGACGTCGAGGATGAGCCACAGCACCAGGAGGATGCCGAGGGCAGAGATGTTCCCTCGGCTGTACCCAGCACCGACCAACCACAGTGACTAAGGCTGTATCGTCAGCCTCTGTGGGGCCGCCCCTGCCGCCCACACCTGGCCTCCTAAATAACCCAGTTGCCGACCTGGCTGACCAGACATATCGTCTAGCAACGATTAACATCAACAACATACGTGCCCGACATAAACTAGCGATGCTACAGGTTCTGCTCAACGCAGCAGACATCGACATTGCGCTCCTTCAAGAGGTGTATAGGTGTATGTCGCAGACTTCAAGGAACCCTATGGCTAGAAGACTTGGGACTCACATGCGTCGGGCAATGGCAGTGGTGTGGCGATCATCCTCCGCGAAGCTGTATCCGCAGAAGATGTCGAGTATCTCCCTGACGCCAGAGGCATGGCTCTTACTATCCAAGGAGTCAAACTTATTAACATCTACGCACCGTCAGGATCTGGTCGGCGTCGCGAACGATCCACCTTTTTCGCTCATACAATCGCGCCCCTCTTCATGGGCCGTCAGGACGCCTTGATATTCGGATAGACTTCAGCTGTAGCCAAGCACCTAAGGATCAGTTACCACATCATTCTCCCTGCAAAGAACTTGCGACAATTATAAATAATCTTCAATTGGTGGACTCGTGGGAACGTGTTTGTGGCGATCGGTCCGGATTTACTCACTACACCAGCCATTCCTCCAGCCGTATCGACCAAATTTACATCTCGCGCTTTATAGCTGTGGGGGCGAGAGCTGCCGAAGTTTGGCCCACAGCGTTTTCTGACCACGAGGCCTACATCTGCGCCATTACCCTCGGCCGTCAGAAGGTATGGCACAGCTATGGGCCTTGGAAGTTGAACGTCACTCACCTAGCCTCTCAGGAAAGCCGCCGCCTTATAGAGAACATGTGGGATTCCTGTAGCCGCCGGCGTGGAACCTACCGGTCTACACTGTCGTGGTGGTTACTCTGCACCAAACCGGCCCTCCGGAAGAACTTGATAGGCTACGGCCGAGATGTTGCAGCATGGAAGAGACATACCATGGACTTTTACTACAGCATCTTAATGGAATGTACAACATTGGCGTACTCACGTGCATTGCAGGTGACAGTGGACCGTGCCAAAGCACAGATCATCAGATTAACACGTTGCCACCTTGAGGGTGCGAACATCAGTACATGCACTCAAGACACAGTGGCCCAGGAGGAACAGTCCATGTATCACGTCATTGCAGAACGACGGCGCCGACGCAGGACACTGATCCAAGCTATCACGACGGAAGACGGACGACGCCTTGATACCCAGCGCGATATAGGAAACGCCCTTCATACTCGCTACACTAGGCTGCACTCGGGACAACGACATCCCCCAGAGGTGATCGCCGAATTTTCTCAACTCACTTATGCCACGATCTCTCCGACAGCGGCAGCGGATTTGACTGCAGATGTAACGGAGGAGGAAATCATTGAAGCAGTACAGGTCTCCGGGACCTGATGGCCTTCCTCTGGAATTTTACCGGACATATCAACAATGGCTGGCACCAGCATGGACTGATATTTGCCGCGATCTTACGTCTCCCATGACGCAGATCCCTGGGGCTTTCCTAGAAGGACTGATTGTGCCCATACACAAACCACGAGGCGGATCCAGGATCTGTGATTATCGCCCCTTGGCTTTACTCAACAGTGATTTGAAGATTTTCACCCGGCTTCTGGCGGCACGCCTAAAGCGATTGGTACAATGTATTGCGTCGCAGGACCAGACACTTTTAGGTGAAGACCATAATATTCGCACTGCACTGTGCCGATAACGAGACATCATCGCGCTAGCCAAAGCTCGCCAACTGCCAGGAGTTTTGGCCTCACTCGACTTTAGCCAGGCCTTTGACAGACTCGACCACTCATTTTTGATGGAGGTACTGCGACACATTGGGTATCCGGACATCATAGTTAAGGTACTGATGCGTCTCCTACGCGGCGCGACCTCCAAGGTGTTATATAATGGCCGTCTCACGCCGCCGATACAGATCCAGCGATCGGTGCGACAAGGCAGCCCTCTTTCGGCGATATTGTACACCCTCGTCTTGGAACCACTCCTCTGCGGCCTCCGACAACGCCTAAACGGGATGTCCCTTAGTGTACACACTTTTTGCTGCACTGCCAAAGCGGATGATATGGTACTCCTTCTTCGCAGTAATGACGATGTTTGTGCAGTACTGGCGTGGGTGGAGACCTACGGCGCGGCATAGGGGAGCAATCTCAATCTCCACAAATCGCACGCCCTGTCTATTTTCTACCCGACGCTACGAATCAGTGACACAATCCGCTGTATTGGCATTGAATTCACGTCTGACATGAAGCGTTAAACAGCCCTTAACTACAGGCGTTTATTGAATCAGATGAGAGCAGGAATAAGTGACCACCGTCTGAGACATCTAGACCTGCTGCAACGGACACGACATGCTAACGTCTATTTGGCGTCACGTATCCCCCATTTTGCACAGGTACTCCTGATACCACCTACTCTGGCTCACCGCATGTTGGCGGGTTTGGGATCCTTTCTTATTACGGACATGTTATTTAAGATTCGTTACAAGTCCCTAACCTTCCCGAGGAGCAGAGGGGGTTTAGGCCTTTGTCATGTTCAGAACATAGCGAAGGCCCTGTTCGCCAGGTGTCACCTGCAACTGTGGCGACGAAGTCCGACGTGCCTCACAAGTCTCTTACTGGAGACCTTGCGACCAATCTCACTCGCACCCCCTGTGATGATATCGGACATCCCAGCACCTTTCTTCTACATTAGCCAATTCTTCCTTGAAATAAGCTACATCCGCACCGCACTACTACCCACACGCCTGAAGATGACGAGGGCGATATATGCTGCCAAGCAAATGAACAGGACGCCGAATGTGATTGAAAGCAAACACCCCCCTAAAAAGTGGCGTGCTGTGTGGCACGCAGTGAATGCCACCACCCTTGATAGTGACGTGCAGTCTGCATGGCACGTAACTGTTAACGGGAAACAGTTGTGCCGGACCCGCCTACATCACATCCACCTCGCCGATTCACCCTTGTGCGCCACATGCCAAGTGATTGACACGTATGAACATCGTTTCGAATGCGGGTCGGCAAAGTACGTTTGGTATTTGGTGCGTCAGATATTGGCTTTTCTCACACGCAATACTCCCGACAGGATAACTACCCGGTCACTTCTTTTGCCCGATGAGATGTATTTCCAGAGAGCAAAAACGAACTCTATGACGTGGATTAGCGGCCACGCTGTTCACTACCTGTTCGGTAATGGCGAAAAGACAGTACCCGATTGTTGGTATTACGTCAACGAACGACATTTTGCGATAGTGAATAACCCTAAATATAGGCAATATTTTTCCAATCGTCTTTGGAGTGCATTTCATAATCCACCTCGCAGCTGGATTATCGATGAAATGAGAAGATAACCATAGCACCTCTTCCCAGTTCCTTTTTGTATGAGATTGAGCAAACAACGGAAACAACACAGCAACGAGACGACAGTCATCGAAAAATTCGCAGCGGGTTGTAGTATGGAGCATGTTTTATCGTAACGGGACGGCTTCCTATTATTCTGTTTATGTACCCGAAGAGGAACGGCCTTCCTTTTATTCATTTGTATAAAAATAAAATAAAATAAAAATAAAAAAAGCAGAAAAACAAACCTTCCACAATCCTTTTTCCTTTTTTTCAAAATAAATAAATAATGTAGGCATTGAAAAAAAAAGAAAAAAAAGAAAAAAGAAAAAAAACTAAAAAAGTGGTAAAGAGCAAGGAATACTAAGTTCTCAGTTTCGATCCCTGGTCAACACCACAATTTTTATGTGCCATTTTACACATATTTCCGCTCGGGCAGTGTTTGTTGATGTGAAAAATCCCGAGTTGCACTGTGGTCTGAAAGCCACGTTAAACTGTAGTTTCCCACTGGCTAGGTAAGTCAACTCAAACGTTGGAGGAAAACAATGGCATACGGCCTCCAACAAGGCCGTGCCTATTAAACCACTGTGGTGTCCAAGCCAATCTTTCGACTGATGACTGCTTTACTTTACTATGGGTTCCAAAATTAATGATGTCCGGGTTATTAACATTTTTGTGTTTTCATGGTGTAGCTTTGATCCCAGTAAACGTAAGTAACCAGCCGAGCACTGTCGCCGTTCGATTTGTCAAGGTGGTAGACGGCGATGCTGTCGAACCCAGTTACAATCTTGGTCATGGCTATGTTTCAGTCGAATGCCTCTATGTGCTGGTCCTAGTACAGCTAAGAATTGGCAACATCGTCACAAACATTTGGCAACATTGTGACAGTGCAATCACTTCCATGTATGGTACTGAACAGACTTGTTAAATTCACTTGATATTCCCTTTCCATTTGAATGGTTCGTGCTATATAATCCTCACGTAAACCAAGACGCTGAGAATGAAAATTCAATTTTTTGGATAAAGAAATGCTATTCTTTACGTTAGTGACAAATTTTATTATCTTTCCCGATGCGTTATGAGGCTGAGCGACCAATACCATGATGAGACAAGGGTGCTGGCAGCTGTGTGTCCGTAGCCCCATGGTACCACCCGTTTCTCGTGTCGCAACGGCTCACTTAGTCGTCAGTTATAACTGTGGTAGGGGTCAGCATGTGCAAGCTCTTTTTCTGATTTATTTAATAGAGCTGCTAATTTACAGAAAAACATTCCTTAACGAAATCTGAAGAAAACCTTTACACATCACGTCCTCTTGGTAGCTCGACTCAGTAAGTTGTCTTAATGGTCATAGATCTCGGCTTTATGACTGCCAAGCTGCTTCACAATACAAGCGTCTCTGAAGAAATTCGAATCGACCATCAAAGATACAAATTTCATTGTTGTTCTTCACTTAGGACTCACATGCCACGGTGATAAGTATGAAGGAAATGAACCTCTTGATTACTATAGGGCCTCTATGCTAAATTTCCACAGCAGCAATTAGGAACTCTCTGCAGACGTTGTCTAACAGAGGCTCTAGTAACTTACTTTTTCTCTGGGTAGCTTCAAATATGTGCAATATTGTCACCTTCAATCCAATTGAATATTTTAAATAACACTTTTGAAAAACGTTCACTTCTCCATTAATTAATGTATGAACCTGAAAACCAGCAATTTGCCTGAGTAGCTATAGAACAGGTTCTGTAAGGTATTGACACAATGTTTCGCATCCATTTACCATAGGGAATCAAAGAAAGAAACCAAACACGTTACACTGCATTTACACTCTGTGCATTGAATAACACGTATGAATCCAAGACAAAAACAAATTATTTGAAGAATCTCCTGTAAAAGGAAAAAGAACACGATGTGACGCTTTAATTATAGCACACTGGATCAGGAACAATGAAATTAATACTGTGCCACATTGATGTATTGCATACTAGTGTAATAAAATTCTCATCAAATAAAAACGGTTTTGTGCTTCCATTGCTATCGAGTGTGAAACACAAATCGTAGACAGATTTCATGGGTCACCACTCAACAACATTAGTGCATGTTACATCGTCGAGAGTGAGGAGAGGAGCAGACGTTGTCCGAGAAGGCGAGAGAGCGCAGTGCCTCAGCCCCCGCCGGTAGGCAGCAAACGGGTCCCAGAGAACTCAGACACATGCAGTGTACAGAGGCAGATGGTCAGCCAAGAAATCTCTCGCTAAAATATTGTTGAACATAACTGTAATTACCGATGTGACAGGAAGCGAAATATATTGTACATTCGCTTGAATTATACTCATAGCTTCAGCACCGAGAGGAAAGATGCGATAAAAACTTTGTCGACGTGTGCTTTCGGTTGCCAGACGTCGTATTAGCTAGTCCCGCGTTTTACCTCAAGAATACGGTCATAGTCAAGGGTGATGTACTCAGACTGCTGTCAAGAATTCCTTCGGGAAGTGCCTCAGTCTACAATGTTGCCAGATCGAGTATATTGCCGTACATAGAATTCTGAGTGGAGCACGACAGTATTGTCCACCTTACATAAACGACTCGGCGGTCAATGTTTTTGTCTAAGACAACACACATTGCACGCTCAAGACCTAGAAGAATTTACAAAAAATCACTTTATGAGAGCAATATTAATTGTAGCGTTCGAAGTATTCATAGTATTGTATACGTGTGTGTAAACGCCTTCCAATGCCCACTCAAGGAAGACAAGGATACACAGTCTAGCTTCAATATTATAAATACGCCTCAGTTTGTGGATGAACTCAGACTTAGGTTGATTATCATTTTGAATATTCAAACTTAGGTTGATTATCATTCTGAATATTCAGCATTCGTGTTAAAATCGATTTCAACCAATGATTCCCACAGTTATAGGAACACTACTTGTGATACCTCTTGGACAAAATACTTACGCAGTGCTATCAGACGAAAAGATCAACCTGACACAAACTGTGGGAAGTTTGTTTTACAACCTTCGTACCTGGATAAAGGGCTTTTCCTATTTGAGATATCTGTAAACGTTGCTGCATAAGGCGATTTAAGAAGAAACTAAATTCCTTCAGCTACCACAATGTTTAAAGAAATCGTGGTTTGTGAATTGTTTACCGGCCGTACTCTGCCGCATTTCGCTGTTTGGAAGGCAAAAAGCTTACTGACAAATTTCACAGAAGGAAAAGGGGAACGAAACGTCTCCCACTGGAAGGTCATGTTGTTTTATTTAAATGATTACAAAATCAGGTAAAACGAATACTGTTACACTGTACTTATGGAGCCCAAGGAGTGAACTGCCTATTTTCCGGTGGGAAATAGCAATGGCAGACAGTCGTCGCTACATTAGGTTCCTTAATCTGGCGTCACTCTGAGCTAGAATTTATGGTCAGCGACTAAGTGTAAGGTCAATGAGTCGGATGCGGGTTTTGCAACTGTGGAATACTTTCCTACATTATAGAAGCAAATATTCAATTTGAACTAATATTGCGATAAGTTTGAACTTGCATAGCTAAGAATGTAAATCTTCCTGTTTATTGCAAAGGAAAACAATTGACTATCTAAAACATTCTCTGTCATACACAACTTGAAACAGGTCACATCAACCAAATCATATGAAAGAACTGACAGCGACGCGTATCGGAAGGCAGTAAGATCCCTTCGCTTTTGGTTTGGCAGTATTCGACAGCCATTTCTAGGCACAAGTAAATGAAGAAAGGCAGCGCGTTTTGTTATCAAGTAACGTCCTCATCTATTACTTTAGTTTTAATGCAATCTACGAGTAATTGCTGTGTTTGATATTAACATAAAAAGGATTCCGTAGACAGGGAAAGAACCTGTTCTTAGGCGACTGCTTCTATAATCACCAAAAGGCGTTAAATGATCTTCAAGCAAATGTGTTCCATCAGCGGTATGAAGAAAATGATAGTAATAATGACGGTAATAATCGAATTTTCCGGTAATTCCACACTTCACAGTTGTTTTTCTCGAAGTAAGAAACTTGCTAAATTAGTCAAAATTTCAAAATGGCTCCACATTGAGGCTACGATGCCCTAAAGAGTCTTTACATCCTGCTGACATGAGAACAGCATAATCTCCGCGTCAGAAGCTTGCTTCTACTTAACCATTTAATAGACTCGCATTTGAAAGCTAAGCACATATTCCTTTACAGCACACTCCTTGGGCTGGGAAATGTGGCCACAATGGCCTGGTGGAACGAACTATCACAGGTGCAACGCGTGGGTTCGGACTTTTACTTTTGAGACGCACAGACAGATTTACTTTACCTATGGTAACCTCAAGAGAAAGACGATATAATCCAGAATCCGCATTAAACGTCACGTTCCTTCATTACCAACTGGGCAGATGCTGTTTACGTTGGGAAATGACATAGGTGGATGTCATGATAAACAGAAATACTGTCGCCACTAAACTTATTTACATTAGAAAATTTTATTTTGTTTCATGAACCGATAGCCATTTAAAGGAACAGGGCTCTTATTTTACTTGTACTTTATTGAACTAGGGACGTTGAAATATTTGGTGCTGTTCTGTGATTCGAATTCGTATCTCCTCTTTTGCGGATCTGAATCTCTCGGAACAGTATAGTTCCCTAGGTCTCCTCCAAAGGTAAGTATGAGGGTCCGAATCCTGATCCACTACAAAAATATTCATAATTTCATTTTCACGTGCAAACCAGCCTGCTAGTGAAAATTAATGTGCATTTTTAATGTCTGTTCATATGTTGTCAACAATCGCAATAGGCGTCGTTATTTCTGGTCAAACACGCACACATCTTACTGTTGATGACTAAGCAATTAATACGTAAGCTATATTCGAGGATGATAAAGAAGGACGGTAGGTGTGCGGTTTGATTGTCGCTCAGGCACAAAAATTTGTTTCCTTATTTTAGATTCAATCACCTAGCAGGTGGTAAGAAAAACCGATACGTAACACTTCAATTTACTTAATTAACAATCCGATTATGACCTGGGTTCGTATCTCCATCACAGAACTTCTCATCATGCACTTCATCTTAAAAAGCATGCACACTTTGTTACTTCTGAATGGAAGTATATTAGACATCTTTCGTGGTTAGTTAACAGGGACGAATGGAGTGCCGGTTTATTACAAAAACTGTCGTCTTTTATTTTCAAGCTTAGATTTGGTTACTGATATTGGCGAAAATTTCGGTAATTCCTGACTCTTCAAGGCTAGTCAGCAATATGATATGATTAAATTAGATTGGATCTGATTAGATTAATACTTTTCCATAGATCATGAATATGACATTTCGTAATGATGTGGAACGTGTCATTATAATGAAAGGTTTCTTTACATACCCTGTTTAATTTTCTTTACAACTACCTTTTACTCTCTCTCTCTCATTCTTTCTTATATTTATGTCTCTCTCTCTCTTGTCACACACAACCACACACACACACATTCTTTTTTTAATTTTATTTGTTTGTTGTGCTCGACTATCGGCCAGGCACGAAAATGACCATGAATGAATTTCTTAGTTTTGAGTACACTTATGAAAGGAATATAAAAACAACTATGAGAGTTACTGATTTATGATGCTTAGTTTGCAGTCAGTTCTGAGTATTATTAGTAACTCTACTACAGTCCCTAAAACTAGTTACAGAAATGCGAATCAGATGCATTACGTATTTCCAGCCCGTGGCAGCCGCATCTTTGGGACGCCAGATATGGTCACTTCCCAGCCCGTTGTAGGCACACATCTGTTCGTCCTCTTCCTGTTGGTACTGTAACTGAGATTTGGCAACCAGGCTAGGTATGTTTGGCAACTCTGTGATCGACGAGTTACTTCCTGGTGTGCACGTAATTAAGCCTCAAAGTTCTCTTGAGTTTTCCAGTCATTTCCATTGAATAATCTGAGTTATTTTTGCTTGAGGTGTAACAAAACATTGTAAATTTACGATTTTCAGTCCGCGAAAGTCATAGTACTCTGAAATCGCAACTAATCTCGTCCTTTAAATAGGGGTTTACGAGTTCTAGCCACTATTGGCCTCGTGAGAGGTAGTGAGAGGTAGTGAAGGAACATATTTCTTCGCTAACTTTGTGGTAATGTACTGACTTGTGGAAAACCATCTGTTATGCTTCCCAGTTCTAGTCACACTAACTGTGAAGTTTTTATCCCTCCTGTGAAAGATCTACTAGCAGTCAGATCAAACATCGATAAGGAAATCGTAAGAAAATACTTTCGGCTCATAGTGCAATGGTGAAAAACATACAGGTAACGCCTCATTCCGCTACTGAGAAGGAAATTTTGGGTTTCCAGGATTACATAACTTTGTTAATGAAATGCCACAGTGCGCAAATTTCGTAAGGTTTCTTTTAGTGTTGTTAAAACAGTAGTAAATCTGAGAGACAAATAATTCATCAACGATATATGCGAATTCTCTGATGTTATCTATAACCGTCTGACAATACACATGCAGTTTATTGATTATATGCATGTAGAAAACTTGTTCTGAGTTAAGGCTGTCAAACAAGGTTTGAAGAACAATAAAATGCTACTACCACACGACAGCTAATGCAGAAAATACTTTTCTGACGTATTTTGGCACGTTGCGCTTGCCCCATACTTAATGCAAAAGTTTGGAGTTGCATCTGCTGCCTGGCCGTCTATTAAACCTGAAAAGAAAAAAATGTCGCAGAAGTTAGCCGTTTATCCACATGCGGCTATTTTGGGTTTAGAAGTGAAGGGAATTATGTTCAAAGTTCCATTAGATTGATAACCTCAGCAGACAGCAGAATTGCGTTTTAAGAAATGCAGCAGTGAATGTATTCGAACTCGCGACACTTACCATGACGCTACCAGCTGACATAGCTACAGCAGTTGCAGAAGTCTACAACAATTCCTCCAGAACTCTTGCATTCCTCAGTGCTGTGAGATAATGCATATGGACGGATCTAGACTCCTGAGAGACAGACAGTTACACCTTTTCTCTTGTGCTGCATAACGTTTTCGACAAACAGATAGCGTAATAGAATAGCTCAAGTGGAAAGGAACACTTCCCATTTAAATTTCTGCATCCTACAGTGTTGGCAGTTGTGTGTAGGTGGCAGTTACATGATTTTATTTCGGCGATTACAAGATAGAGTCGAATGTATGCGCTGGGTAGCCGAGGCAGCTGGTTCATGGCGATTTGGTCAACGAAGTAAATGAATGTACTCAACATGCTGCAAACCACTACAGGGAGCCTGTGTGTCAGAATTCTAATCCAGTGTGGCGCAACGGCGTTACGATAGAAAAATGAGCCACCGAGATGAGGATTTGGTGGTCTGTTGGATTGATGATATGTTGATATAGTTATGGTCGGGGTTTAATTCCAACTTCTGCCAATGATTTTTGACAGGGAGAGAGAGAGATTCTTTTCTCTTCTGCCAACGCCAAGTGAAGAAGGTTTAGTGGCATTGTCGTCTGAAATTCCCATTAAACATGATATTCCGTCTCTACCAGGTAGACGTTAGGCTGAACCACAATAGAGCCTGGAGTTTCGACATGTAGGGACTCTTATCACCAGTAACCTTTCTTATATTAGTTATTCATTTCTAGTGACGATACATACGCTATGTAGGGTCGCAGGACGCTTATTCCATCTTTTATTTGAGCTTCTGTATGTCGATAAAATTGGTTCTGCACTGGGGATACAACTCAGAGCGCCCTTAACGCGGAATTTGACCTCTTAGTGACAATACAGCTCGGCTACAATTTGTTGTTTGTTCTAAACAGTAGATTCTTCAGCATCTCCACATATTGCGTGTCAATGGGTTTGAATCCTGGCCCGGCACTAAAGTTTTCATTATGTATTATGAAGCTCTAAAATGAGAACACCTATCTGCTGGTGGACAATAATTTTGATTTTTGATATATTTTCATTCGTTGTCAACACTAACGATATCTGACGTTTTTGACTCCCAGTAAGACACAGAACTATTTGCGAGATCACTGTAAGTTCAAGGATGTGATTCTGCGCTGCTGGTGGAGAAAAATTTGGTAGCTACGTCTCTTTGTGTGTAGTCAACAACGCTATGTGTGGGGATCGATTACCAGTGAGCGCTGAACTCTTCGTCATATTATTTCTAGTTCAAACATGCTCACATGTCGCTGCTGGCGTAACAAACCCGTATTTAACGTTCGTTTTCTCTATAATATAACAGCGATAGGTGCCGGGTTGGAGTACTGGGAAGGTACAAATTAATGTTTGATGTCGTCATTTCAGTTAAAACATCTAGCTACTGCCGTGAAAATCCGATATGTCACAGTTGATTATGTTTCGATAACAATCAGAACAGGTTCTCGGTTCGAATTCCTGTCCAACACAAAGCTTTACCTCACGGCGTTTCAAGTAAGTCACTTGTGAAGAAGCCATATTCAACATCTCTCGTAATTCGTTAACACGAACAACAGTTGCTGGGTGGAATTCGAGTACGTCAAAAATGATTTCCTTTTGTAATTTAAAGTTGATATTTCCTAACTGATACTATCTAAAATCGTGGTATATCACTCTCTGTGTGCCCAGTCAGGAATGACTGTTAGCTTCCGTCAGTCACTAAATCTTTGCTTATTCTGCATGATCTGAGTTTGAATCCATATGCAGAATGTGATGGCTCGTCGTGTCATTTGAAGTTCATACATATTCTCAACTAGCTACTCGTGAATAACTTAAATACACTCCTGGAAATTGAAATAAGAACACCGTGAATTCATTGTCCCAGGAAGGGGAAACTTTATTGACACATTCCTGGGGTCAGATACATCACATGATCACACTGACAGAACCACAGGCACATAGACACAGGCAACAGAGCATGCACAATGTCGGCACTAGTACAGTGTATATCCACCTTTCGCAGCAATGCAGGCTGCTATTCTCCCATGGAGACGATCGTAGAGATGCTGGATGTAGTCCTGTGGAACGGCTTGCCATGCCATTTCCACCTGGCGCCTCAGTTGGACCAGCGTTGGTGCTGGACGTGCAGACCGCGTGAGACGACGCTTCATCCAGTCCCAAACATGCTCAATGGGGGGCAGATCCGGAGATCTAGCTGGCCAGGGTAGTTGACTTACACCTTCTAGAGCACGTTGGGTGGCACGGGATACATGCGGACGAGCATTGTCCTGTTGGAACAGCAAGTTCCCTTGCCGGTCTAGGAATGGTAGAACGATGGGTTCGATGACGGTTTGGATGTACCGTGCACTATTCAGTGTCCCCTCGACGATCACCAGTGGTGTACGGCCAGTGTAGGAGATCGCTCCCCACACCATGATGCCGGGTGTTGGCCCTGTGTGCCTCGGTCGTATGCAGTCCTGATTGTGGCGCTCACCTGCACGGCGCCAAACACGCATACGACCATCATTGGCACCAAGGCAGAAGCGACTCTCATCGCTGAAGACGACACGTCTCCATTCGTCCCTCCATTCACGCCTGTCGCGACACCACTGGAGGCGGGCTGCACGATGTTGGGGCGTGAGCGGAAGACGGCCTAACGTTGTGCGGGACCGTAGCCCAGCTTCATGGAGACGGTTGCGAATGGTCCTCGCCGATACCCCAGGAGCAACAGTGTCCCTAATTTGCTGGGAAGTGGCGGTGCGGTCCCCTACGGCACTGCGTAGGATCCTACGGTCTTGGCGTGCATCCGTGCGTCACTGCGGTCCGGTCCCAGGTCGACGGACACGTGCACCTTCCGCCGACCACTGGCGACAACATCGATGTACTGTGGAGACCTCACGCCCCACGTGTTGAGCAATTCGGCGGTACGTCCACCCGGCCTCCCGCATGCCCACTATACGCCCTCGCTCAAAGTCCGTCAACTGCACACACGGTTCACGTCCACGCTGTCGCGGCATGCTACCAGTGTTAAAGACTGCGATGGAGCTCCGTATGCCACGGCAAACTGGCTGACACTGAAGGCGGCGGTGCACAAATGCTGCGCAGCTAGCGCCATTCGACGGCCAACACCGCGGTTCCTGGTGTGTCCGCTGTGCCGTGCGTGTGATCATTGCTTGTACAGCCCTCCCGCAGTGTCCGGAGCAAGTATGGTGGGTCTGACACACCGGTGTCAATGTGTTCTTTTTTCCATTTCCAGGAGTGTATTTAATATCATTTTCTGTTAAATAATAAGAACGGGATGTTACTCTGAAGAAGAATTCATGACTACGCCGAACTTACTACGTGCGTTACCTATCTGACGTAATAATGAGAGTGGTAACATTTCAGGTATGTCATTTATTGTAATAAATGTGAGCTTACAAGTCTTAAGGACAGTCTTATCTGTGATAAGGTGTTCCCTGATATTTGCAGTATCGTGGTATTACTTTACATCTTGAGCTATTGCGATACATAGCAGTGTTTTCTAGTGATGACTTGTTGGATCCATTTTCAATAGTCCAACGACTATACCGAGGAGTGATTAGAGGACCTGCTAGACAGCTGCGTTATGCGGGTTGCATGCTAATCAGGCGATATGCAATTCAGGTCGTTCGGATACTTTAGAGCACAACTGTACATCCTCTTCCATTATTAATATTGACATTTTAATTGTGTATTTTTACTAATCTTAAAAGTTTAAAATTGGTGTCCTGAAAAATTTATCCTAACGTGACTTAGCCTGTTTTCATTTGGGCTGTTCATCTCTGTGTCATTTTGCTGTGGGCAGTAGCGACGTTCCAGTGCCAGGCAACACCCTTGTGTTTTGGACGGCTGTTAACTCGCTGAGTAATTCCGGCACTTGTGGCACTGTGTTGGTGAGGTGAGCTGATACAAGTTTCTGATGGCTCTCTGGCTGTTTTATTACGAGTGATACTTTTAGACCCGTTAATTGTTTTAAAATCACGTCACATCAAATGACGGCTAGCGACCAATTTATCTCTCCTACGGTGTAATCTGTTTAATATTTGACAGGTCTAGCTCCCGGCACAAGCTTGCCGGTATTTCTTGATTATACTCGTTTTGTCACTGAAAAGTCTAGTTGCCACTTTACATTCCGCATATTGAAATTACATTAATATTTGAAGGGGCTAGATCCCGGCATCTATTTGCTGATTTTTCTGTATTAATTGTTTTTAGTCATTAAAAGGGGATAGCGCCAGTTTTATCTCCTTTAATTGAAATTAGTTTAATATTTGATGGGACTAGTACCTGACATCTTCCTGTAAAGTTCCTCTAACATTTTTCAGTTACCCGTGTCCGTTTACCGTTTGCTATATTCAAACAGTTTTTGAAACTTTAAGGAGGTAGATGTCGACCTTCTGATTATGTTTCTTGTCTTGGGTTTCAGTGTAAGGAAAGATCGTAACTTGTCTTTAATTCAAAAATGGTTCAAATGTCTCTGAGCACTATGGTACCTAACTTCTGAGGTCATCACTCCCCTAGAACTTAGAACTACTTAAACCTAACTAACCTAAGGACATCACATACATCCATGCACGAGGCAGGATTCGAACCTGCGACGGTAGTGGTCGCGCGGCTCCAGACTGTAGCGCCTAGAACCGCTCGACCACTCTGGCCGGCCCTCCACTGCAAAACGAACTCCAAAGCTTCAGTCATCACTAATCATATTGGAGGTTTCATATTTGGTATGGTTTCAGATGTGACTGAAACCGATGAATCTGCCACTTCTAGCGTTAGAAGGTTTTTGGCTTTTCACATTTAACCAAATATAACATTGAAGATGATAATTTATGGCAATGTTTGCCGACAAGATAAAGAATGCAACCTTTAACACTAGATTGCGTACTCACGGCTGTTCTCCTTGGCCGTTTTTTGGTACGACTTGGAAAGAGAGAAAAATTAATGAATGATCGCCGATGCGTCGGTTCTCGATTATGTTCAGGAGACGTACAGATTGATTGCGCGAAAATAGTTTCTCAAATGACCTCGTAACCCGGATTGCTTTCACGCGATCAGACGCTTCAATGAAATTACCCAAGGGACCTATTTGAATAATAAAAAAAATTGGAAATGAACGCAAAACAGTGAAATTTTGTAAAAAAAGTTGTCAGATCGGAAATTGAACCCATTAATGGTCTCCCACATACAATCGAGACACCGCGATAGAGAGCGAACCTGTAACAAAGTTCATTTAAACATAAACATTATTTGTGGTTAATTTAAAGAAAAGAATAAGCATAGATTTTCTGTACAGTGAAGCATCAATATATTCTCAAAGAACAAAGGCGTTAAACTATAAACATTAACAAATTTACAATAAATACAAAACTTACATTTTTATGTTTTTCTCATAGATGGAGCAGCTCAACAATCGCTGCTTTTGTATGTGTGATATTTTGTAAAAATTAAATGTCCTGGCGTGCGCGTAAGTATTTTTTATCGTCACAAGGTTTACAAAAGCGTTTTTTTTTCTTGGTGATAACGTGGTTTTTCACACTAAATGAAATATAACTTGTAGCGGTGCTACACAACACGTCTTAACAAGTCGGCGACCAAACATCAAAGGTAATGAAGTACATGTTAACATATCGGCGACCAGAAGTACAACTAACTATAAAATCTCTAGAAATTTCCTAACAAATGATAAATTGTTCTTTCTTCTGTTTCGCAGCTTCTTGCTATCAAGCGCTGCGGCAATGATTTTAAATATCTGCGCCCGGCGAGTCATAGTGTTTAAAAGTACCTTCTAAACGCTGGCCGCGCGTCTTGGTATAGGCGCACGTTATAAATAGATTTCGTTTCTTTACTCTCGCGTTGTCATGCTTGGTATCATTACAATCTACAGCTCGATGGCTGTCCTTTTCTCATATGCAAAATGTCTGAAAACCAATTATATCACACACTTCACAGTTCTTAGAAATAATAAATGTGAACAAGTGCACGATACAAAGACAGAGGCAGAATGCGGCGCACCAGATGCGACAGGCTGGCCTCACGAGTAACCACGACATCCTCCGTCACAGTCCCCAGAAGTAAACCCACTGACTGCTGGGCTGGCAGGGTACTGCGTGTGTGTAGGTGGGACAGCAGTGTCTGAAGCCGTACTGAGAAGGAGGCAACCAATTCGGCTCGCTTCTGGCAGCTGTGGCGTATACCTGACTTGCATTTGGCACTGCTGATATAAGTTACATGTTAACGAATGATCTTAGTTCGATCTTTGTACCATGTATTGAAGACGTCAAGGAGTGTTTGAATTATTTGTCGAAGTATGTAGAAACTTGTTTTATAGCATCATAAACACACATGACACAACTACTGATCTAAGTTACTGTTAGAGTGCACTAGTGTATCTCGCGTCCGTCGGCCGTCGTAATTTAATTTATTTTTATTATTATTATTGATTGTTGCCGACTTACGTGGTGGGCCTTAATAAAAATTATATTTCATTCAATTTTGATTTACGATTAAATGCTTTTGTGAAGTTCTCCTTTTTATCAATATTAATCTTAAATTATTTGTTACGTTAATGAACGTTAGATTCGCTGAATCTTAAAACATGAACATATAAGATGTACAATGTAATAAACTTTTCGTATTAATTTCCTCGGCTAGTCAGCTCACTTTAAAACAAAAGATCTTTAGTTATTAATTGCAATTACGGCCCACACACGCGCGAGAGTATTTTTTCTTACCTCCGTTAACCATTGTATTGTAGTCGGAGTCCTGGCTCTGGCTCTCGGCTATGGTACTGAAAATAAGAATCTTCAAGTTACTTATTTTCTGCAACTACGTGCGGCTGTGGAGAAAAATGAATATTATGTTAATAGCGGGCGAGTTTCTCGCTTCCGCAAACTTTTTATAAGTTAATATCGCCACGCTATGGCGCCGTTGGCTGCATCGGCCGCTGCGATTGTTGAACTATAAATCACTTGAATGCAGGTTAATTCAAGGAAGGCGGACATGAAATCGGGATCACCTCTTACAAATTAAAAGTGCACAATAATATTAAATAAATATATTATATGCTTAATTATTACAAATATGCTTACATTTGCAGCACACGAAAGATGTCCGTCTACACACAACTAAGACAAGAGAAGAAGTGAAGACGACTAAAAAAATTAAGAAAAGAGCGTATCTTATCGTCTCGTTAGATCATTTTGTTACATTTCTTTACACTCGGAACTTACACAGAGAAATTGTTATTTCACGGGTACTATATATATATATATATATATATATATATATATATATATATATATATATATATATTTCAATTTTTGAATGTCTCTTCTTTATAAATACCGTTTTTTAAGTCTTTTCGTAATATAGCACTGGGGACCCCATATGTGTTAGACTTTTTTTGATTTTTGCGCTAAACTAAACAACGTTATTTTCATTTCAAATCTCTTTATTTGTCAAAACTGGTCTTTGTCTCATTTCAATGTGAAGGTCATCCAAACGTTATAGTGACCGCCAAGATGGGGTGTCAACATTATCTTGCAGTATAAAACATTTGCCATCCTTTGCTGATAATGCTGACATGTCATCGCACAGAGGAGACTACAAGACATTTCTCACATCATAGTTCGTCATTTTACAGAAACCTATCGTAAATGGTGTTGACTTCATGGTACAATATATAGTAAAATGCAACATGGGTATGTGTAGGGTATTTTACGATGGTTTTCGAGTAGCACATTGAAGTATGCCAGAAGTTATTATAATTTAGGTGGAGCGTGTGTATTTGTAGAGCAGTTAGTTACAATTTGGCGTAGCTTGTTACGATTTGTTATAACACGTTGAAGTATAAGGTATTTTGTTATATATTGGGCAATTTGTTACAACTTTGTTGTAATATTGCATAATTTTCTTACAATTTTGCTGTGGCAGAGCGGATTTTGTGGTAACATCCTACAATTTTGCTGTAATGACATAATTTTTGGAGCATTTTGTAACAACTTTGCTGTAAAAAAGGCGATGTAAGGGGCAATTTCTTACAGTTTTGCTGCGACATGGGGTAAACTATTATAAATTTGCTGAAACGTAGTAATACATGAGGCAATTTGTTATCATTGTCCATTGGGAGATACAGTTGATTCCTTTGTTTGCGGCTTAGTAAAACATTTAGTTGACTTTAATATTGGTTTTAGTTCATAAGTTTTGGCAAGTAATGAACACGATTTAGCTGTGGGAATAAAATGTTCACTAGCATAGAAACATCAGCATATTCCCACTGACATGTGCACTTTAACCTCTGAGTCAGATCATGTGCCATGTGTGCTTTGTATTCTTCTAGGAAACAGTTCTACGTATTTTGATAAGTAATATATACAACTCTTGCTTTCTTTAGTCTGTGGTACAATAGTCAGCATAAAATCGTTGACAAACATGCATGTTATATCACTGATGCCAACATATCAGCCAAAAGTACCGTGAAGAATAATACAAATACACGTGGAAATATCGAATTTTAGGATTCATTGTGCCTTGCAAAAGTGTTTCAGTGATCAAAATGTTCACGTTAAAAATTTTATTTATCCGTAACGTACATAACCATTTTGTTTCATAATTTCGTTTTTTACACGTCATAATAGTGCAGTGCAAAGTTACACTTTGGTACTACGCAAATACGTAGTTTTACCGATAAAGTCCATTAAAGGTCTTGTCATGAGGCGATAACCTTCTCCCCCTAAAATGAGGCTTCATCAGCTTGGTTTTTTCCCACAGTCTCTTGTATAGCTAACAAAAGCTATGAGCTGCGAGCTTAGCAATTTATTTTAGTACATCACGTGTTATATCACAGTTATAGATGTAGATGTATTATTACTGTTCAGTTACTTTGAGAATACGCGTTTTAGGCCTCAGGTGGGAGTTACACGATCGTATCCTTTGGACATGTTGGGTTTTTGCATATTGTATTGGGAACAGGATAAAACTTACTTTGTAGTAAGTGATACAAGGCATTAGATATCTCGTCACAAAGTATCATTCCTGTGGTAGCGTCTGTACTTAAGTACCATAAAAATATAACGTTGATGGTTAGACACGTTACCGCATGTATGTTAAAGTTCGAAAGTAATACAAACAGTATTAGCGTTCAGTAACATCGATTACATTTAAGCGTAAAACTTCAATCCCCTACCCTTCTATAAAAGTGCTTAACTGTATGTCAGGGGATGAACATTCGATCTTTGTACAGAGAGTTCATTGCCTCAGGTAGATCTAAAATAGCAATGCCAATATCCTTTCGTAATTTATTAATTACCACAGATAATTAGGAGATGTGTACAATAACCAATTTTGCTATTTAATCAGCTATAGTGAAATGTGCATTTCCATAGATAATAAATATATTTTATACACTGAAGTACTGTAAGGTACACCAACATTATCAATATCTTAACACAGTCCATTAAAAAATACAGGTAATACTTAATTTGGAAAATTTTTGGCTATTAGAAAGTACAGAGAACAAGGAGAGCGACTGGCAGTTTCGTTTTAAAGGCAAGTTTAATACTGTATCCTGACTGGCTGTTTCAGTTTTCATGGCTGGTAAATTACTTGCGTGAGACTGCAGCGCTGAGACATTATGAAATGACAGAAACACGCACGGCTTAGGCAGGGACATGACCTCCACCTGCCACAGTCGGAGTCTCTACCTACCATCTTCGGAGGAAGGAATGGCGTGCACACTTGACCCTTAAATCCCTTACATTCCTACTGATGAAGAGTGCAGGTGAGGCGTACGCTGGCAACCTCACTCTAATTTTAAACGATTGGCAAGGTGAGATCAGCACAGTTGGTATACTCAACGAATAAATAAGATCTAGCAGAACCATAATATCTCGATACATCAGTCTGTATCGAACTACGACTCAATTCCGTATCTCGGCAATAGTGAGTTTGTATACAGTGGATAAAAATCACCATTTGGCCATGATCATGGAAGGAGGAGGTTCATTTTATGAAAACATTCATTAACCCACTCATTTGAGATCTGTATAAGATGATAGTTGCAATATTACATTAATGCTGACCCGCTACCATATGTACCGTTACATTACTGCGGCTTTTGGTATTACTGGAATTATACAAGTGCTACTTCATTTTTAATTGTATCAGTACTACTATATTTTTAATAACTTTACCTATCCAGTGTACCAGTAGACTCTTGAGGAAGATAGGGGACAACAGGTTTAGTTATTAATTAGTGCACATACCCCCTTTTTCCATTATGTGTCCGCATTTTATTACCGTGTAGATAGCGTGGAGTGAGGCAAGAGCATGAATGTTTGCTGATGCATCCATAAATGGATGTGTAATGTCAAGCTGTTAACTACTTATGTTTCTGGGAAAGTATGCAAATAAAATAGGTATGACGGAGATATACCGTAGTCTGAAATATGTTGTGCCATGTTTGGTCACGGAAATGATTCAATTTATACTACCGTGGATCAGAAGTCGATGCTGCGTCATCTGTATGCCACGATGGGCATCGTATCTTCGTCTTTTAAGTGAAAGGTCGCTCCGTCAGAGCGTCACCTTCAGGTTGCTGTCTAAGTTACGAGAATGAGTTATTTACAGAAGTAACTGATTAAACACTTTTCTTGTAAGTCTGTTATTAGTAGCGATGTGTTATAATGCATATTAATTTTTACACTTCTGGTAAATTCAATATGGAGAGTGATGCAATTTCGATCGTGCAATCATTGAATCATCAGCCTTTAGCCTTTAGCCTTTAGCTTTAGGACTGCTGATGTTATCATTATTTAATTACAGGTGCTCCTTTCTTATTTTTCCAGCAATTTGTATAGGATCAACAGATGAGTTCTTTGTGTGAAACGTATCAGTCATTGCCTTCCATGGGCTGTCGTTGATGGCCGCACAGACAGTTAGCTTTCACTGTAACTCGGACATTTCATACCGAATAAGTAGGTGTTTTCGTGTGTACTATATAAAAGTATTATCGTGTGAACGTTCTTCCAATGAAGAAAGATCTCACAGTCAGTAAACTGATGATGATGATGTTTGGTTTGTGGGGCGCTCAACTGCATAGTTATCAGCGCCCGTACAATTTCTCAACCTTTGCTCAGTCCAATTTCGCCACTTTCCTGGATGATGATGAAATGAGGAGGACAACACAAACACCCAGTCATCTCGGGGCAGGTGAAAATCCCTGACCCCACCGGGAATCGAACCCGGGACCCCGTGCTCGGGAAGCTAGAACGCTACCGCGAGACCACGAGCGGCGGACAGTCAGTAAACTGTATGCCACTGTTCTCCATGTACCACGTGGCCATGGCTACACGTAAAATGAGCTCTCATCGTTCATAAATGGCTCTCATTTAAGGCAGCATGCGTGTAAAAACATACATTGAGGAAGAATATTACTGTGTGAATTTTATCGGAATCAAGATCTATTAAATGGTGCGTAATGTGTATACCATCGTGCGCACGACTGTACAGACAATGGGCAACTGCTCCTTGTGCATAGCTTTCAGATCAGGCACTGTGCGTGTGTTAACGTGAATTTGATATAAATCTTTTCTGTGCGTTATAGTCGATGCGTGGACGATGTAGCTGTGAGTAAGGTATATAAAATATCCCTACTACGCTCGCACGTGGTCACAACTACATAGACGACGAGGTTTCTTCTTTCTTGGCCTCTGCGATGTTGTGCATTCTGTTACGCTGATATATCGATTAGCTCACCTTCTTTTTGTTATTACGCTTACTTGCTTAACTTCTACAATCAGTGGGTAGGTGCACTCTCCCTGTGTACCGTTTTAAATATTCAGTCTGCGTTCTGATTGCCCGCAATTTCTGGTAGGCGTCTGGTGCCCCAATTGATTTCTTAAGACTTTTAAAGTGATTGTATTCAGGCCCAGCTATATACCCGACCAATTAGTTACTGAGGACACTTCCCTTCCATATTCATTAGACTAAACTAAATAATAATGAGACCATTTAGCATACTTATATGGTACACCACGGCCTGCACCTACTATATGTACTTACAAAGTTGTATGCTTTGTTTTCCCGTCACACACTTGCCCTCAAATAATACACGTTGGTGTAGCATACGGAAAAAATTTCTGTTGCTCGCACGCGTACTTTCGTAGCCCATTAGCCGTAAATAATTGGGTCCTTTGACATACTACTGATTAGCACATAGTGCAAGAATAGTCATTGAGGATAGGAATGAGTGGCATAATTAAGCTGAGTGGCATACGATACATTTCTTTCACGTTACAGCGTATCATATTACCGTGCTACGCAGATGAGAAGCTGGTCAGAGAAGGACACGTGCTCTAATTTGGACTTGTCCCCACAGCACCACTCCTACACTGTTTCTCCTCTCCAGGGATTTTCCCGAGTTAAAACGAGAGGAAGACTGAAACAGCCCAATTTATTGCGCATGTATCATTAGCGAATAATCATACAAGAAAATAATGAGACTATGGCAGCTCGACTACAGTTTGTATATTCCGGCATGTCATGACAGTATTTTTAAACAAGCTACAAAGAAACTCAGTGGAGAAGCACGGAGGATCACAAACAAAATGTAGCAAATCTGTCAACTCTCAGATTGAAGGATGTACGCTTCTACGAAAAAGAAGTTGGCTATATAGGGGAGAACAGATTACAGAAATCTCTGCAGTATTCTCCCACATGTGTCGCAGCCATGAAATACACTCACAGAGATTGGTCACAAGTGCGGACAATTGTCCAGGCCATGATCCTACCTAGAGTCATTAGAGACATCGGACCAACGATATTACAGCTGGTTACCTAACCCTCTCTAACAACTATAAAATCATACTACCTAAATCGGCATTATGTGATGTTTGCAATACAGAAGTGAATGTAGCACTTACTGATGACTATTATCGTGTATATGCCCCCAGAGGCTCAGCATTCATTTGCTGAGTACGGGCTTGGCGACCCCGGGGTCCTGAGCTGGGGACTGGTCAGCGCCGCCAGTCTCCTGTCACCGTAACCCCCGGACATGCTTCAGCGACCACCGCATGGCGCGGCGGTAGAATGTTGTGTGCTGCGGGGAATGGTAATCTTGGCTTGACCGCCTGGATTGCGAGGAAGGTAAACCTCTATAAAAACCCCTAATCTTACGGTGTGCTGCGCGCCTATAAGATGCATGGCTGTTGGGGTGGAACAGTCGCAAGCGGGCAACCTCTGGGGCACCTGCTGCACCCCAGTTGTATAAGGCTTACCTAGGCACGCGGGGCTCTGTCTAGGTGGACTTTTAGTTCCCTAGCTGCTCGTGGGACCGAGATGGAACCCTCGAACTTTTATTCTTCTCCTGCGAGCGGAAAGGGTGGACCGCTGGTGGGTTCTAACACCCAATCCAACAAGAGGGCTCGTGTAGCCAGTCCTCCTGATTCAGGTAGTAGTAACAGAACGCATGCTGCTTCGCAGAATGTGTTTTTCATAATTAAAAGAAAAGATGGGAGTTTTGAAAAAGTTTCGCCATTTTGTATACAGAAGGGCTTAGAAGGTATTGCTGGCACATTAAAATCTGTAAAGCGCTTGCGAAATTGCACCTTGTTGGTTGAAACATCTATCTTCCAGCAAGTCCAGAACCTTCAGAAGGCACAATTTCTTGGGGAGTTTGCGATAGAGACTGAATTTCACAACGCCTTGAACTACAGCAAGGGTGTTGTGACTTGCAGAGATCTCGTTGACATTCCCCAAGACGAACTGAAGGCTGAATGGTCCCGGGAAGGAATTGTCGACGTGCAACACATTATGAAACGGGTGGATGGTGCTCTCATAAAGACTGACTCATTTATCCTTACATTTAACAGCACCAAATTGCCAGAGCATGTGATGGCAGGTTTCCTACGTCTCAGTGTACAGCCTTATTACCCCAACCCCATGCGGTGTTTTAAATGCCAACACTTTGGACACACTACTCTCGGCTGTAAAGGGGAAGCCACTTGCGGGATTTGTGGTAAAGCCGCCCATGAGGGAGTTGGTTGCTCCTCTCCTCCCAAGTGTGTCAACTGCTCTGGGGATCACCCTGTGTGGAGTAGGGAATGCAGAGTTTTCCTTGAGGAACGGAAGATCCAGGAACTGAAAACTACAAAACGCATCCCGTATGGTGAGGCGAAGAAAATTTACAAGTCCATGCAGCCGCCCACGTTCGCTGCTTCCTTTTCTTCCGTTCTCAAACAACCAGTCTTGAAAACCTTAGCCGCTACACAAACGGAGGTTGCTACTGTTAGCACTAGCACCTGCGCTTGTCAATGTACGTGTGCTGCTGCCGTTCCTGTGAAGCCTGCTGCTCCCCCCCGGCCTTCTGACCAGGCTGTGGTAGCTGACATCATGGAACTTCCTGCCCCTTCCCGGGTCCAGTCTTGTGCACTGCCCAGCGCTGCTACACCCCCTACTGCTTCTGAGGTTTTGGCTCCAATGCCAACTCAGGCCAGAACATCGAAGCCAAAGACAAAGGTGAAGACTCGCCCACTAAAGGAGATTGCAGTTATACAGTCCCTGATGTGGATGTCATTCTCTCTGACGTCTCTCTCGACTCCTCTTCTGAGGCGATGGAGGTTGATGTCAGACTGGGGCAATCATCTCGCCCCAAAACTGAGCCTAAACCTGTTGTGGGCTCTCCTCCCCGACAGAAAGTGAGAATGAAGGTACTCCCACCCTGATAGATGGCTCACATTATACAGTGGAAAATGGATGGATTCCGGGCACATGTGGAGGAACTGAACCTCCTAGCACAGCAACGCCCCCTGTGCTTGTGTTTACAGGAAACGTATTTAAAACCATCTGATGTTCCTGTAGTAAGGGGCTATACGTCATATCGCAAAGATGACCTAACTGGAGAAAGGGCCAAAGGCGGAGTCGCTGTGTTTGTCAATAATGACCACCACTCATCTGCTCTCGCCCTGGATACAGACCTGCAAGCAGTTGCAGTTGAAATTCATTCACCTCGGAGGCTTACCGTTTGCTCCCTTTATTTACCCCCTCTGGATGCAATGACCTTAGACGCTCTCACAGATCTTATCGACCAACTCCCCCGCCCATTTCTCCTCCTGGGAGACTTTAATGCCCATCATGTCCTGCGGGGCTCCACTTCTCTTTGCGCTCGAGGTCGAATTTTGGAGAGCCTCCTAACATCTCAAGTGTTGTGCATCCTCAACACAGGTACTCCGACTCATTTCTCTACTGCTACAGGGTCATTCTCTGCCATTGACCTTTCTTTCCGCTCTCCAACCCTCACCGACTCTGTTCACCAGGAGGTCATTGACGACCTTCATTCCAGCGATCACTTCCCTATCCGCATTCATCTCCTGGATGGTGTATTACTGGAGCAGCGGCTACCATCGTGGATGATTGGCAGGGCTAACTGGCCACTGTTCACTCGGTTGGCTGTCTTTGACCGCCAAAATAACGTACAGGAATGGGTGGATCACATCACGCTTGTGGTCCATCATGCTGCTGACCTGTCCATACCACAGTCTTCTGGCACTCGTAAGCGGCGCCTTGTGCCTTGGTGGACAGAAGTGTGCCGTTCAGCCATCCGGGACAGGCGTGCGGCTCTTCGCCGATTTAAATGCCGCCCAACAGCGGTCAATCTTACCGCCTTTCGAATCGCGAGAGCCAGAGCACGCCGAGTCATTAAAGAGAGCAAGAAAAGGTCATGGCAGGTGTTCCTGGACTCCATCAACCGTTCCACTTGTTCCACAAAAGTATGGGAAGCCATCCGGAGGATTTCTGGTAAACATAGCCGTTTACCGATAGCTGCTGTCCTGAACCAGGGATGCCTCCAAACAACACCCAGAGCCATTGCTCAGACGCTGGCAGAGCATTTTGCATAAAGTACTGCCACTGCAAATCAGGATCCAGCGTTTCGTTGCTACCGTGTGACTGTCGAAAGAGCGACCTTGGACTTTCGGTCGAACAGTTCTGAGGCCTACAATTCCCCTTTCTCCATGTGGGAACTTGAATCGGCACTTACTGAGACTTCTGACACTGCACCAGGTTACGACCGCATCCGGTACTCCATGCTTCAACATCTGCCAGCGGCGTCAAAGGAAATCCCCCTCGAATGTTTTAATCTCATATGGCAGACAGGAGTGTTCCCCACCTCGTGGAGGGAGGCAATCCTCATCCCTCTCCTCAAACGAGGAAAGGACCGCACATATCCCGGTAGTTATTGTAGTATCGCCTTGGCAAGCTGTGTCGCAAAGACCCTGGAACGGATGGTTAACCGGCGTCTGGTCTGGCTGTTAGAGACCAGACAGCTCCTTAGCCGCTTTCAGTGTGGATTCCGAAAATTTCGGTCCATGGTCGACAACCTGACCCTCCTAGAGGCGGCTATTCAGCAGGCTTTTCTCAGTCAGCATCACTGTATCGGTATCTTCTTTGATATCAGTAAGGCATATGATACTACTTGGTGCCAATGTATTCTTGCACAAATGCATCAATGGGGCTTTCGTGGCCGCCTCCCCATTTTCATTCGGTCTTTCCTGTCTCAGCGGTTTTTTCGGACCCGCGTTGGTAACACACTGTCTGATCGCTTTGAGCAAGAGAACGGTGTCCCCCAGGGCAGTGTTTTAAGTGTTACCCTCTTTGCCATAGCCATCAACAGTATAACGTCTACAGTGAGGAGTCCAGTACAGTGCTCCTTATTTTTGGACGACTTTGCTGTTTTCTGTTCCTCCTCGAGTGTTGCAACCGTGAGCCGTCAGTTGCAGCTAACAGTGCGGCGGTTAGAGGAGTGGGCTGCAAAGACGGGTTTTCGGTTTTCTGCCGATAAGTGTGTTTGTGTTCATTTTAATCGTTCTCGTCATCTTTTTACTTTGCTTGCCTTGCATATGGGGGATACTGTCCTACATTTTAGAGACACAGTGCGGTTTCTAGGCCTAATTTTTGACTCCAGGTTGTCATGGCTGCCACACCTACGTGACTTGAAAGCCAGAACGCTGAAGGCACTGAACATTCTCAAGTGCCTCAGCCACAGGTCTTGGGGCGCGGACAGGGCGCGTCTCCTTCAGTTTTATGGAGCTTTTGTGCGTTCACGGCTGGACTATGGCTGCACAGTATATGGTTCAGCGAGGCCATCTTATTTGCGGATCCTTGATGCTGTTCACCATGCTGGGATCCGACTGGCCACGGGTGCTTATCGGACCAGTCCCGTACCCAGCCTCTGTGCTGAGTCTGGCGAACCGCCACTTACCATCCGGCGGCAGCTCCTGCTGGTGCGCCAGGCTTGTAAGTTTCTTGCAGCTCCCAGCTCGCCTGCTCACCGTCTTGTTGCCCATCCACCTCTGGACCGCCTTTTTTCCCGCCGTCCCCAGGCTACGTTGCCATTTGGGATCCGTGTGCAACGTGTACCAGAGTCCCTCGGTGTGGAGTCTGTACAACCCCAAATCCAAGGTTTTAACCGCCTGCCACCCTGGTTACTGAAGAGGCTTAGAGTGATTTTAGATTTATTTCAGTACAAGAGAGATTGCACTCCTGCCACCGTTTTTAATGCAGCATTTTCCGCCATTTTTTCTGGGCACCACGACTATGTAGCTGTCTTTACGGATGGGTCGAAACAAGGGGATTCTGTTGGTTGCTTAGTTGTTTTTCCATATCGTGTCCTCAAGGTCCGACTGCCTCAGACTTTTACTGTCTTTGATGCAGAATTGTCTGCGATCTTGCGGGCACTGGAGCACATGAGACATTCTTCCTCTCCTAAATTTCTTGTCTGTTTCGATTCACTCATTGCCCTTCACTCATTGCAACGTTTGTATCCGGCAGACAAAATTGTCCAGACCATCCAGGATGCCCTCCTCAGACTACAGCGACTGGGGAAGGTTGTAGATTTTTGCTGGGTTCCGGGGCATGTCGGCATTGCTGGGAATGAAAGGGCAGATCTCGCAGCCAAGGAGGCGTGTCTCGATCCACAAGTATCTCAGTGTGATATCCCATTGCACGCACTCACCTCGCTGTTGAGCTCACGGGTCATGCGTCGGTGGGAGGATGAGTGGCTGGAAGTGACTGACAATAAGCTCCGTATAGTCAAGCACACAACGAGTGAGTGGTGTACTTCCTTTCAGCCCCATCGACGGGACGAGGTTCTCCTCACTCGGCTTCGAATAGGCCACAGCCCTATGACGCATGGCTTCCTTCTCCGGCGAGAGGACCCTCCAATGTGTGGTGCTTGTGGCGTCTAGGTCACTGTGCGCCACGTTTTATTGGATTGCGTTTTTCTTCTGACCAGCGGATCGCGGCTGACTTGCCAGCGGACCTGCCATCTCTTTTAGGCAACACTCGGACGAATGTTGCTAAAGTTTTAAAGTTCTGTGCCCTGTCAAATGTTTTTACAAAGATTTTAGGGAGAGGATTTTAATTTGCTCACTGTGTGACAAGCTCGCCCATATTTTATGTAAGTGGCCAGCCAATAACAATTTCCTGTGACTTTTTTGTTGCTATGTTTCCCCTTTCCTTAGGTTTTACTTTCTTATGTAGCATTTTCCTTCTTTTCCTGCTTTCTTTGAGTGTGTGCTTTAGTTTTCTTAGGTCTGTCCACATTCGTTCCTTTTAATGTGTGTCAGGGCGCTGATGACCTCGATGTTGAGTGCCCATAAGCCCCAACACACCACTATTATCGTGTATATATCACAGACGTTTCAGTGTCACTGAAATGAGCTTCATAAATGCCTTAGCCTGAGCCCTGGGTTTAGTCTATGGTTGATTTCATTGAAACGACAGAGAGAGAGTGACCTACAGAATAAATTGAAAATAAAACGTAGTTTCAATTCGGCAACTATTATTGTTGCAGATGTACAGTAAAAAACAAGAGAGCAGTTGGTAAAATACGTAAAATTTATTTTTTTGTTTTAAATAAACCAAGGATTGTTAATGACATTTGAAAAATGAATAAACACAAACAACATTAATTGAACACAGCAAAAAACTAAACTCAGAACGACAAAAGAAACCAAAATGAAACAGAACAAAATCTGAACACAAACAAGAACGTAAAGGAACAAACGTACATTTTTTCAGTGGGTGCAAGCGGCACCCGAGGGTTGGTTACAGGGTCTCTATGCTGCCCCCTCCACCATTACATGGACTTCCTCCATCTTGGCATCACCCATAACACTCTCGGCTGCATTCTCCTCTAGATCTCTAGGGGCTTGTTCCGTCTTAGCAACATTCACGAGAGTGTCAGCTGACCACTCCTCCTCATCTTCACAGTTTGCATCCATCTGGGCAGCACCCATGAGACTCGCAGCTGCCTCCTCCTCTAAGTCTTGATGGGCTTGTTCCATCCTGGCAGCATTCACGAGACCCTTAGCTGCCTTTCCCTCCACATCTCCACACGCAGGGGCAATCTCAACAGTATCCATGACACCCTCATCTGCCCCTTACTCAATTTCACCACACGCTTGAACCACCTTGGCAGCACCCATGAGACTTTCAGCTGCCGCCTCCTCTAAATCTTGATGGGCTTCTTCCATCCTAGTAGCATTTACTACACTCTCAGCTGCCCCTTCCTCCTCATCTCCACATGCTGGGTCAATATCAGAAACGTCCACGATACCCTCATTTGCCCCTTCCTCAGTGTCACTACATGCTTTGCCCATGTTGGCAGCACCCATGAGACTTTCAGCTGCCTCCTCCTCTAAATCTTGATGGGCTTGTTCCACCTTGGCGTCATTCACGAGACTTTCAGCTGCCCCTTCCTCCTCATCTCCACACACTGGATCAGTCTCAGCAGCATCCACGAGACCATCATCTGCCCCTTCCTCAATCTCTCCACATGCTTCACTCATCTTGGCAGCACCCATGAGACTCTCGTGTTCCTCCAGCATCCACGAGATACTAAGCTACTCTCTCCTCCTCTTGATCCAACTTGGCACCGTCCACCTAGGCAACCAAGATAGTGTTAGGTGCTTGGTTACACTAGAAACAACATTATACACTAGCACTTACATTATGAAATAATAGTAAATGGTAAGAGTTTTCAGAAATTGCGGTGAACAAGAGGTTTATATGGAGTATCAGTGTTTTACTTCAGAGTCAAAAGAAATTCAGAATTTGAATAGTAGTGATAATGTTTAAGAGGTAGTAAGTAAGATATTGGAATATTATTACTGCACAGCTGATGACTTATGTATGGTATGGGAAAGAGGGTCTTCCATTATCACCGACTTCACAATAGTGTAGCGCTAAGATTCTCATACTGGCAGCATGTCTGTAACTAAAAGGTCTCAGGCCAACTGGAGAACGGGATGCAACCCGTCCGCTCTGACCAATGACGTCAGAAATTTCCAGAGATGATATACTACACAGATTTAACATCTGAGACAAGTGTTCATAAACTAAGGAATGCAGGAGAGAGAAACAGGTGGTAGACATACATAACGTCCAGTAATATTTCGACCATAATGTTAAGGATATCGCTTGTTTGAGTCCTGGTACTTCTGTAAAAAAATAAAGGAAAAAAGGGATAGAAGTAGTTTTAGCATAGAATACCTCAGTTGACATATGTATGAATTGTATCTCGAAATTCAGTCGATATGTATAGGTTAATTGCAGTATGGGATATGAATTTAACGTACGTCGATTACTTCGTTTTCGTTAGCATTGGTATCCTATTCTTCAGTTGAACTGTATAGGTCAAGTGAAGTACGGGATACAGATTTTAAAGGTGTTGTTTGTTTCGTCTCCGCTACTACTAACATTATGTTCTTACGTAGATAGTATTACTATCGAAGCATACATGATACTTGCATCCCATTCTTCAGTTGACCTATATAGGTCAACTGAAGAAAAAGATACTACTGCTAATGAAAACGGGGAAATCTACGTACGGAAAATTGGCTACCTGTTGACCGATGTAGGTCAAATGAAGTATGGGATACAATCTTTTTTGGTTTCGATACTAATAGTATCGACTGAAATTTATCACAGTTTTGCTATCGACGTCAAGAAAACCAGTAGCAGTCAAAATTGTATCCCATTCTTCAGTTGAGCTATATAGGTCAACTGAAGCGTATGATACTAATTAGTATTAGCGAATGGGAAATAACGACAATTATAACATGTGTATTCTGTACTTCAACTGACCAATATGGGTAAATCACATCAATGTTACACATGTCGCTGTTTTCGTCTAGCTAGCACCAGTATCCGGTACTTCAGCTGACCTGTATACGTCAACTGAAGTACGGGATACAAATTTTACGTACGTCGGTCTTTTCGCCTTCAGTAGTGCTAGTATAGACTCAGAAAATGATGCTACCACCCGACGAAGAACTGTCTCAGTTACAAGCGTTATGTGGTTTGGGAATTCGCAAATGACGTAGAATTCCCCATTTGCTCATTCCCTATCTTTTCAAAGCCTCTCAGATTGTGCATTAACAATATAGAGATTTGAAAACTAGATTTTAAACTCGTTTTTCTTTCCAGGAGCAGTTATGCCCTATATCCATACTTTTTTGGATGTAAACGGCTAATTGAAATTGAAGAAGCTGCAGAAAGATTGAAATCTGGAAGAATGGTCCGAGGTAAGTCCAAAACCCACTGAGAAATGGGAAGCATTGCATTACAAGACGAATGGAAAACTTGAACACATGAAATAGAGAGGGCAGTAGAGAAACAAATGGGCAAAAATATTATTTCCAATATAATTCTTGCCTAATTCACCAGCTGCTGCTTTGAACTGTTTAAAGAAGAAAATTAAAAAGAAAAAAGGAAATGAAACCTCAAACGTGAATACACACACGTAAAAATAAGTTTTGCAGCAATCTGAAAACGGGAAAACAAGGCTGGATGCAGAAGAAATGTGAAACAATAGAAGCGTGTGTAACAATCGGAAAGCTAGATACCATATATGGGAAAATTATGGAAACCTTTAGACGAGAGAGATTCGGATACATAAATATCAAACGCTTATCTGGCAAGAGGACGGAGGTCTGGAAGCTGGATTTAACGTCTGAATTGGTCCTACAAAGTAAACCAACTTAAAAAGGGAAGTGGATGAAGATTCGAAGTGAAATATGGTACACTAAAAACAGTTTCTCACAGCAGTAAAGAACCAATTCGAAGAAAGACTCTTGGCGTACACTACAGTGTTTCAAAATTGTTCAGACCACAGGTAGGGAACCTGAAAAAGGTGTTCCACGTGATATGTAAAACATCCTAAGCAGGCGAAATACACTCAGACTTTCAAAAAAATGCAATAATCCCATACCCAGACAGACCAAATGCTCACAAGTTTCAAAGTTAAAGGAATAGTCACGAATAATCTAATACGAATTAATGAAGACATTGGTAGCGGAGGTTTCGCGGAAGTATGGGGACGAGAAAGTCATTTCCGACCTTAGGACTCTGAAGACAGACTGCTGCAAGGCAAAAGCAAATCGGTAGGAATTCCATGTCTGAGGGTCACAGGGATAAAATACAGGGAGTGATGTGGTCCAAAACTTGTGCATAAAACAAAGTGCAATTATAAAGGTTTCAGGATCTCGCAGGCATACAGCAGCTAGGACGGGAGTGAGATACGTTTGTAACCTAGCAATTCAGCAAGCAATACGGAAAGTAGACAAAAATTAGGTATGGGGATTGAAGCTCAGGTAAAAAAAAATAAAACTTTAAGTTGAGTTCATGACATTACAGTTCTGTAAGATACACCAATTTCCTTTGACTATCAGTTGAACAAAATGAGTAATGCCTTGAAAAGAAATTATCAATGAATACTAGCAAAAGTAAAAGTAGGATAGTAAAATGCGGTAGAATTGAATTAGGAGTTGAAGGTGGAAAAATATTTACAAATGACTCTGAGAGAAGTAAACTGAGCTTTGTTGTTTGGGCAAAAGTAACAGATTATTAGCAAAGTAGAGGACATGTAAACATCACGACGTCAATAGCAAGAAAGACGTTTCTGAAAAGCAGAAATTAGTTAACCTATAATATAAATTTCAGTTCTAGGTAGTCTTCTCGAGGTATTTGTCTATAGTGTAGCCATGTACATGAGTGGAACGCATGAAGATAGACAGTTCAGAAAGAATGGAATATATAGATTTGATATATTTATCCAGGAGGGTACTGAAGATAAACTGGGTACAGCGAGTAACTTGCGAGGAGGAAATGAATCGAAATGGAGGAAAAAGTCTTTTATCACACAATTCGCTGATAGCTGGGATCAGTTTCTAGTATACATCGTGCGGATACATAGGATCTTATCTTGTTAACAGGATGATGCGAGAGGATGAGTGGAGAGAGGAGGTGGAAGGGTTGTAAGATTTGTACAGGTAGAGGATGACTTGAACACAGTAAACAGATTGAAATGAATGTCGGCTGCTGCACTTATGGAGAAGCAAAGAGCCTCTCACAGGACAGACTACCGTGGGAACCTGCATGTCATCATACTTCAAACGGGAGACCGCATCATCAATAACACCACCACGTGAAGATTTTCTAACAGTTGCCTGGACCTTACTTACCAAGGGGAAATGGCCGTATTTATGTTATTCATTGATGAAGAGGGGCCTAAATTACTCGAAAAAATTTCTGTCGTGGTGCATTCTGGTAGCAGTTCTTAACTCACTGGAAGTAATAAAACAGCAGTTCCTATAACTCCACATTCAATAGCTTCATTACCCTTCTAACAATCAGCACACTTTCTTTTTCTAATCTTCTGTAACTGATTATTCTAGACTGTTATTGTCATGGCATTTGATAATAAGTCTATTTTATTTTTTGTTTTATGTCGCGCACGATGTTTGGTGTAACATCGGGATATTTTCACTCTGCCACTACGTGAACGTGTTATATCTGTTTCAATAAGTGGATTATATTTTCGTAACCCTTTAATGTATTTCAAGCTACCTGCTACGCCCTCATCTGGTTCTTGTTCTGTGATCATAAAGATGTACTAGAATGGTGGAAAAGCCGTATGCAAGAAATAGAGAAGATAAGGAACTGGAGAACGCTGAGGCAAGCAATCCGGAAGAGGAGGGAGTTTGTTCCCCACGTGATCAATTTTATCTCGTAGTCAAGCAGCTAAAACATGGGAAAGCTTCTGAAGATGGTGATAACCAGCAGAACTCGTCAAGGCTGCTAGACAACAGCTACATGAAGAACTGTTCCATTTCATACAAATTACATACGAAGCCAGGGAACACCGAACGCACTTTGAAGAATAGTTACAGCGCCAACACAAAAGAAAGTATGTGCAAACAAATGTGAACAATTTTGCACTCTCAATTTAATAACACATGGCACCCAGATCTCGACCTCTATCATTGTAACGCGGACTGAAGAAAGGATAGGTGTACAAGATACGGAAGATCAATTTAGCTTTAGAGGAGCTGTGGGCACACGAGAAGCAGTAGTCGGGTTACGGCTAATACCTGAGACAAGACTAAGCGAGAGCCAAGAATGCAGCAGAGTGTCGTAGGAGGAATTGTCAGTATTCAGGTGTATGACAGGAACGATCATTCGAAGCTTAACCGTCTACTAAACATGGGTTCTAAAATGCAGCAATGAGCACTTCTTCTTCGAAGTGTAACAAAATTTCGTCTTGGTCTTCTATATTTTGAGGGGCGTAAGTATGGCCCAAATCAAGAAAAAAATTTCCTGTAAATATGAGCTGTAAAGTGCTCACCTTCAGACTTCGGGCACTTGTGCAGCTTCACTGTTGTGAAACACATCTCTTCCACAAAACATGTGCTTACAGATCTTAAGCTACGAGTAGAGTTCATGTTTACTAGTCTCTTTTGCTTCGAATGACCGTTCCTGTCGCATCTCTGAATACTGATCATACCTCACAGGACACTGTATATTGCCTACGTCGACAAATAGAAAGTATTAGACGGTGTAGTCTAGCGATAGATTTTTGAGATGCTGAGAGAGGGAATGCCGTAATGTATCAGAACAGAGGAGTACTGCAGTAACTTTACAGAGAAAAGGTGGCTATGATAAAAAGCGGATAACATCAAGACCAAGCCACTGTTAAATAAGGTGTACGACCGGGCTGTTCACTTTCTGCTATCTTATTCAGTGGATACATTCAGAGGACTCTAGATGAATTTAGGGACACACTAGGACTTGTAATAGGAATTAAAATTGAAGATAAGATAACAGACATGTTGAAATTTTCTGATTATACTACAGTGTTACGTGAATGTGCGGAACTACAGAAGCGAGATGCAGATGAAAGCCCCATTTCTTCCTAAGATGCAAATTAATAAAGTTAAGACAAAAATCTTGATGAGTAGACAAAATACCGTTGCTCAGTGCTCACTTAACAATGAGGGACTGGAGACCGTAGAATCCTTTTGCTTCCTATGGAGTAAAACCAGCCTGAGGCGGATCAAGGAAGGATATTGCAAGCCAAATAAAGCAGGCAACACCTGCTTTTAACAAGAGCAGAAACCTTATACATCTCGTTTCATAGCCCAATACCTGAGGAAAGACCTCATTAAGATTTTGTGTGGAGTGTGCCGCTGTACAGATGTGAAGTACGGACAAACGAGGAGGCGGGAAAAAAAGCTGATAGTCTTCGAGATGTGGTTCTATCGCAGCAGTCTCAAGATTTTCTGTGAAAAGAACGTATTAAGCGAACTGAAGCACTGCAGGGTAGATAACGTGCAGCTATGTCTCCTAAAGCTTATTCAACGCCACATGTGTCACCCATATGCTGAGATTATGGTGTCATTAAAGGTGTTGCTGTAAGGAGAGCAGAAAGGAAGAACACAAGAGACAAACCTAGTCTAGTACACATCAACCGTGTCATGGACGACACAAGTTCCACCACCTATACTGCACTCAAGGAAAAGGCCGGAGACAGAAATGCTTGGCAAGCTGCTGATAGCCAAACTGATAGTTAAAGACCAAAGAAGAAGAAAAAGATCATGATAACTTTTGAAAGTGGAACAATTAATGGCAAGACGCTTTAAATATTCGGGAATGGTTACATATTTGAGTAATTAGCCTGTGCTACAGAGAGAAATGTACCTACTCCGTGTGATCAGAAGCATCCGGACACCCCCAAATACATACGTTTTCCATATTAGGTGCATTGTGCTGCCACCTACTGCCAGGCACTCCATGTCAGCGACCTCAGTAGTCATTAGACATCGTGAGAGAGTAGAATGGGGCGCTAAGCAGAACACGCGGATTTTGAACATGGTCAGGTGATTGGATATCACTTGTGTCATACGTCTGTACGAGACATTCCCACACCCCTAAACATTCCTAGGTCCACTGTTTCCGGTGCGACAGGGAAGTGAAAACGTGAAGGGACACGCACAGCACAAAAGGGTACAGGCTGGCCTCGTCTCTTTGACAGAGACCGCCGACAGTTGAAGAGGGTCGTGATGTGTAATAGGCTGACACTATCCACACCATCACACAGAAATTCCAAACTGCATCAGGATCCACTGCCATTACTATGACAGGCGGGAGGTGAGAAAACACGGATTTCACTGTCGAGCGGCTGCTCATAAGCCACACGTCACGCCGGTAAATGCGAAACGACGCCTCGCTTGGTGTAAGGATAATAAACAATGGACGATTTAACAATGGAAAAACGTTGTGTGGAGTGACGAATCTCGGTAGACAATGTGGCCATTCGATGGTAGGGTGTGGGTATGGCGAATGCCCGGTGAACGTCATCTGCCAGCGTAAAATTCGGAACCGGAGGTGTTAGGGTGTGGTCGGTTTTCTCATGGAGACGGCTTGCACTCCTTGTTGTTTTGCGTGGCACTATCACAGCACAGGCCTACATTGATGTTTTAAGCACATTCTTGCTTCCCACTGTTGAAGAGCAATTCGAGGATGGCGATTGCATCTTTCAACACGATCAAGCACCTGTTCATAATGCACAGTCTATCGCGGTGTGGTTACGCGACAATAACATCCCTGTAATGGACTAGCCTGCACAGAGTCCTGATCTGAATACCATAGAACACCTTTGCGATGTTTTGCAACGCCGACTTCGTGTCAGCCCTCACCCAACAACATCGATACCTCTCCTCAGTGCAACACTCCGTTAAGACTGGGCTGCCATTCCCCATGAAACCTGCCAGCACCTGATTGAACATATGCATGCGAGAGTGGAAGCTGTCATCAAGCCACCACATTGAATTGCAGCATTACCGATGTAGGGCGCCATCATTTTCAGCCAGATGTTGGGATTCTTCTGATCACATTATGTATCTCGCACACGCTGCTCTGTTAACCTCATTCTATGAGTAAAGTTTTTGTCAATCCGCGACAGCTGTATCAAAGTAATTTTTTTTTAATACATCAAATCGTAATTTGTACACTTTACGTCAAACTTGTTGCTCAGTCTGGAACAGAGTATAATCCTCACTATTGTTCCAGCTGTAACTCAATAAGCTTAAATCTAAAGCAGCCTATATCTGTAGAAAACAAAGTAATTCCATTTTATAGACCAACATCCATTAAGGATGTGGTAATACCCTGTTAATTATCTTTTTGGCTCCAAAACCCAAGTATTATGGTGCTGAAAACTAATGTGGGCATAGTATCTCTAGCAGAACCTGCATGGATACTCGTGGGAAACCTATTATTCGCCTCAATGAGAGACAGTAATACTTTCTCATAATCTGGGCCACTGCACTTCTTATCAAGTTAAATTGACTGACATGGTCAGGTGACTGACAATCCTTTTATAAGATCACGTTTGTTTCAGTGTTCGAAGAAGCGACGTAACAGAGCAAACTCCACGAAATCGCATCGAACTGTGCTCTCATCGTGTGAGCAGTGTTGGAAGAGACATGACTATGTTCTTTAGGTGAGACGATCATTTATTTACACAGATGGAATGTTTATGAGGTCGAATATATCCTACTCAGTTGTTTCAAGAGATCATACCAAAGTACCGTTATCAAGCGAACGTACTAGATGTAGTAATTATACCATTTCAAACATGCGTGTTAGATGGGATATAATAACCATCTTGAAGGCAACAAGTGTTGTAACTGTTGTGACTGCATTATACGTCCTCTACCGTTTCACGTGTTCTTTGGTGGTATTCCTGGCGTCAGTTATTCCCAGCTGCTCGTTTCACATCCACTGACTCTTGCGTAGCACGCAGAAGTGCTCTGCTCCACTAAGAGGATTGCCTACTTGTACTTATTTGTATATAAGTACATAGGAAGTTTTGCTTATTATTGTGATATTTCTTGGCGCTAATGTGACTGTTGAAGGTGTGACTGACCAGACGAGTGTATGCTACTGTGGTCGAGATTTGCATTACACAGCAGAATTTAAAGAACTTCCGCTATCCTTGATAGCAAATGACAACGGCAGCAATCGCACTGTAGCCAGACGTTCGTACCCTCACTAGCAACCGTATAATTTTTCAGCTATGATTCAGTAGGATATTTTCCGAAGTCTTACATCTCTGTAAGAGACAAGCCAATCATAAATGATTTTCCACAGAAAATTCCATAATTTGCACTAACTCGATTACGAACTGAAGTTCAGCTGCTGATCTTACAGCATTGCCTGGTACGTGCAGTACTGCTAAACGGATGTGTCTCCGACTGCTGGCAGCCTTGGGGCCGTTGTGACCCACCATGACGGAGTTCTACAGTTGGCGGACTCACAATCGTTGTAGTCTAGCGTCTGTAACACGGGTAATATTTGCCGAACCCGTGACAGTTTTACAACGGAACCTTACATTCCATGAGTAGTACTTTATTTTTACATTTGGGTCTTCGAACCAACGGTTGCTGTATTATTGGATTCTAATATCGTGAATCAGTCTGTTAATACTGAGGGATTGTTGTTGTTGGTTGTTTTTTTTTGGGAAGGAGACCAGACAGCGAGGTCATCGGTCTCATCGGACTAGAGAAGGATGGGGAAGGAAGTCGGCCGTGCCCTTTGAAAGGAACCATCCCGGCATTTGCCTGGAGCGATTTAGGGAAATCACGGAAAACCTAAATCAGGATGGCCGGACGCGGGATTGAACCGTCGTCCTCCCGAATGCGAGTCCAGTGTCTAACCACTGCGCCACCTCGCTCGGTAATACTGAGGGACAACTGCATTTTACAGTCATGGAGATGTGTTCAAACCATGAGATTATCTCGACTGATATCACCTGTCTAAGTGGCTAATTCTGCAGTGTGTACAATCAGAGACGCAGCTGTTTCCTCATCGCTCTCACACGCTTACTCTTAATGTTAGTAACAATGTCGACTTACCTCAGTGGGGCCCTCCTGCGGCGAGTCGACCAGTATTATATCTCGTTCCTTGGGGCAAATGAAACCAGCCTCTTAACTGATAGATGTAACCATATGAGACATTTTTCGTGGCCTGTTTTGTAGGTAACGTTAGCGATGGTTTTTTCTTTACTACTTATCACAGTACAGCACAAACTTATGAATGCCAAATACACAGTAAAGTAAGCATGTATCTCAAACCAGCGTGCTGTGCAAACGTTTTCGTAAACCCTGTCTGGTGCCATAGTCAGACTCCGTTAACTTTAATAACCCAACGAATCTAAATCAACTCCCAGCAAGAAATAAGAGTTTTTGTTGAAACTGACCTCAGCGATTACCGTACCTGACACTAGATTTCCTGAATCTGGGCGATTGTTTAAATGAGTAGCGGGGAATCCTACAGACTGTGTGTTGAAGGCAGACCGCCACAAGAAGGGAGCGTGTGTCGGTGACAGGCCACAGCACAGAGCACGTGGCGTGAGCTCCACGGCAGAGGCACTGTCCGTGTCTGCATCCTAAACGATGGAAGGCTGATCTGTACGTGTTAACTTGGCGTGTCCGCTGGCGCAGAGGGAGCATATCGTGAGTTAGCAGCTACAAGTTGTGTTCCCATGTTATGGGAACTGCTAGGTCCACAACGGTGAAAAGGTAAGGCTGAAGTGGGACGGAAGACCACCTGGATCTTATGTGCTTAACAGTACGGCTCCCTGAGATGACAGGCTGCTGCGAAGGTAACTGAAATTTTGTTGACTCTGCTAAGAAACGTACGAGCACTGACATAGGATAATGCAAATAAATTCTGGAATGGAAGAACAGAACTCACATGTGTCTACGTGGAGAACGCCTGATTGGCTGAACGCACACTACGAAAAGTAAATAAAATTTCTGATACTTGTTGGTAGCGCTCTGTAGAACAAACTTCCATCATTGACTCACCAGCGGACACATCAGTTGAGAAAGGCACATAGAGTTTCGGCTCTCAGGGAGAGCAGTCTTCAGTACAGGTCAGATGACTGAGAGTGCTGCAGCCACTACGGCAGCCGCCCGCGGCCACGGGTAACGATAAATATGGAGAGCGACAGCGGCGTTCGCTAACTAAGCTGCAGGGTGTATGTAACGATTTCCGACTGACATTACGACTCCCACCGTTCAGATGAGTTTACTGGTAATCTCGAACACAACATGTACTCAGTCAAGACAATGGGTGCAGGCACGAATATTTCTGTACTTCTTTCATATATGATTAATATCCGGGAAGCACTGTGGAACTATTGCGAACGTGGTTGTTTTCCCAAACTGATTCACCAATCTTTGCCAAGGTATGGGTATTTTAGTTACAGTATAAAGTAAGTTAATACAACACTGGCCATTAAAATTGCTACACCAAGAAGAAATGCAGGTGATAAAAGGGTATTCACTGGACAAATATATTATACTAGAACTGACAAGTGATTACATTTTCACGCATTTTGGGTGCATAGATCTTGAGAAATAAGTATCTAGAACAACCGCCTCTGGCCGTAATAACGGCCTTGATACGCCTGGGCATTAAGTGGAACAGAGCTTGGATGGCGTGTACAGGTACAGATGATCATGCAGCTTCAACACGATACCACAGTTCATCAAAACTAGTGACTGGCGTATTGTGACGAGTCAGTTGTTCGGCCACCATTGACCAGACGTTTTCAATTGGTGAGAGATCTGGAGAATGTGCTGGCCAGGACAGCAGTCGAACATTTTCTGTATCCAGAAAGGCCCGTACAGGACCTACAACATGCGGTCGTGCATTATCCTGCTGAAATGTAGGGTATCGCAGGGATCGAATGAAGGGTAGAGCCACGGGTCGTAACACATCTGAAATGTAACGTCCACTGTTCAAAGTGCAGTCAATGCGAACAAGAGGTCACCGAGACGTGTAACCAATGGCACCCCATACCATCACGCCGGGTGATACGCCAGTATGGCGATGTCGAATACACGCTTCGAATGTGCGTTCACCGCGCTGCCGCCACACGTGGATGCGACCATCATGATGCTGTATACAGAACCTGGATTCATCCTAAAAAATGACGTTTTACCATTCGTGCACCCTAGTTCTTCGTTGAGTACACCATCGCAGGCGCTCCTGTCTGTGAGGGAGCGTCAAGGGTAACCGCAACCATGGTCTCCGAGCTGATAGTCCATGCTGCTGCAAACGTCGTCGAACTGTTCGTACAGATGGTTGTTGTCTTGCAAACGTCCCCATCTGTTGACTCGGGGATCGAGACGTGGCTGCACGATCCGTTACAGCCATGCGGATAAGATGCCTGTCATCTCGACTGCTAGTGATACGAGGCCGTTGGGATCCAGCACGGCGTTCCGTATTACCCTCCTGAGCCCACCGATTCCATATTCTGCTAACTGTCATTGGATCTCGACCAATGCGAGCAGCAATGTCGCGATACTATAAACCGCAATCGCGATAGACTACAATCCGATGTTTATCAAAGTCGGAAACGTGATGGTACGCATTTTTCCTCCTTACACGAGGCATCACAACAACGTTTCACCTGGCAACGCCGGTCAACTGCTGTTTGTGTATGAGAAATCGGTTGGTAACTTTCCACATGTCAGCACGTTGTAGGTGTCGCCACGGGCGCCAACCTTGTGTGAATGCTCTGAAACGCTTCATTTGCATATCACAGCATCGTTTTCCTGTCGGTTAAATTTCGCGTCCGTAGCACGTCATCTTCGTGGTCTAGCAATTTTAATGGCCAGTAGTGTACTTAATGAACATAGTAGTTTTCTGTTCGTGTGCGCTTATGTTTAACATGACGTCTGTAGCGAAGTGTAATATATACAGGCCTATAGTGACCACTGTTTCATTCAGTAGTATAATAAACCACCTATTTATATTCTTATAACGCCGCTGGGCCAAAATTTGTTAAATAAATTCAATTTATTAATTTTGGCTTTGCCCAATGCCTTTAACTCAACGCCTGTGATCCTATAGGAAGCAATTAGTTAATCGGTAAGGTCACCCGGTACAGATGATTCCGACTTCCACAGAGGTATGTCGATGGCTTCGTCGTAACCTCACAAAGGGAGCTACCTAACGAAAACGCAATTTATTTTTACATTATTATGCAGAATCTTGTGCCAAAGAAAAGTGTTACTTTCAATTAAAAGTGAATCACATGGAGTTATTAATTTTCTATATGTCAGTTGCCCTGATAAAACATTACTCGTTATACTGAAAGTATTTAGTGACACGTAGCAGATTTTCGCGCTGTTCCTGCATAGTATCAGAGCCCCTATATCTGCTGTATTAACGTCGCACAATTTTATAAGTTTACATCTGTCATATTAGAGCCCTTTATATCTGTGTACACTGTCCTTGCTCTTAAGGGGCTCCGGAACGCCCTATACTTGCAATGTTAAAATAACGCTTATAAATAACATCCTTCCTCACAAAGTATTTGAGGTAGGAAGTTGAACATTTTACAGATTATTTATTGGAATATGGGCCACAACTTAACACAGGGATTTTACAAAATTTTAGTTCAGTTATTAAAGATGATTTTTTTTCAATTGTAATGAAAATTCACAAGATTTTTTGCAATTTTTTATTTATATATTCAAAAATATACAGTTTTTTGGAAAAAGGCTGTGTTAAATTATGCAGAAGGTACTGTGTAACATTTACTGAAAGTTTGAAACAAATATGTTTGGAAGATCCTTAGAAAACATGTAATTAGTATGAGAAAATAAAAGTTTTGGGAATCGAGCGACAAAGATTGGATTAACTTTTTAGTGCATTCCAGGACCATAGGATGGATTATCTTCATCCTCTGCAAACTCCTCCTCCAGCTTCCTCTTGTTCCTCCTCCTGCTTACTCTTGCTTGTATTTCTAGACTCTTTACAGCCCTGTCTGCAGCCCGAAGGCGTTCCTTGTCTAAAGCAAGCATCGCTCGTACCATGTTAGAACCTATCTTCATTACCATATTTCTAAATACCTTGCACCTTACAATGTTGCCATCATTGAAATTCGCAACAGCAACTTTACTTTTACTCAAGAAACAGAATTAATTACGAATATTTTCGAGATAACGACAGAGTAAATAAACATGAAACAATCGACAATCACACCAGCGATATATATTGAACCATCACAGGTTAGCCACAACACATACTTTATCTCACATCACTAAAATGTACCTGATGAACACGGACGTTAATAATAGCACCATTTGACAGCAGTTTAACAGCGCCACAGTGGGTCACGCCCATGTACAACACATTTCAAAAAAAAATTTAAAAATAGTTGTAGTCTTCGCAATTGAATAAATTATATATCTATTAAAAGGTAATAGTCTGCAGATTCAGAAAAGGCAAAAAAGTAAAAATTGAACTTTTCATTATTTTGAGCCTTTCCGGAGCCCCTTAATTACTATTTTTACGTGCTAAAACTTCAGTTGTTAAGCTGATCGCAGACGAAGTCGACATACAGATGGGATGACATCTGGTTTCGTCTTCGGAGTAATCCTATCAGAACCTGCACCAAGGCTCCTGGGCCATCTCTGATTCCCTCCAGTGAGAGGCAGGAACACATATTTGCGAGTTGTGCCATTGACGTCGTGTGTGCTGTTATTGCTACTATTTCACACAAATGTTCTGGCTAAGGTAAGTAGTTGAAAACTCACGCTTATCTCATCAAGTGAACAATTGTTGATGGAATTTTAATAAACCAGAAAAGACTGCACTGATGCTCTTCATGTGTCAGGTCTGTTTTCAGAATTTTAAGCTGTTCTCCGTATACCATTTGTGTCAGTCACAGAGGATTTCATTAATACAGTTGGAAAGTATTCGAAGTCTGATTGACTTCGACTTATTGTTACCAAGTTTTCTGCTATGTTAAGGTAGTCACTTCGCTACTACCATGTACGTTAGATGAGTCGTCACTTTCTTGCAGGCATAAATCGCCGAACTGTTGTAATTGATTCTGAGTGCTTTATTGGTTCCCTACTGTCTCAACAGTGCCACTGATTGTACTGGTATTCAGCTTGTGGTTTCGTACGAGGGTATCCTACTGAAGTGTTCAGTTCCGTTAACAGTCTGGGCTAATATCACTTATACCTATATCTTTACGAACATGGCAGTTTTCTCTTTGATGTGATAGGTCCTAGCGCCAGTATTTGTGCTCAGTTAAATTCACGTCGGCCAATCGGATTCCGGTTCTCCGTGTTTAGATAAATCACATAAAACGGTTATCGGCATACCTGCGTTTAAAATGAGTCAAACGGTTTAATTCTCCGTCATTCCACACTCCGAACTACATCTATAATGAATTCGTCGACACTGGATGCCGTTCGCTAGTCTTGCACCATTACCTCAAATCTGCGATACTGATGGACGGATGTGTCTCCGACTGGCAGTAGTCATTGGCCGGTTGTGACTTGCACAGCTGCAGATCTATAATTTGTGCACATGAAGCTGTTTGAAGCTGCTGTGTCTCATACAAGTGTTATAGTAATCGTAACCCGGGGATATTTTACACCGGGCCTTACTGTCCCGCAATACCCAAGATTTACATCATTATCTTGTAACCAATCTATCATTTGACTGTAATAAAGTGAATCCCTTAAACTATCCTTCCGGAATTTACAGTCGAGGAGGCATGTCTGGAGCATCAGAAATTCTCGATAGACATGATCTGGCGGAGTGGCTGATTCTGCAATGAGTGCAGTTTAAGAAGTACCTGTTGTTTCTCAGCTCTCAACTTGTCTGTTCGCCTCTCCCTGCCTGCCCTCCAAGGCAGTAATGACGCTGACTTACCCCAGCAGGGCCCTCCGGTGGCGTGGCGACCAGTTTATTCTCACGTCTCTTGCGGCGACGGCGACGCTGTTCAGTGTGTTTGCGCTCGCGGTCATCAGACGGTGGTATTTCTTCGGCTGCCTTTCTCTTCTTGACGCGCCCAACAGCATGGCCGTGTAGATGGTTTGGTTTCACTATCGCTTATTCAGCTAGGATACCATATGTCTAATAGAAGGAAACTTTAGACAACAGACTTAGCTTTGTTAAACAGATGGTATATTAAGTTAGCAGACCATAATTGTGTGTAGTAACGAATGTGAAATGTGATGTTACAGGCGTTTGTCAAAAAATAATATAACAAATAGAGATAGGGACGTCTGAGGCACGCTAATGAAAAGGGTACAGAATGTTTTAATGGGGCACACTTAACAAAATAAAGGTTGGTTGACATTAATAATGATAAGGCATCTAGGAACAATGAACCCCGCACGTGAAAGAGGAATAATGTGAAGGTGTGGAAAGTGCATAAACACCCGATTTTTGTCCGCGCACTGTGTAATGCACAACATGTGAAGGAAGCTGAAACATGTCAATAGATATATGACTCGAAAAAAATAGACATTGTCTGTGATCCGTTTTGTGTATAACGTTTGTAATGCATTTTTGTTCACTAATAGCGACAGTAGAGCAGAAGTATACGTACAGCAAGAACATAGTAAAATACGCAGGCAATTGTAAACAAGAAAATTTGCTAGCGAGAACCTACATTTAATTTTATAATACTCTCTGTTACCACCTTAATTTCTCTCACTTGATCCTCTGATCGTCACGTGAATATACATGTAAAGCTCTATGAGGCCGCCTAGTCTACCCCGAATTCACATTCTGGAAGATTACACAAAGAGATTACGACAACATCGTTACCTCGTATTTAAGATTCAAATGGTTCAAATGGCTCTGAGCACTATGGGACTTAACATCTGTGGTCGTCAGTCCCCTAGAACTTAGAACTACTTAAACCTAACTAACCTAAGGACATCACACACAGCCATGCCCGAGGCAGGATTCGAACCTGCGACCGTAGCAGTCGCGCGGTTCCGGACTTAGAGCCTAGAACCGCTAGACCACCGCGGCCGGCCGTATTTAAGAGCCTCTCACACTATACAACTCTCTGTTATATCTTCGTGTGGTTTGGTCTGGTTATTTATATTCTTATTAACTATTCTTAATGTTTCAAAACCTTATTCTGCATGTCGCATTGATTGGGGCCACAAGTACTGGAACCGTAAACCATATTACGTCGTATTGGTATCGTGTCTGTTTCTCCTGCAGCTACTGAATAGAAATTGAAGTCGGATTTGTGCCTCTTATTACCGACAGCGTATGCCCACTGCAGTTCATAGCAGCACTTAGTTTCATGAACAGGTATTGAAACTAACACTCCGTATGGTCGTACATCCTGTACTGGACACTTGAGGTAGCATGTCGAATGCACATGGGAAACCATGTAAGACTGAATCGACCGTTAACATGCGTTTTAGCTTGTGTTTCAAACGAGTGGTATATTCCGCATCCTTGTAATTTTACAACGGCAGTTTACTTTCCAAAGCAGTATCATTCCGTTGTATGTCACTTTTATTTTAGGATATTATAACCGCTGCTATTTTGTATTAATGCATTATAACAAAATGAATTCAGTACCTAGTCTCACGTGTAAAAATGAGAGAGCTGTCTGGGAGAGTGATTCTGCGATGTATACCCGGTAGTACTGATGTTTGATCACCTCTGCACGGCCGTCTTTCCGAGTATCGTCCTTACTATTCTCTTCTTTCTTGATGCGAGGGGCAGATCCTGGAGTCGGTTGACAGGGAAAGATCTCGAAGATGGACGGATATTCTGGCTCCTTTCTCTCTCTGAAGCGTCCGTACTCCATAAACTGTGGGTGTTTTGTTTTTGCTATTACTGATCCATGTAGTAATTGCATATATCTAACACATAGGAATACTCTAGAGATTCGACTTACCACATTTGAATGGATTTTATATCACATAGACAGTTCGTAAGTGTAAAGTCTGAAGAATGTGTTACATGGTGTTACAGGGAGTAATTATAAATTAAGAAATCAAATAAAGTAGAGAAATGAGAGGTACAAGAGTGAAAAGGTGAGGTAAGCCTTTAATGGAACATGCTCAACAGGATTGGACGATGGTTAATGGGACTGCTGCTAGGATATCCTAGACTAGTTAAAGGCCACTTGAAACCAAAACTTTCGTGTAGGTGCTAACTGTAGAAGATATTAGTCAGATTTTGCTAAAAAAAAGATATACAAAAAGATTAGCCCATGAAGAGAATGAGACCAGTCAAAAGACTCATGTTCCATAACCATAATTGATTAACTTTGGCCCATGGTTTGTATAACGTTTATGATGATGTTTTGTTTACTAATTACAGCAGTACATGTGTATGCATAGATTTGAACACTAAGTACATATTAAATTTTGAATGCAAATATAAACATGAAACTTGGAAATGAAAATATAAATTTATGCTAATAATACTACCCTAAATCATCTGAAAATTAAATTAATTTATGTGATACCTTGTTAATATCATATAAATTAGGCGTCCTTATAAATTATTAGATGGAATAAATTTAGCCACATATAATAATTGAGATTCATCGCACGGTGTAATAGTTTCTGAAATTGTATAGTTGCTCTAAAGTTACTATATCTTTTTTTCTTTAATGATTCGCACCCATAATATAACTCCCTATGTACATCGTTAATCTTTTTAATTATTGTTTTATTATAGGGCAATTGTTTCGTTTAGGTACCTTCCTAAGTAAACATATTTGATCTACGGTTACAGAGTATCTTTCAATGGCCTAAATGGTTTCCAGTTTTTTGATAACACCTATGTTTCATTGGTAATTGTTCTTGTATGTTTATAGTTCCAGAACCTCCACTTTGATGCAACGAAAGCAGTATTTCTCCATCGAATAATGTAGAAGTGTTATCAAATGGAAAAACAAGGAAGTACTCGTAAGCGCCAATGCTTTCAATCAAATTTTCCCTACTAATAAATTCAAGGAGCGTTCTAATGCAAACTAGAAGAACAATTAACCATTAGATCGGACCCAGGGGCCATCAATCCGTAATACTTTCGATTTCCACAGGGTTTCCAATAATCAGTGTTCTACGATGCAGATATGGTATTCTTTAAGGGAGTAATCTTAACTGTCAATCGTGCTACGGCTCCTTAACAGCCCTTATGCTGACGCATTGATCATAATATTATGGTTATAGCACAGAGATTATTTGGGGATACGTATTGACTGACAGAGTCAGTGTTCTTTTTGTGACGAAATATCCTGTCTATTGCCTTTGAGTAGAGCATGACAATTCCGAAATAGTGACTCTTTTGCACGGTTTACGCTTTTGATGTTGAAACTGGTAACTTAGAATTCTTGTCTGAGACATACCTAATGCTTTCATTAGGGGAATAAGCCGACAATCTTTTTATTGTACTGGTTCGCTATCTTCAGACGTCGTGGGTCGAGATTTCCAACACACTATGTGATACGTGTGGCTAGGAAAGAGCATATGGTCTAAAACATTTCCTGTCTGTCTCCATTCTTGAATCACATTTCTATCGTTAAGCTCAGCTCAAACAGTGATAAAATAACTACTACTACAAGCAACGCCTTCAGCAGATTTCAGGGTCGTCAATGAGGTCTGGTTTAACCTGAGACAGAAAGTAATTCACCCTATGTCCCATTCGTTCATTAAAGAATTCACCCTCGAAGGAGATTACTGCTGTCGTGAGACGAAAAACAAAATTCCACAATTCTAGTTACAGTTTGCCATCAGACACTAACGTGTTCATATCATGGTGTCTTTACTTAGATTCAGTTTCTGATTACGTGTAATAGGTGTAGGATGCCGTTTGGTCCACACAATATCTGGACAAGAACATGTACCGTGAAACATTCGACACCTCTGGTCCTCTCTAATGAAGCGCATTATTTTTCACGATTTATCCTATACAGTTCATGTTCGATACGTTTTCATACTAACTGTGCAAATAAACAATCTGCTTACAGGATCACACTTGTCTCAACGGGTCACTTGGGCTATTATTATTAAGGTAATCGGAATTATCCTCCATAACGGTTTCGAGAGAAAGGATATAGGGGACTTGTAACCAAGCATATGGAATCGCAGAAGCACTCTCCTTCCTTTTACGATCAACGTTCGTCTACCTGTCACTTTCTTGGACGCATTATTCGTTGGACGTTGTGTACTCACAACTCTCTGTCCATCTCCTCGTGCCCTTCACTCTGTCTGTCTCCTCCCACCACTCTCTCCATCTTTCTCCTTCTCACTAGTCTCTCCTTCGGCCGGCAGCTGTGGCCGAGCGGTTCGAGGCGCTACAGTCTGTAATCGCGCGACCACTACGATCGCAGGTTCGACTCCTGCCTCGGGCATGGATGTGTGTGATGTCCTTAGGTTAGTTAGGTTTAAGTTGTTCGAGTTCTAGGGGACTGATGCCCTCAGATGTGAAGTCCCATAGTGCTCAGAGCCATTTGATCCATGCTCTCCTTACATCTGCTTATCCTTTCTCTGTGCTCCCCCTCTATCTATGCACTCCTTTCCCTTATGTCGATCTCCTGCTCCCCCCTCTACTTCCACTTCCTCGTTCCCCCTCCCTCTTATTTCTTTTTCCCATCCTTACCTCCCCCCTTCTGTTTGACCGTCTCCTCCTCTTCCCCTGTTCAATCCATTTCTGGCTCCCCCTCTCTCTGTCCATCCTCTTCTCCCCTTTCTCCGCCCTTCTCTTCTCTCCCTGTCAAAGTCATTCTCTTCCTCATTCCTTTCGCTGTCCATCTCCTCCTCTCCCTTCTCTCTGTCCATTTCCTCCTCCACCACTCTTTGTCTGTCACCTCCTCTCACTATTTGTTTCGATCTCCTCCTTTTCCCTCACTGTATATCCACATCCTCCTGTCCCCTTTTCTGTCCATGTTATCACTCCCACAAGTATTGGAGGCTTGTGATACTCATCTCACAATATGTTTTCCCCAGATCGTAACGAATATGTGTACCAAATATGTTAAACATATGGGATGAATTTTTGCAGTGTCCTTGACAGTGTATGGACATGACAACAATGTTTCACATTTATTTAAAATACAGAGTCCGCCAGAAAAATCTATACAATCTTTCTCAGGCTCTATCGAGATATCGATAATGTCGTTCGATTTGAGTTACGGGTGTGTTGTAGTGGGACCTTTGGCTCAACAGGCGTTAGTACTTTTATCTTGGAATTGAGAAAACAAGATGGCCGGAGCACGCTTGACATTCTAGCAACGAAAATGTATAGTGAAGTGATTTTTCAGGTTTGATGATGCCGTTGAAGTGCAACATCAGTGCAGGCGGGAGTTGGAAAAGGGAACCGCCTAACAATTAAATGCATCATTGACAAGCTGGAATTGCACGGAACGATTTGTGAAATTCATAAAGAAAGATCAGGAAGACAGCGTACAGCTACAAGTCCTGCATCGTCGGCACACGTGTTGGAAATAATTTTATAAATTCTACTCGGAAGTCTGCTACGCAATGTGCACGTGAAGTGAGGGTTAGCAGTACAAGTGTACGAAGAATCCTGAAAGCTGCAAAGTTGAAAGTTTACATTACACGATTACAGAACGCGATTTATGTCGATCCTGATCACCGAATGCATTTTTGCGAATGGTATCAGCATATGGTAACGGATGACGAACAATTTGTGACGATGGTAGTGTGGAGTGAGGAGACGCAATTTAAACTTAATGGAACTGAGAATCTGCGGTGTGTGTGTGTGTGTTTGAGGTTTACGGGCGCTAAACAGCGTGGTCATCAGCGCCCAAACGCATAAAAACAGGAACACATGCAGTGAAGGGACTAAGAGGAACAGCGAACAAGGAGAACGACTAAAAGACACAGACCTGACGCAGTTCCAAATCCTCACATACGGAGGCAAAACAAGAGGAGAAGGAACACACTAAAAAGGAAAGGAAACACAAGGAAAAGAGAACAGAAACCGAAGGGAAACACGGAGGTAATCGTGACTGGCTGACCTCTTACCTATAACCTGGGTGAGCTAGTCACCCAGCAGCACATTAAAACCCTCTCCCTATAATCCGAGGCAACAAATTGGACAGGACACAAAACCGTAAGACCTTAACCACAGTCGTTGCGTCATCTTGCAAAATAGAGGGCAAATCCGGTGGCAAAGAAACCACCGCCCTCTGGTCAGAGAATAAAAGACAGTCAAGTAAAATGTGGCGGACAGTAATCTGGACGCCACAAGCACTGCAGATTGGGGGGTCCTCCCGCCGGAGTAAAAAGCCATGCGATAAGGGACTGTGCCCGATGCGGAGGCGAGTGAGTAGAATCTCATCCCGCCTGCATGACTGGTAGGACGTACGACATGGCCGCGTGGTGGCCTTGACCAGATGTAGCTTATTTTCACCGACTGCCAGCCACTGCTCTTCCCACCGACGCATAACTCAAAAACGCAGGAGGGAGGTAACAGCATGGAGGGGGACGGCACATTCAACTACATGAGGGAGGGAACATGCATCTTTGGCAGCCACATCCGCCAGTTCGTTTCCCCTAATACCCACGTGGCCTGGCACCCAGCAGAAAGAAACCTCCTTCCCCTTCCGTTGTAGGTGGAGTAGGGCATCATGGACGTTCTGGACGACCGCATCCGCTGGGTACAAGTGTTGCATGGTCTGATGGGCACTCAGGGAGTCAGAACAGATGAGAAACTTAAGACTGGGAACACATCTCATATGCTCCAATGCCCGCAAGATCGCAAACAATTCGGCATCAAAGATGGTAAACGCCGCAGGAAGCCGTAACTTGACGACTAGATCAGGGAAAACAACAGCACAACCAACACAGTCCCCCGGTTTAGAGCCATCCGTAAATACTGGTACATGGTCGGGATGCTGGTGTGGAATATCGGAAAATAAGGAGGTAAAAACAAACGCAGGAGTGCAGCTCCGCCGGTACTCCGACAAGTCTAAAATGACGCTGGGCGTCTGGAGCAACCAGGGAGGCAGGCGGGTAAAACCTTGGAGTTGGGGGGCCACACGCTCCACACCAAGGGACTCAGGCAAATGCTTGGCACGAATCCCAAATGGTCTCGTTGCCCTTGGACGACTGGAAAAGAGACGTTCCATAGGCGGTCGGGCAACGGTAGGGTACGCAGGGGAGGTAGGACAGGCAAGGAATTGACACACCTGTCGCACCATGAGGAGTTTCCGCCGGATGGCGAGCGGCGGTTCCCCTGCCTCAGCACACAGGCTGGGGATGGGACTGGTACGGAAGGCACCAGTGGCCAGCCGGATACCCTCATGGTGTACTGCGTCAAGAATCTTCAGATACGAAGGCCTCGCTGACCCATACACGGTGCAACCATAGTCAAGACGCGATCGGACGAAAGCCCTATAAAACTGCAGCAGACGCGCCCGATCTGCTCCCCAGGACCGATGGCTCAGACACTTCAAAATATTCAGTGCCTTCAGGGCCCGCACCTTGAGGTCTTTAAGGTGAGGCAAACACGACGACTTGGAATCAAAAGTGAGGTCCAGGAACCTCACAGTGTCGCTAAAACGAAGAATTGTGTGCCACAGACGCAATTCAGGGGAGATAAAAAGACGTCAACAACGATTAAAATGAACACACACACTTTTGTCTGCAGAAAAGGTAAAACCCGGCTTCGCAGTCCATGCCTCTAATCGCTTTATCGTAAGCTGTAACTGCTGACTAGCTGTGACAAGACTGGAGGAAGAACAGAAAACAGCAAAATCGTCCAAAAACAAGGAGCATTGGGCAGGACTCCGGATAGTGGACGTGATACTGTTAATGGCGACGGCAAAGAGGGTGACACTTAAAACGCTTTCCTGAGGACCACCATTCTCCTGCACGTACAAATCAGAAAGCTCATTACCAACCCGATATCGAAAGAGGCGGTGGGAAAGAAAGGACCGTATGAAGATAGGGAGACGGCCTCGAAAGCCCCACTGATGGAGTTGATTGAGGATAAGGCGGCGCCAGGTAGTGTCATACGCCTTATTAATATCAAACACTACACCTAGACAATGCTGGTTACGTAGGAAAGCCTGCTGGATGGCCGCCTCAAGCAGGGTCAAGTTGTCTATAGTTGAACGACATCTCCGAAAGCCACACTGAGAGGGGCTAAGGAGCTGCCTGGTCTCGAGCAGCCAAACCAGGCGACGGTTGACCATGCGTTCCAGTCAAAGCAATACTTCGATAACTGCTGGGATGCTTTCGGTCCTTCCCCGGTTTGAGGAGGGGAATCAAAATCGCCTCTCTCCACGAGTCAGGGAACGTGCCCGATAACCATATCATATTAAAACAATTCAGGAGAACTTCCTTGGATGGCAGCAACAAGTGCTGCAGCATGCTGTACCGGATTTGAAGATGACCGGGCGCAGTATCATGAGCCACAGACAGCGCCGAATCCAGTTCCCACATTGTGGAGGGACAGTTGTAGGGTTTAGAATTCGGAGACCGGAAGTCCAAGTGACCCCTATCGATGGCAGTGCGGTAGCGGCAGAAATCTGGATAACAGTTAATAGTGGCGGTAGATTCCGCAAAATGCATGGCCAGTGTGTGGGCAATGCCTCTCGGTGCCGTGAGGAGACATCCCTGATGCAGCAATGCCGTGAAAGGTAGTTGGCTGCGTTTCCCGGAAATCCTCCTGATGGCTTCCCATACTTTCGTAGAACTAGTGGAGCGGGAGATGGAGTTCAAGAACGATTGCCATGAGCGTCGTTTCCTCTCTTTAATCACTTGCCGCGCCTTGGCCCTTGCCACCCTAAAGGCCGCAAGATTGTCAGCTGAGGGACGGCACTTGAAGCGGCGCAGAGATGCACGGCGGGCTCGGATGGCTGAGCGGCACTCAGTGGTCCACCAAGGGACAGGACGCCTCTTGGGATATCCGGATGACCGTGGGATTGACAATTCAGCAGCATGGGAGATGACGGCTGTAAAATGGTCTACCCATTCGTGGACGCTGGCACGGTGTACCAAAACAGCCAGTTGGCTGAAAAGTGTCCAGTCAGCTCTGCAGAGGTGCTACCTGGGCGGCACTGGTAATGCCACAGCCTCATCCAGGAGGCGAATCCAAAGAGGGAAGTGGTCACTAGAATGGAGGTCAGCAGCAACGCCCCACAGAGCAGAATCTGCGAGTGCTGGAGAGCAAAAGGGAAGGTCAATAGCTGACGACGACCCAGAAGCAGTACAGAAATGAGTGGGAGCACCAGAGTTGAGGATGCACAGTTCTTCGGACGTCATGAGGCTTTCCAGAGCGCGACCCCTGGGGAAAGTAGTCATAGAGCCCCATAAGACATTACGAGCATTGAAGTCCCCCAGAAGAAGAAATGGGCGCGGGAGATGGCTAATAAGGTCTGTGAGAGCCTCAGAGTCTATTGCATCCTGAGGCGGTAAGTAAACGGAACAGATTGTGAGCCTCTGCTCCACAAGAAGGTCAACTGCAACTGCTTGCAAGTCCGTAACGAGTGGGAGCTCAGATGAGTGGTGCATGTCACGGACAAAAACCACAAAACCACCCTTTGCCCTTTCCCCCATCAGATCATCTTTTCGATATACGGTATAGCCCCCTAAAGAACGAGCATCAGTGGCCCGAAAATGTGTCTCTTGAAGACATAAGCACAAGGGGCACTCTCGTACAGGGAGTTGTAATTCGGCCACAGGAGTACTGAACCCATTCAGGTTCCACTGTAATATGGGAGCCAGTGATCAGAGTGGCTGAACTTTCACCCTGCCTCTGTGCTTTGGAGGAGAGCCCGTACTGGCCGGAGATTTATTCCCGGGGCGAGAATATCGCCCCCAGTCGACATCAATGACCATCAGCCCTGATGACAACCCAAGGGAGATGTCAGACAGTACGATGGCCTCGTCATCGGACTGACCCTGACTAGTCTCCTCAGGTGGCAAAACCTTCATCTTAGGCGTCTTTGTCTTGGTGGGCTTAGAATGCAGAACCTTGTCAACAGGTGGAGCTTTACTCGCCTGGGCAGAAGGCGCCGTATGGGGAGAGACAGTTGCGGGGAGAGCTGCAGGTTTCAAAACAACTGCAGCAGCACAAATGCACTGGTAAAAGCAGGTATTAGTGCTGACACTGGCAACCTCCGTTTGTGTAGCAACAGTGGCCAACTGTACCTGTTGCTTCAGAGTGGAAGCGAAAGATGTTGTAAACACAGGAGGCTACATGGCCTTAAAGAGCTTCTTGGCCTCACCATAGGGGATGCGCTTAGATGTTTTGATCTCCTGTATCTTCCATTCCTCGAGATAGATGGGGCAGACCCGGCACGAGGCAGGGTGACTCCCAGAGCAAATCACGCACTTCACAGGCGAGGAACAATCGGCTCCTTCATGGGCAGGCTGACCACATTTACCACAAGTGGCTATCCCATTGCACCGCAACGTAGTATGCCCAAAGCGCTGACATTTAAAACAACGCATTGGGCTGGGGAAATATGTCCGTAATGGCAAACGTAAGAAACCCACTTTAACATGCTCTGGGAGTCTCGGGCAACTGAACGTGAGAATAAACGAGTCGGATTTGACTAGGTCCCCATCGACTCGCTTCATAATGTGCTGCACGTCAACAATTCCTTTGTCAGCCCACTCAGATTTCAACTCGTCTTTGGGGATATCCACCAAGTCCCTACATGTCACAACACCCTTACTATAGTTCATAGTGGAGTGGAGCTCGGTGTCAATAGCTTACTCTCCGAGACAGGTTGCTTTCCGAAGAGAAGCGACTTGACGGGAACTAGAAGTCTTAACTAACAGAGTGCCATTTTTGCGCAGTCACTTCACAGATTTCAGTGTTCCTGCAATTCCCTCAAGACCCTTGTGGGCGTAAAAGGGAGAAACCCTCGCAAAGCTACCCTCCTTCCATTTGACAAACAAAAACACATTCTGGTTATCAGCATGTGCTCTGTTACAACAGTCTGATAAATCTCTAGTAACACCAGGCGCTGGAAGACTCGAAGCACGAAGTCGCTTTTTCGATGGGGTGTGTTTTCCTACCAGTGGCCCACTCACTCCACCGGTAGGAGGAAACGTAGAGGTCGAAGGGTCCATTGCCGTCCCACGAGCTGCTAGGGAACTAAAGGTCCGCCCAGACAGAGCCCCACGTGCCTGAGTAAGCCTTACACAACTGGGGTGCGGCAGGTGCCCCAGAGGTTGCCCGCTTGCGACTGTTCCACCCCAACAGCCATGCATCTTATAGGCGCGTAGCACACCGTAAGATTGAGGGTTTTTTATAGAGGTTGACCTTCCTCGCAATCCAGGCGGTCAAGCCAAGATTACCATTCCCCGCAGCACACAACATTCCACCGTCGCGCCATACGGTGGTCGCTGAAGCACGTCCGGGGGTTACGGTGACAGGAGACTGGCGGCGCTGACCAGTCCCCAGCTCAGGACCCCGGGGTCGCCAAGCCCGTACTCAGCAAATGAATGCTGAACCCCTGGGGGCGGGTACGAGGATGGATGTATTCAAGTCTGTTGCGCAGTATATCCTTCCAACGGTGGAAACTGAAGGAGACAAATCTACAACGTTTTCTTCACTACGTTTAACTTTCAGGCAAGGGAATTGCACGAATTTGTAATTCTTGGGGCATAAAAAGTCGTTGCATTTGAGTGAAAGAGAAAATTTCAGGATCAACAACTGGAATGTTTTTAGTAGGCATAGAATGTTGGAAGAGAGGCTATGTTCCTCCTAAGAAGGCGGAGGTTTGACAAAGAGGTTAGAAAGCGACACAGAGCTACAGGAACCAACAATAGGACGCGGCAACACAAGAGTGCCACAAACACTACCTGACGTATTCGAATGTAAACAGTGTTTCGTCGGTGTCTTCTATCGCACATCAATTGTGAGTTACTGCAGCTCGCAAAAGCTACCACTACAAAAATTATACTAGTGTTTATGTCGGACAAAAGATAACTACTACTCGCTTTGTTGCATAAAGAAATGGGACCATCACAGTGCGAACCACGACAGCCTGCAGAAACCATCGTAAGACATAGTCAAGCATCAGTGAAACGCCGTCCATATCGAGACCTTAATCACAGTTATTACTTCCCTTGACACAACCCAATGTGTCTCATGCAATCGAATGAAACATTCTACTTTTGTATCATGTGGACGTACAAATTTTCTCGTGGATGTCCAACCTTTTTAAACAACTCTCACAACAAGACAATGATTGTATTAGAGTTACACTCACTTAAACATAGGGCAGAACAAGAGCAGGAAACAGCAAAGAAAATGAGTGCCGAAATGTGGACTGCATCGGCAGGAGTGACCTTGAGCTTGCTACACTCATCATGCACACAGTCAGAATGAGCAGCTGGGCGCTAAGATGATAACCTCACTACACATTACATTCACTTTCATCCTCAGAGCGTATCGACCAAACGAGGCATTTTTCACTTCATATACTAATCTCACAGACCAAGACACAACCACTGCAAATCAAAACTCACTTTCCAGCTTACTAGGACTGCACCATCTCTTCATGCAGACAACTGTGGAGTCACACAGCTATAATTGAAACTTTTGAAAAATATAAGATCCACAACATGTCAGATCGTGCGTACACATGTCTTGCAAATGGATTGGAGTCTATGAAAGAAGAATGTCACTCATTCAAGGACAACATCATTAAATAAGACATCAGTTAAAGGCTAAACATAACTTGCTTAAATCCTCTTACATATCATTCACAGCACGTACTGGAGCTGCTCACTAATAGAAAATATCCACTCATAAACAAGTGTCACAGTTTCAGCCTCACAACAAACAAAAGTTGTTACCCTGCATCATCTCATTATAGCATACATTATTCATATAACACTAATACCACTATATCAAAATATTCATGAAAATCATATAATGTAACTTGTCATTCATCAAATCTGGCCTGACACTCAAAGAAGAAACTGCACAATGTATGCAAAAAATTACCTCATTAGTGTATAAACGAAATGTAAGAAAATATATGTATACATCTCTAATGAAATCGTGATCTGTTTGAGGACTGCACACTATCTGACTCGTCCTCATAATTAACATCGTTGTACACTCTTATCAATAGTACTCCTGAAGTATACTAAATTCCTCATTTCAAGCAGCACTATAACAACAATAGTCACATTGTGCAATAGATGAGTCTAATAACGCCAGGAATACCACAAGATAATCCTTCCTAATATTAACCAGGCCTGACGTTGTTTAATGTTGTTGATAGTGCGAGATCCAATATGGGAAGGCTATTGAGACGTGACTAATGCCTCACTCATGCAAAAAATTCTATAAAGCGTGAAAATATACTCAAAAGAGAACACATCGAAGCTGCTAGGTTACTCAAAGAAACATAACTGGCACAATAGCAGGAACACTAGATGTATTACACTAGATACCTGAACGCCAGAAAATATGGTACTTTCACACTACCACACACTGAGATCTGCACTTTACCCAGCGCAAGTTCTATATATTCTAACACTAGTGTTTTAACTTTCCACTGACATTGAGGTCATCGGAGATGGTTATCTGGTAACAGAAACATATATACGTTAGTTTGCAGGCATAAAATTTCGTATTTGAAGTTTTACTCCTTGTTGGGACAGCATTCACAAAACCACGGTAGGCGGGGAGTCGCTTCTCCTCACTAAACTTTGGACTGCCGGCTCATAATTTATTAGTAATCCACTTTGAACAGGGCCAATAACATTTCAGTGTCAATAAACTTCACTAACAGCCGTATACTTTAAGATATTTTATTTTATTCTGAAAGCAAGCAATCTTGGCAAATCATTTTGTAATCTTCAGTACCCACACGCTTTTATTCAAATAAACGAACTTATCGTATAGCGTCATAAAATACTGGATATCGTGAATTCCAATCGCTATACAAATGCTTCATACAAACACGTGACCTGTACATGTTGTATATTTACTGAAAATAATCTTATCTCAGATTTATCTCTCAACCCTGGTTTGACATATGCCTTGTGGTCGGCAGGTGCTCCCAACACACTGTGAGCTCAGTCACAAACAGATTACTGGGCTATCCAAGCTCTGCTTACAGCAAGTAGCCAGTTGGGCTACAACAGTAAAAACTCCATGAGCCGTTTCTGTTCCCTCAAACATTATTTTCTCTTTTGACTTTCAGTACTTCTACTCCCTCCTCATTATATGAGATAACTGTTGTATGACTAGCTACTTGCTCCTTGACCTAACTATCAAGAGTCTTTCTTGGAGCAGTTTCTAGCCTATGATGTTATTCAGATTTTTCCCTTCTTCCATAGATTCTATCTTCCTGGTCTTTCACTTCTTATCTATTGGTCTATGACAGTTATAATTGCCTAAGATTTTCGTCCTCAAGTGCTGTTAATCTGTTTGGTTGTAACGCTTCCTTGTAGTTCTATGCAGTCTGTTGTAACATGGGAATGTCATCCCCTGTAGAATGCAGAAATTTTGCAAACAAAGTTTCTAATGAGGGATAACTTGGGGACTGAAGTAACATGAAGTACATTGAGATGAATCCTAACCAACGTCCCACAACAAGATAGCATCAGTTTCACTGCAAGTGCGCACTAAAGCGCAGCGTAATAATTCAGCAAGGCGTTAATATTAAAGACAAGCAGTAGACAATCAGTATTAGAAATCTGAAACAATTCAGATTTGTGGCTTTATGTTGCTCATGCGATAACATTTACGAAGTCCAGCATACACTTTCTGCAAGCAAATGAATCCATTAAAGTTATCAGATCCGTGGATTGCAAAGTATTTAGTATTCTTAAGAAATACGAAGATGATTATAAACTCCACTCGGTCAAAATTACAGTTAACATAATCGTGAGGGGAGGGTGGTGGGAAGGCGAGAGTATTGAAGGATGGGGACTTGTGATCACTGCAAAGTACAACGATGAAATTGGCAATCAAAGTTACTCTTAGTATTCCATTCTAATTAAACTGCCAATTAAAACAGCCTACAGAAACCCACTAATAAATTTCATTACACATAATAAAGCCACCAACAGGGAAAAACATAGCTACACTCAATAATCGTCGAAAGTTTTAGACTAAGATTCCGTACAATTATATACATTTGATCCACAGTAAACGTAAACCCCAACATTAAATACAGTGAGGAGTTCCCAAAATTATTGCTCAGAAATGCTTTTTTAATGTTTAACTAAGTTAGTACCGATTCCACAAGATCGAAATAGCACACTCCTAATAACATTCAAAAGCATCTTAAATGCCACGAACCTGACGAAGGATTTCGCTACGGGAACTAGTGGCCTAGCAACTAACAGCTGACCACTCAATAGGACTACAAGTTCCTTTTGCAGGGAAGCAAACGAACATTTACCTCTCCCAAGTAAACACAAATAGAAACCATAAAAATATCCCAGTACAGACTTATCACTTCAGTACCATCAACAAACCTGGTTTCATGAAATCAACCCAACGTGTCAATATGTCAGCCCTGATAGATAGTACTCGTAATTTATCTGCTGATATATATATATGGTACCACAAAAGAAAACGAAGGCAGTAGTTTAGCAATAAGCGGCGTAATTGCACTTCGCCAAATGGGAATGTAACATTCCACTTAGAGTTTACTCAACAGATTCGACTAACAGCGGTGAACAGAAGTGGCTACGCATGTTCATCAATTGATGTGTCAGTATTTAATGAGAAATAGAGAAAAACAGTCAGTAACATCAGAAGCTGTTTAAGGATAAAATCAAAAAAACACGAATTTAACAGTTATTCAATGTTGTTTGAAAAAAATTAGTTCCAATTTTGCTCACCATGTGCAGATCTGGCACTGTGAATGCGAGAATGACGTACAGAAATGACTACATATATAATGCCATAGTGAACCCTGCAATGCTTCACAAATGCTAAATGAAAGGACGGTCATAGGTTTGTTTTGATTTATTTCAGGGCGCAAAAACAACTAAGGTCATACGCGACCATGACAGAACTTTAGAACACAAATACGAGAAAGGTGTAAAAAACGACTACACGTTAAGCCCAATCGATTGGAGGAAAGAGCGTTAGGAAGAAGGACTTGCTCTTGAAGAAAGGTGCATAAAATACGCAGTAGAGACAATGGAGGTTCAGAACTAAAGATTAAATGTCCTCCGCCATACTGCTGCAACGGATAGAAAGTAATACGCAGGCGGCAGTTCGCGAGTCGCTCGGTTGAACGGCCGGTAATTCAGACGGCATACGTACATGAGAACGTAAGTGGTTAAAAAAGGGGCATTCGGTCAGGAAGTGGCGAACTGACAAAGGCTGATGACAACAAGAACAGAGTGGTGGGGGGTCACCACTTAACCAGTGGCGATGGCTAAGACGACAGTGTTCGATACGGAATCTGGCTAAAATGATCTCCTCGCGGCGAGAGGGCCGAGAGGACGTCGGCCAAGCCCGTCGGGATACTTTTTGTTCCCCGGAACTTGCTACCATGAAGGTGCAACACGGAGATCATCGGAAGGAATGGAAGGACTAGCGGCGCGGGGTAGTGGGACTGCAGGCTTGGCAGCAGCGTGAGAGGCCTCATTTCCCGTCAGACCGACGTACCAGGAACCCACATAAACGTCACGGTGGTTCCCACAAGAGGGAGCAAGTGGAAGCTTTCTTCGACCCGTTGCACTAAAGGGTGGACTGTGGACAGCACGCAGAAGCTCTGAAGGCTACAAGGAGTCAGAGCAGATGACACAACTGAAAAGTCTGTGTCGCCTGATGTACTGTGTGGCCTGATACAGGGTGAAGAGTGCTGCTGTAAACAGTGAGTAGCGTTCCGAAAATCGTCGGTGCCAATGACAAAGGCACTCCCGGCACCATGGTCGATACGAGAGCCATCAGTGTATACAACTGTACTATCTGTAAGTTCTATGTAAGTGTTGAGAAACTTACAGCGATAAATCGACTCTGGAATAGTTTCCTTATGAAGTGACTTAAGTCCAAGGTGAACACGGGCTGCCGTACGAAGGCAATGTGGTGAAGGGTTCACACCAATCGGGAAAGTGGCAAGTGGCGTGATGTTGAGCTGCTGGAGCAATAGCCGAAAGCGAACTCCAGGAGGTAGCAGAAAGGAGAGGCGTGCTGCATACTGGCAGTCAAAGGAGTCATCGAAGGAGGAGGCGTAGGGTTGGTGGCCACGCACGGCACACAAACGGCATGCGTATCTGCAGAGGAGAAGCTACGGCGGTAGGACAACTGCAGTTTAGCACCTTCTGCACAAAGACTCTCAACCAGGCTAGTGTAAAAGGCCAAACGGATCCCACGATTGTGGATTGTAATTAGACTGTGTAAGATGGAGATACGTGCACATGGATAGACGAAACACCTATAGTCTAGTTCCGAACGGACAATGGATCGATAAAAATGCAGGTTGGTGGTCCCATACGCTCCCTAGGATGTACCGCTTGGGAAATGTAGGACACTGCGAGACAGGTGCAGTGGGCGGCCGGATCAGATACGTGGGAGGACGAAGAACGTTTTCTATCACGAATGACTCACAGAAATTTCGTAATTTCAGCGAACGTAAGAGCAATGGGCCCAAGATGAAAAGACGGTGGAAGAAACCCATTGCGCCGCCAGAAATTCATACAAACTGTTTTGTCAGTAGAAAAGCGCAAACTGTAGTCGATACTCCAAGAGTAAAGACATCGCTAAAGACGACGCTCAAGGCGACAGGTCCGTGGAGAAATGCAACAGATAGCAAAATCGTCGACGGAAAGGGAGAAAGAGATGTCCAGTGGGAGACAGTTCGTAATAGGTTTAATGGCGACAGCAAAGGGGACGACGCTCACGACAGAGCCCTGAAGCAGCCAAGTTTCCTGCTTGAAGGTGTCCAACAAGTCAGAATCCACCCAGACCTTGAAAACTCTGTCTTTTAAAAATTCCTGACGGAGACAGGACAGACAACGTCGAAAACCCAAAGTGTATAGAGTACGGAGGATACCAGTCGTCCAGCAGGTCTCGTAGGCTTTCTCCACATCAAAAAACACAGCCACAGTCTGTTGTTTCAGCAGAAAACCGTTACTGAAATAGATTGACAGAGTGACGAGATTTTCGAATGCAGAACGACTCGCTCAGAATTCACACTGGGCAGTGGTTAATAAATTGCGAGATACGAGAAACCATACCAGCTGGGGGTGAATCATACGTTCCATCACCTTGCAAACACACCTGGTGACAGAAATGGGGCCGTAAGTAGGAGGAAGGTGTTTGTCCTTACCGGGCTTAGCTGTGGGTGTGACAGTGGCTTCACGTCAGTGTCTGGGAAACGTGCCATCTGCTCAGATGCGATTTTATGAATGAAGGAGAAAGTGCTTGCCCACAAGAGAAAGGTGCTGCAACGTCTGAATGTGAACATCGTCCAGCCCTGAGGCAGAAGATTGCGATGGTTTAGCTTCTTCGTAGTAAAGGCAGCATTGTAATGTTCACGATTCTGAGAATTAAAGTTTATCACCCGAGCCTCCTCCACTCGTTTCCGATGGAGAAAGGCAGGGCGGTAGTGGGCAGAGCTCGAAATCTCCGAAAAAAAGCGGCGTAGGGTGTTAGAGATAGAAATGGGGTCCACAATGACATCCGTTACGGTCAGGCCGGAAATTGGGGCACGGGCCTTGGTTCCAGACAGCCGCTGGAGGTTGGCCCACACGACTGAAGAGGGAGTGCAACTGCCAAAAGATCTAGCAAATGAAATACAGCTAGCTTTTTTGCTGTTCCGATGAATAGAATGACACTGCGCACGTAACTGTTTATAAAGGATGCAGTTCGTCATTGTAGGATGAGGATCAGAAAAGCAGATTGCACGTCTCTGTGCGCAAATGGCGTCGTGACACGCCTCAGTCCACCAAGGGACCGGGACACGGTGAGGTACAGATAAAGTGCAAGGAATAGAGCATTCTGTGGCGGTAAGGATAACGTGTGTAAGGTATTGTACCTGTTCATGACAACCGGGGAAATACTGTTCGGCGAAGATCGCCAGGGAGGAGTAAAGCCTCAATTTAGCCTTAGAAAGCTGTCAATTGGGTTTACACGTTGGTGGAGTGGGAGGAGTAAATGGATAACACACGGGAAATGATCGCTCGAGAACATGTCAGAGAGAACAGACCACTCGAGAAGACAGGCAAACTGCCAGTGCAGAACGAGAGGTTCAAATGGGAACAAGTGTACTTGGAGTGTGAAAGGAGCGTGAGTGCTTTAGTTTTAAGGCAGATGAGGTTGAGTTAATTGAGAAGGTAAGCCAAGAGGACTCCCCTCGGAGAGTTCTGGAAGAACCCCAGAGGAGCTGGTGTACACTAAAGTCACTGAGCCGTAGAAGGTGTGAGGGAACTGACCGGTAAGCTGGAGGATACCTTCCCCGGTGACAGATGATACCAGTATTACCTCGGCGAATCTCTAAACGGCCAAAGGACTAACTGGAAGGAATGAACCTTAGGGCAGGGGAGTATTCACCTTTTATTGTTCACAATATTTATTGAAGTCAATCAACAGAAATAACAATTGTTATAAACTACAACAGGGAGAACATTTGTACTTGAAGCCCCTCAGTTGGCTTTAAATACGAAAGAAAATATAACAACTTTTGAAATGAAAAAGAAAATACCCTTTCATAAAAAATAGAAGACAATGAACGCCTAAAGGGCTACCGTCAGTTCTCTTGCAGACAGTTTTAAATCCTTGCCCAAATACATTACTTTTTAAAAGAAAAGGTAACTATATTTCGTATTAACAAAATAGTGAAGAAATAACATAATAATAAACTCCCCATGAGAGATCATTTATACATGAACCATATCAGTTGGCTTTAGTTAACAATGAATGTATAACAACTTTTCAAATGATAAAGGTAATACCCTTTTTATAGAAAGTAGACAACACTGAACGCCCAAAGGGCTATCGTAAATTCACTTACAGACAGTTTTGAACCCTTTCCCAAATATATTCGTTTAAAAGAAACAGTAACCTTACAACTAGACAGGTAATAATATATATCTGTCACTTCTCTTACACGACATCTCCCGACATCGACCAAGTGCGGATATGAACGTCCGTCGGAGCAGCTAACGCGGGCCACACCTGGTTGTGCCGCCCGGGCCCGATTTATCGGCCCGACGGAGGGCGCGAAGCACAGTGGGTGCGTCCGACTTCACTTTCCGTGTGACCGCCCGCCCCCCCCCCCCCCCCAAACGGTTAACTCAGACGGATCTCATTGGGTGCACCTGGGTCTTAAAGGAACGTTCAGTTCCGTCAGATGCGAGAACCCGAAGACGTAGCCCAAACCCACCACCTAGGCACAGATGTAGAACAAATTGTGAACAGTTATAGTCCAAGGAACCGCCCGCGCTGATGCAGCAACAACACGCTACAACCAAATGTCAGAAACAGTGCTATGTTAATAAAACCAAAATCAATCACTTAAAGCAACTTTAAATAAAAAGGCACGGTAGCAGTATGGCAAAAATTAAAACAAATTGCGGCTGCTAAATATAGCTTACAAGAAACAATTGAGAAAGACTCAGGATTGAGATATTTTAAGTAACCGGTTGACCTCACTTCCACACGTGATGCCCCCAGAAAAACACCAAATGATATTCTATCCTTATGATAATCGAGCCCTTGGTGGATGCCGACATTCAAACCTCCGCACAAGTATCTCACGGAGTTAGCGTACTTTGGTACATCGTACAGTTCAAGATCTACATTATTGTCTGTAACAAACTAAACACTCAGTTTTAAAACATTATACACAATAAGCCGCATTTCTTGGGTGGTAAGGCAGAATGTCGACGTTACTAGACACCAAGCAACAACAGTTCGATCAGAATGGTGCAACAAATTGCGTAGTGTCCGGCCAGAACATGGATAACTAACAGATTTTCATTACTGAGCACTTGCAATACGGAAGGCAGAAAGTGCATGGCCAGTGAAAGACATAAATAGAATGATGTCACCTTATAACGCCAGCGAAACAATAAAATGTAATCGGTTAACGGCCACCAACTGCTTTGCTGTGCAGACCACCTCAAGGCACAAGCGTTACATCTGTCGCCTGTACAGTGCCTTTTCAAAACACCTCTTCACCGACCGGGCTACACCCCCTCCTCGGGCAGTCGCACCGTCTTCTCCCCACCTCCAAACAAACTCTTCCACTCGCCCGTTGATCCGCTCGCCACCGCGCCACCTCGCGGCCGACCCACAAGCGCCGAAGAGTCAGCACCTCTGAACGGATATCGATAGCTGCAAAATCGGCGTGGATCAACACCTAATGATGGAGGGATGTAGACATTACAAAGAGAAAAGTTGAAATGAGGAAGGAAAATGTGGACTGCAACAGCATGCAAATGGGTGTTCACTGAGATGGTTTGACTATAAATGTAATCCTGGATGAGCAGCATGACTTCCCTCTGAGACAGAATGCCGTCCTCAGGGGAAGGTGTAAACCAGCTGGAAAGAAATGCGAGAGGTCAAAGCAGTCGCGAGGACGCAATTTTGTTTTCTGGAGGCAGAAAAGAAGTGGACGCCGTGATTTCAAGAGCAGCCGTAATTCCTACTTGTTGGATCTAATGCTGTGAACATTCCATTAGGGAAGAGTCACGACAGGGAAAGCGGAGGAGGGAAAAAAATTAAGTGTCGTCACCTCGGCAGTCGCTGGGTGCCAGCCTTCCAAGCCTGACTGCTACAGGGTTCAGAGGCTGGAGGATCCTGTTCCATGAGATCCACAAAGACATCAGAATTCTAACTGGGTCGGCCTGCCGATTCCAAGGCGGATAAACGGTGGACGATGCGCACCATCGACACGGTTGTAGAGGATCGTTGATTCGGCAAAAGAGACCATTTGCCTTTGTAAGATATCTGGGAGCCTTTGCGGTTAGCGGAGGAAGACTCGCATGTTTGTTGGCCAGAGGGATGTAAAAAGTGTTCATGGGAGTTTGATGACTTTGTAGCCTGCTCTGATCATTGATGGGAGCACTATCCTATCGAACGTGAGAAAAAGAGTGCTTTTAGCCACTAAGGTTGCATCAACCTTTTAGATTACCCGATGAACTTCATTGACGACGGTCAGATCATCGAGCAACCGAGTGCAAATAACGACACACGAAAAATTCAGCTTTCGATGGGCCTCAACATTAACAGGTTAGTCATGGAGGAGCGAAACTGCCACTAGTCGTTGGGCTTCAGTATCACAATTAGTCTTCCTAACCAAATTGCCATTACATAAACGAGAGCAGGATTTCACAGGGCCAGTAACTGCATCAGCACCTCTGTGAATGGTTAACGGATTAACTGTAGAAAAGGAATGATCTTCTTCGGTTTATGACACCACAAGGACCCGAGGTGAAGCTGAGAGAGTCTAGGAATGTATATCTTCTTTCCATCTGGATTTATTAGATATAGACTGAGATGGTGACTGGCTCATTGTGAGCAAATCTTCCGTGTCTGTCAGCGTCTCAAATGCAATGTCGTGCTCCTCCAACTGAGGCCCCCCTCAGAGGGGTGGCATACTCACTTTACGTGGTCGTTCACACCTCATGTCACACCTTACAAGTTCCTGACCGAGGGACCAGTTGGAAATTTGGGAAGGTAATAGCTCAGGCAGTCAGTCACCTCTCCCTCGGGCTGTCCTGTACCAGGGAGTGCATGCGGACCCTACGTGTCTACCCAGGGCTGCGAATTACGCGTTACCCAGTCACCTGCTTTGTGGTAGATACATCGGCTAGTTTTCAGGAGCACCCAGGGAGGGAGGAGAAACAAATACAGAGGAAACTCAAGCGTTGAAGGGGATGAATAATAGGAGATTGAGTACGAAGTGGAACGAAAGAAAAAAAATTGTTGGGCCTGTTCTGATGTCAGGCTACTGAAAATTCAGAACACCTTCTCAAAAATGTCTCAGACTGGTTCTCCAAAGGAGCGGAAAAAGAATAGCAGGAGCATGGACATGCAGCACAGAAGGCAAACGGTGCAGCAAATGCTGAGGCCCCGTGGTAACCAAGCACAAACTGAACAAAGAGAGGTGTGCCCCTGTGGGTGGGGGGGGGGGGGGGCGGCGGCTATAGGGACAGTTCAGCATACAAGGCTGTGGAGTGGGATGGTTAGCGCAGCAACGGCAATATCATTCACAGTTTGCACGATAATTCATTTGTACAAGTTTAACCAGTGAGTGTGTGGACCAATGCACCAAATTTCTTCCTGCATGAAATACGCCAATAAAGTACTGATCACACAGTAAACAGTTTGCATTTAAAATACGTCACACTACTCCAAAATGCAGATGTTCGTAAGAATGTAAATAAATTTTAGACTTAAGAAAATATGCGCCTAGCGCTTACTAAACCACCTGGCAACAACAATTTATATTTTCAAAACAATTTGAATAATATTTGCATTTTTTTAAAAATACGCGCCTGGCTCTTACTACACTATGTTAATAACCTTCCCGTTAACAATTGTAATTAAGAAACATGCGCCGCTGTGCTCACGAAGTCTAAAATATTTAAGACCAAACGCGCCAAGGCTCTCAACAAATGATTCATTATACACCGAGAGATCATCGCGACATAAGGTCCGAATTTAAACGTTAGCAGCCATCTGAATAAAACCATATGTCTAAGAGAAAGTAAGGTACATGCAGTAAACTCTTTACTGTTTCACAGTTCCTACCTCCACATGCCAGCAGACCGACAGGAGATGGCTCGGCCTTTTCTAACACCATCACCTCACTGCCCCTAAGGGAGCAGCACCAGATCCGTGACCGGCCATGGCAGCAGAGATCTGCCCTGAACTCCCTCCTGTTAACTACCCAGATGACACAGGGCCCCAGATGGACTCAACTACGACACACTAAAATTCTAAATGAACAGATTGTGGCACACAAGTGTGAAAAATTACAAAGGGGGAACAAACCAATTCCACCTAAGGGAAGTGAGAGTAACGTTCCTACATTAGTCTATACAAACACTGCCAGTTCACATTAGCAATTTCTTTGAACTGAAGCTACAACAAACTGGGAACTCAAGCATTAGTCAGGCAATGAATATTATTGCTGGAACATCGATAATAGCCACCAAACTGAAAGTAGAAGATTGGTCTGATAAGAGCAAAGCGATCTAACAGTCACAACTATATAACATTTTGACTATCACATATTACACTCCATATTACACTCCTTCAGAACATTAGCTGTCTTAAGTGGAGCCTAATTACGCCTAAAAAAATGCTCGAACTCTGGTCCATAAGTTTCACCAGAACTCTAAAACAGCCCAAGACGTTGCCCTTTACATGTAAACATGCAATTATCAGGTGTCTTACGACATTCATAAACTGGAATTGGTCACATAGGTCACCGAGAGGTTCTGGATGAAAATCAGCAGCTGAAGGTCTTCGCTCCTCCCAGTAGTGAGACCGGCGTCCAAACACCACACAGGCAGGCAACCTCACCGACCAGGGTACAGTCCCTCTCCTTGACTCTACACACGCCACTCGCGGCATCATCTCCAAGTTAGTAACTGCTGCTGCTCTCCATAGCGCACCTCCCCCTCTATATTCTGTGGACTCACTCGATGCCGACATACCACTCGCGTCATCTCTGGAACCTCCTTCATACCACCAGCCAGACAACTGTACATGCAAGGATCGGGGACTAGCCCACTAATGATATATCGAATCGAGCGCCACAGCTCATTCTTCCCCATCAAAAACTCCACAAAGCCCGTCTGCTAATTTATGTCAAACGAGGAACAGAGAATTTAGCTCCATCCCTTGACCTTGGAGACATTTACTCTAGAAAACTTCCCAGTAGCAATGTTACGTACCAATAGTATGGCGGGGTTAAAAACCTGGTTAACCTCACTAGGTGCTACAATGGACGGTGCCAATTTATGAGAAATTGGGGCCATATCTTGACCCCTGTCGGAAAGGTTTTGGATGAAATCTTATCACCAATAGGCACATCTAACTCGCTTTGCCCCTGACTGTAACGGCGCACCTGCCTCTAGCATGTGATACTAATATTTCGTCACATTTGTTTCCAGTTCTCTTAAATTAGATCACGTGTCCGTTTCTCAAGGAGCTGGTTATTACCTGACACAAGTTGGCCAAGGAGAGTTGAGACCTTGAGCTAACATCAAGCATGTGGGGGTGGTCTTAAGGGCTTCATGGTAGGTGGAATTAACCGCCAAATTAAACCATAGTACTGAAGGAATACACTTGTGGAGTGAATGACAATGGAAAATAATTATGGCTGCCTTCAGATTGTAGTTCCCTCTCTCAAGAAATCAAGGTTTCGGATAGTACGGCATAGTCGTCGAATGAGATAACACGTTTTCAAAGCATAATCTTTAACATGTCGTGAGAAGAAGACAGGAACATTGCACGGCAATGGTACAGGGAGTGACAGCTATGAAAAATATCCGTGACAAGTGAAGAACAGTTTACCCAACAGTCATCCTACTTCTTGACCAGACTAATCTGAGCAGACATCAACACATGACCAGAATGTACCGGTTGCTGTAACTGCTACATGGCAGGAGGCCGACATAGTCAACAAAGAGCGTATTCACGAGAAAGTGCTCACTTGAAGATTATAAAAGTCCCTTACAAGTATTGAAATTGGGTTTAGTAAATTTACGTTCATGGCACTGTCCAGCCAAATGCTATATATCTTTATACACGGTAGGTCAACTAAGAAATTCCCTAACCCTGTCAAGGATCCAACATATTGCTAAATACCCTCCAATCACCGACTTATGAAAGCAATGAAACATTGCGGTAACCAAGTCTTCCGTAACACAAATCTTGGTCTGCTTATCCCGCTTGCTCTACTAACACAATATTCCCTTTTGTATGTTATATCCGGCACTGATTTGCCGCTAAATAAATTTTGTTTAATCTTACAAAGAGCAGGGTATTGATCTTGTTACTAAATAACTTGTGGACCACGGTTGATACCTCAGCAACCCAAACTGGTTCCCTTATCCCTGTTTCGTATTGTGGTGACTGCAGCCCTGCTCAAACATTCGGCTCAGTCATGACGTTGCCATGGCGTTGTCGGTTCGCCTAGTATGCCGGATGGTAAAGCGAACTGCAGAAATAGCTACGGCTCACTGGACAATTCGTCCAGTCTTCCTGGGCCTTGCGAGTACCCAACTTAAGGCTTGGTTGTCAGTTTCAAGACAAACTTCCTGGTGATCGAGGTGGAAAATAAACTTTTCGAGGGGGAACGCTACCGCCAAGGCCCTACACTAGTAACCATAGTATTGAAGTCCTACTATCGAAAGGGACCTTGAAACGTAAGCAATTGGTCTACATCTACATCCATAACCCGCAAACCACCTCACGGTGTGTGACAGAGGGTACTTTGAGTACCTCTATCGGTTCTCCCTTCTGTTCCAGTCTCGTATTGTTGTGGAAAGAAAGATTGTGGGTATGCCTCTGTGTGGGCTCTATCTCTCTGATTTTATCCTCATGGTCTCTTCGCGAGATATACGTAGGAGGGAGCAATATACTGCTTGACTCCTCGGTGAAGGTATGTTCTCGAAACTTCAACAAAAGCCTATACTGAGCGTCTCTCCTGTAGAGTCTTCCACTGGAGTTTATCGATCATCTCCGTAACGCTTTCGCGATTACTAAATGATCCTGTAACAAAGCGCGCTTCTCTCCGTTGGAACTTCTCTATCTCTTCTTTCAATCCTATCTGGTACGGATCCCACACTGGTGAGCAATATTGAAGCAGTGGGCGAACAAGTGTACTGTAACCTACTTCCTTTGTTTTCGGATTGCAGTTTCTTAAGATTCTTCCAATGAATCTCAGTCTGGCATCTGCTTTAATAACGATCAACTTTATATGATCATTCCATTTTAAATCACTCTTAATGCCTACTCCCAGATAATTTATGGAATTAACTGCTTCCAATTGCTGACCTGCTATATTGTAGCTAAATGATAGAGGATATTTATTTCTATGTATTCGCAGAACATTACACTTGTCTACATTGAGATCCAATTGTCATTCCCTGCACCATGCGTAAATTCGCTGCAGATCCTCCTGCATTTCAGTACAATTTTCCATTGTTACAACCTCTCGATATACCACAGCATCATCCGCAAAAAGCCTCAGTGAACTTCCGATATTATCCACCAGGTCATTAATGTATATGTTAAATAGCAACGGTCCTACGACACTTCCCTGTGGCACACCTGAAATCACTCTTACTTCTACATCTACATCTACATCTACATTTATACTCCGCAAGCCACCCAACGGTGTGTGGCGGAGGGCACTTTACGTGCCACTGTCATTACCTCCCTTTCCTGTTCCAGTCGCGTATGGTTCGCGGGAAGAACGACTGTCTGAAAGCCTCCGTGCGCGCTCTAATCTCTCTAATTTTACATTCGTGATCTCCTCGGGAAGTATAAGTAGGGGGAAGCAATATATTCGATACCTCATCCAGAAACGCACCCTCTCGAAACCTGACGAGCAAGCTACACCGCGATGCAGAGCGCCTCTCTTGCAGAGTCTGCCACTTGAGTTTGTTAAACATCTCCGTGCTGCTATCACGGTTACCAAATAACCCTGTGACGAAACGCGCCGCTCTTCTTTGGATCTTCTCTATCTCCTCCGTCAACCCGATCTGGTACGGATCCCACACTGATGACCAATACTCAAGTATAGGTCGAACGAGTGTTTTGTAAGCCACCTCCTTTGTTGATGGACTACATTTTCTAAGGACTCTCCCAATGAATCTCAACCTGGTATCCGCCTTACCAACAATTAATTTTATATGATCATTCCACTTCAAATCGTTCCGCACGCATACTCCCAGATATTTTACAGAAGTAACTGCTACCAGTGTTTGTTCCGCTATCATATAATAATACAATAAAGGATTCTTCTTTCTATGTATTCGCAATACATTACATTTTTCTATGTTAAGGGTCAGTTGCTACTCCCTGCACCAAGTGCGTATCCGCTGCAGATCTTCCTGCATTTCGCTACAATTTTGTAATGCTACAACTTCTCTGTATTCTACAGCATCATCCGCTTCTCTCCATTGAGAATTACATACTGCGTTCTGTTATCTAGGAACTCTTCAATCCAATCACACAATTGGTCTGATAGTCTATATGCTCTTACTTTGTTCATTAAACGACTGTTGGGAACTGTATCGAACGCCTTGCGGAAGTCAAGAAACACGGCATCTACCTGGGAACCCGTGTCTATGGCCCTCTGAGTCTCGTGGACGAATAGCACGAGTTGGGTTTCACACGTCCTTTTCGAAACCCATGCTCATTCCTACAGAGTAGATTTCTGGTCTCCAGAAAAGTCATTATACTCGAACATAATACGTGTTCAAAATTCTACAACGTTCTCCCTAATAGTTTGGAAGAGTACCGCAGCGATACCCAATATTGAACGGTCGGTCTGCACGACAAAACAGACGTGCGAAGTCAGAAATGGCTCGCACTGAAGGGTTAATCAAGGAGACAGCTGTGACACCCTGCAGTCAAATGTCTGATTCTTCTTACGCAGATGGTTCAAGGGGGTCTGCTCTCTGGGCAAATTTAGGGATGAACTTTCGATAGAAGTTCGCTGTCATAATGAAGCGGACCACACCCTTCTTGGTCTTAGGTGGGAGAAATATCTGTATGTACGTGTTCCTTTTTTGATCTTCTCGGATCCGGCCAGCAGGAACCAAATGATCAGGGGAAGATATCTAGTGCTTAGCTAAATTAGTTCTGGAAGAATCTACAGTAAGACAAGTGGCAAGAAAGTGGCTCCAATCCTCCTCCAGGTATTGCAGATGTCGTTGGAAGGTAGTACTATAAATTGCCGAGTCATCTATGTAATAGCAACCTGATGTAAATTTTATATCCCCCAATATTATGTTCGAAGTCTGGAGAGAGCAGCCGCCCCAGTCCATAAGCCAAATGGTACACGGCTAAATTCGAATATACTCCAATCCGGACGAAACGCTCTCAAATGTCTAGAATTTTCAGTCAGTGGGATCTGGTGGTAAGCCTGATTGAGATCGAGAATAGAAAAAAAACGAGAACCAGAAAACCAGGTGAAACAGTGGTGCAAATCGGACAGCGGCACAGATTCAAAGACAAACTTCTTATTTTATAGCCTATAATCAACCACAGGTTGACACCTGAATCGATGACCCTTCGGAACTAAATAGATAGGGAAGGCATAAGGAGAGATAGACGGTCTCATAACTCCATCACGAAGCATCTACTCAACATAGGTCGTGTTATCCTAGAATTGGACTGACGCACTGAAGATCGTAGTTATGGCGGATCCTCTATTGTATACTGTGGGTATCACCTGATTTGTCAGTTTAGACATCCAGGATGTCGCCCAGAAGGAGACTGTCGTATAGCCGGAATCTGGGAGGCAGACGGGAGGACCAAACACTCTGAGACTATGAGTTCGGAAACAGTCGTATTTAAGCTGGACATGACGCCAACGCAACCAACGTTGCGTTCGTTTGTCCTCATTATCCAGAGTCGGCAGTGGACCTCTCCCAGCATTGTGTCTCAGTTATCGTCATTTCCCGTTGCCATCGAAATTTCCATCAGTGCCAGAACGCCGTGGACCAGCTGAACTCAGAGGTTGTATGTTATGGCTCCGTAGAGCAAGACTCGCAGAACAAACCATTAGGTGGTGCCTGCAGTTCTTGATTACAGCTCGGCTCGGTGTGGAAAAGTATTATGGTTTGTGCTCTGCCTTCTGCAATACTGCAATCCTCCCGTGTCCCAGATCTGTTTCTCCCGTATTTGTACCAACTAATATTGTACACACACCCGGTTGTTGAATTTCATGGCACCTTTATTCGCCCTAGAGTTTGTTTCCAAACAACGTGAGCGAATGTGTCTGTCTATGAGCCGGACTTTGTCTCGTCAGCATAGGTAAGATGTTCAGAGGTATCTCAGTCTGGGGTGGGGTGCTGTCTCTATCTGGCAGTGGCAGGTGGAGAGCTGAATTGACGCCAAGTAACTTGTGTACTGTGGCTTACTGACGAGAAAAATTGCCTAGGAGCTCTAGTATTTATAATTTTTGCAAAAAAAGAAATAGTAAGGTGATACATAATGGCGAGACGCATGTGCACAACCCACGTAAGAGATCAGATTTCTTGAGGAAATTAAATGACAGGACCATACAGATGATAATTTCGTGGAAAATTTGTTGCAGCTTCTAGGATAACTCGCCAGAAATGATTACTGATCACATATGTGTTGAAGGAGTATAGTTGTGTTTGCTGTATAAAATAGTGAGATATTTGTGAGCTAGATGGAGGGAAAAGGAGGGAAAGAGAACTTACTTCTAGAAATCGCTATCTTTGATCTTCGAGGCATTTTAATATTAAGCCAGAGTTATGTTCCAGTAGGTAAATAATGCATAACTTTGACATCGACGTCGCTTTGGTATTATGTAACTGAAATATCTGCATATGTAAAAAATGCAATAAGACACAATTTTTATGGTGGAATTAATAAATGTCTTTGACTCTCAAGGATACAATGAAAATCTTTGACTTTCAAGTGGAAGTCACATAATTTTTATTACATACTTGACACCATCTTTACACATCATCCTCGGACTGAGGGAGGAGGCGAGAAGAAAATGTACTTCGGAAATAACGCAATCTGACACAATTTTTCAAAATAATTTAAATACTAGACTGTGATTCTTTATTCCTCTGTAATATATTAAAACAACAGAGAAATTTTGATACGTTTGTGTGAGATGGTAAATGATAACTTTGCCAGAGGGACAACGCAAATGTGTAAGATATTTAGTCATGTACTAAATACAGAGATATCTGTATATGTAAATGATACACAACTTTGTCCTTGGAATGATTTTTTGTTATTATGCCTGAAGTATATATGCATACACAATCATCTTTGACTTCTCATAGAAATAATTTAACTATACAACATTTTTATGCATAACTGTTCGCAGACATCTGAAACTATTCTTCGATTTTGCCATAGCTTTTAGCGTTTCCCATTAATCATTTACTGGTTTTCACTTAGCACTGTTAGGCACTAAGAGTTCATCATTCAGTATTTAGCATTTACCGTTAACGTTTAGCATTTACCGTTTACCATTAGGCACCTACTGTTTATCGTTTAGAGGCTGCTGTTAGGCGATCTCTGTTAGGCTTTAGGATTTATTGTTAGCGTTTACCGTTGGGCACTCGACGTTCCGTGTTTGACGTCTACCGTTTACCGTTCACTGTTTGGTGTTTAGCATATATCACTAGGTGTGTGGCCAATCACTGTTTGGTGTTTAGCATTTACCATTAGGCGTTTGGCATTGATAGTTGAACAATTAACATTTAGTGTTTACGATTTAGCAATTAACATTTTCCATTAAGCGTTTAACAGTTACTGTTTACTGTTAACCGTTTGGCATCTGGCGTTATGCGTTCAATGTTTATCGTTCGGCTTTACCATTCAGTATTTATCACTTAGCATTTACCGTTCACAATTATGTTTTCAGTATTTACTGTTTAGCTTTAACTGAAGGGGTGGGGGGGGGGGGTTAGAGCTCACAGCTTTTTTATTTCCATCATCACGAATTGTTAATATTGTCCTATGAGTGGCTGAAAAAGCTTTACGATCACAAATAGCACAATTGCTTTGTACATTAATTGTGTATCGTGACAGCATTTTATGCTAGAAATAACACATCTTTGACTTTCAAGGTAATAATGAATATCTGTAGCTCTCAAGTGGAGGTTGCATAAATTTTACTACTTACGTGGCACACCATTTGAATACTACACTGAAATTGGGTGGAAAGATGAGACAGAGGGTTGTATAAAGCACACAATTGGTGTGTTTTCTTCGTTTTGATTGGATGGAGATAAGAAAAGGAAGGGGCTTGACTGCATCTGTATGTCGGAAATAATGTAATTCGGTAGCATTTTTGTACTCCATTTTGATTGGTTGGAGACAGAGAGGAGCGTCGTGGGATGTAAATCACACAATTGGTCTGTTTCCATCACTTTTGACTCTTAATACTGCACTAAGATTGATTCAAAATCTGACTGCTTGTGAAGTTGCTGGGAAGGAGAGGTTATAAGCCACACAACTAATCTGTTTTCGTCATCCTGGACTTTTAACACTGCGCTGGATATTAGGAGCACTGTTCGGCAATTGGTTGGAAATAAGAAGGGGAGGCTGAGAGGAGTGGAGGAGGGGTGGGGGACAGGAGAGGTGAGAGTTTTTAAAGTCTCCATTAACAATATGCCTTATTTAAATACTTTGCTGCGATTGGTTGGGAAATAGAGGTAGGAGGGATTTGGCCATAATACATAATTGAAGTAGCTGGAATTTTAAATTTTCAACGAACTATTTTTCGATTTCTCACCAACGCCATCTTTGGCTTTTAAATTTCGCTTCTTTTGTACGCAGAACAGTGGAGCTTACTTTGAATTTTGTGCAATTTTTTGTATTTTCCACTGTCTGCCATCATGGAATAAATATTTCTTTTTTAATTTCCCTCCAAAAGCAACTGGACCGCGAGAACTGTCGTGCCACCTAGCTTCAGAAACCTAGTCTATCAATCGTATTTACATCTTACTCACAATCGGTCTTAAATGATCCATTTTCTGCCTACCAATTAAGAAACGGAAGTCATTCTCGCAATAACTCAACTTCCTCTTGCAATGCCACAATGTCTGGGAAAAACTTGGGACATGTATTAACCAGATAAACATCACAAACCCAGCTAGTGACATGATCCACTTGTAAGCGAAAAATTTGCAAGTAGAAGAGAAAGGTGTCAACTAACACTGTAAAACCATGTTGCACATCTGAGAGCAATGTATGTAAAGTGGACCGTGCAGCCCATATCTCAACAACTGCCCATGTGGGGATGTTTTCAGGGCGACTTAGTGCCACTTGCAACTATTGACATGACTCTGTGACACTGCTCGCCTCAGATTCATTACAGACCTTTATCTCACTGGTATCGGAACACGTCTTTTTTAAGCACAATAATCGTAGAATTCTTCTTCGTCTGATGGGCCTATAGGTTGCAAAAACAACCAAAACAATAGTTACAGAGAATAATCACTTTTTCACTACAAGTGTGTGCAACTACACGCCCACTGTATAACCACACAAGCTGCTACCATTGAAATGGTTGGGATCTGGGAATCCTGGAGTGCTAAACAGGTCGCCCCAGACCAATCAGAAAAATTTTAAAGTTTTATTCCAGCACAAACAAATTTACATAAGGCACATGCTGATGACAGCTGATAAAGTTCTTTTGAAGTGTAAAGACTTTGGAATCAAAGCAGTTTAACATCAGGTACTTTTTGAAAGTGCCATCAAGTATGCTCAATGTTGGAGGATTAAAAAATTTAAGGAGACAATATGCATTAACATTAAAACTTATTTCAAGCACCAACAACAACATAGTTTGGCATCAAAAACCTTTACAAACACCAGTTACTGAAATAAACACTATGACAGCCAAAATTTATTTTAGAGGCGCCAACACTACGTCAAACCAGCAATAACTTTTCATATTACTGGTTGTTGGGTTAAGTGGCTGCGGTTTATGTTATTTTAAGAAATACAGGAACCAGACGCATTTTTATGTTGATATTTATTCCTCACATTTAACTTAATTGTAGTAGGTATAGATGTACTACCTAAATAAAAGTTCGTCGTCAAATGTAAATACTTTTTATATGTTTTTATTTATGCAAATAACTGTTTTGGGGTTTTACTCATCTTTAGTTGACTTAATAAATACTTCACTCTTCGTTACTAAGTCTTTAAACATCGACAGCAATATGAGTGTTGCAGGTGACCTATGTATGTTGACAATTCTGTATAGGTGCAATCTTTTGCGAGCTATATATTTACGATACATGACTGGGCAGATTTACGTACTTTCTACTCCACATTTGTTGTTCCGATTTTTGCATTTGTAATCGTGGCACAAGCAGTTTTTTCACTTCAATCTCTTCTCGTGTCATACAGAAGCTTTAACTAGAAGTAGTACTTTCCGGAGTGGTAAGTAAAATAGAACTCTGACCATAAATATAATTTTCCTATGTAATCAAAGATGTCAGTCGGCAACATGATGGCAACTGTGCTGCTTATGTGCAAGATAAAAGAGAAAACTGTTTGCGCTACTATTAAAAAGGCGAAAATCGGAACAACAAGCAGAATATAAAAGTAAGTCCATCTACCCACGAACGTGTCGCAAATATACGACTCGCTAAGCAAAACTGCTAATTTACACGGGCCAGCTGCAGTATCCAAATCGTTTCGATGTTTTAACGATGTTTAGCTAAAGATTGTAATACGTATTAAGCGAACTGAAAGTGGGTGAAAGACCAATGATTGGCACTGGTTCCTGTATTTCTTAAAACAAAGCCAAAAAATTCACACCAAAAGTGGGCAACAGATGGATACTTAAGGGAAGCATGCTGGTCAATGATTACACGGTCTGGGATGAGTTTCGTGTTTGACTTGATGAAAAAGTTTTGACTTATGTTGTTTCGAACAAACTGTGAGCCCATCACCTTCACCCCGAGACAAATGATGAAGCAGAACGTATGAACAATAAAATCGGAAAGATGTTAAGTTACTACGTATGTGGGCTGTCATCATAATGAATGGGACATGTATCTCTCAATATCTCTCATTTGTCATTGCATCATACAGTTCGAAGGTTCACACTGGTACTGCGTGAGATAATATAAGGGAGCAAAATGCCATTTCCATTTGATATGATAAAAGAAGAGAGTATGAAGCACATGGATTATGTCTGTAATTTCGCTTAAACTGTAAAAGAAGAGTGGAGACGGACGCAGAAAGCGACCATGAATGCATTAGAGAGGAAGGAAGCAGATGCGAAATGCGGAAGGAACTTACAGCATTTTAAGGTGGGGCAAACGGTAATGTTATCCAACCCGTACATGCTGAAAGAAAGACAAAACGTCCGTCACGAGATATCAGGGACCTTACCAGGTGATTAAGATTGCGTCACCAGCCAACGTTAGGCTACAGTTGCGGACGTGGTCTACACTAGCGCACATTGGATACCTGTGGCCATTCTGCCGGCGCTCCGGATTTGTACCCAGGACTACTAGATGTAAGTCTGTGAAGAGGCAGGGACAGTTCTGAGCATGAGAATTTGGTTGGATCCGTGCTAAAGATACCGTCTGCATTGAGTTCGGGTACTTTTTTTACGTTTGTTGGAAATTCCTTAGGGACTTATGAACGGAGTGATGGGTTGCCAGGAATTGTGGGTAATGAGGAATTTCCGTACATAATAATGTCTAGAGTAAGGGTTTCTTTTAATTCACTTTGCATTAGAATGCTGACCAGCGACAGCGGTCCTCCTGAAGTGGGAGAGGGGGTGGCAGTAGTCCCTGTCCTCACGTTGCAGCACACTAAGGGTGAGGGAGGAGGAGCTGCTGGTTGTGTCTGCGCTGCGGGTCTTCGCCTGGAGTGAAATGCAGGCCCCACAAAATGAGAACCTGGAAGGAGGAGATCTTCTTGCCAGGGGAGAGCGTGTGGTGGTCATCAGCCGTCAATGCACGCTATGATTAGATTTCGGGGCTTGGGCACTGAGGAATGAAGTGAGGAGGCGAAGGAAGTTTTCCTGTCTTCAACGAAGAGCCAAGACCAGGGGTATGCTCGGCAAAGTGGGGAATGCGAAAAGTTACAGAAATATTATGAGCGATTACGGGAACACATGCAGCGAGCAGTCATAGTTGTACCACATTCTCTTAAGTCGACAAAATAGAGGTTGGATATTTGCTTGGTGGAGAATTTTGAAGAGTGTGTTCAGTACAGAATACGCCACTAACGTCCTTGAACGGGAGTGTAGAGGCAGTGAAGAAATCGGCAGAAGATGGCATGCCATTGGTGGAGTGGCATACTGTGCGGATAACACGCCAGGAGCTTGAGTTCTTGAACAATGTGCGTATGTTACAGCGGCTAATGAACGAAGTGATAGAATGTAGAAAGACATCAGGGGACACCATAAATCGAGACACAGGAATGGTGCTAGCTCTGGTAGACGTATTGGCTGTGAGAGTAATCAACAGTAAATCGAGCAAACGTATAGTTGTGACGACCATGGCGGACAGAGCCATCACACTGACGTCATCTCAGACGCCGTCGCAATCTGTTCCACCGGGCGACCGTGGCGCGGGGCGCGGACGGCGGAGGGAGCGCGCTGCGGGCGGAGGGTATTTAAATCGGCCGCCGCCGCGACCGAAACCAGTACCCTCTGAGCAGCCATAGCGTACGGATCTCCGTGCCGGCACGTTCACAGGAGCTCAGTCCGTCAGTTCATCTGATGATGGCGACATGTATGAATGCCGAAATATTGTGCCCGTTGGACACTATAGACCGGCAGCACACCCGTGGATATTTATCAAATACGCCGGGAGAAACTCAAGAATCACAAGACATTTAGTATTTCGGCCTTTAATCTATCATCCTCTGTTTCAGTACCATTTTGTTCACAGAGTGTATGGACATTTTGTTTTGATCCACCTACCGCTCTGACATAAGACCAAAATTTCTAAGGATTTTCTGCCAAGTCAGTACTTAGAACTTTACTTTCGAATTCATTGAACGCCTCTCGCATAGCCCTCCTCACACTACATTTCGCTTCGCGTAATTTTTGTTTGTCTGCAAGGCTTTGGCTATGTTTATGTTTGCTGTGAAGTTCCCTTTGCTTCCGCAGCAGTTTTCTAACTCGGTTGTTGTACCACGGTGGCTATTTCCCATCTCTTACGATCTTGCTTGGCACATGCTCATCTAACGCATATTGTACGATGGTTTTGAACTTTGTCCAATGATCCTCAACACTATCTGTACTTGAGACAAAACTTTTGTGTTGAGCCGTCAGGTACTCTGTAATCTGCTTTTTGTCACTTTTGCTAAACAGAAAAATCTTCCTACCTTTTTTAATATTTCTATTTACGGCTGAAATCATCGATGCCGTAACCGCTTTATGATCGCTGATTCCATGTTCCATGTTAACTGTTTCAAATAGTTCGGGTCTATTTGTCACCAGAAGGTCTAATATGTTATCGCCACGAATCGGTTCTCTGTTTAACTGCTCAAGGTAGTTTTCAGATAAAGCACTTAAAATAATTTCACTGGATTCTTTGTCCCTGCCACCCGTTATGAACGTTTGAGGCTCCCTGTCTATATCCGGCAAATTAAAATCTCCAACCAGAACTATAACATGATGGGGAAATTTACTCGAAATATTTTCCAAATTATCCTTCAGGTGCTCAGCCACAACAGCTGCTTAGTCAGGGGGCCTATAGAGACATCCAATTACCATGTCTGAGCCTGCTTTAACCGTGACCTTCACCCAAATTATTCCACATTTCGGATCTCCGTCAATTTCCTTCGATACTATTGCACTTTTTATAGCTATAAACGCGCCTCCCCCTTCACTGTCCAACCTGTCTCTGCGGTATACATTCCAATCTGAGTTTAGGATTTCATTACTGTTTACGTCTGTTTTCAGCCAACTTTCTGTCCCTAGTGCTATATGGGCGTTGTGACCGTTTATTAATGAGAGCAGTTCTGGGACCTTTCTATAGACTCTCTTGCAGTTTACTATTAGCACATTAATATTGTTATTCCCTGTTGCATTTTGCCTACTCCTATCTTGCCGCGTCTCAGGAGGCGTCTTGTCGGGTCTAGGGAGGGAATTCTCTAACCTAAAAAACCCCCATGTGCACTCCACACGTACTCCGCTACCCTTGTAGCCGCTTCCGGCGTGTAGTGCACGCCTGACCTATTCAGGGGGACCCTACATTTCTCCACCCGATAACGAAGGTCGAGAAATTTGCACCCCAGATCTCCGCAGAATCGTCTGAGCCTCTGGTTTAAGCCTTCCACTCGGCTCCAAACCAGAGGACCGCGATCAGTTCTGGGAACGATATTACAAATAGTTAGCTCTGATTCCTACCCCCGAGCGAGGCTTTCCGCCTTCACCAATTCCGCCAACCGCCTGTACGAACTGAGGATGACCTCTGAACCCAGACGGCAGGAGTCATTGGTGCCGACATGAGCAACAATTTGCAGTCGGGTGCACCCAGTGCTCTCTAACGCCGCCAGCAGGGCCTCCTCCAAATCTCGGATGAGACCCCCCGGCAAGCAGACAGAGTGAACACTGGTTCACAATGGAGGAGACACGTGTGTGGTGCAATTATTCCTGGGTAAAGGAGACGGCCAGGATCGCACAAGGGACATTACGGAACCTAAATCTTACTTCCAGCAAACAGGATTACATTGGATTTATTTCGTATACAGCATTATGATAGTGAAGGCAAACTGCTACAAGCAAGGTAGGCTCACAGGGACAAGGAACTGAATAGTAGTGGTTTCTTGATTAGTGGGGCAAGCATGTGGTACAACAATGCAAACATTCCATCTAACAAGCACAGCGTAACACAGCAAGTTGTACCTGCCAGACGAGACACTGGAGGTGCTTGCGATGTGGAGTTTAACATTCCTCAGTAACACACTGAAACTATAATTTATCCATTCCCTGAACCGACTCACAGCTGTGCAAGAGGATGGGTTTCAGAAGAGTAGTTGATGTAGCAACTGGAGCAGTATGGGGAAGAGCAATGACGTATGACTGTGACCTTGGATTTTACGACACATGGTACTGTAGTGATTGTGATGCTACTGTTTGTAGCCTTCATCTATCTATGTGGAAACCCACACATGAAAGTGATTTAACAGTGGTACAAATTACATAGATGGAATCCTTAGAGCATGAGGGTGAGCGTAGGAGCCTAGCCACATTAGAAATAAGTTCCCTAGAGCTTAAAGGATACAATGGCAAAAACATGCTGTGAGGATAACGTGAGAGAATTGTCAACGGCACATGGATAGCAGGATTATAAAGGAGAGGCAGAAGGTGATCAGCGTTCCCTGTTAAGTGGAGTAGTAACATAAGAGTAAGTATAATGAGTTAGTGTAGTTGGTTAAATTCAGTCTCTGAACCATATTGTGGAAGCCACCAGAAACTCCTGTTTTGTAAAGTGTGATATGTCATTCACCCGATGTGGGCATCTCAGTCGTAGATCGGTTCTATGCGGGGACCCAGGAGCCAGATCTGATCGTACGAGGGCCAGCGTATCACCACAGTTATTTTGTGTGCAGATCTATAGGATATAGAGGCAGAAACTTCACAGCAGCTGCTTGCTGGTGTTCACGTGTGATATTATTCAGAATACGAATGGAAATAGCACATTGGTGCAACAGGTGCGCTGCTATCCTGTAAAAGTAGCTGTCATTTTGAACCCAGCAGTACTAAGACGGCATGCGAGCTACACTAGATGAGGGCAGAACACGAAGCCACCAGCAGCAGTCACAAGATCTGGCCTCAACCGCCGTAACTGGGTGCCACGGTGCGACAGGGCCCAAGCACAGTCCACCAGCGAGATTCGGTCCTGTTTAGGGGGCAGCGGGTCGTGTCCCGAGCCACTTCCGACACCGTCGGAGCGGGAGCCACCACATGAGCCACAGTCGCCCACCAAGATACAGCTGTCTACTGAGGAGCTGCAAGAATTCCATCTGTCCATCAGCCCAGCCGATGTAGTGTGACTTCACCGCGACCCATGTAACAGCGTACAGGGCTCTGCCGCCATCAATCCTGTATACCACGCTTCTACAGAGTCCAAATGTCTGAGTATAGTAATGTGGCTGTTTTCGTTGCTGTGTTCCCCTGCGACCTCGCCACAAGTCTCCATCATACACCGTCCTCCACTGAACACACCACACCGCTCATCGAGTTGACTTCTATACATGCAAGAATTCATTTTAGAAGTGGGTAATTATCTTGCTTGGACACTAGCTAATAATTTACTACACCATACTGAGAACTAATTTTATTTAGAGCCATCACGAACGGGCAAATAAAATTAGTTATTTCTACAGATATGCAAATGATACGTTACCTTTACTTGTTGTATATCGAAAATAAAGACATATATTTCCATTGATAATGGAATAAATTATAGAAAAATATCACATTTATCATCGAACATGAACAAATAGTAAAATACACTTCCTTGATTCAATTGGAAAAGCAAAAATAATTAAAGATGACAGATAAGCATCTATTTTATTCAACCAAATTTCTATTAAACATTTACACTTCATTGAAACTAAAATAAAAGACAGTGTTACGCTAATAAAAACACATGCAAACGAAACAGCTTTGCAAATGTCACAGCATACTGGGGAAAAATTTCGGGTAAAATCAAAGGTGCACTTCAAATAATCACCTTGTAAATAAGTGTCAGATCACATAACACAGTACAATCACGAATATGTCAGTCTGTAGAATAATCCCACAAATTTCTCCGTTCCGGTGTTTAAAAGTCAAAATGCTACAGCCTCGAGAAAATATTCATAGCAAGCAGGAAGAAATTTCAAAGCAATTTTCATAAAAGATCTGCCTGCCTCTCACTGGCATCACACTATCTAAATTTGGCTCACACCTAAAACAACAAAAGCTCAGCCAGTGACAAAACACAATACCCATCAATCCCCACCACCACCGATAAACGTAGTTTGCTAAATATTTTATAAGAAATAGACAGTGTTAAGTACCTACATGAGGAAATATCATGACATTATTTGGAGCAGAAAGAGCGGCATAAAAAGTAAAGAAATTAATCGAAAATTCCACCAACGTTTTAGTAAATGTTCAATGTAGAAATACAAACCCTGTGTTTAGATATTCCATTAACATAACTATGTGGTATAACAGTCAAGCAAGATCACAGACATATTTGGGAGTGGCATACGATACAAGCGAAGAGGATTTGGTGACACAAACTGGGCAGTTGTACGCAGAACACGGCAGCACACATCCTGAAGAATCCACTGCGCTACTTACAGAAGTGAAAGGAGATTCGCCAGCGCAGGAAGTGTTATAAGCATCGAGAAGGAGAGTACGTTATTACTACTATACCTGATTTCGTAGATACAATCAACCTTAGAATTAACGATCTGCCAACCGAAGTGGAGAAACTGGAGAAGTTATTGAAGCAAGTTTCTGCTAGAAGAAATGCATCATTCTCCTTAGATAATTTGTACAAGCACTTTGTGATAACGGATGGGCGTGGTGATGTTTATGTGGGTACCACTAAAAGAACTGTTTCTAAACTTTTGGAAGAGCATAAGGGAAATTGCAGAAGAGGAGAAAGGGAACGATCAGCTGTTGCGGAGGATGCTTTCCAGCCAGGAACCACAATATTCGTTTCGAGGAGACGCAAGTACTAGCGGCCGCAAGCGGATATTACGAAAGGCTCTACAGGGAGGCAATCGGAATCGCTAAACACCCTAATAATTTCAACCGTAAGGAGGAGGGTGTGAAATTAAACGGCATATGGATGCCGGTGTTAAGAAGATGTGTACCACCCGCCCACTCCTGGGTGATGGCAACGGCGATCGACGGCGACGGACAGCGGCCAATTGCACTGACGTTTTCAAAACACTTGACGTCACGCCGTGGCGTGGGAGCGCGCGGACACGGAAGTTAGCGGCAGTCAGTAGCGAGCCAGTGTTTGTGTTGGATCTTCCATTGAGCTACGGACCCCCTTGAAGATGTCTCCCGCAGTCGGAGACGAAACGTTGGGAATCGACACAGAATTCATCAACCGACCACGGCATAACAGCCCGGATAATTATAATGGACATGGTATAGAGTACGGTTACAGGTGACAAGTCCAAGACTGTCGAATATATACCCATCATGCCTAACAGAGATAAAGATAGGACATGAAATGTGTCAACGTATTTTCTGATGGCAAAAGAGTGGCAGAGGAGTTTGAGTTAGACGTATTGTGCCTCCAAGAACCGTATACGAAGGCAGGAAACATCTCCAGAGTGCCAGTAAATGCGCAGATAGTCAGACAAGGGGAGCGTCCTTTGGCGACAACAACAGTACTAAACAAGGCCGTAACAGTGACAAAAATATTACAGTACTGTTCAGAACACGTAATATGTATGGAAATGTTAACCGAGAGGAGGAGTTGCATCCTCGTTTCCATGTATTTTCAGTTTAGTCATGAGATCGAGGAGTATCTACTAAAACTAAAGGCCATTGATCACCTAGGATGAACTAAGCCTATTGTGTACTCCACTGATGCAATTGCGAAGTCAGTATTGTGGCATAGCCCTGTGACTGATGACGAAAGTTGGGAACAGTCAGCTGCTCTGCCAATGGAAACACTACTTCTTGGCGATGGAGAAGAAGGCGTGACACATGATCAGTGTAGGTCACGGGAAATGTTACGGAAAGAATATAGGAACAATAAACTTGTGTACTATTTCACACAAGAAGAAATACTAATAAGACTGAAAAAGAAAATATCTCCAGGACCAGAGGGACTCCCTGCCGAAGTAATACAAGCTTCATGTGAGCAATTAGATAGTTACTTGTGTGATCTGTACAATGAGTGTCTCATGCAAGGAATGTCTCCTGCACCGTGAAAGAACGCTGAAGTGGTAATAAACAGTAAAAGGCAAGATAAATATCCAATTATAGCCGAATCCTACAGACCTATTTCTCTTTTGAATGTTCTCGGCAAGATATCTGAAAAACTATTTTGCAAAAGACTACTACACGGGATAAGCCCTCACCAGGGTGCGTTTAGAAGAGGCAAATCAGCTGAAGACGGTACAAAGAAGGCGATTTCGTTAGTGACAGATACTCATTCTACGCACGCTGTAGCGGTGGTGATTGATTTTGCTGGCGCTTTCGATAACCTATGGTGGCCATCTTTCTTTGGTCGCCCTTGGGATCTGGAGTGTCCAGAACCGCTGCCACGGGCAACATGCTTCTTTAACATGCGCAGGAAAGAAAACAACGAAGACAATAACAAAAGGCTGTCCACAGGGATCAACACGTGATCCAGAGTTTTGTGATGAGGCACAGGGGCCTGTGCAACAGAAGATACATGACAGAGGTACATAAGCAGTCTGTTGGCATTTACAGATAATGTGCTGTTCTTTGTAAGTGGTGACTCCACAGGAATTTTAGAAGACAAATGTAATGCGGCCCTCCACGAAAATTGAGGGCTGGTGTTGAAGTGCACGTCACAAGACAACGTGCCTCCTGCTGAAAGGGAATCTATTAAGACACCCTAAAATGAAATTAAATGACATAACGATTAGAAGAAGTGCAGTAACGAGATATCTAGGGGTATTTTTGGTTGAATATCGTAACTTCGCACATCAGGTAGAGGGAGCAGGCAGAAAAAGTACCAAAGAAATGAATAAATTTGTAACCATTGCAAACAGGCAGTTTTGACTTCCCTTAAAGACAATTAGAATATACCACCAATCTATATTAACATCAGTCGTAGGATATGGTGAGAGCCTCTGGGCTCAGAGACTGCAGCTAGTGAAGTCAGCCTCAATAGTGCGGAGATTTCAACGAGATGTGCTACTAAGATTAACGGGACTTACAGCACTACCCCGAATGATGCTTTGCTAATAATTCTAGGAAATTAGGAAAAGGGGATTCTTTTCCTGATTAAAGAAAGGCAATCAAATTGAAGTGCGAAGGATGCTTGGAACTGAGACCAGTACGAAAAAGGCAATAAAAGATCGCATATTACAACTGTGGCAAAATGAATGGGACACCTCAGGCACTGGCAGGAGAACATACGAATTTCTCTTTAATATTAGGGAGAGATTAAAAATGAGATTTCTTTTCCCGTCTAGTGGATTGATACTCTACCGGAGTGGCCATGGCTCTTATGCCACGTATCTGTACAAAATCAGAAGACAGATGAATGACAGCTGCGCCTGCGGCAGTCTGGGCACACCAGAACACACGGTGTGGGGCTGCGTGCTCTCTGAAGATGCAGCGGGTAATGGGCGTCAATTATGAAGGGTGTTGGATCCCAAAGCAGCAATAAGGAGCGAGTCGACCTGGCGCATCTTGGACGATACTGCAAGTGCAGTATCCAGAAAGACCAAAGAAGACTTTACGAGGCATTCAACCATAACTCATCATGCTTCCATCCAGGCTAGGCAATATAATCCTCAGATGGAGAGAAGATGACTGAGGTTGGCGACCAACGAGTGAAATACTGCCCCAAGAATCTATATTGCGTTGGTGGAAGTGATTATAGTAGTGTGGACTTTAAGAAGTGACAGTGATAGGTGGGATTACTCGCTACAGTGGAAGCACTGCTGACGTGCTGCGCGAGGCCGAAGGAATCGAGTGGACGATGGCTGCTGACTGGGGTGCTATTGGGGCGCATCCAGTAGCGGACACAATCATGTACAAGTTAAATGCACCAAAATAAATGAACAAACAGAGGACAAATTCTAGTGTTAATTACTAGTTGGGTATTTGGTTCAGGGTTTTAATGTAGTTTTGCAGTAATAGAAGTAGTTGTAGATTTATTTCCTTTTTAATCTCTCTTTTTTAAAATTAAGTATCGGAAACAAATAGTTAATACATAACTTATAACCATCCAGGGAAACATGGTTCTTATGGCCTATTTGACCTTTTTAGATAATAGACAGTAATTATGAGGAATAAAAACATAATAATTCCATTAATACAGATAAAACAATTTAAAAATGAAGTTATGTAATTCTGATACAAACAGCTCAACCCTTATCTTTGGGTATACAGTAGACAGTTCTGTAGTCAAAGACAGTAACACAGTATCGGAATCTATAGCAGATTACCGCTGGCATCCAACAAGACAATCATATGTTCATGGCTAAGAACACTGTATATATAAGACAAATTACATTACTTGCAGAAACAGTAGTTACACTAACGAAGACAGAAGCCTATACACTTCAAGTTAATGTACTCTGAAATATGTTTAGTCCTCTGTAGTGGAAATGTGGCAAGCTGGAGCGCACTACAAGACAGCAAATGGAGTGTTAGAAGGGGCAAAGGCGGATCCTTTTTTTTTATTCTTCCTTATTCGGGAATGAATTTGTGGTCATCATTAATATTTTTCCTTTACAGTTGTAAAACAATATATTACTAGTGAAATACAATATTTGAACGAATAAATAATTATTAAACTTGTAAAAAAATTATCCTTTTAGTGTAGAGACAATGAAAACCAGTGAATCGTATGATAAACCAGGAATCGTAATGTGCATGATGTGCTAGCCACCTCATGTCAGTCTTTGTGAGTAGATCGTAGATGTTTCTGTGTTACTTTTCTGATATTTAAAACTAAACACGACGTTAAAATAGTTGTCATATGAAATTCATCAATTTTAGCTGCACGCTGCTCAGTACTACGGCAATACACTGTATTGGATGTCAAGTGAAATACAAGATCGCTAGAATAATAAGTGAGATATATGACATCCCGAAATGCTATTAGGCCCATTTCTTTATTGCCACATAGTAGCTGAAGGAAAGATAATTACATCTGTCCGAGGTTTGTTCACATGTACAAACAATAATACTGAGTGCGCTGGATTCGACACTGGAATATCAACAATAATAACGACAAGGTTGCCTCTTTGGCCCTCGGGAGCCTATGCTTTCCACATCCCCCAACAACTCCCCAATCCTCGTGGTCTTAATGTAAGCTCCATAATTTCGAAGTCAGTTTTAATTTAACTAAATAAACTGTAGTATTAAATGCCTCTACGTTTTATGGAAACAGATCTGAGGATGGTCCAGTTACGCTGGAAATGCGTAGCGAAGAATGTGAAAACAGTGTGACGGAGCTGGTTTATCACAAATAGCAAAATGAGCTGAGTTATTCAACAGACCATTAGTATCAACACACATAGATCTTCCGAGGATTCTATGACTTTCATTACGTTACGTGTAGAGATAATGCGACTAAAACTTACCCAAATTACCTAATTGCCTGTTTTTGTTGGTTCGATGTCCATATGATAAGTCGTTTTAGTTTACGAAAATCACGTCCACAATCACAAAGAAGTATATACTCGAAAGTCGTAATTGTCCTAACAAAGTGATAAACTTGATTGTAACATGCAAGATGGAATGCTTCAGTATCTGAAAATGTGTATGTGAGAAATGGGGCTAGAATTACCGTTTTTCCTGATGATTTAGGTTTGCTTGGCTTATCTGGGCGACTATCGACACCACTCCTGCAACTGTCAACCGCCATTTCGTTCTCCAACAGACTTAGTGCGCCGCCTGTGACGTCCCCGACTATGGCTGTGTATGACTTCCCGCCACTCCTTGTTTGCTTTGTTATTTATTTTAATTTACTTTATCGATCACTTTTAGATGTTTCACAGTTTCTCTTTCACCCACCCAGACTTCCTTAGCGTTGCTCAGTATAGTGAGTATTGCAACGTGCTTAGTAGATGACTTTTACCAAAGAATATTAATATTTGTCGTTAATTTCATTGCTATTAAGTGCATTAACCGAGCATAACTAATTATACGGTCAAACAATTCAAGTCTACTTACACCCACACGCAGTAATATGTAACTAATGGTAGTTACCTTAGAACCAACTATTTGCTTTGTGTAGAGATTCAACAACACATCTGGATGGTCGAGTATTTATTTAGATTTAAGTGGTTATATTTTTATACTGACTTTCAGTGTTGGATGATTATGATTATGGCAGGGTTACTAATGATGGCTATGTTCACTCCATTTTCCTCATAGTTTTTTGTGGTCACACGTATTACAAAAAACACACGAGGAGTGTAAGTGCTGACTCATGACTGAGTGTCCCCTGTTAATAAGTTGTATGTCGATAATTTATATTAAATCGCTACGTAATGCAACCTTGCTCTTTTCTGTAACTGAAGAGCTGTTTTCTTTTATCGTAGGTAGCCCATGTTGCAATGGCGAATAGGAGAGACCTCTTAAGATCTGAAACACCATACCACGCCATCTGCAAGTTTTTCGGGCTGACGCCGTTCACAGTGGACGCTGAGAACTGTGAACTACGGAGGACACGTGCTGCCACGCAGATACGCAGCGGTTGTTCTTTTCATGACCCTGGCATCAACAACACTTGTGTGGTACTGGGTGCAAATTTTGAACGTGAGAAGAAAGGATTCCATTAGCTTCGTGTGGCTTGTTTCCTATGCGATGACGAGCTGCGTCACCACGGTAACGGCGGTCGCTGCAGACCTGTTTCGAAACACCTTCAAGTACCAGATGATCCTATCTATTTTGTCTTATAGAGACATCGGGGTCTTGGAATCTCACCATTCCTCCAGTGGGGCAGTAAGGATCTCCTGCGTGTCAATTTATGTCATGTCATGTCTCAATTTATGTCATGTCTGGCACGCAGCCAGAGTTCCGCTAATCAGCTGTACGGCGTCACTCCGTTGGGTCAGCGGACGTTGATGACGTCCTTGTCCTTCGTCACAACCTGTGCTGTTATACGAGTACTGTCGACTTTCTGGGCAGTATTCTGAAAACACTCGTATTCTAAGCATTGTAACAGCAGTATATGTTACATTGGGGTATTTAATCTACAAGCAAGTTGTTTTACAAACAAATGAGAATCACATCCTGGGAGGTGATGTAAATAAATTGCTACAAAACTCGGACTTTTTCGTTTCAGATTAAAGTTATTAGATAATGGGTTTATATATTTTCCAGTCAAATAATCATTATTACAAACTTTTCATTATTTTTTGTGTAACGACATCTAAATAATGTACATGTATTTGATCATCTATGTTCTGACCGTTGTTCAGTCGGTAATGGTCTCATTTCTTCAATTTCAGAATAAATTCTTCAATTCTTTGACATATCTTTTCATACACACAGTAAATTGTTAATAACAAAATAGTCATCGACATGCAACAGGATCATTGTAGCGTCCACTAATGTACTTTACACAGTGAGAGAAACAAGTTGGTTCATGGTTCCGATATTTCATTCTACATCAGTTTTCTGGATTTTTTTTGCAGTCTATAAGAGTAATCTTCCAAAATCAGCATAAATAAGATGTGGATCTTTCTGTGTATGCTGATAATTTTAAAAACTTAAATATAGACTTTTTCTGGTAATTCTGTGCTGTAAACGAAACAATTTTTTCCCTTACAATTGAAGTGGATTATATAAATAGCCCAAATAAAATTTACTTCTTTATGTTTTGTAATTTGACTTGGAAAAAGCCTATATAAATTTTTTATGTATCAGTAGTGGGAATTTTCATTAATAAAGAAAATTTACATGATTTTCTGTTTTATATTTGTTATTTTTATTGGTTACCCTTGACATTTTTCATCAGATGAATAAACATTAATAGATACATTCATTCTAGTCTCAGTTTTGGGTATGTTATCAAGCACTGTATGAAAATCGAAATATTCAAGTTTAGGGTCAAGACCTACACCAACATTTTTATAATTTGGGACTCTATTCATATTTTTATTTACAGGAGACGATGCAGATTTTATTGACCACAGAAAACACTTTTCATTATTACTGTTTACATTAACACAAGCTTCCTATTTGTTCATAGTTTCTGGGAAGTCAATATAAGGTGAATCTCTTAATATAACATGTCTATGAATTCATAATATCAAGCTGATACACCTATTTATTAACCAACCTGATACTCATATTCAAAAATTATACATTTTTGATAAAATGTATTGTTTACCATTCTTAAATTTCTTAATTAATTCTCTCTCTCCTTCTCTCTCTTCTGATTCAATAGTTTTGTGTTTGAAACCCAAATTGCCTAATATTTCCACTTGTCTGCATTCTGTACTCACAAAAAATTTAAAATTTAGTTACTATCCATGATGTTTTTTAGATAATATTTCACAATTTATATAATTTTCGGTTTTGATGCATTCAAGAAGATGTTTGGATCAAGCAAGTTTAGATTGTTCTCGAAATGTGTATTTTGTATTCTGTTTGAAAATGCTTTATCAACCACATAATTTCTAATTGTTTATTTGTTTCTTAAATCCCCATATCCATTGCTAGGAAAAGTTGTTCCAGTGATTTAGTTTCATTCTTTTGAAACATTTCACCATAATTTCCAAATTCTAAAGAAATTTACTCTCATATCTATTAATAAATGTAAGTAGATCAACTTCATTTAATTACTACATCCAGTTAAATTATTTTGTCTGCAGTAATTACAAAGTTGGGCAATATGAATCGATCGATTTTAGTTTTATATGAAATATAAAACGCTGTGCTTGATCCCAGTATATGCCTAAAACATGATGATAGGCGGATATAGTAGTTGGACAGTGTTAAATTCTCAGCAAAATTGATTCATCTAGGTGGAGCATTCCGCATTAACTGCTGAAAGCCGTATTAAACCCCCATTTGTAATGTGGACATTGTCACTCATAGGTGATACAAGAATAAAAAAGCTAGCAAACTTCATTTACCTACATTTCGTAAAGATGCAGCCAAAAAGGTTTATAGTTTTCAAACCTCGCCTACACCATTGGAGATTTTCTTAGTAAAGTTGACTGATGTGGATGTATTATCAGTTTCAACTATCCCCAGGACAATAATGCGACCATCGTAAATATATGTTGAAATATGACTCTTCTCTCTGATGACATGTGAAGACCACAGTCTATGAACTATTATTTGCACCCCTATTTATTATATATTTACATGCTTTGTGACAAGTTATGCATTACCTTATAAACGAAAATACGTTTAAGAATTTTCGACTTTGTCCACCATATCGATTGAGTAATGTGGAAGGGAGATTACATTTTTGTCTTGTAAATATGTATTGTGTACTCTTGTTTTCCTGAGATTTTATATATCCTTTAGGACATCTTTAATATAGGTCTATGGAGAAAATGTATATCTAACGTTGTCTAATATGTTATGTTACGGAATCCACAGGGAAGGTCAAAATGAGTTGATGCTTGGAAAATATCTGGAACGTGGCAGTGCAAGGATGACAGGTTATCAGTTCTTCTCCAATTTGGAGTAATGATAGGCCACTCTAGTTAGTGGCAACATGTTTAATAAAATACAATAATTTCTCACAGATATTGATTAATAAGATGTATCCTGAAGGATTATGAGAAGTTCTCACAGAACATTAACAGGATTAGCTTGTTCTAAAGCTGCTTTCAGATAAATAGTCGTGCAGATATTTCTGTTGCTGACTGAGGACGGTGTATTCAGCGACGTTAGATCAGTAATCACCTCATTTGGAAGCTAAAAATTATTTCTATTACAAGTGATACGTTCGTAGGATGGTTAGTATCTCGAAGTATGTGTAGCAAGAGCGAGCCAATAATGCTTTTTCCCCTGCGTAGCAGGTCAGGTTTTGAAGTGCGGACGCTTGGTCGCAGAATAGTCAATGTACACCGAAAAGCATGGTGCACTCAATGGTGCAGTTACGACCATACAGAAAACATCAGGTCGCAATGTTTGTGATGTGTTTGTGAGGGGATTGTTCGACGCAGACGACACGCTGACGAACGTGGATATTAAGGTATCACGTGTAAAAGTATCTGCACGAATACCCTTTATACCCTACATACACCCCTGGAAATGGAAAAAAGAACACATTGACACCGGTGTGTCAGACCCACCATACTTGCTCCGGACACTGTGAGAGGGCTGTGCAAGCAATGATCACACGCACGGCACAGCGGACACACCAGGAACCGCGGTGTTGGCCGTCGAATGGCGCTAGCTGCGCAGCATTTGTGCACCGCCGCCGTCAGTGTCAGCCAGTTTGCCGTGGCATACGGAGCTCCATCGCAGTCTTTAACACTGGTAGCATGCCGCGACAGCGTGGACGTGAACCGTATGTGCAGTTGACGGACTTTGAGCGAGGGCGTATAGTGGGCATGCGGGAGGCCGGGTGGACGTACCGCCGAATTGCTCAACACGTGGGGCGTGAGGTCTCCACAGTACATCGATGTTGTCGCCAGTGGTCGGCGGAAGGTGCACGTGCCCGTCGACCTGGGACCGGACCGCAGCGATGTACGGATGCACGCCAAGACCGTAGGATCCTACGCAGTGCCGTAGGGGACCGCACCGCCACTTCCCAGCAAATTAGGGACACTGTTTCTCCTGGGGTATCGGCGAGGACCATTCGCAACCATCTCCATGAAGCTGGGCTACGGTCCCGCACACCGTTAGGCCGTCTTCCGCTCACGCCCCAACATCGTGCAGCCCGCCTCCAGTGGTGTCGCGACAGGCGTGAATGGAGGGACGAATGGAGACGTGTCGTCTTCAGCGATGAGAGTCGCTTCTGCCTTGGTGCCAATGATGGTCGTATGCGTGTTTGGCGCCGTGCAGGTGAGCGCCACAATCAGCACTGCATACGACCGAGGCACACAGGGCCAACACCCGGCATCATGGTGTGGGGAGCGATCTCCTACACTGGCCGTACACCACTGGTGATCGTCGAGGGGACACTGAATAGTCCACGGTACATCCAAACCGTCATCGAACCCATCGTTCTACCATTCCTAGACCGGCAAGGGAACTTGCTGTTCCAACACGACAATCCACGTCCGCATGTATCCCATGCCACCCAACATGCTCTAGAAGGTGTAAGTCAACTACCCTGGCCAGCAAGATCTTCGGATCTGTCCCCCATTGAGCATGTTTGAGACTGGATGAAGCGTCGTCTCACGCGGTCTGCACGTCCAGCACGAACGCTGGTCCAACTGAGGCGCCAGGTGGAAATGGCATGGCAAGCCGTTCCACAGGACTACATCCAGCATCTCTACGATCGTCTCCATGGGAGAATAGCAGCCTGCATTGCTGCGAAAGGTGGATATACACTGTACTAGTGCCGACATTGTGCATGCTCTGTTGCCTGTGTCTATGTGCCTGTGGTTCTGTCAGTGTGATCATGTGATTTATCTGACACCAGGAATGTGTCAATAAAGTTTCCCCTTCCTGGGACAATGAATTCACGGTGTTCTTATTTCAATTTCCAGGAGTGTATGAGACACCCACGCAATCTGGACATTTCGCCAGAAGATGAAGGGAGTGACTTTCATCGAAACGTTGGGAACTTATGACGAAGCCACACGGACAGAAACTCGAGAAGATTTCATCAGTGCCAATAACATTCACTACCGTGGCACATTTGAAAGGTTAAGAGAGAAAAATCAGAGGCAAGTATCATTATTCTTAGCCAAATCTATCAAATCGTTAATATGTTTATGTGATATAAAAGGTTTAGATAAATACACAAAAGGTAAAAATTGTTTTGAACCTGCCGAGAAACTATAAAAAACACTTTAAATTACGTCTACTTCAAGAGATATTAAATTTTTCTCTACAGCAGTTAACGTTCAGTGTGATGCCGAATTCTACATTTAAGAATATGTGGCGTTGCAATGGGGGACAGTACTGCAGCGTACTAGCACGTAGTTCTGGATGTGAATAACTGTGCGTCAGAGGATCAATCCACACTAAGTATAGTAATCTACCCCGATAACGAGTAATGTAGCTTATTACCTTGACACTCTTAGTTTCTAGATACCTTTCCTTTTTTCATAGAAGTAACCAAGTAACGCCCCTTCATCCCTCTCCCACACCCCACACCAATCTCTCCAGCATCTGATTACCGAGTGAAGTAGCGCAGTGGTTAGCACACAAGACTCGCATTCGGGAGGACGACGATTCAATCCCTTGTCCGGCCATACTGATTTAGGTTTTCTGTGATTTCCCTAAATCACTCCAGGCAAATGCCTGGATGGTTTTTCTGAAGGGGAACGGCCGACTTCCTTCCCTAATCCGATGAGAACGATGACCTCGCTATCAGATCTCCTCCCCCACAACAAATCAACCCAGCATCTGATTAATTTAAAATTAATTAATACTTGACTGCTTGTGCTAAACCTTTAATATAAGAATAAAAGTATGAAATGACAGCATTTTAAATCTTTAAAATAGGTCAATAATTATACGAAATTTTTAGGTTGCCCCTGGAGTGCGTAACTGTCACTTTTAGCTGTTTTGTGAGACTGGTTGGTAATGAATACTTTTATAGAACATACTAAAATACTACGTGTTATATGAGAATCTCCACATACAATGTGTCTGGTATTTTACAGCTAAGATAAGTGTCTAATATAGGCAATAAGTAAATAATAATAAACACGAAATATTGAAATACACAAACCAAGACATTATTTATAAAATAAAAGTGTTTGCTTTTACCCTTCTCTATTGACTCGAGAGTTCTTGCAGTGGCTTTGAAAATGATAGCCACCTTAAATTATGTTACTTCCTTCCTATACCATGCCAATTTTAGACCACTTGATTTTTTATGTATTAATCATTGTCTTTCTTGTACATTTCGAAGGTAGAATTCAGAGATAGCCCAAACCACCTGTGTCATTTCTCACAGAGCCAACATACACTATGTGATCAAAGGTATCTGGAGACCCTCCAAAACATAAGTTTTCATATTAGGTGCATTGTGCTGCCAATCAGTGCTAGGTACTCAATATCAGCGACCTCATTAGTCATTAGACATCGTGAGAGAGCAGAATGGGGCGCTCTGCAGAACTCCCAGACTTTGAACGTCGTTAGGTGATTGGGTGTCACTTGTGTCATATGCCTGTAAGCGAGATTTCCACACTCCTGAACATCCCTAGGTCCGCTGTTTCCAATGTGATAGTGAAGTGGAAATTTGAAGGGGCATGTGCTGTGGCTTTCTCAAGCAGACATCACGGCGCCTAGAGTATCAGCAACCAAACTCACAGCCTACAGCCGCGGTTTGCCCGCTTCGCAGGCACACCGAAGCACTACACAACCGACAGGCAACATTGATGAACGGCCACAACAACAACAACAACAACAACAGCACAGCAAAGACACCAGTGGCCACCAGGGGCCACTACCGGCCCACATAAACGTAAGGAAGAGGTCGCTGCAGATCCCGGAACTATTTTCACACGTCAAACCACGTGATGGAAAATAGTTCCGACGTATTCATCCGCTGAAGCGCTATAAAGGCCAGCACTCGGCCGCACATCGGCATTTCATCGACCGCCAGCGGACGTGGATGGCTGCCGCCCCGGCAGCCCGCCTTGGATCTTTTCGTTAAATGTCTGGATTAGGCTTGGTATATCGGAGAACTCTCTGACGGAGACTAATAGGGAATTATTTCTGTTGTTTTCTATATTATTCTTGTATGTAGTTGTGATTCGAAGACGGATCACTTTTTTGTGTTGGTGTTATACTTGGAGAATTTGTTTTGGTTAATCGAACAGTCCAATAAATTGTTTTCGGCTTCGATCGTTAGATTCTTCAGCTTACGCAGACATATCAGCATGTACAGCACAAAAGCGCACAGACCGACCTCGTCTGTTAACCGACAGAGACCGCCGACAGTTGAAGCGGTCGTAATGTGTAATAGGCAGACTACTAACCAAATCATCACACAGGAGTTCCAAACTGCATCAGGACCTACTGCAGGTATTACGACAGTCAGGCGGGAGGTGAGAAAACTTGGTATTCATGGTTGAGCGGCTGCTCATAAGCCACACATCACGCAGATAAATGCCAAACCACGCCTCGCTTGATGTAAGGGGCGTAAACATTGGACGATTGAACAGCGGAAAAATTTTGTGTGCAGTGACGAATCACAGTACACAATATGCGATCCGATGGCAGGGTATGGGTATGACGAATGCCCAGTGAACGTCCTCTGCTAGCGTCTTTAGTGCCAACAGTAAAATTCGGAGGCGGTGGTGTTATGGTGCGAACGTGGTTTTCATGAAGGGGGCTTGCACTCCTCGTTGTTTTGCGTGGCACTATTACAGCACAGGCCTACATTGATGTTTTAAGCTCCTTCTTGCTTCCCACTGTTCTAGAGCAATTCGGGTATGGTTACTGCATCTTTCAGCACGATCGAGCACCTGTTCATAATGCACGGACTGTGGACGAGTAGTTACACAACAGAATCCTGGCCTGAATCCTAAAAAACACTTTTGGGATGTTTTGGAACGCCGACTTTGTGCCAGGCCTCAACGACCGTCATCGATACCTACTCTCAGTGCAGCACTCCGTGAAGAATGGGCTGCCATTCCCCAGGAAACCATCCAGCACCAGATTGAACGTATGTCTGCGAGAGTGGAAGCTGTCATCAAGGCTAAGGGTGAGCCAGCGCCATGCTGAATTTCAGTAATATCGATGGAGGGCGCCACGAACTTGTAAGTCATTTTCAGCCAGGTGTCAGTATACTTTTAATCATATTGTATACTATCTGTCACCAGTCAGTTATTATTTCTGCGATCACAACTGCTGAGGAGGGCGTGGTAAGAAGCCTCAGCCGTAACTGACAAGGCAAACAGACTACGTCCTCTTGGGGAGGACGTTAGTAGTTTCGTACGTAATAATATTCTATGATGAATGACAGTCAACCACGTAGGTTGTAATTTAATACGGAAGAAACAAATGTACACCGATAGGTATTAAAAACTGCAGGATCTCGACGATGAAGTTGGCTAGCAACAAAAGGCAAACTGGCTAAAGTGCACTGCATGCTTTTACCTGGAGACGGTTGGCATATCAGGATAAAGGCCCACACATAGGTGGGCACAACATCTGCTAAATATTGAATATAACTGACGAGCACTCAGGGGCTTTCTCATTCATAAACAGTATTCACAAGTTGTTTGTTTCTGAGATGACTGAGTTATGCCTCGTGTAAGAAGTAGAAATGACTCATCAGCTGCTGAATGTCGATAGCATCACGATATGGTTCATCGAGATTGCGTCTTATCGTTCCAGGCAATTGCTGTTTGAGCTATTCTGAATCCCTCGACCGCCATGAGGCTATGGAACTGAAAGGATCGGCAGGTTCATATCCAACGTTATGAGGGACCACAAGGAGGGGAAACAGTAGATGAATGGTGTCCTTGGAAAATGTCGCTGTTAAGGCAGTTTTGAGGCTATAGCTACGAAACTTGGTATCCGGTTTCTCGCTAAGAAATAAAGAAATAAGTTTTTCAGTATTTTTGGGAATTTAATCTTATTTTGGGGAAATAGAAGGCGATTTTTTTTGCAAATATGTAATTATTAAAGAATTATTAAAGTATTTTTAAAGCTATGTCTATGTGGTGTGCGTACTGTAATACCTTCGGTACGCACACCATCAGATTATTTGACTTGTCGCTCTAACGAAGAAGGAGAGTGTCAGCAGTATGTCTCGTGGTCTTATCGTGGCGTGTTTATCTTCTGCCGTTAGGTCAGACGATAGAAATGCCACTTGCATGCTTAGAGCAGCAGATTGACAGTGACCAACTTTAAACAGAACTTGATTAATTTTCACACACATTTATGAAAATAATAAAAATCATAGATATTACATAACTTGATTCTGGATGCTGTTTTCAATTGACAATCTGAAGTTCCTTTGGTCTTGGTACGTTAATCTTATTGTCACATATCTCTAATACTTGACAAAGTTTCTATACATTTATCTTCATTTGTATGTACAGGAATATGATAATCTTATTAGGTGCAGACTGAAACTTGACTATAGACTGGTACAGATAAATCCAGACTAATGCAGACTGGTACAGACTGACTGATCGGAGGCCTCTACACTTGTTATAATACCTTGAGCGTTCAGGTATCACTGCGCGAGTATGATACGCGAGGAGAAAAGGTCCTACTTTAGCAGCAATCTCATTGGCTGCGTTACATATTAATAAGCGGATCGGCGGAAGCAGAATTTGGTCCGTCTCTAAGACAGCGCCATCTCGTAGTGCGGAGATGGACGAGCGCTGCGCCTGTGCTGTTGTGCTTAGCGGGGCGCGCTCTATTGGGAAACTTGTGTACGCGCTGACTACGCGGAACTATGTACACAACAGTCTACGAACATTAATGTTTGAGTTCTCGGTTACAAATAAGAGAATACGTATTTCATTGTTATGGAAACTGAATACCTAAGAGGGTGAAGTTACTGTTTTTGGAAATTCGACCCCTAAGGGAGTGAAATAAGGATGAAAATTTTTAAGAAAATGTTTCTTACATAAGAAAATTTTAACGCTAAATGTATGGCAATTAGTATTTTGCTTCTCGATTAGAAATAAATATTTGTTATGGGATGAAAGTTGTATGGAAATATCTCCACAAAAACGCAAAAGGCATGATTAAGGAAAAATTTGGACTCCAGCTACAAGAATCGCTTTTTGGGCAGAAGTACATTTGGGAAAGAGCATTTTTAGATGGCGTTCATTAGCGTGAAAAGCTTAGAATGTATTGCAATTTGGGAACAACATAAAAACTCGATTAAATAAAAACAAAAACAAAAGAACCTCTGCCAGCCATACTGTCGCCGAAAGGAAGCAGCGGGCGCTGAGTTAGTGCTGTATAATACTAGCCACCTGGCCCCGATTACGCACGAGTAGCACTAACAAGGGAAAGCCGACGTTGGTCGGTCTCTGATACAGTAGAAACTTGACAGCGTGATAGAAAGATAAAAATAAAACATGCTATAGCTTCCAAGAAAGTGACGGTCAAAGTTTCAATGCACTCCGTCAGGATAGTCGCGTGACACAACTACAACGGCGTTGGTAGCGCATTGAGTAGGGGCAATGAGTCGAGATTTTGCGTCCTGTGTTCAGATCCAGTCTTCTGATTTCTTTTTCTTTTGTTTTGTGGGAGTATGTGACGTCAATATGGTTTTCGTCAAATATAGTGGAAGAAATGGCAAAGGAAATAAAGATTTGAAATCTTACTAAAAGTACATTTTATCATCACAGTTGACACGGATTAAAACATTCCATGAAAGTGGTATCAACAGTTTTCAGTTGTCTCCAAGAACTAAGTGACAAATTGGTCCCTAAAGTCCATCAAGAAGTAAAACAGTTAATGGAATCACATCAGAAATTAATGGAACCTCGGAATGTGTACGCAAAAGCAACGAAATCTGGAAAGCTCACAAAAGAAACTTATAAACAGTTCCTACAAAAAGTTTTTCGACTTTATGTAAAAATGTAGCAGCTTCACTAGGTTATTGACTCTTGGGGTGGTTAAAACGATCCCTCCTTATTCGGTGGACTGTTTGTCGATGAGCTCGGAATACCGACATGTTCATTCGAAGTAATTCCGTCAAAGTGTATACAGTTACGTAAACCCTGCGAGGTATACTTTTATTAACGGTTGAAAGACTACATTCTCCGATTATGAAAGTTCTCTGCTCTCATCGCACAGTAAAGGGAAATCACAAGTGGATGCGAAGCATTTAAAATACACACTTTGATCCATAATCAACAGCAGACACCAGCTTTAGAGAAAGTGCTACGTTATGCCTGGTTTACCACGAATTTATGGCCAGATCCCGAGGTCGTTTTCCTAATGAGATTCACAAAAAATAATGTGACTATGGTACATGCGCCTTGGCACGTTGCTTGTTGTGCTCCGATTTTGGTTTGCCTGGAATGTTCCTACGAATTTATTGGTTCTCCTGAATCGTAAATGTGAAGTACAAAGAAAAAATCGAAATACTAGAATTTTTGTGTCTTTAATTTTAAATTATTGTTAGTCATGTATGATTATATTAGTGTTGTGGTGATGCAGTCTATTGTAATAAGATTTAAAATGCCTTTTTGTTTTGTCAGTAATTACACTTTATTTTACGATCTCACGAAAAATATTGATGTGACATGTTTTCGTGACAACAAAATAAAAACAAAACACATAACTCCATTGAACGCGGGGCGTGGAAGTTTGAAACTCTCCACGTAGATAGTGCGCTACCTACTCACTTGGATATACGATGCGAGAGTGAACCGATGAAGTCACGTCGAAAGCTGGAGTGTCATTTTCTCGAAAACTATTGACTGTAAGTCGAAGTACGTGTGCCTTTATTTTCGCTCCTCTTTCAACCCACCAGGTTGCCACTGTGTCAGAGAGCCACCTACGGCAGGTTCCCCTTGTACCTACAGCTGGACGATTTGTCTGGCGTAGCGGTAATACATTTTAGACACAAGCCTTCCTCTTAAATAAATCAGTCTGTCTATCAGTGAGAACCGTATCAAAATCCCTACAGTGGTTCTCGAAATTATCGCTCAGGTACAGATTGAAAAACGCGGCAGGGAACACTACATGTGTGAGAGCAAATCAGCAAGTCCTAGCCCCTACTTTTTGTAGCCAAATTACGGTTGTAAATGCGAAGTCAACATATCCATTCCCAGCGTTAGACCCATCTTGGTTCGTTCCGGCCTTAACTTTCGGTAGCTCCACCGCACGGCACTGCTATCAGTTCTTAAAGGTGGCGGTTGTGGTTCACACGTCCGTGGCGTTAGAGCAACGAAGCTTGACTCGTTTTCCATGGAGTAAGGGACGAACACCCATCGAGATCTACAGGGAAATGCAGCCAACATGGGGGAAAACTGACTCGCTTTGAGAACTGTGAAGTCGTGGTGGTGTTGTGAGTTCGACAAAGGCCATTGCATCACAATGAGCGATCGTGGAGGCCGCGTTCGTCGCTGACTGATGACCATAATCCCGCGCGGATGCAATGTTAAAAGCAGATCGGTGCGTGCACATCACACCCATTTCCCGGGAGTTTAGAATATTGTATGGGAGTGCTTACGACATCGTTCAAAGGCCCTTATGGTCCCTTAAGGTTTCATGTCAGTGGGAGCCTAAGCAGTTGGACGACATGATGGAAGGCAGGCGAATGACGTCTTCACTGAATCATCTGCAATGGTACTCCTAGGAGGGTCAAAGTTCCCTGGACCCCCATATTACTGGCGATAAAACGTGGATACTGCATTTCACACCGGAATTCAAGCAGCAGAGCATGTTGTGGAAACATCCAGGTTCGCCTGTGACAAAAAAATTCCGTTCAGCGCCATCTGTTGGGAAAGTGATGTTAACGGCCTTTTGAGATAGCCGTGGACTGCTCCTGCTGGATTTCACGCCACAAGGTGCAACCGGCAATGTCGACAGTTATTGTTCCACACTGGTACATCCGAGAGCTGCCGTCAGGCCAGGTCCGAGGGATTCTCGATGTGGACAACGTGATCCTACTCCACGACAATGCGAGACTACATGTGGCATTCAGAACTGCCAAAAAGCTTCATCCATTCCGGACCACCCACCATACAGTCCAGACACCGCCCCTGTTGATTTTCACCTTTTAGCACCACTGAAGAAGTTCCTGGCAGGACAGCGATTCACAAGTAACAATGAACCAAGACAGCAGTCCGAAGGTGGTTCCATAATCGAATTCTGTTTCAGGGGCACATCAAATTTAGTGCTGCAATGGGAAAAATGTGTGAATCGGTGTGGGGACTACGTGAAAAACAGTGTAAGGTATGTTGATTTGGATGTATATTTGTCATTACCTGTATGTACCTTACTTTGGCTAATAGAAAACAGGGGCCAAGACTTCCCGATTTGCCTTCGCATACGAGTGACCCAGCCGACTACGCTCCTGTAGCATTAAGTATGTACAGTCATACAGCTTGTGTGGCGTAGTGTATTTTCCTAGCGGGCTACTGCGTGGAGTTATGAACAAATTTCAGAGATTAACGTTAATTAACTGAATAATGTCACTTCCATGTAACTTACGCGATGTAAGTGGCACACGACAGGAAAGTTGACAGGAGGCTCAAAAGAGGAAGGCCGCTGGACCTCATCGGATACCAGTTCGATTTTACACAGAGTGCGCGAAGGAACTTGCCCCCCCACCCCTTCTTGCAGCGGTGTACCGTAGGTCTCTAGAAGAGCGTAGCGTTCGAAAGGATTGGAAAAGGGCACAGGTCATTCCCGTCTTCAAGAAGGGACGTCGAACAGATGTGCAGAACTATAGACCTATATCTCTAACGTCGATCAGTTGTAGAATTTTGGAACACGTATTATGTTCGAGTATAATGACTTTTCTGGAGACTTGAAATCTACTCTGTAGGAATCAGCATGGGTTTCGAAAAAGACGGTCGTGTGAAACCCAGCTCGCGCGATTCGTTCACGAGACTCGGAGGGGTTCACAGGTAGATGCCGCGTTTCTTGACTTCCGCAAGGCGTTCGATACAGTTCCACACAGTCGTTTAATGAACAAAGTAAGATCATATGGACTATCAGACCAATTGTGTGATTGGATTGAAGAGTTCCTAGATAACAGAACGCAGCATGTCATTCTCAATGGAGAGAAGTCTTCCGAAGTAAGAGTGATTTCAGGTGTGCCGCAGGGGAGTGTCGTAGGACCGTTGCTATTCACAATATACATAAATGACATTGTGGATAATATTGCAAGTTCACTGAGGCTTTTCGCGTATGATTTTGTAGTATATCGAGAGGTTGTAACAATGGAAAATTGTACTGAAACGCAGGAGGATCTGCAGCGAATTGACGCATGGTGTAGGGAATGGCAATTGAATCTCTATGTAGAGAAGTGTAATGTGCTGCGAATCCATAGAAAGATAGATCCCTTATCATTTAGCTACAAAATAGCAGGTCAGCAACTGGAAGCAGTTAATTCCATAAATTATCTGGGAGTACGCATTAGGAGTGATTTAAAATGGAATGATCATATAAAGCTGATCGACGGTAAAGCAGATGCCAGACTGAGATTCATTGGAAGAATCCTAAGGAAATGCAATCCGAAAACAAAGGAAGTAGGTTACAGTACGCTTGTTCGCCCACTGCTTGAATACTGCTCAGCAGATAGAGTTGATGGAAAAAATAGAGAAGATCCAACGGAGAGCAGCGCGCTTCGTTACAGGATCATTTAGTAATCGCGAAAGCGTTACGGAGATGATAGATAAACTCCAGTGGAAGACTGCAGGAGAGACGCTCAGTAGCTCTGTACGGGCTTTTGGTAAAGTTTCGAGAACATACCTTCACCGAAGAGTCAAGCAGTATATTGCTCCCTCCTGCATATATCTCGCGAAGAGACCATGAGGATAAAATCAGAGAGATTAGAGCCCACACAGAAGCATACCGACAATCCTTCTTTCCACGAACAATACGAGACTGGAATAGAAGGGAGAACCGGTAGAGGTACTCAAGGTACCCTCCGCCACACACCGTCGGGTGGCTTGCGGAGTATGGATG